>NC_091059.1:11339968-12539968 GCF_000393655.2 Nicotiana sylvestris
GTTTTACAACTGGAGAAAACACTTCATTGTAATCAATTCCCTCCTTTTGAGCATATCCTTTGGCCACCAATCTTGCTTTGTAGCGAACATCTACTTGGTTAGGAAATCCTTCCTTCTTTGCAAATACCCATTTGCACCCAATTGCTTTCTTTCCCTTCGGGAGATTGGCCAATCTCCATGTATGATTCTGATGAAGGGACTGTATTTCATCATTCATGGCAATCCTCCACTTATCTTCTTCTGAACTTTGGACAGCGTCTTTATAAGTAGTAGGAACATCATCAGCTACAATTGAGGTTGCACAAGCAACCGTCTCTATGAGACGAACATGTTTCGTTATTGTTCTTTTTGGCCTGCTGGTTGCTATTGATTCAAGTTGTTGTTGAGATTCCTGAGTTGGAATCTCCTCTACTGGCTCTCCTTCCAGAGGGTAATCTTCATTTGTTTCCTCCTCTGCTTCTTGTGTAGGAAAAATAAATTTTCCCTCAAACTCCACCTGCTTAGAAGCACCTTCATTTTGTTTGGTATCTTCTGTTACCTTATTTACCATAGCAAATTCATCAAAGGTAACATCTCTGCTGAATATTACTTTCTTTGTCATAGGACACCATAAGCGATATCCTTTGACTCCAGAAGTAATTCCCATAAAAATAGCCTTCTTTGCCCTTGGATCCAATTTTGACTCTGTCACATGATAATATGCAGTTGAGCCAAACACGTGCAAAGAGTTATAATCTACAGCAGGTTTTCCGTACCATTTTTCAAATGGTGTTTTGCCATCAATAGCAGCAGATGGTAGACGATTAATGAGGTGGCATGCATATGTAATTGCCTCAGCCCAAAATTCTTTGCCCAAGCCAGCATTGGACAACATACACCGTACCTTCTCCAGCAAGGTCCGGTTCATACGTTCTGCCACTCCATTCTGTTGTGGTGTATGTCTAACAGTGAAGTGTCGGATGATGCCATCATTTTCACAGACCTTATTGAAATGATCATTTTTGTATTCACCTCCATTGTCTGTGCGAATACACTTGATTCTCCTGCCTGTCTGATTCTCCACCATCGTCTTCCATTTGAGAAAAATTCCCAACACTTCATCTTTGCTCTTCATTGTATACACCCATACTCTTCGGGAAAAATCATCAACAAAGGTTACAAAATAGTGCTTCCCACCCAATGAAGGTGTTTTGGAAGGACCCCAAACATCAGAGTGTACATAATCCAAAATGCCTTTAGTATTATGGATCGTTGTACCAAATTTAACCCTTGTCTGTTTCCCTTTAACACAATGCTCACAAAACTCCAAGTTGCAAGCCTTTACTCCTTTTAACAATCCTTGATCTGATAGAGTTTTCAAGGATTTTCCTCCAGCATGTCCCAAGCGCATGTGCCATAGCTTGGTTGCTTCTGCCTCTTTGTCGTCACTGGATGTTACTGTCGCTGTCCCAATAACTGTACTGCCACGATAGCGGTACATATTATTATTCTTCCGATTAGCCTTCATTACCACTAGTGCACCGGAGCATACTCTCATCACTCCATTTTCTGCAATGATTTTGAACCCTTTTGATTCTAGGGCTCCCACAGAGATGAGATTCTTCTTCAAATCCGGTACATATCGAACATCTATCAATGTTCTGATCATTCCATCATGGTTCCTTAATCGTATTGAACCAATGCCATATGAGGTAAGAGGGCTGTTATCCGCTGTGTGGATGACTCCATATTCTCCTTCTTGAAATTCCATGAACCAGTCCCTGTTGGGACACATATGATAGCTACAAGCCGAGTCCATCAACCATATGTCTGATGATGTTGATGACTCTGTTGTAACTAATGAGAAGTCTGAATCATCACAATCAGCTACATTTGAATCCATAATAGCCTTTCCATTGTTATGTTTGGCCTTATTCTTCAACTTCGGACAGTCTTTCTTCCAGTGCCCTTTTTCTCGACAAAAGGCACATTCATCTTTACTGGGTCTGGATCTTGACTTGGATCTTCCCTTCTTTGTCCTCGTTTGATTTTGAGGACGACCCCTCACAAACAGTGCTTCTCCTTCTCCGCCCTTCTGTTTTTCTCGCTTTCTTTGTTCATAGCTGTACAAAGCTGAACAAACTTCTCTGAGAGAAATTTCGTCATTTCCATGGAGTAGAGTAGTTTCAAGGTGCTCGTACTCATCAGGAAGTGACGCCAACAACATTAAGGCCAAGTCACCATCATCATAAGTTGTATCCATATTTTGCAAATCTGTGACCAACTTATTGAAACTGGTGATATGTTCATTCATCGTGGTACCAGGAACATAGGTGAAGTGAAACAGTCTCTTCTTCATGTACAATTTATTTTGACTGTTTTTCTTCAAAAATTTATCCTCCAGTGCTTTCCATAATTTACTTGCAGAAGTTTCCTTTGTGTATGGATATTTCTGCTCTCTAGCAAGGTAGGATCGAATGGTACCGCAAGCAACACGGTTGATAATTCTCCAATCTTCTTCTCCAATAACATCTGGTTTCTTTTCTTCAATGGCCAGATCTAGCCCTTGTTGAAAAAGGACATCTAGAACCTCGCCTTGCCACATCCCAAAATGTCCGGACCCGTCAAAAATTTCTACCGCAAATTTCGCATTTGACACAATTCTTGTCATAAGCGAAGATGCCAATGATGACGTATTGTTGACACTTGATGTAGATTCTTCTTGTTTATTGTCCCCCATATTTGACACAAATATTATTTAATAGCTGACGACACAAATCAAGATTATTTCCTTTCTGATGTAGAAGATCAGACTAAGCTGCAACTACAGAGCATACTCAGACAGAACCTTGACTCAGTTACCAAGATAAATCTTTTCTGATGTGGAAGATCAGACTATGCTGCAACCACAGAGCATACTTAGACAGTACCTTGGCTCTGATACCAATTGTTGCGGAAGCCAAATGTATATAGTGTGAATAAGTCACAACTACTATACCAAAAATTATGACAGCCACCAAATAATAAATAAGACAATAAAACAATAATAAAGGGAACACCAGAATTTACGAGGTTCGGCTAATTTTGCCTACTCCTCGGACACAACCAATATTTTATTTCACTCCAAAAATACAAGTGAAATAATACTAAAGAGAGAAGATACAAATGCCTTAAACAGATGAGAAGGCAAATGAGAGGTGTGTCTCAATCCTAAACATTAGGCCTTCTTTTATAGGGGAAAAATCCCCCCCAAACTTAACTCCCAACCAATGTGGGACTTTGACATTTTGCCAAACTTCAACAAAACGTTATTCCAATTCTTCTTCTTTTTAATTTAAGGGTAAAACTAGTCATTTTAGTTCCATCTAATAACTACATTAAACAAAATATACTAAAATAAAAGCATTGCTTAAGCTTTTAAATGAGATGGTCACCTGATTCAACATAGTATTAGAACACGCAAGATGTACCACCACAAGAAAAACGTTTTCATGTATTTGACCCACGAAATAAGACGATTACACAATTCTAACAAAATAAGGCCAGTCAAGCATCATAGAGTTCCATTTGGCAATTATAAACAAGAAAAGTATAAAAATACAGACATTTATAAGCAAAGAAAAAGAAGTAACATGTCACAGGCCAGAGCCTTGTTTGACAGATAGACGCAAACCCTACACACACACACAAAAGCACGCACACGCGCGCGCACACACATATATCCAGCATTATATGCGAATTGTGTATGAATTGTTTAAAGTAGCAACAACAATAATGTACGTCGGTACTACTCATTTCAACCAAAAGAGACGGCTAAAGCACATTGGAACACTAAGAAACAGAATATGTAGAGACTACAGGCAAACCTTCATCTTCACGAGCAATCGATCCCATGCTAACGCTGAGGAGAAAGAGCGTTACACAAATCCCTAATAAATTCCACACTTCGTCAAGTTCTTGGGGACTTCACTTATATATCCTTTTCACTTTGGAGTTCTAAAGGGATTTGGCATCCGTGGATTTTGGGCTTGATTTAGGGGGGAAAGATCTTTTTCTTAAAATTCTTCTTTCCTTCGCTTAATATTATACTTCGTGTCACTAAATATTCACTTTATATATTGCATCTCGTTATTAATTTATTAGCAAAACAATTTAAATATAAGGATTTTTATCAATAATTCTTATTGTATAAATTTACGATGTATAATTAAATAAGTATAGATTTATGGCGTATAATTAAATAAAATTAAGAGAAAAATTAGAAGAGCGCAAAAACTTGCTTCTTTATCGTTTTTGCTTTCTTCAAACTCCGGCGAAAGCTGAAATTAGAATTGTAGGATTGTATTTTGTTTGAGTTACAATTGTTTTTCTTGGAGTTTTAACATAATATGCCAAAATTTAACTTCTAAAAGTTCCAACTCCACCATAATATGTGATCGGGAATAGACGAACTATATTCACCAAACTGCTTTGTTTCTGTCGTCGTCTGGGTTAGAGGGCTCTCTTTGGACATGAAGATCCCTTTTGAAAGACCATTGAAAAAGGATGATTATGTTTGTTATGAGAGGTCCAGCGTCACAATTCCTGGACTTGTTTTTCTTGGATGGTCCACCGCCGATACAAGTGCTGGCACGGTGGATGAAGATAGAGATGAAGTCAAAATAAGGTCGTATTGTTTAGTGCAAGAAGTTGAGTTACCGTGGAAAGAAATGGCAGAAGACATGATAATGAAGGAGGTGGAATTTGGTATTCAAATTTGAAGGTTTTGCTGAAAAAAGGAAATTGCGAAGTAGTTCTAAGAAAACTCGATACAGAGGTGTGAAAAGGTGAAAGATGAAATTGGAGAAAAGGAGAAAATTTATAGGTGGTTCAGTACAAAGTCATCATTACTTAGGTAACTCATGAAACTGTTCGTTGAACCACGGGGAAACATGTGTTCAATTCATTAAATGCAAAGAGACGTACGTCCTTTAGAGTCAGAAACCGATTTCCCCTTCAAGAAAAGATAAGGTCTTATCTTATTCCCGGTTACATCAAGTTGAGTCACCAGAAAATAGAGAGACTATCTATATTAGGTAAAATTTACAGTTTACAAGTGTACACTTCACAAGTGGATACGTGGCAGTGGTGACAGGCTGGAAACGGTATTGTGTAAGTTTCTATGGCATCAAGATCGGGGAGGAAAATTTGAAAACAAGGTACCAGTTGAAGAAGTCAGCACTAAAGGACCAGTTGTTAGAGAAAATCATGACATTCGCAAATGTTATGCAACCATCAAGAGGGGGTTTTATTCGTCTTTAAAAGAGCATGATTCGAGGATCTTGTCTCTTCAAATTTAAATATAAACAACAACATTTATACTCATTGAAGGGACACGAAATATTTGTAACACAAAGGCTAACATTCTTCTCTCATTAAATTTGATGTTGTCTATATCTTTAAACCTATTTGAGATAATTTACTCCATTGCTATGGATTAGTTTACCTTATGGTTTGACACAATTAGTGACTTGATTGTTGTTCATGGATCTAACTGTCGTTTAATTTCTTGAATTAGTTGGAGGAGCTTTAATCTTAGACGTGCCTTTATTATTTTTCTTGTATTTAATAGAAAAAGGAATACTTTATTGAATATTGTTGGAATGTATACCTTAATTCATTTTGGTTATTCTTTAAAGTAATTAAAGAGCTTTGTGATTTACGTTTGAATTAAGTTTAAGAAATATTCGAAAGAAGTTTCTCTTAGATTGTTCCTACCTACAAGATTCTTGCATATTTTTACTACACTCCGCATTAGTTTATTTGTAAGGTTTAGGTTTATTAAGAATCTTAACCATAAGAATAAGCTAATCATCTATTCAAATCGCGAGAATCAATAGAACTTTAAAAGTGGAGTTGAATAGAGTTAGATCGTGAATATCAATCTTGCGCATATCATGTTGCAACCTTTCCTTCTCATATTGATAGCAAACTATCGTTGCTCAATTCTCATTTTCTTGTGATCAATTAGACTTAATCATAATTTTAGTTTGTTAGTTGTAGTATTAATAATCATATCAATTCAAAGATTTATTCCTCCTAAATAATGTTAAGCCTTAAATTACTGGAACATTATTTAATTCAATCCATATGAATATAATACATAAATTATACTACTATCTTTAACTTACGAGCTTTAGTATTTATTTATTGTGTTTTGCACTCGTCACTTTTTTGGTTAAAAGTTTGTTTAACAAGTGAAGTAGAAATGAAAGAAACAAGTGAATCAAACCAATGTGACTCAGCAGTAGTGACCTCGAGCTCAGTGACCTCGAGATGAATTAAGTACAATAAAGTAAGAACAATAAATGTAAAGGACAATTCTGATGAACAATAGGCAAAAAATAGAGAGTATATTTTTTTCTCAATGATTAGATGATGTTACAAATTATTGGGGTTCCCTTTATATAGGAGAGGGGCCCTAAATAAGGTATATTTCTATTTATAGTAAGGAATATTTTTAGTACAACTGTCTAACCGCTTAGTACGGAATCGTACAATCCTATTCCGGGATTTATGCCATGATCTTGGGGGCGTGGCAGGAATCTAGCTCCTTCTGTTACAAATCCACAATGGTACTATTTCGAGGTCGAGCATACTTGGCCTTGATATTCCTCGTACTCCTATCTTCGGGCATTGCACTCTATCTTCGAGCTCGAGTTTGGTCCACTGGTCTCGAACTCGACCTCGCCCGAACTTGGGTCTGGGACGGACCTTCGAACCTATGAATCGGAGGCGTATGATTTTGATCGTATATAGATAGTCCCTGCGTTTCTTAGAATAAGATGATAAGAAATAATTTAAACCTCGATCTTCCAGAGTCTATAATGATGATATCATTCCTGTGACGTAGACGCTTGAAGTGACTGAAACTTCCCGTCAGTTCGCTTCCCCAAAACATTAAATGCACGCCAGTACTGGTCGAAGGCTCTAGAGTCGGCACCACTTCCTCGATTACAAACATCTCCTTTGCCGCATGTTGCTCTATATAGATTGTTTTCACTCCTTCCTCTGTTAGGAACTTCATCATCTGGTGAAGAGTTGAAGGCACTGCCCTCATGTTACGTATCCATGGTCTCCCGATGAGTGTGTTATACCTCATGTCACCTTTGATGACATAGAACTCCCGACTACGTTTATCGGCAGGACAATTTTCCCTTTGTTGTTTTGCTTGCCATGTTGAAGCCATTCAAGACCCGGGATGCAGGTACAATCTGATCTTGTAGGCCGAGTTGTTCCACAATCCTCAATCTTATTATGTTTGCTAAGCTACCTGGATCCACTAAAACACGTTTAACTTGAATTTTATTTAAAAGGATAGAGATTACCAGGGCGTCGTTGTGAGACTGAGATATGCCTTCTGTTTCCTCGTCACAGAATGATAAGACATCCTCGGGCACATAGCTCCGAGTTTGTTTTTCTTTGGTGATTGATATTTTGGTGTGTTTGAATACTGGTCGTTAAGGGACATCGACTCCGCCAATGATCATGTGGAGTATATGTTGTGGTTCTTCTTGACATTTTTTCCTGCATCTCTCTCCCTGAAGTGATTCTTAGCCCGATCACTCGGGAATTCTCGAAGGTGGCCTTCATTGAACAAATGAGCCACTTCTTCCCTTAGCTGCCTGCAATCTTCTGTTCTATGACCATGTGTGCCATGGTACTTACACATTAAGTTTGGGTTTCTTTGAGAAGGATCAGTCTGTATAGGCCTGGTCCACTTGGTGTCTTTGATTCTTCCCATGGCAGAGACAATCCCCGATGCATCTATGCTAAAATTGTACTCTGATAATTGAGGGGCCTCGGGTGGGTGGGTATGTTATCGAACCCCTCTTACTCATGAGTCCCCGAGAATTTTGGCCTCGATCGTTCCGAGGAGTGTTATGACCTGGACCGTTGTTTCTCCGATCAACGTTCATATGGCTGATACCGTTCTTTGTTGAATCTCGATTCCCGGTCTGTGTCCCTCGGGGGCTTGGCTGCGAATCTGTTAGGGTGGACTGAATCCGAGGGGGCTCCCAACTAGTCATCCTCGACCCTAATTTTTGACTGGTAACGATTATGCACATATGACCATGTCACAGATGGATATTCGATCAAGTTCTGCTTTAACTATCGACATACAATCGAACTCCGCTCGTTCAAGCCCTGCATAAAGGCATGTACTGCCCAGTCATCGAATACCGGCAGTAATTCCATTCTTTCCATTTGAAACCTGGACACGAAGTCCCTTAACATTTCGTCATTCCTTTGTTTTATTTTGAAGACGTCCAATTTTCTCGTGGCCACCTTTATGGCCCCGGCGTGTGCTTTTACGAAGGCATCTGCTAACGTAGAAAACGAGTCAATAGAATTAGGAGCTAAATTTTGATACCAAATCATAACTTATTTCGATAGTATTTGTCACACCTCCTTTTTCCATACCCGAGAGGGTACAAGGGAGTTTTTTCCAATTAAAGGACAATCGAAACAGGATTGGTTTATTTATTTCAGAGTCGCCACTTGGGAGATTTAGGGTGTCCCAAGTCACCAATTTTAATCCCAAATCGAGGAAAAGAATGACTCCATATTACAGTCTCTGTACCAGAAATCCGGATAAGGAATTCTGTTAACCCGGGAGAAGGTGTTAGGCATTCCCGAGTTCCGTGGTTCTAGCACGGTCGCTCAACTGTTATATTCGACTTGATTATCTGATTTTATACAAATATGAACTTATGTGCAAATTTTAACTTTTTACCGCTTTCATAATTATTATTATTAAGAAATGTGAACATCGCTTAAAACATGTCTTCGGACCGCGTCACATGAAATGCACCCACGATCCGGAACATATTTTTATTCAATGTTTTAGGATTTGGATTTGGGTCGCATGAAATGCACACCCGAGTTTAGGAAAGTAGATTATTAAACACGCACCTAAAGAGACTATCGTGTTATTATTTTGGGAAGGCCGTGAAATTCGCTAAACGGCCCTCCTGAATTCTAAGTAATTTAAAACAAGTATTTACTGAGGGCCCCGCAATTTGTATTTTTATTCGGCGAGGCTCATCTCATTCTTATTTTTTAAAAGGAATTTGCAACGTCGTGGAAATGCATCTCAGACCACGTCACAATCAATGTACCCGTGATTAGAGACACATTTCGATTTCGCTGAGACTTGGATTTGGGTCACATAAATGTGCACCCGAGCTTAAGGAGATAATATTATTAAAGGCGCGCCTAAAGCAACTAGCGCATTATTATTTTGGGTAGGGCCGTGAAATTTGCTAAACGGCCTATCCCGGAATCTAAGTATTTAATACATACATTTTTGTGAGGGCTCCGCAGTCTGTACACTTTTTATTTTTTGGTGAAGCTTGTCTCGTTTTTTTTATTTATTATTTATTTATTTTTTCAAAAGAAAAAAAAGGGATAAGGCTAAAATAACTACATTCTTTGCTACTTTGCGAGGTCATAGGTTATAGATTGAACCTATTTGATGAAGCGAGTATTTTTCCGCGGAATTAAAATTGCTACTATAATTTCAACATTACTACCACATGTATAAACAACTATTAAGACAAACTAAATAATTAACACCTTTCAGAATATGTGCAAACCTCTATTACGACAAATATTTGGATAACAACAATTTAAACATGAAGAAACAAAATGTCAAATAGCTACTTAAAATAACGAAACAACGGAAAAGACATTCACGGCCAAATTTCAATACCATACGGAGTTAATTATCAAATATAGCAATTCGCAATCATCATGTATATATGTCTCGCGTAATTTCGCGTACTATCCGCATGAACTAGGATTGTATTTCAACAAACACCTATACATATTACTAAATAGCAACCATGAAGGACACGGGCAGAGATAACCTACTTGAGATTAACGTCCGATGCGTTGGACCTGCGACGAAACCTCGGACAACAACCTCGACGTACCGGACCTCGACGAACCAAAGACGACCTCAATGGAGACTGAAAGCTCGACCCAATATTGTCAACGCACGAGATGTTGGCTGCCTTTTGGGTTTTCTCGACGCAGCAGGTTTGTTGTGGTGTTTGGACAGAACGGATGAAACAGTGGTGGTGGGTCGACGAGTGGTTGTTTGCTGGCGGTTCAGGCGTGCGAGGGGGCTGCTGACGGCTGGTTGCTGGAAATGGAGTGGTCTGTTTGGTAATGGTGTTTGGGTGGTGGAGTTTGGACGTGAAGGAGTGGAGTTAGGGTTGCTGGGGGCGTGAGGATGGTGAACGACGATGGTGGGAGCTGGTTGCGACGGGGGGTGCGACTGGTTTGGGTTTGCTTGGTGGTTGTGTTGTGACGGAGAGGAAGTGGGTGTTCGGACGAGATGGTGATGCGAGGAGGACGACGAATGAAGCAGCGACGGGGACTGTCGGTGGTTGTAGGCGATGGGGAAGGCGTCCGAGCTGGTGGTTTTGGGGAGTTGCTGGGGTGCGAGGGTGGTTGATGGTAGCGGTTCCGACGAGGAAGCAGCAGTAGTTGCTGCGTGATAGTAGCGAAGGTGTGGGGGAAGGTGAGGGAGTTCTGCTGGGTAGTGACGACGATGGCAGTGACGGGTTGACGACGGTAGTTTTGAGACGGAGAGGGTGGTTGGGTAACGCAGCAGCAGTTGCCGCTGCTTGACCTGGAATGAGGGGTGGTCGGTCCGGTGGGGGTTTAGCGTCGGGAAGGTGACGGGATGGGGGTGGTTCTTGGGTGGTTTTGCTGGTTTGGGTGAGGGTCTGTTAGGGTTTTTTTTGTTTTCTTCAGTAGGGTTTTCGTTGGTTTTTGGTGAGGAAGAAGGAATGTGCACAGTGCCTTTTCTTCTCAAAAACTCCTGTCTCCAAAATTTCAAAAAATCCCCCCCCCCCTTTCAAAATGTTTCATCCGTGTTTTGTAATGGGTTTGCCCAAAAAATGAGCCCACGCGTGGTGGGGTTCGAGATTTGTGTCCCCCACGCGTGGTGGGGTTCCCCATGTGTCCTGGACTCGGTTTATTATGGGCTAGGTCCGAAATTAGGCCTAAAACCGGGTAGTTTGAACCCGAATATTATTCTTTTGCCCGGACCCGAGAAATAGGAAAACGTTGCTTAACTAGTCCTATGTAAGCAAAATAACTACCAAAAATAAGACTAGTATTTAAACAAAACTATATCTTTTTTTTTTTTGAATATTTTTCAAGATTTAAAATAGCTACAAAATATTAATAAAACTATTTTTTGTAATTTTCGTAAATATTAAGATAAAATATGAAGTAATATTTTTTGTATTTTTCAAAGTTAAAATGACTATAAAATATTAATAAAACTATTTTTTGTAATTTTCGTTTTTTAATAAAGACAAAATATAAAGTAATATTTTTTTGTATTTTTCCAAAATTAAAACGACTACAAAACATTAATAGAATTATATTTTTTGTAATTTTCGAATTTATATAAAGTACCAAAATAAAGTACAATTTTTTGTATTTTTCAAGTTTATGAGAAATACATAAACTAAAATTTATATATATATTTTTGTGATTTTTCTTTTTGCAACGAAATAAAGTAAAATAGTTAAAATGACTATATTAGACCCAATTACATATTTATGCTAAAAAATGTGAAAATTCTCGGGGAGGGTCAAAAATCACGTGCTTACAGCTGCCCCTCTTTGACTGGAAACACGAAGAGTTTTCCGACAAAGAACGACTAGACGTATTTTTGACCCAACCATTATTTGGAGGGGACTACACTACGGAAAGGAAAGGAATGTGACCGAGCCCTGGTATCTGAGCTGCCTGCATATCCTTGGTTATACAGGAATCAGGCCCCGTGTAGTTCGGAAATGAGAGAGATGGTAGAGTGTACCGAGGTGAGGAGTCGATCGAGGTGCCGTTCCGTTGAGGTTCCGGTCCGCGGTCCTGTCGTTACAACAAAAAATGAAGACTGAAAAAGACTAACTAAGCCTATCAGCTACTAGTTACAGGGATTCCTATCTGTAAGTCTTCTGAAACTTGGTCTTGAGTCTTGAATGGTGCTTCATACAGACTTCAGATTTGAACCTTGATACTGCTAGTTGTAGGTGCTAGTTCTTGAGCGGACCACATCTGTTCTCCACTTCCGTACCTTGGGTTCTTTTCCCCTCTTGTTTTCTTGTTGTCTTTTTTTGACCAGCCTTTTGTGAATGCTGGGGATTTTTATTGCTTCCTGCTGGGGATTCCTGTTGTATTCCTCTGCTTCATTGATTCTAAGTGTGCTCCTTTCTCATATGAGCGGGCTTTTGACTTCAATACTTCAATTGTATTCCCTTATTCTCCAGGTGGGTGCCTGATTTCTATTTCTTTTATCCTTGTTCTCCATGTGGACGCCTGATTTCTTCCTTCCTTTGTCCTTATTCTCCCGGTGGACGCCTGATTACTTCTTTTCTTTGTCCTTGTTCTCCAGGTGGACGCCTGATTTCTATTTTTCTTTGTCCTTGTTCTCCAGGTGGACGCCTGATTTCTTCTTTTCTTTGTCCTTGTTCTCCAGGTGGACGCCTGATTTCTTCCTTCCTTTGTCCTTATTCTCCAGGTGGACGCCTGATTACTTCTTTTCTTTGTCCTTGTTCTCCAGGTGGACGCCTGATTTCTATTTTTCTTTGTCCTTGTTCTCCAGGTGGACGCCTGATTTCTTCTTTTCTTTGTCCTTGTTCTCCAGGTGGATGCCTGATTTCTTCCTTCCTTTGTCCTTATTCTCCAGGTGGACGTCTGATTACTTCTTTTTTTTGTCCTTGTTCTCCAGGTGGACGCCTGATTTCTATTTTTCTTTGTCCTTGTTCTCCAGGTGGACGCCTGATTTCTTCTTTTCTTTGTCCTTATTCTCCCGGTGGATGCCTGATTACTTCTTTTCTTTGTCCTACAACAAACTCCGTTCTACAGGCGGGTCTCCTATTGGTAAGATTAAACTTAGGAAGTGCGTCTCCTATGGTGAAACTAAACTGAGGAAGTGCGTCTCCTATTGGTAATGACATGCCTGCATTTATACTTGTGGGCGACCTAGAATATGGAATGAACAGACAAAATGTATTCCCGCATTATACTTGTGGGCGACCTAGAATATGGAATGAACAGACAAAATGTATTCCCGCATTATACTGGTGGGCGACCTAGAACTTAAAAGTATTCCCGCATTTTACTGGTGGGCGACCTAGAACTTAAATGTATTCCCGCATTATACTGGTGGGCGACCTAGAACTTAAATGTATTCCCGCATTATACTGGTGGGCGACCTAGAACTTAAAAGTATTCCCGCATTTTACTGGTGGGCGACCTAGAACTTAAATGTATTCCCGCATTATACTGGTGGGCGACCTAGAACTTAAATGTATTCCCGCATTATACTGGTGGGCGACCTAGAACTTAAATGTATTCCCGCATTATACTGGTGGGCGACCTAGAACTTAAAAGTATTCCCGCATTATACTGGTGGGCGACCTAGAACTTAAAAGTATTCCCGCATTTTACTGGTGGGCGACCTAGAACTTAAATGTATTCCCGCATTATACTGGTGGGCGACCTAGAACTTAAAAGTATTCCCGCATTATACTGGTGGGCGACCTAGAACTTAAATGTATTCCCGCATTATACTGGTGGGCGACCTAGAACTTAAATGTATTCCCGCATTATACTGGTGGGCGACCTAGAATTTAAAAGTATTCCCGCATTTTACTGGTGGGCGACCTAGAACTTAAATGTATTCCCGCATTATACTGGTGGGCGACCTAGAACTTAAAAGTATTCCCGCATTTTACTGGTGGGCGACCTAGAACTTAAATGTATTCCCGCATTATACTGGTGGGCGACCTAGAACTTAAATGTATTCCCGCATTATACTGGTGGGCGACCTAGAACTTAAATGTATTCCCGCATTATACTGGTGGGCGACCTAGAACTTAAAAGTATTCCCGCATTTTACTGGTGGGCGACCTAGAACTTAAATGTATTTGAAATTGTTTCCCCGTTCTTCCGAGAAAATTTTGACAATCGGTAGAAAATTTTCTGCCCCGGTTTTTTGTGATTTCCCTGGCGTTGCATCTCGCTGCCATCATCAATCCTTTGTTTTCCTGCAGCAGACAAAAGGATTTAATTAGTTTTAATCGTGGTGGTAGAGGGTGCCTTTCCGGCGGATGATTTTTCCTCTCTTCCCCTTTTCTTGCTCTATGTCCCCATAATTGGTTAGTGGACAAAATTGCCTGCTGGGGGTCTCTAGCCTGCTGGGGCTGGTTTTCAATTTGTTCCCTTTTCTGCTTTCTCTTTAAGCACATGCTGTGGGAATCTGCTTTTACTCCCGAAACCATTCCCTTTGGAGCTTACTTCCTGCAAAACTGCGAGGCACGATTATTGCATTGCCTAGGGCCGGCTTTTAAGACTGTTTGTGTTATCCTGCATTGGATGAACTCCCCTTCGGTCTCTGGTAGTAAGCTTTGAAAAATCTTTTTCAAGACAAATTTTTAGGAAGAGAAAATAAAAGATAGAAAAGGAGAAAATCTTTCTGAACCAATATTTGGTGGGAGAAGAAACTCAGAAGAACTTATCTGGAGGACATGACTGGTCCTCGTGATCATGTCGTGCACCATAGATTCCCGACCCAGTCTATTTGTATCAATCGATTTGCCTGATGGTCTGACTTGCTGGGGATGATAAATGAGTGTCCATTTCGTTGCGAATGTGGTAGCTTTTGTTGATTTGTCGTGTCGCCTCATAGTGCCCTTCGAGGGGTTTTCACTAATGAGACTCTCTCTTTTCTCTCATCTCCCGGCGCCTTATGGTTCCTGTGAAGGTTTTCACCAATAAGACTCTCTCATTTCATATTCCTCATCTTACATCGCCTCTCGGTGCCTGTGAAGGTTTTCACCGATAAGACTCTCTCCTTTTATTTCTTTCGAGGAATCGGGGTGTTGTAGATACGACCCTCTCTTCTGGAGATTCCTTTGATCATCGATTCATTCCCAATCTTACGATCCTCTTCTTTGCTGGGGATCAGTGTATTATTCTCGGTCTTATTTTCCTGACTTGGCATCTCTTGGACATTGATCGGGAGGTCTTTTGGACGTTGATGTTGGCACTGGTGTGGGGTTAAAGAAAGGCTATAAAAATGAAAATAATTTGATGGGTGATGTGCTACAACTTTTGGAATCAAACCTTTGTTGGAACTTAAAACATAACCTCTGCCCCAGTTTTCTTGCTTGGGGAATTTATTTTTTACACTTATGTTGCGCTATGTGCGTTACGCACACTGTGCCTATTATGCACACTATGTACATTATGCATCCTATATTCGCTATGATGCATACTATGACCGAGCCGTGAGGCGCCTACGTATCCTCTTTGAGGAATCAGGTCAAACGTAGTTCCCACGGTTTTGCATTTCTTATGATTTTATCTTCTTTTTCTTTTTCCTTCTTTTCATCATTTTTTTTTCATTAGTGATTCCAAAAGAGGGGTATGAAAGAATAACTTAAGGCTCAAAGGGGGAAGCAAGGGTTAAAAAGTGTTTGGATAGAAGAAAGAATTGTCTCCGTCATCCCATTATCCAATAAATGCCAAATACAAACAAACGAACCAATAATTGCTATAATTAAAGAAATTACGCATAATATCTCTTGACTGCATCAGAATTGATAGCCATGTCGACACATCTCCCCTCGACATCTGTCAAACACAAAGCACCGTTGGACAATACTCTGGTCACGATATAAGGCCCTTGCCAATTTGGGGCGAATTTGCCTTTTGCCTCGACCTGATGTGGGAGGATCTTCTTCAATACCTGCTGCCCTACTTCAAACTTCCTGGGGCGCACCTTCTTATTATATGTTCTTGCCATTCTCTTCTGGTACAGCTGACCATGGCACACTGCTGCCAATCTTTTCTCATCTATCAGGCTCAACTGTTCCAATCGAGCTTTGACCCATTCATCATCATTAATCCCGGCTTCAGCGACAATTCGGAGGGACGGAATTTCGACTTCCGCTGGTATTACGGCCTCAGTTCCGTACACCAACAAATAAGGAGTTGTGCCTATGGAAGTTCGGACGGTAGTGCGGTAACCCAACAAAGCAAAGGGTAATCTCTCGTGCCATTGTCTGGACCCTTCCACCATTTTTCGCAGTATCTTCTTGATATTCTTATTGGCTGCTTCGACTGCTCCATTCGCCTTGGGACGATATGGGGTGGAATTGCGGTGTGTAATCTTGAATTGTTGGCATACCTCTCTCATCAAGCTGCTATTAAGATTCGCACCGTTATCCGTGATGATCACTTTTGGGATCCCAAATCTGCAGATGATATGGGAATGAACAAAGTCCACCACTGCCTTTTTGGTTACCGATTTGAAGGTTTTAGCCTCAACCCATTTGGTGAAGTAATCAATGGTCACTAGAATGAACCTATGACCGTTGGATGCTGACGGCTCGATGGGCCCAATGACATCCATGCCCCATGCCACAAACGGCCAGGGTGCTGACATCGTATGTAACTCTGTTGGCGGAGAATGAATCAAATCTCCATGTATCTGGCACTGATGGCATTTCCTCACAAAAGTGATACAGTCGTGTTCCATGGTGAGCCAATAACACCCTGTTCGAAGGATCTTTCTTGCCAATACATATCCGCTCATGTGTGGCCCACAAACTCCAGCATGTACCTCTGCCATAACCGTCGTTGCTTGACTGGCATCTATGCATCTCAACAATCCCAAATCCGGGGTTCTTTTGTACAATACTCCTCCGCTGAGGAAGAAACCATTCGACAAACGCCGAAGGGCTCTTTTTTGGTCTCCAGAGGCATGTTCTGGATATATCCCCATTCTGAGGTATTCCTTGATATCATGAAACCAGGGTTCGCCATCTGCTTCTTCTTCTATGGCATTGCAGTAGGCGTGCTGATCACGGACCTGGATGTGTAGAGGATCAACATACATTTTGTCAGGGTGGTGCAGCATTGATGCTAAGGTGGCCAAGGCATCCGCAACCTCATTGTGAACTCTCGGGATGTGTTTGAACTTCACCGATCGAAATTGCTTGCTCAGATCATGCAAGCATTGTCGGTATGGTATGAGTTTTAGATCTCGTGTTTCCCATTCACCCTGAATTTGATGTACCAAGAGGTCCGAGTCTCCCAAGACCAAGACGTCTTGGACATCCATGTCAGCAGCCAAGCGCAGACCCAGAATGCAAGCCTCATACTCGGCCATATTGTTGGTGCAATAGAAGCGTAGTTGAGCCGTAACAGGATAATGCCGTCCTGTTTCAGAAATGAGTACTGCTCCTATTCCAACCCCTTTCGCGTTTGCAGCTCCATCGAAGAAAAGCTTCCAACCCGGTTCCTCAGGCAATTCCAACTCATTTGTATGCATTACCTCTTCGTCAGGAAAATACGTTCTTAAGGGCTCGTATTTTTCATCAACGGGATTCTCTGCCAAATGGTCTGCCAGCGCCTGGGCTTTCATGGCCGTCCTCGTTACATAGACGATATCAAACTCTGTGAGCAGAATTTGCCATTTTGCCAACCTTCCCGTGGGCATAGGTTTCTGAAAGATATACTTCAATGGGTCCAAACGGGATATGAGATAAGTAGTATACGAAGACAGGTAGTGTTTCAACTTCTGAGCTACCCAAGTTAGGGCGCAACATGTTTTCTCGAGTTGAGTGTACTTGACCTCATGTACTGTGAATTTCTTGCTAAGATAGTAGATGGCTTGCTCCTTCCTTCCTGTGTCATCATGTTGCCCCAACACACAACCAAATGAATTTTCCAAGACCGTCAGGTAAAGAATTAGGGGCTTCCCAGGCTTAGGCGGGACCAATACGGGTGGATTAGACAGATACCCTTTGATTTGGTCGAAAGCCTCCTGACACTCTGCCGTCCAACCTACCGCAGCATCCTTTCTCAGCAGCCGAAATATGGGCTCACAAGTTGCTGTGAGTTGAGCGATGAACCTGCTGATGTAATTGAGTCTACCCAGCAAACTCATTACCTCTGTTTTGTTCCTTGGCGGTGGCAAATCTCGGATGGATTCAATTTTGGATGGGTCTAACTCAATCCCCCGTCGACTGACGATGAATCCTAGCAACTTTCCTGATGGAACCCCGAATGCGCATTTGGCCGGGTTAAGCTTGATATCATACCTTCGGAGTCTTTGGAAAAATCTCCTTAGGTCTGCCACATGGTCCTCCTGACGCCAAGATTTGATGATCACATCATCGACGTACACCTCGATTTCTTTGTGTATCATGTCATGAAACACGGCAGTCATTGCTCGCATGTACGTTGCCCCGGCGTTCTTTAACCCGAACGGCATTACCCGATAGCAGTAGGTTCCCCATGGCGTAATAAACGCTGTCTTCTCAGCATCCTCCTCGTCCATTAGGATCTGATGATAACCCGCATAGCAATCCACAAAGAATCCGATCTCGCGCCCAGCGCAATTATCGATCAGGATATGAATGTTGGGTAACGGAAAATTGTCCTTGGGACTTGCTTTGTTGAGGTTGCGGTAGTCGACGCACACCCTGATTTTTCCATCCTTCTTTGGGACTGGTACCACATTGGCCAACCACTCGGGATATCGAGTGACCCGAATGACCTTCGCTTGCAACTGCTTAATCACTTCTTCTTTGATCTTTACACTCATTTCTGTTTTAAATTTCCTTAGTTTTTGCTTGACCGGAGGGTATGCCGGGTCAGTGGGCAATTTGTGAACCACTAAATTGGTGCTTAATCCAGGCATATCGTCATATGACCATGCAAAAACATCTTTGAATTCCATGAGGGTTTTGATCAATTCTTCTCTGACATTCGGCTCAATGTGGATGCTAATTTTGGTCTCTTGGACGTTATCAGCGTCTCCTAGATTCACAGCCTCAGTGTCATTTAGGTTAGGCTTGGGTTTCTCTTCAAATTGGCACAGTTCTCGGTTTATCTCTTCGAAGGCTCCCCCTTCGTCACATTCAGATTCATCGTCACAAACGACCTCTTGCATCATTGAGTCGGATTCAGATTGATTTATTAGACTAGGTCGAAGATCCGCTGTGCATGCCATGTCATTAGAACCAGTAAAAAGAGAACTGTTCAGAAAGAAAAAGAACAAAACAAAATTAAAATGGGACAAAAGAAAAGAACTTTATTAAACTTGCAGGATAAAAGGGTTCACACTTTTACAAAAACGAAAGTAAAATTTGGATTACACCCTTGAATAATCCGGACAAAACAAAACACACAAAACATAAATCAAAGCCTACTACCAAGACTCCCCTCGGACAGGAAGAGGAGTAACTGTCCAATTGTTGGTCTTGGCCTCAGGCCCCACAAACTGTATCTCTGCTCTGCTGGAACCTTCTCCAGCTTCCACCATACTGACATCCGCGAATAGCTTCTCAAAACTCTGATTCAGGTCTTCATTTATACCGATCAAAGGTCCTAGAATCTTTGGGACCGGTGACCCCTTGGCACTTGCTTTGACAAAAGACCTTGAGAGGCGTGGCACTGGTTTAGGCAGAAACCAGACCCTCTTCTTCATTTTTCGCGCTTGCTTCCTATCTGCTGCGGTTGGTTTGAACCCCAATCCGAAAGTTTCCAGATTTTTAGGAAGGGAGACAGGTTGGACAATCCCTTGAAGCTCGACTCCCAGGCCTTTTCCCGGCACAAATCCATTACCCAGCATTTCTGAGACCATCATGACCGTTGCGGCAGCTACCCTAGGGTGCGGGATGATTTCTCCTTCAGAAATTTTGTTGGCCGACCCTGTATCGAAAATCTGGTAGACCCAAGGACCTTTGTCATCAGCGGTCTCTATGAAAGGTACAATGGTTCCGCCCATGGTGCACGTTGTATCCTCGCCGTGTAACACGACCTCTTGTCTTTCCCACTCGAACTTCACCATCTGATGTAGGGTGGAAGGCACCGCTTTGGCTGCATGAATCCAGGGTCGTCCCAACAGCAGGTTATAAGATACTGTGGCGTCCAACACCTGGAGTTCCATGGTAAACAGGACCGGACCAATGGTCAGTTCAAGTACAACATCCCCTACAGTAGCTGTTCCGTTTCCGTCAAACCCTCGGACACAGATACTGTTCTTGTGGATCCTTCCGTGGTCGATCTTTAACTGGTTCAAGGTAGATAGTGGGCAAATATTGGCGCTTGAGCCGTTATCCACCAATACTCGAGTTACCACCGAGTCTTCACATTTGACAGCTAGGTATAGAGCTTTATTATGCTCCGTACCTTCCACCGGCAGGTCATCATCTGAGAATGTTACCCTGTTCACCTCGAAAATCTTGCTGGCAATGGTTTCCAGGTGGTTTACAGAAATCTCACTGGGTACATGAGCTTCGTTCAATATCTTCAACAGGGCCCGACGATGCTCCTCAGAATGGATCAGTAATGACAACAGTGAGATCTGGGCCGGTGTTTTTCTCAGCTGTTCGACCACAGAATAGTCTTGTACTTTCATCTTCCTCAGGAACTCTTCAGCCTCTTCTTCGGACACAGGTTTCTTGGTTGCAACTGGGTTGGTTCTTCTTAGCTCCACCGGAGCAAAACATCGACCTGATCGAGTCAGCCCTTGCGCTTCACAACTGACTTCTTCCACCTGTTTTCCTTTGTACATCACCACTGCCTTTTCATATTTCCAAGGCACAGCCCTGCTGTCAATCATCGGCAGCTGGACCACAGGCTTTATGGTCACCAGTTCTCTACATACCCCTTTTAACACGACTGCCGGTGTGGGCGGGATTCCTGATATTACCAACTTGCTTGGCTCGGGTTTGCTTGTTATGACAGACGGGCTCTTTCCCAATATCACTACCGGCTTGATGCCTTCTCCCTGCGACTGTACACTTGTCCTTCCACTGGTCGAGACTTCTTTCGGGCGGCTTGGATCATCATCACTATTTGTGAGGGTTTTCTCAACTCTCCTCCCTCACACACCAACTCAATCATGTGAGTTTCGTGGTGCGCTGGCAGTGGGTTTTGGTTGATGTTAGGAGCTTCTGGTGTCTGGACCTCGATCTTATTGGTGTCGATAAGATCCTGTATGGCATGCCTTAACTTCCAACACTTCTCGGTGTCATGCCCGAGCATCCCTGAGCAGTATTCACAACTTATTGATCGATCCAAATTCTGAGGTGGGGGATTTGGTTCTCGAGTCTGGACAGGACTAACCAAACCCAATTGCCTCAACTTGTGGAACAAAGCGGTGTAGGTTTCTCCCAACTCCGTGAAAGTTCTCTGCTTCCGCAACCTGTCATTCCTAGCATCTGGATTTCCCCGGAAGCCTGCCCCTGAAGGGTTTCTATACGCCCTCGGTGGAGGATAGGTGTTTTGTGGTGGTGCATATATGTTCTGGGGAGCCGGCGCGCGCCATTGTGGGCGAACCGGAGGCTGAGTGTATGCTTGGGCCTGGTGTACGGAACAATGTGGTTCTCGAGGTGGATAGAAATTTTGTGGTGGGTTGTATGGGTAGTTTGACCTGTGAGGTCTGGGTTGGTTGTAGTGCGGCCTGCCAGCCCTGGACCAACTGCCTGCCTCGATCGTGGCAACCTCTTCTTTCTTTCTTCTCAGCGCACCTCCCGTGCCGCTTTGAATAGCCTGGGTTGTGGCTTTGAGTGCCGAATAGTTCAAGATTTTGTCAGACCTCAGACCCTCTTCTATCATGACCCCTATCTTGACCACCTCGTTGAAAGATTTTCCAACTGTTGTCACCAAGTGACCAAAGTAGGTTGGATCCAGTGTCTGCAAGAAATAGTCCACCATCTCTCCCTCTCTCATGGGAGGATCGACTCTAGCTGCTTGTTCTCTCCAGCGGAACCCGAACTCGCGAAAACTTTCCCCGGGTTTCTTCCCAGTTCTCAATAATGTGAGACGGTCAGGGACTATCTCGAGATTGTACTGGAAATGACCTGCAAAAGCCTGCGCCAGATCATCCCACGTGTACCACCTGCTGGAATCCTGCCTGGTATACCATTCTAGTGCAGATCCGCTCAGACTTTGGCCGAAATAAGCTATCAGCAGCTCATCCTTGCCGCCTGCCCCCCTCATTTTGCTACAGAATCCCCGCAAATGTGCCATGGGATCACCGTGCCCTTCATATAAATCAAACTTAGGCATCTTGAACCCAGCCGGGAGTTGGACGTCTGGGAAAGGGCACAGATCTTTGTATGCTACGCTGACTTGATTGCCCAGCCCGTGCAAGTTCCTGAAGGACTGCTCCAGGCTTTTGAACTTTCTCAATACTTCATCCTGTTCAGGGGCCTTAGCCGGCTTCTCAATCTCTGTCGGCACTTCCAAATGTGGATTGTAAGCCTGTGGTTCGGGGGCATGAAACGTAGGCTCGAGGGGGTAGTATTGTGTATCGTGAGCCTGAAACAATGGCTCACTGGTCATTCTTTGCAAAGGGGCTGATGTTGGTCCCACAAAAATGGGAATATTGGGTGTTGGGAGAGGTTGATGGGGTGGTGGAGCTTGGGAATCATGAGGGCTTCTTTCTTGATGATAAAAGGGATTTGGGCGGCTTGTGGAAGGGCCAGAGTGAGGGTATTCCGGCATGTGTCCCAGTGTTTCAGGGCTCTTTTGTGTTTTGGCTATGGCTAGCTGCATTCCATTCATCTCTAGTCCCATCCTTTCAATCTTTTCCATCGCTTCTTTTAGCAACTGGCTCATCGGCCTCTCTTCCTCATTACTATTCTCTGAAGTAGTCATGCTGGTTGTTATCGGTCCTTTGGATCTGGTTTGATAGGAGTGTGTTGCCAGAGTTCTTTAACAACTAATTTGTTTGATTCAGACAACAACAAACTTTGTTAGCGTTAGAATTTAACAGATTTGATCATAACACATAGAGGATGCAATGCACCTAGGCAGTTAACCGTTTCTACATGCTTTGCTTCAAACAACATGCGTCATCCCGGTTTGCTCATTCGTCCCCTTTTAAAGTACTTTGGGAAACCCTGTGTTTTATTTTATTTTGTATCTTCTTTTCTTTCTTTATTAAAAGCGGTCGAATCTTATGGGGATTGCCTACGTATCACGTCCCCGCGTGAATCAGACCAGGCGTAGTTCTGCCTCAAAGTAAAGACACATAGAAATTCTTCTGGAGTCACTTAATTTCATTATCAAAATTTGCTATTACACATTGTTTCAAACAAAAATAGCAACAACACAGACTCCACGGTTTTAAACTTGGTTTGAAGAAAAGAAAACAACATATGGGAAAACAACAAAAGCCAAATAAATAGGACTTGACCAAAAACTAATTTTCCAACTTAAGGGCCCGCGAGGCATCATTCGGCCTCTCCGCGGCTCTGGGTGTGAGGTCTCTTTACAGGCTCTTCAACTCGTTCATAATCCGGTAGACGCAGCCCATGATGGAAACAAGGAGGGTCTTCTGAGGTGTTCGCTCACATGCCAGGCATTTCATGTAGATGTAATGCCTGATTTCATCAATCCTTGCTCGAATGTTATCCCTTTCGCTGAACAGCTGCCTGATTTGTCGGTTCTTTAACCCCAGTGCCTGAGCATTGTCGGCAAGTCGATCCTGGAACAACTCCATTTGTCTTTCAATGCAGGCCATTGCATCGTAGCACTGTCTTCTGTCGGCCTGGGCGTCTCGTGCTTGTTTGACGATCCGATCATGTAGAGTGGAGTTCGTCTCCCTTAATATTCCGACGCTCATTTCATAATCCCTTATGACCTGTTGCAAACGCTACTTCCGGGCCATTGTGCACTTTGCCCATCTGACCTTCATCCTTGCTATGCAAGCTTTTGATTGTTCTAATTCTTCTTGGCTCTGGATGACCTGACTTCTCAAACTTGCTATCAATCTTTCGTCAGAGCGACGCTTCTGTCGGTCAACGTTACTCTTACTGGCTTGGCGAAGGCGGGCCTTCAAGGTTTGGTTTTCTTGGGCTAGCTTGTTTCTTTCAGCCTGCTCCGAGGCGACTTGCACATTGTTCTCAAATACAAGCCTTTCGACTTGTTGCTTTAGCTTCCCGATTTCAACCCGGTAACCTTCCTCCCTTTTTAACCATCCCCATTGCTCTTGTGAATCATCTGTGAAGTGTTGGACGTGGGCCCTTTTAGCAGGTCTTTGCCGAATCTGAAACCTTCTTTCGAACCAAGCATCGTACTTTGGGTCTACCTCACCTTTAGCTAGTTCTCGCACCATGGTCTTGGGCTCCAAGAATCTACATTCATGCCACAGTTTTCTAATCTTCCCCTCGGGGAATATGACTCCCGGGCTTAATTCCAAGGCATGCTTGCTCAGATCTTCATCAGTAGGGACTACTTGAAACCTGCCCAGTTGTCGTAATACCCGATGAGGGGCATATGGCTGGATGCTGCGAAGCCCCATTAAGAGAACATGACATTCTTCAGCCGACATGTAGATCACCTCAGTATCAGTCAACCAACCGAATGCCCATTCAATTTGGTCAGCTGTTGTTGACCTTAACCGTGTAAACCATGCTTCGACACCTTCAGGAAATCTGGCGCCTGTCATGCGCTTCTTGAATCCGCTGATACAATTCCTCTCGGTCAACCCGTGGTTCATGTATCCTACTCGGTGATGGAGATGTTCCTGCATCCATAGCTGAAGTAACAGGTTGCAACCTTGGAAGAACTTGCCTCCTTCTCGGCATATAGTCAGAGCCCGGTAGATTTCGGACAAAATCAAAGGAACCACAGTACTATTGGTTCTTTTGATTGCAACGTCGGCCATACCTACCAGACCTATCTCTATCTTTTTATCCTTCCTTGGACAGACCATGACTCCCAAGAACGCTGTGATGAAAGCCAAAGTACGTCTTGCTTCCCATTTGTTTCTGTTCCCGCCGTGAGTTAGCCCAAGGTTCGGTTCCTCGAAACCCTGCGGGGCTCCGTACCGCTGATACAAGAAATGGAGATCACAACATCCTCTCGATAAATCGTCATGTTGTATCTTCCGACTGATGCTTAGTAGATCCAGAAACGCATGCGGAGACACTGGCCTTGGCGAAAGCAAATATTGCCCTCTTAACCTCTCATTCAATCCCGCATATCCGGCGACTTCCTCAAGTGTTGGTGAAAGTTCAAAGTCAACAAAACGGAATACATTGCGGGTTGGGTCCCAAAATGGTATTAGAGCTTCAAGAATATCTGTCCTTGGCCTAACACCCAACAAATTTACAAAACCTCCCAATATTCTTCCTACTACCCCTTTGCTATTGGCTTCCAAATCATTCCACCACATGTGGAGTTGTAAGGGGACCTCGCTGAGGGCCGAGAATGGTTCATTTTGCTCTGTGCTCATCCTGCACATTTATTAAGGTGACCTTTTAGGCGAAAACAAAAACCTTTATTTTAACTCTAAACAAAAAATCTTGGAAAACAAAACAAACAATATATGTATTTATATACATGTGTATATGTACATATATGCTTTATGGTATATCATTATTGGTAAAATGAAAAAGGGAGTTGGACCCGATGAGGGTTGCCTACGTATCACACATCCGGCGAGAATCAAACCGACGTAGTTCGGTTTATAAACTAACTAGTTTATTATTTTATTTTATTTATTTATTTATTTTCTTTTTTTTTGAAAATAGAGTAAAATAAAATAAAAACTCATTCCTCATTCCCAGCTTGCCATTTTTCTCTTTTCTCTTTTCCTTTATTTTCCTTTCTTTTTTCATTCTCTTTTTCATTTTTTTTTTTTGCTTTTCTTTTTGTTGTGGTCGAATCTTATGGAGATTGCCTACGTATCATGACCCCGCATGAATCAGACCTTGCGTAGTTCGGACCAATAAGAGATAAACAATAATAAACATTTTTTCAATTTTCATATTAAAACAGACCGGGTTTCAAAGGTTTGAAGATGACCTACAAACTCGAAAATCAAACACCCGCATATTCTAATCAAAAGATTTACAAACGGCCAGTTTCTTTCCCCGTTTGACAAATGCAACCAAACGGCTATTTTTGCAAATGTGGCCCCTTCCAAATTTCACATGAATTTTGAGGCCGGGGAGGATTATTTTATGACACCTTACAAACTTGTCCGTTCTTTTACGAAAATAACCTTTCGACAACTGAAAGATACTCTAAGGCTATTTCGGCAAGAACGGTTTAAGACGCGGCCGAGGCTGGCTCGGCTTATTATGACAAAATTCAAACGGTATTTTTTTCTTTTCAAATTATAATAAAACCTGGTGTTGCAAACACGACCCTTCAGCGCCTCGGGGACGAAGATTTTTAAGGCTGTGTGGGTCCATATCTCAAAATGACCCAAAGACGGCTGTTTATGCCAAATCAGCCTTCCGGCGTCCCTTTCGGGAACATTTGGCTATTTATGACAAAACAGCATCACCTGACTTATTTATAACTCTTTTTTATCGTTTTTCAAATTAGAAAAGTCAATATTGCAAACACGGCCTTTCAACGTCTCGGGGACGAAGATTTTTAGGCTGTGGGGGTCAACTGGACCAAGTCTTAAAAAATGACCCAAAGGTGGCTGTTTATGCAAAGTCAGCCTTCCGGCGTCCCTTTCGGGAACATTCGGCTATGTCTTGATGAAGCAGCGTCACCCAACTTCTTTATGACAAAATTAAAGTTTGACATATATTTTTTGTTTATTATAATTAATTTGTTTTTGGCTTTTTAGCAAAAGGTGGGGTTGGACCCGATGAGGGTTGCCTACGTATCTCACATCCGGTGAGAATCAAACCCGCGTAGTTCGGGTTATAAACTAACTTGGAGAAGACCCTTTTCCATTTTCTATTTTTTATTATATTTTTCCACAACAATCAAATAGATTATTATTTTTCATTCATAACAAACAAACAAATTAACAAAAAAAAAAATACAAAAAACATAAAACATTCCTTTTTTTTCCTTTGTTTTTCTTATTCTAAAGAAAAAGAATTTTTTTTTTTGGAATTTTTACCTTGCTTAAAAAATATTTTTTGAATTTTGGATTTTAAAGAAGAATCAAAATGTTTTCGGATTTTTTTTTAATTTTGAATTTTCTTTTGAATTTTTTTTTGATTATATATATATTTATTTTGGAACAGATAATAAAATCATGTTAACGCCCGACTCTTTTTATTTTTATTTGGCATTTTCATAGACAACCAAAATAAGATTAAAAAATATATTTTTTTAAAAAAAACAGACTTTTTTTGATTTTTATTTAATGGCACAACAAACTATTTTCTTTTTGAAAAAAAAAAACAAGACAGAACAATGATGATTTTTTTCTTCTATTTTTCCTTTGCTTTTAATATAACAAACTAATAAGACATTTTTTTTATTTTCTCAAAATTTTAGCAGAGTTTCGATACAACTTGGACATTACTTTTTTTCTAAAAAATAAGTAGTTATATCTCTACAATGTTATTTTCTCCTCTTTTTCACGATTTTCTAATTTATGGAAAATGATGACAACATACAAAATCAATTGAATTTTCATGCTTTTTTTTTTCTTTATATATATATATATATTTTATATTTATTGTATTTTTTCAAAAATGTGGCATGGGGGACATAGGGAATTCCAAGACTTCTTGGATTCCGCAAATGTTCCCCATGTGCTTTTCCCAAAAATGAAGCATGGGGGACATAGGGAATTCCAAGACTTCTTGGATTCCACAAAGGTTCCCCATGTGCTTTTTCCCAAAATGTAAAGCGTGGGGGACATATGGAATACCAAGGCCTCTTGAATTCCACAAATGTTCCCCATGCTTTTGATTAAAATAAGATCATGCTGGAAAAACGTGCGGCCTTCTTATTAAACGTGATCAACATAACAATTCACCCTTGAATAAGTACAACATGTAGCACATAGGATGCCAAAAGATGGTCTATTATTTTCAGGTTGCTTGTCCTAGACGGACCCAACCCCTGTGTTGAGTCCCCTAAGTCAAATGCACATGATGCAAATAAACGTTCCTACTAGGGATCCGGCATGTGGCTTTGTTATACTAAGTTCAGAACCTGGGTGTTTGTTCTAGACCTGGCTTACCCGAGCGGACAGCTCGAGCAGGGGGGGCAGCGTACCGGGAATACAGAAGCTTCACCGGCTTAGCAACTTGTCCGAACCTCGTTCTAAATTGGGATTTGACACTATACAGAAAAGAAGCCGTACGAAGTACGCCCTTCTTCATGATTTAGAAGACTCAGAGAGGATATGGGTTTCGGCACAATTTATATACAGTTCACGTAATATCAAAGCAGAAAAAGGCAACCAATTAGCACATTAAGCACAAAACATGTAATAAAATCAGATAATAAATAAAGCCAAATAACAACAATTATTCTAAGCTCGAATTCTTAACCCTGAACCAGTGGTTCTGGGTTACAAGGGTCCCCAGCAGAGTCGCCAGAGCTGTCACACCTCCTTTTTCCATACCCGAGAGGGTACAAGAGAGTTTTTTCCAATTAAAGGACAATTGAAACGGGATTGGTTTATTTATTTCAGAGTCGCCACTTGGGAGATTTAGGGTGTCCCAAGTCACCAATTTTAATCCCGAATCGAGGAAAAGAATGACTCCATATTACAGTCTGCGTACCAGAAATCCGGATAAGGAATTCTGTTAACCCGGGAGAAGGTGTTAGGCATTCCCGAGTTCCGTGGTTCTAGCACGGTCGCTCAACTGTTATATTCGGCTTGATTATCTGATTTTATACAAATATGAACTTATGTGCAAATTTTAACTTTTTACCGCTTTCATAATTATTATTATTAAGAAATGTGAACATCGCTTAAAACATGTCTTCGGACCGCGTCACATGAAATGCACCCACGATCCGGAACATATTTTTATTCAATGTTTTAGGATTTGGATTTGGGTCGCATGAAATGCACACCCGAGTTTAGGAAAGTAGATTATTAAACACGCACCTAAAGAGACTATCGTGTTATTATTTTGGGAAGGCCGTGAAATTCGCTAAACGGCCCTCCTGAATTCTAAGTAATTTAAAACAAGTATTTACTGAGGGCCCCGCAATTTGTATTTTTATTCGGCGAGGCTCATCTCATTCTTATTTTTTAAAAGGAATTTGCAACGTCGTGGAAATGCATCTCAGACCACGTCACAATCAATGTACCCGTGATTAGAGACACATTTCGATTTCGCTGAGACTTGGATTTGGGTCACATAAATGTGCACCCGAGCTTAAGGAGATAATATTATTAAAGGCGCGCCTAAAGCAACTAGCGCATTATTATTTTGGGTAGGGCCGTGAAATTTGCTAAACGGCCTATCCCGAAATCTAAGTATTTAATACATACATTTTGTGAGGGCTCTGCAATCTGTACATTTTTTATTTTTTGGTGAAGCTTGTCTCGTTTTTTTTATTTATTATTTATTTATTTTTTCAAAAGAAAAAAAAAAGGGATAAGGCTAAAATAACTACATTCTTTGCTACTTTGCGAGGTCATAGGTTATAGATTGAACCTATTTGATGAAGCGAGTATTTTTCCGCGGAATTAAAATTGCTACTATAATTTCAACATTACTACCACATGTATAAACAACTATTAAGACAAACTAAATAATTAACACCTTTCAGAATATGTGCAAACCTCTATTACGACAAATATTTGGATAACAACAATTTAAACATGAAGAAACAAAATGTCAAATAGCTACTTAAAATAACGAAACAACGGAAAAGACATTCACGGCCAAATTTCAATACCATACGGAGTTAATTATCAAATATAGCAATTCGCAATCATCATGTATATATGTCTCGCGTAATTTCGCGTACTATCCGCATGAACTAGGATTGTATTTCAACAAACACCTATACATATTACTAAATAGCAACCATGAAGGACACGGGCAGAGATAACCTACTTGAGATTAACGTCCGATGCGTTGGACCTGCGACGAAACCTCGGACAACAACCTCGACGTACCGGACCTCGACGAACCAAAGACGACCTCAATGGAGACTGAAAGCTCGACCCAATACTGTCAACGCACGAGATGTTGGCTGCCTTTTGGGTTTTCTCGACGCAGCAGGTTTATTGTGGTGTTTGGACAGAACGGATGAAACAGTGGTGGTGGGTCGACGAGTGGTTGTTTGCTGGCGGTTCAGGCGTGCGAGGGGCTGCTGACGGGTGGTTGCTGGAAATGGAGTGGTCTGTTTGGTAATGGTGTTTGGGTGGTGGAGTTTGGACGTGAAGGAATGGGGTTAGGGTTGCTGGGGGCGTGAGGATGGTGAACGACGATGGTGAGAGCTGGTTGCGACGGGGGGTGCGACTGGTTTGGGTTTGCTTGGTGGTTGTGTTGTGACGGAGAGGAAGTGGGTGTTCGGACGAGATGGTGATGCGAGGAGGACGACGAATGAAGCAGCGACGGGGACTGCCGGTGGTTGTAGGCGATGGGGAAGGCGTCCGAGCTGGTGGTTTTGGGGAGTTGCTGGGGTGCGAGGGTGGTTGATGGTAGCGGTTCCGACGAGGAAGCAGCAGTAGCTGCTGCGTAATAGTAGCGAAGGCGTGGGGGAAGGTGAGGGAGTTCTGCTGGGTAGTGACGACGATGGCAGTGACGGGTTGACGACGGTAGTTTTGAGACGGAGAGGGTGGTTGGGTAACGCAGCAGCAGTTGCCGCTGCTTGACCTGGAATGAGGGGTGGTCGGTCCGGTGGGGGTTTAGCGTCGGGAAGGTGACGGGATGGGGGTGGTGCTTGGGTGGTTTTGCTGGTTTGGGTGAGGGTCCGTTAGGGTTTTTTTTGTTTTCTTCAGTAGGGTTTTCGTTGGTTTTGGGTGAGGAAGAAGGAAAGTGCACAGTGCCTTTTCTTCTCAAAAACTCCGGTCTCCAAAATTTCAAAAAATCCCCCCCCCCCCTTTCAAAATGTTTCATCCGTGTTTTGTAATGGGTTTGCCCAAAAAAATGAGCCCACGCGTGGTGGGGTTCGAGATTTGTGTCCCCCACGCGTGGTGGGGTTCCCCATGTGTCCTGGACTCGGTTTATTATGGGCTAGGTCCGAAATTAGGCCTAAAACCGGGTAGTTTGAACCCGAATATTATTCTTTTGCCCGGACCCGAGAAATAGGAAAACGTTGCTTAACTAGTCCTATGTAAGCAAAATAACTACCAAAAATAAGACTAGTATTTAAACAAAACTATATCTTTTTAAATATTTTTCAAGATTTAAAATAGCTACAAAATATTAATAAAACTATTTTTTGTAATTTTCGTAAATATTAAGATAAAATATGAAGTAATATTTTTTGTATTTTTCAAAGTTAAAATGACTATAAAATATTAATAAAACTATTTTTTGTAATTTTCGTTTTTTAATAAAGACAAAATATAAAGTAATATTTTTTTGTATTTTTCCAAAATTAAAACGACTACAAAACATTAATAGAATTATATTTTTTGTAATTTTCGAATTTATATAAAGTACCAAAATAAAGTACAATTTTTTGTATTTTTCAAGTTTATGAGAAATACATAAACTAAAATTTATATATATATTTTTGTGATTTTTCTTTTTTGCAACGAAATAAAGTAAAATAGTTAAAATGACTATATTAGACCCAATTACATATTTATGCTAAAAAATGTGAAAATTCTCGGGGAGGGTCAAAAATCACGTGCTTACAGTATTTACCTAAACTTCTTCAACAAAACTGACTCGATTTCGTTGTCATTCAAGCCATTTCATTTGATCCCACAAGTGTATGAAGTAATATGCTCGTTAGGGTCGGTTGTCCCATTATATTTGGGTATATCGGGCATATATCAGAGCCGCGCTTAAGAGGAATGGTTTTTGTATGAATTTTTTGGCATCTAAACCTTTTAAACTGGACGTGCCCCCGGTATTTGATCCACACGGGAGTTGTAAGTTTTCACTTTTTTATCATTGTCTTCAATCTTCTTTTCTCCGGACTTAATCCTCTTGGTGAGCTATTCGAGCATCCTCATAATAGTGGGGTCAGTCCCCGAGTCATTTCCGTTCGACCTCTACGGTGCTGGCTCAGCATGTCGAGTGTTTTCATGTCCAGCTACGCTCGGAGTCGTATTCTTACTTTGAAGTTGAGCGATGGCGATCTGCTGAGCTTGCAGCATCTCAAATATCACTTGGAGGTTGATTCCCCCATCTCCCATTCCTCATGCTCCTTGGCCACCAGATCGGGCTTCCCTGCATACATTCCCTCTGAGGTCCGTGCCTGAATCCGCATTTAGAGCATTATGTGAACTAACATCAACTGGCTCCATATTTGGCATTTCCTCAGGGTTTATTGGTAGTATACTGACCCTTATACTGTTGTTTTCTCCAAGACCTTCGTTGTCATGAACAAATGCGTTTTGTGTGCTAGACATGTTTCAGCCTGAGAATCAAAAAAATCTTTACAAGAAAAAATGTAAAAACAATGTGTGTAATGAGAATCAGTAAAGAAATAATCACTCTTATCTTTAGCCTCACGGTGGGCGCCAAACTGTTTACCTCGAAAATACGAGTAACAATTAAACTTGATTTGTGGTTATAAAGATGCGTGATTCAGTTCAATACCAATTAATAATCAAGAAATATGAAGTAGAAATGGAAGAAACAAGTGAATCAAACCAATGTGACTCAGCAGTAGTGACCTCGAGCTCGCTGACCTCGAGATGAATTAAGAACAATAAATGTAAAGGACAATTCTAATGAACAATAGGCAAAAAGTAGAGAGTATATTCTCTTCTCAATGATTGGATGATGTTACAAATGATTGGGGTTCCTTTTATATACGAGAAAAGCCCTAAATAAGATATATTTCTATTTACAGTAAGGAATATTCTTGGTACAGCTGTCTAACCGCCTAGTACGGAATCATGCAATCCTATTCCGGGATTTGTGCCATGATCTTGGGGACGTGGCAGGAATCTAGCTCATTCTGTTACAAATCTACAACGGTACTATTTCGGGGTCAAGCATACTTGGTTTTGATATTCCTCGTACTCTTATCTCCGGGCATTGCACTCTGTTTTTGAGCTCGAGTCTGGTCCACTGGTCTCGAACTCGAACTCGCCCGAACTTGGATCTGAGACGGACCCTCAAGCCTATAAATCGGAGGCGTATGATTTTGACCTTATACAAAGTTACTTTTAATTTGAGCCAACTTTTTAATTGTAGTAATCAACATACGATTATTATTAGTACATATATATGTGTAAGTCCATATATTCTTAGATAGGGGTGATCCAATAGTTACACGATCAAATATAACTTTCACCTTCCGAGTTTTTTTCTCTCTTTTTTCCCTTAAGAGGAGGGCGGTGGAGGTTATAATATTGAGCTCCTGTCACAATTCTAAAAACATGAATATATATTAAAAGTATGTATTCGTTTCTCACATTAAGATCTCACATGGACCATTCGTAGTTATGTTTATGTCCGCATTCTTTCCACTCGTTACTGGTTTCAAAGTTTTCCTTTAATGCTTCTTTTAACAAAGATATAGTAAGGTTTGAGCTCATAGGCAAGCTATGATTATATTATGATTATGCCCGTCATCATCATGCTGTCACTTCTAACAAGATGTTAGTTAAAAGTTACCTCTTCTTGGAAGTAGTAATGCTAAGCTAAGAAGGGTACGCTGATCTAAATCCATGCTTGTGTCATTTGGATGAGCTAAAAAGATGAAGGAGAGCACATACAAGGAATAAGGTTTGACGTCTTACTCAGCATCTAATATTTAGAACAAAAAATACTCTTTTATCATGGTTAAATAATAAATTAAGATAAGAATGTATATTAACTAATTATAATTTAATAATATTTATGTTTTTGAAGACATATATTACGTATTTTATTGTGTGAATATGTGGCCCAAATTAATTTTACCATCTTACCACTTTAACCTCTTTTTTTCATGGAGCAAATGGTGGGCAAAAGCAGGAAAAAATGCCATAAAAAACATGGAAAGGGCAACGTACCGAAAAGGGAAACAGGAAAAGGGCAAGTAATGCTTATATTTCATTATCTTTATAGGAGCACTGCTTACTACAGTACAAAACTTTTTTCATTAAACGAAGAGAAGGGTGATCCCCATTTCTACTGTGAACGTGAAAGGGTTAAAGGGCCCCGAATTGAATCCACCAGCTATGCTAAACACACAAGTATACAACAAAAGCTGTATCACATTACAACAACAGCGATCCAGTAAAATTTCACAAGTGAAATTTGGAGAGAGTAGTAAGTATCCGACCTTATACCAACCCCTACCCCCACAAAAGCTGTATCACATTCTTTATGGAAATTTGTCTAGTTCATGTTTTTTGAACAAGATTTTATTTATTCGCCAAACGTTTGACAAATACAACATCGAGAACAATAACCAAATGCACAAATTTGTGCGAAAAAAAATAAAGTTAATTTTTTGGAATATATAGAATTCTCTAGAATGTCCTAGTTTTGTATCCTTGATATTTATCTAGTGGATATATCTAGATGTTCTAGAATGTTATGGGAAGATAAGACATATCTAGATATTCTAGAGTGTTGTTAGAAGATAAGGTTGCTAGAATCTTCTTTGTACATTCTCTAGAATCATCCATAGGCTAGTATAAATAGGGGGTATCTTGTTCATTTGTAAGCAAGCCAAAAATCAAGAAAGTCTTCTTCAATAACAAAGTTCTCCTTTCAAAAATCTCTTTCTCTTTTCAAGCTTCTTCTTCTTTAGTTGAATCATCCAATCTTAGTTAACGATATTGGGCTAGCAGAAGGTCTTCGAATAATATTCTTCTTCTGCTATTCTTTACATGGTATCAGAGCCATAAGTCGGCTTCTGGATTTCAAGGTCGGGTTAGTGGTTGATTCAACTGGTTTCTCTAAATGGATTTGGGTGGTCGTGCTAATGGACTGGGGATTGAGTTATTAAACCAGTCCAACTACAAGGTATGAAAGACTTGTATGGAGTCATACCTTGTTGGTGAGGATTTGTGGGAAGTTGTCAATGGGAGTAACACAAGTCCTCCTGCTGACGCATCGGAAAATAGCAATGCACGTAAGAAGTGGAAGCAGATTAATGCTAAGGTGGAGTTTATCCTAAAGAGGTCCATCACTCATAATTTATTTGATCATATTATAAGGTGCAAATCAGCTCATGAAATATGGAGGACCTTCGATCGGTTGTTCAACAAGAAGGATGAAGCTCGGCTACAGATTTTGGAGAATAAGTTTTCTAACACCACTCAAGATAATCTCTCGATCGCCGAGTATTTTTTGAAGGTTAAAAATCTGTGTTCTGAAATTTCTCTATTGAATCCGGACGAGGCTATCTCTGAAGCACGAATAAGAAGAATTATTATTCGTGGCTTAAAGCCAGAATATATTCCCTTTGTTACATCGATTCAAGGATGGGTTCAACAACCATCTTTGGAAGAATTTGAGAATTTGCTATCGTCACAAGAGCTATTAGCCAAACAGATGGCTGGTGTATCTATCAAAGAAGGGGAAGGAAATACTCTTGTCGCCGATAAGAGGAACTTTAAAGGGAAATCAAGAGATAGCATGCACTTTCAATCCTCAAGTGGTTCGCGCTCGCCAGGAAAGAAGGGGAGTCTTTCAGCAACGGTAAAAAGCCTTTAAAATGTTACCGTTGTGGCAAAGTCGGGCACATAAAATGATATTGTCGAGCCAAAGAGAGCAATATAGCTCAAATCGAGGAAGAAGAAGAAGAAGAAGAAGAAGAAGAAGAAGAAGAAGAAGAAGAAGAAGAAGAAGAAGAAGAAGAAGAAGAAGAAGAAGACTGGGGAAAGTGCTTCACAGCGGAGACTCGAGCAATAAATGTCATGACTTCCATAAATTTTGAAAGAGACTGGATCGTGGATTCAGGATGTGGGCACCATCTCACTGGAGATCAATCTAAATTCTCCACCTTTCGCGAATACAACGGACATGATGTCATTGTTACAGCAGATAATACAGTCCATAATGTGGAGAAGGAAGATACTGTTGTGATCAATGAGAAGCAAAAAGACACTGTCACCCTCAACAGTGTCTTTCACATTCCAGGTATGAAGAAAAATCTATTTTCAGTTGCAAATGTTGTAGATGCTGGAAACTATTTGCTATTTGGCCCACGTGATGTGAAGTTCCTCCGAAATATCAAGGTACTCAAGGCAGATATCGTTCACTCAAGTAAAAGAGTTAACAATTTATATGTCTTATCTGCCTCTAATTCATATATTGAGAAGATGAGTAGCAATGATAATACACATCTTTGGCATGCTAGACTTGGACATCTAAGCATGGATAAATTAAAAGTCATGGTAAAGTTGAATCTAGTAAAATGTTTGCCTAACTTAAGAAATTTTGATGGAGGAGAGGTTTGTGAAGGATGTCAATATGGAAAGGCACATCGTCTTCCATTTGACAGATCCTTGTCAAGGTGCAATGCCCCACTAGAACTTATTCACAGTGACTTGATGGGGCTAACGAGAACTCCTTCATTTTCAGGCTACTCTTATATGCTAACTAGTTCTTGGACATGTGCGTTGCACGTGTATCCCATGCTAATTAATATAAATATTTTAAAGAAATATAGATATTTTTAGAATAAGCATGCAATGAGTTACACAAATTATGAAGAAGATAAATGTAAGCTCAAAACTAATGAATGTTGAGCCTACTATGCTTAAATAACACACACTTTATTTTATACATGAGATGAGCAACGTCAGCTATGGTTGCAAGTGCTTCACGTCTTAAAGTTTGTACCTTATGTTTAATAAATTGTAGCCTCCTTTTTTTTACAGTCGCGTACATGTCAAGGAGTTGTTGTCGAATGAAAATAGGATTTTGTAGAAGCTGTAAAGAAATTCGGTCAACACATGTCTTCCTTATGTTAGCTAGAAAATCAATGTCAACTTTATGGTGTACACCTACGTAGAAATAGTAGTTAATTGTGATAGAGACAAATAATAATTATTGAAATCAATAAATTTGATTAATATTTATAAATCATAATTGCTAATACTTGTACCATTTGTCTAATTCAAAATTATGAGCCCTTTCATATGTGAATTTGACAGAAGAATATTAGTTAAATTGCATAAATATATTAATATCAATAATTTTAACAATAATATCAATAATTTTAACATGCCAATCGTATTTTGATGTTTTTATTAGTCGCACTTCACGAATAACAGTTCTATAGATTAGAGAATGATTCATACAAATTAATTTTTCGATGAGAATTTAAATATTAGGTATCTCATAAGTTTTCAAGTAAAAATTTTTGTATTAAAGAAAATATAGAAGATGATAAAATTTATGATATATATATATATAAAACAACAGTACAATCATAGGAACCACAGATGTTTCGTGCGTGCTCAAGTTTGCCATCATAGATACTTTGTTATGCACATGTATAGAGTGTAATGAAGAATGTAAAAAAGAACTATAATGTAAAAATATTATAACCATTGAAGTGGAAGAAACAAACAATCAAAGTTGAGTAATTAAGAAAATTAAACTTACAAAATTGCTATGCTACAAAATCACCAAAATCAAAATTAAACAAGCAAATAATAACGGCGCTACGACACAAACGAAAAAAAAGATTGTATAATTTATTGTCTTACAAAAAGATGTAGGTATGAAGAATACTTGAACAATACATACACAACTATCATTCCTATAAGAATTATACTATATTGACAAATGAAACAAAATTGAGGTAAGTGAACAGAAATAGTCAACTAAAAAGGAATAATCAATTACCTAAATACAAGAAAATCAACTCAAATATGATTATGCAAATAATTCTAACATTACTCAAATGTCAAAGCGATCATATGCAGAAAATCTTCCAGGTTGTGCACCAGCTTCCTTTATCCTCTTCTTGATAATGATTATAGAGAAAATATTAGAAGCCTTTCCCATGATTATTGTGTTGGAGAATAATACGTAAGCCAATTGATATGGCCGTGAAGGTTGGCATTTTTCATTTTATGTTAAATACACTTTGTCCATCCTTTGGTTTTTGTCATAAATGACAGTTTTTAAGAATCATTATTAGGGGATACTAATTACAGCAGTTTTGAATTGCAATGAGGAATATGAAAGATTGGAGAACTCTAAATTGCAACAATAATTATTCTTTAATGGGAAAAGCAAACGCATCTGAAAAGAAAAAAAAAAGTTGACATTTATTGGAAAGTCATTTTTTTGGCTCAAGGATAAAATGGTTACCTAATTTTTGAAGGATATGATCGTAATTCAACTTTGAAGGTAGGAGTTTCCTACTTTTAGTATAATATGATGATTTTCATTGATGATTTTCTAGATTCACTTGGATTTATTTTGTGAAGCACAAGTCAGAAGTTTTCAGTAAGTTTGTGGAGTTCAAAGAAACTATTGAAGGTAAACTCGATTCTAGAATAAGGCGGCTACGAACTGATAATGGCGGTGAGTTTACATCAGATGAGTTTCTTTCCTTTTGTCGTCAGCATGGCATTAAAAGAGAGCTGACATGCGCTGATACGCCACAACAAAATGGAGTGGCTGAAAGAAAAATCTGACACTTAACTGAGACATGTAAGAGTTGGCTTCATACCAAGAATTTACCTAGAGCCTTGTGGGCTGAAGGTATGAAATGTGCAGTGTACGTGATTAACAGGATACCGCTTTCTCCAAATAATATGAAGTCTCCCTATGAATTAATGTTTGGAGAAAAGCCTAGCGTGAAACACCTCAGGGTTTTTGGCTCTATTTGTTATGTTCACATTTCGGATTCTCAAAGGAGCAAGTTAGATGCCAAGGCAAAGAAATGCATCTTTGTCGGATATGATGAAAGGAAAAAGGGGTGGAAGTGCATGGATCCTAAAACTCATCTCTTTGTTGTCTTAAGAGATGTCATATTCAACGAAGTGTCTTTGTATTATGGAGCTGCATTGGATGAAGCGAGTTCAAAAACCTTAAATAATGAAGATTCAAGTTTGTCCATTGCAGGTGCTTCTCTAGATAATACAACTGCCGAGGAGTTAAGAGAAAGGGGGAGTCCTGGACCTCAACAACATGAAACTCAACAAGAAAATGATTCAAGTGGTTCGGGAAGGCCAAAAAGAACTATTATCAAGCCAGCTCGCTTTAGAGATGAAAATTTTGTTAGTGCGTATTCCTGTTTCTTTGCAAGACCAATTGATGATGAAGAACCTTCCTCATTCGAAGAAGTTAAAGGAGTCAAAGAATGGAAGCTTGTTGTGGATGATGAAATGGAGGCTCTGATGAAAAATCAAACTTGGAGCCTTGTACCAAAGCCGAAAGATGTACAATCCATTTCTTGTAAATGGGTTTACAAAATCAAAAGAAGAGCCGATGGCAGCATAGATAGATATAAAGCAAGGCTAGTTGCTCGGGGATTTTCTCAAAAGTATGGAGAAGATTATGAAGAAACCTTCAGTCTGGTGGCTAAGATGATCTCTGTCCGAGTTGTGCTAGCCTTGGCAGCCTCGCATAATTGGAAGTTACGGAAACTTAACGTGAAGAATGCTTTCTTATATGGAGAGCTTGACAAAGATATTTATATGGAGCAACCACCCGGGTATGTCTCTAACTTACATCCTAATCATGTCTGCAAAATTAAGAAGGCCCTTTATGGCCTCAAGCAAGCTCTACGAGCATGGTATGAAAAAATTGCTCAGTATCTGCATTTCTGTAGCTATGATGCATCATAATCAGATCCTAGCTTATTTGTTAAAAAACAAGGAGATTTGCATATGGTTGTTCTTTTGTACGTGAATGATATGATAATAACAGGAAACAATGAAGATGAAGTTGCTAGGCTTCAAGATGAGCTTTCCATAAGATTTGACATCAAGAAGTTGGGAGAACTACACCATTTTCTTGGCTTAGAGGTGACAAACATGAACAAATGGATCTTTGTCACTCAAGAAGGATATGCCAAGAAACTTGTTGACAGGTTTGAATTGAAGCAAAGCAAAACATGTTCTACTCCTCTTGAGATAAGCACAAGGTTAAGGCGGGACGAAGGCTCACTTCTTGCAGATCCCAAGCCTTTTTGATTTCTTGTTGGAAGTCTCTTGTATTTGACTATTACAAGGCCGGACATTGCATTCTCGGTGGGATATGTCAGCAGATTTATGCAAAGGCCAAGAAAGCCTCACTTAGAAACTGCAAAGAGGATTCTAAAGTATATCAACTTAACATTAGACATGGGCTTGTTCTTCCAGAAGAAGAATAATTTGGTGTTAGCTGGTTATACGGATACTGATTTTGGTGGTGTTTGGATGACCGAAGATCAACATCGGGCTATATTTTCCTCTGTGGTGGAACAAGTGTTTCTTGGTGTAGCAAAAAGCAAGACTCAGTTTCCTTGTCAACCACAGAGGCAGAGTATAAAGCAGCTGCTCCCACTACTCAAGAATATGTATGGCTACAAAGACTTGTTGAAGACTTACATCTACCTATAGCAAAGTCAACTGTGATCTATGGAGATAATCAAAGTGCCATCAAGCTTGTAAACAATCCAGTATTCTATGCAAGAACTAAACACATTGAGGTGGAACATCACTTTTTTCGGGAAAAGGTTCTTGATGGAACTATCTGTCACACCTCCTTTTTCCGCACCCGCGGGGGCGCAGGGGAGTTTTTCCAATTAAAGGACAATCGAAAGGGGATTTATTTGTTTATTTCAGAGTCGCCACTTGGGAGATTTAGGGTGTCCCAAGTCACCAATTTTAATCCCGAATCGAGGAAAAGAATGACTCTATATTACAGTCTGCGTACCAGAAATCCGGATAAGGAATTCTGTTAACCCGGGAGAAGGTGTTAGGCATTCCCGAGTTCCGTGGTTCTAGCACGGTCGCTCAACTGTTATATTCGGCTTATTTATCTGATTTTTAATACAATTATGAACCATGTGCAAATTTTATCTTTTACCGCTTTATTATTATAATTATTATTTTTTAGGAATGTGAACATCGCTTAAAACATATCTTTGGATTGTGTCACATGAAATGCACCCACAATACGAAACATATTTTATTTGATGTTTTAGGATTTAGATTTGGGTCGCATGAAATGTGCACCCGAATTAAGGAGAATAAATTATTAAGACGTGCCTAAAGCAACTAGCGTGTTGTTGTTTTGGGTAAGGCCGAAAAATTCGCTAAATGGCCTGTCCCGAATTCTAACTGTTTTAATGTATATACAGTTAGAGGGCCCCGCAGCTGTGTATATTTTTATTTGGCGAGGCTCGTCTCGTTCTACTTTTAAAAGGAATTCGCGACGTCATGGATATGCCTCTCGGATCACGTCACAATCAATGTACCCGTGATTAGAAATACATTTCGAATCCGTCGAGATTTGGATTTGGGTCACATAAATGTGCACCCGAGTTTAAGAAGGTAAGGTTTATTAAAGCGTATCCTAAAGAGACTAACGTGTTGTTATTTTAGGAGGGTTGTGAGATTTGCTAAGCAACCCGTCCTGGAAACTAAATGCTTCAATAATATACATTTAACAAGGGCCCCGCATTTGCACGTTTTGTTTATTTTCATCGAGGCTCATCTCGTTCTTATTTTAAAAGGATATCCTATAGCAACTACGTTTCTTATCGCGTTTGTCCTTATCAATTGAAAACAATAGATAGTCCTAATTAATTACATGATTGCAAGTTGTTTGTAATGACATTCAGAAAAGCTAAAAAAAAATTTCAGAAATGAGGCTGTATGTACAGTCAGCCGAACAAACAATTATAGGCCCAAATCCAGCCCATGCGTGATAGGCCAGACTTGGGCCTCTGCCTGTTCTACGCGGGCCTACTTGGTTTGCTTCGATTTGGGCTCGACCTTCATGAGGTTGAGGCCGTGAACTGATTCTTTATTTTGTGAAATGAATTTATCAATTTATGTGACACTATGGCAAAAGGAGAAAGAACTTTAACTAAAACGGATAGCTTTCCTATTTGGCCCACATTAGAGAATATACTACACCATCAGACTGAGTCTGAAATACAACTTATTACACTGGGCATATTTTCCCCTAGCAGTATACATACAAGGCTAGCATTCGTTAACCTACATTGATATACTTAGTATGCAGGCTGCTTCTATCGTCCAAACAAAAATGTAACTATTTCATGACATTTAGAGTAACAGTTCATGTACATATATAAGAAAGAAATCTGCAGGTCCTCTCTTTTGCATTCATGCTCAAACTTTCAGTTACATTTGTGGTATTAATTGTGTACCTGGTATGGAAGACAAAGAAGGAAGGAATGGTCAGCTAGGCAGTATGCAGTAAACACAGCAACAAACAGATACACAGCAACAACACAGCAACAACCAACTGAACCAAGTGTTTTCCACAGCCACAGACAACCAACAGTGATCTCCCAGAATACAAAGACTAGCAAATAGTCGAGTGCCAAGCCAGTAATCCCAGGAAAAAGTAAAGAAATAGCAGCAGTAACTGAGGGTTCAAATGCAGTAAAACCACCAGTTCAACAACCACAAACAACTCAGTCAATGCAAGCAACAGAACTTGGCCAAGACAGCTTGACCAAAATGCACTCTTATACCACTTTCAGGCAGTGTTTGGTTACAATGTCTTACTCAAGCCTCTCTTATGTTTTCAGCCTTTTCTTTTAACTCACAAATCTTTCTTAAGACTTAAAGATTCCAGCCTTAAGACTCAAAATTCTCCCTTTTTCTGAAGACTAAAGTCCAGCCCTTTTTCAGTTCTCAAATGGCCTATTTATAAGCCAAAGTGACCAAGTGCAGCTAAGCTGCCCCCATCTGCAACTTGCAGTCTGCCCATACCCTTTAAAGCCCATGCCTAAGCATCTTTGGTGCCAGCCCCTTTGTTCCCCACGCTTGGCTTTTGTTTAATCAAGAGTTATGGGCATTATTCATTTTAAACCCCATACTCTTGTGTCTTGTTCCCCATTGGTATTAGTTTAATCCTAAATCAGTACCCTACTTGTCAGCTCATTTAAACTAATCTTTCTGCCCTTTTAACACCCCAGAATACCCCTGCTTAACCTTGATTATTACTGCCCAGCCTATTGCAGCCTCAGGGCATTTTTGAACTGACGAAAGTTCAGATTTAAGACTGCCTGGACTGAACCTTTTCAGTCATTTTTACAAGGCAAACACATCATTTTAAACAATGCTGGGGCATTCAGGTAGTGGCAACGTTCAATTAGTCATGTGACCTTATTAGCTCGTTCGATTCATTAGTTATAGAAACTAATCAACGACATTTATCGAGTCGACTATACTAATTATAACAGGTAATAATCAGTCGCTCATATAAATAATACGTTCGGGGACCTAAAGGGCATCAGACAATTTTGTGTTCAATTACTGGGAACCTATATAAGCTATTCATGCGACGACTATACTGATCGGACATGCTTATCATAGGATACATTTAAATCATACACAGAACACAATCGACCAAATAAAAGGTCTTTACAGAGAAGAAAGAAATCCGAATGAAAAATAACAAAAATAACAAACAAACACAACGAAACATGCTGACCACTTAATCAAAACTAACACAAAAGAAAGGAAAACTTACCGAAAATGTTTAAATCAAACAGACCCAAATCTGATTCAACTTCGAACTTTTGAGGCCGAACAAACTTTAATCAGGGTGTTCTCACATGAGAACACCTTGATTAAGGTCTATTAGACCTCAAACCCATGTCCAAACCGGCCGGATTCCCCAGGTGCATGTGTTCTAAAGTCTGGATTTCCAGATCTGATTTTTAGGGAGTTGTGGGTAGATTCGGACCAAACCAAGCTTGGTTTGGTCACGAGGACGGTCAAGGGGGTGTCTGGTATGAAGATGGGGTGGTTTGGCATAGATCGAGTTTTGTCTCGAATCTTCAAATCCAGATTCGAGACGATAGGAGGTGATTCGAGGTTCGTGGTTAGTGGATTCGTGTTCAGGGTGGTTGGATGCTTTAGGGGTGTGAAGGGGGTGGTCACCGGCGTTCGTGCCGCCGGGTTTTGGTGGAGGGGAAGCTAGGGCGGCTTGCTAGGGTTTGGGGTTTCAGCTTGGGGAAGGAGACGAGTGAGGGGTGGGGTTCGGATAGGGGGCGTGGGGTGAAGGGTTGAGTTTATATATGGGGAGTCTGATTGGATCTGAGCCGTTAGATCAGATGATCTCAACGGCTTGGATCTGAGGATGAGACATGAGACGGGGTCGTTTGGTAGTTAAACGGGGTCGTTTGGTTTAAGTGAGGGGTTGGGTCAGGCTGGTTATTTGGGTCGGGTTTGAACATGGGTCGCTGAAAGAGGTCTTGAGCCGTTGGATCGAGAGTTTGAACGGCCCAGATCAGACGCATGATGCGGCGTCGTTTCGGGAGGCGGTCAGGGCAGCCGGACTTGGACTGGACTCGAGTGTCTGTTTGGGCCTGCTTTGTTTTATTTCTTTGGGCCCAAACCGATTTTCCCTCACTCTTTTGCTTTTTTTTTTTTTCTTTTAAACAAAAAATGAAATAAAATAGTGAAATTAAAATCAACCATACTATAACATTTTCACATAGTTATCACAAAAAATATTTAAGTAAGTTAAATCACAACCTAGACCGAACGATGCACATATATATATTTCGAATTTTCTTTTAATGACACACATATTTTTTGTATTTTGTTTGATAATGATTAAATGCAAAATGGACAGACCCACAAATGACTAGCAATACATGTCATGCAGAATTTGTATCGCGGGGTCATTTGTCATTGTTACTATTTTTATTTTCTTTTGGAGCGATTGCTCGTAAAGCAAAAATCACGTGCTTACAGCTGCCCCTCTTTGCACGAAGACACGAAGGGTTTTCGCGCAAAGATAAGCGAGCGATTTTTGCCCGTCCGAATACTCCGTGTGAAGCATTTTTTGAAAAAGATTTGACCGAACCTTTGCTTCAGAGGTTTCCTACATATCCTGGGCTGAAACAGGAATCAGGTCAATGTAGTTCGGGAAATTTTGGTAGCTGGGACTACCGTGTGACTGTAGTGTTTGCTGTTGTTGTGCGCTGTTGTATGCTGCTGTAGGATGCTACTGCTCAACCGATCTCCCTATTACATTGCTCTAAAAGGAAAACAAGAAGCTAAGCTAAACTGAGGATCCTGAAATCTTATCCATCTTCAACTTGTTCTTGTTGCCTTGCTTTCTTGTCGGCTAATGCTTTCCTCCGATGCCTTTGTCTTGTGACTTTGGGAGGTGACGATGGTCCTTCGCTGACGTTTGAACGCCAGTTTTCATCACTTTGCTTGATCTGCTGGGGACATGGCTTTCTTCTTTAAATCTTCCAATGGTTTCTTTAGTGGTATGTTTCTTCATCAGCATCGTTATACTGGGCATGCTACAACGTTCCCAAACTGCTTCTTTTGAGACGCGTTCCTTTTTCCTTTTGAATTGTGCGCTTGCCTCTGCAGTTGTCTGCTTCTTGGTGCTGGGATTTCATTGTTTCCCGTTTGGGGATCTCTGTTGTACCCTTCCGTCTTCAGGTGGGGTGACTGATTCCACAATCTAGAGCTGAATGTATTCCCGCATTATACTGGTGGGCGACCTAGAACTTAAAAGTATTCCTGCATTATACTGGTGGGCGACCTAGAACTTAAAAGTATTCCCGCATTATACTGGTGGGCGACCTAGAACTTAAAAGTATTCCCGCATTATACTGGTGGGCGACCTAGAACTTAAAAGTATTCCCGCATTATACTGGTGGGCGACCTAGAACTTAAAAGTATTCCCGCATTATACTGGTGGGCGACCTAGAACTTAAAAGTATTCTCGCATTATACTGGTGGGCGACCTAGAACTTAAAAGTATTCCCGCATTATACTGGTAGGCGACCTAGAACTTAAAATGTATTCCCGCATTATACTGGTGGGTGACCTAGAACTTAAAAGTATTCCCGCATTATACTGGTGGGCGACCTAGAACTTAAATATATTCCCGCATTATACTGGTGGGCGACCTAGAACTTAAATGTATTCCCGCATTATACTGGTGGGCGACCTAGAACTTGAATGTATTCCCGCATTATACTGGTGGGCGACCTAGAACTTGAATGTATTCCCGCATTATACTGGTGGGCGACCTAGAACTTAAAAGTATTAAAATTGCTTCCCCGTTCTTCCGAGAAAATTTTCGACAATCGGCAGAAAATTTTCTGCCCCGGTTTTGGTGACTTCCTTGGCGTTGCATCTCGCTGTCCTCATCAATCCTTTGTTTTCCTGCAGCAGACAGAAGGATTTAATTAGTTTTTATCGTGGTGGTAGAGGGTGCCTTTCTGGCGGATGATCTTCCTTTCTTCCCCTTTTCTTGCTCTTTGTCCCCATAATTGGTTGGCGGGCAAAGTTGCCTGTTGGGGGTCTCTAGCCTGCTGGGGATTGGTTTTCAGTTTATCCCCTTCTCTGCTTTCTCTTTAAACACATGATGTGGGAGTCTGCTTCTAACTCCCGAAACCACTCCCTTTTGGAGCATACTTCTTCCAACATTTCCGAGCACAATCCCTGCATTGCCTGGGGCCGGCCTTTAAGACTGTTTGTATTATCCTGCATTGGATGAATTCCCCTTCGGTTTCTGGTAGTAAGCTTTGAAAAATCCTTTAAAGACACATTTTAGGAAAAGAAATAAAGATATGGAAAGGAGAAAATCTTTCTGAACCAATATTTTGTGGGAGGAGACAATCAAAAGAACTTATCTGGAGGACACAACTGGTCCCCGTGATCATGGCGTGCACCATAGATTCCGACCCAGACTATTTGTATCAATTGATTTGCCCGATGGTTTGACTTGATGGGGATGATAAAAGAGTGTTCATTTCGTTTCGAATGTGGTAGCTTTGCTGATCTGTCTCGTCGCCTCATAGTGCCCTTCGAGGGGTTTTCACTAATGAGACTCTCTCTTTTCTCTCATCTCCCGGCGCCTTATGGTGCCTGTGAAGGTTTTCACCAATAAGACTCTCTCATTTCATATCCCTCATCTTACATCGCCTCTCGGTGCCTGCGAAGGTTTTCACCGATGAGACTCTCTCATTTTATTTCTTTCGAGGAATCGGGGCGTTGTAGATACGACCCTCTCTTCTGGAGATTCCTTCGACTATCAATTCATTTCCAGTCTTACGATCCTCTTCTTTGCTGGGGATTGGTGTATTATTCTCGGTCTTATTTGCCTGACTTGACATCTCTTGAACATTGATCGGGAGGTCTTTTGGATGTTGATGTTGGTTTTGGTGTGGGGTTAAAGAAAGGCTATAAAACTGAAAACAATTTGATGGGTGATGTGCCACAACTTTTGGAATCGAACCTTTGTTGGAACTTAAAACATAACCTCTGCCCCAGTTTTCTTGCTTGGGGAATTTATTTTTTACACTTATGTTGCGCTATGTGTGTTACGCACCCTGTGCCTATTATGCACACTATGTACACTATGCATCATATATTCGCTATGATGCACACTATGACCGAGCCGTGAGGCGCCTACGTATCCTCTTTGAGGAATCAGGTCAAACGTAGTTCCCACGGTTTTGTATTTCTTTATGATTTCATCTTCTTCTTCTTCTTCTTCTTTTTTTCTTTTTTTTTTTCTTTTTTTCCTCTTCTTTTTTTTCATTTTCTTTCTCTCTTTTTTCATATCTTTCCCATTAGTGATTCCAAAAGAGGGACATGAAAGAATTACTTAGGCTCGAAGGGGGAAGCAAAGGTTAAAAGTGTTTGGGTAGAAGAAAGAATTGCCTCCGTCATCTCATTATTCAACAAATGCCAAATACAAACAAATAAACCAAAAATTGCCATAATTAAAAAAATTACGCATAATATCTCTTGACTGCATCTGAATTGATAGCCATGTCGACACATCTACCTTCGACATCTGTCAAACACAAAGCACCGTTGGACAATACTCTGGTCACGATATAAGGCCCTTGCCAATTTGGGGCGAATTTGCCTTTTGCCTCGACCTGATGTGGGAGGATCTTCTTTAACACCTGCTGCCCTACCTCAAACTTCCTGGGGCGCACCTTCTTGTTATATGCTCTTGCCATTCTCTTCTGATACAGTTGACCATGGCACACCGCTGCCAATCTTTTCTCATCTATCAGGCTCAACTGTTCCAATCGAGCTTTTACCCATTCATCATCATCAATCCCGGCTTCAGCGACAATTCGGAGGGACGGAATTTCGACCTCCGCTGGTATCACGGCCTCAGTTCCGTATACCAACAAATAAGGAGTTGTGCCTATGGAGGTCCGGACGGTAGTGCGGTACCCCAATAAAGCAAAGGGTAATTTCTCGTGCCATTGTCTGGACCCTTCCACCATTTTTCGCAGTATCTTCTTGATATTCTTATTGGCTGCTTCGACTGCTCCATTCGCCTTGGGACGATATGGGGTGGAATTGCGGTGTGTAATCTTGAATTGTTGGCATACCTCTTTCATCAGGCTGCTATTAAGATTCGCACCGTTATCCGTGATGATCACTTTTGGGATCCCAAATCTGCAGATGATATGGGAGTGAACAAAGTCCACCACTGCCTTCTTGGTTACCGATTTGAAGGTTTTAGCCTCAACCCATTTGGTGAAGTAATCAATGGTCACTAGAATGAACCTGTGACCGTTGGACGCTGCTGGCTCGATGGGCCCAATGACATCCATGCCCCATGCCACAAACGGCCAAGGTGCTGACATCGTATGTAACTCTGTTGGCGGAGAATGAATCAAATCTCCATGTATCTGGCACTGATGGCATTTCCTCACAAAAGTGATACAGTCGTGTTCCATGGTTAGCCAATAACACCCTGTTCGAAGGATCTTTCTTGCCAATATATATCCGCTCATGTGTGGCCCACAAACTCCGGCATGTACTTCCGCCATAACCGTCGTTGCCTGCCCGGCATCTATGCATCTCAACAATCCCAAATCCGGGGTTCTTTTGTACAATACTCCTCCACTGAGGAAGAAACCATTCGACAAACGCCGAAGGGCTCTTTTTTGGTCTCCAGAGGCATGTTCTGGATATATCCCCATCCTGAGGTATTCCTTGATATCATGAAACCAGGGTTCGCCATCCGCTTCTTCTTCTATGGCATTGCAGTAGGCGTGCTGATCACGGACTTGGATGTGCAGAGGATCAACATACATTTTGTCAGGGTGGTGCAGCATTGATGCTAAGGTGGCTAAGGCATCCGCAACCTCATTGTGAACTCTCGGGATGTGTTTGAACTTTACCGATCGAAATTGCTTGCTCAGATCATGCAAGCATTGTCGGTATGGTATGAGCTTTAGATCTCGTGTTTCCCATTCACCCTGAATTTGATGTACCAAGAGGTCCGAGTCTCCCAAGACCAAGACGTCTTGGACATCCATGTCAGCAGCCAAGCGCAGACCCAGAATGCAAGCCTCATATTCGGCCATATTGTTGGTGCAATAGAAGCGCAGTTGAGCCGTAACAGGATAATGCCGTCCTGTTTCAGAAATGAGTACTGCTCCTATTCCAACCCCTTTTGCGTTTGCAGCTCCATCGAAGAAAAGCTTCCAACCCGGTTCCTCAGGTAATTCCAACTCATTCGTATGCATCACCTCTTCGTCAGGAAAATACGTTCTTAAGGGCTCGTATTTTTCATCAACGGGATTCTCTGCCAAATGGTCTGCCAGTGCCTGGGCTTTCATGGCCGTCCTTGTTACGTAGATGATATCAAACTCTGTGAGCAGAATTTGCCATTTTGCCAACCTTCCCGTGGGCATAGGTTTCTGAAAGATATACTTCAATGGGTCCAAGCGGGATATGAGATAAGTAGTATATGAAGACAGGTAGTGCTTCAACTTCTGAGCTACCCAAGTTAGGGCGCAGCACGTTTTCTCGAGTTGAGTGTACTTGACCTCATGCACTGTGAATTTCTTGCTAAGATAGTAGATGGCCTGCTCCTTCCTCCCTGTGTCATCATGTTGCCCCAGTACACAACCAAATGAATTTTCCAAGACCGTCAGGTAAAGGATTAGGGGTTTCCCGGGCTTAGGCGGGACCAATACGGGTGGATTAGACAGATACCCTTTGATTTGGTCGAAGGCCTCCTGACACTCTGCTGTCCAACCTACTGCAGCATCCTTTCTCAGCAACCGAAATATGGGCTCACAAGTTGCTGTGAGTTGAGCGATGAACCTGCTGATGTAATTGAGTCTACCCAGCAAACTCATTACCTCTGTTTTGTTCCTTGGCGGTGGCAAATCTCGGATGGATTCAATTTTGGATGGGTCTAACTCAATCCCCCGTCGACTGACGATGAATCCTAGCAACTTTCCTGATGGAACCCCGAATGCGCATTTGGCCGGGTTAAGCTTGATATCATACCTCCGGAGTCTTTGGAAAAATCTCCTTAGGTCTGCCACATGGTCCTCCTGACGCCAAGATTTGATGATCACATCATCGACGTACACCTCTATTTCTTTGTGTATCATGTCATGAAACACAGCAGTCATTGCTCGCATGTACGTTGCCCCAGCGTTCTTTAAACCGAACGGCATTACCCGATAGCAGTAGGTTCCCCATGGCGTAATAAATGCTGTCTTCTCAGCATCCTCCTCATCCATTAGGATCTGATGATAACCCGCATAGCAATCCACAAAGGATCCGATCTCGCGCCCAGCGCAATTATCGATCAGGATATGAATGTTGGGTAACGGGAAATTGTCCTTGGGACTTGCTTTGTTGAGGTTGCGGTAGTCGACGCACACCCTGATTTTTCCATCCTTCTTTGGGACTGGTACCACATTGGCCAGCCACTCGGGATATCGAGTGACCCGAATGACCTTCGATTGCAACTGCTTGATCACTTCTTCTTTGATTTTCACACTCATTTCTGTTTTAAATTTCCTTAGTTTTTGCTTGACCGGAGGGTATGCCGGGTCAGTGGGTAGTTTGTGAACCACTAAATTGGTGCTCAATCCAGGCATATCATCATATGACCATGCAAAAACATCTTTGAATTCCCTGAGAGTTTCGATCAATTCTGCTTTGACATTCGGCTCAATGTGGATGCTAATTTTGGTCTCTTGGATGTTATCAGCGTCTCCTAGGTTTACAGCCTCAGTGTCATTTAGGTTAGGCTTGGGTTTCTCTTCAAATTGGCACAGTTCTCGGTTTATTTCTTCGAAGGCTTCCCCTTCGTCACATTCGGATTCATTATCACAAACGACCTCTTGCATCATTGAGTCAGATTCAGATTGATTTATTAGACTAGGTCGAAGATCCGCTGTGCATGCCATGTCATTAGGACCAGTAAAAAGAGAACTGTTCAGAAAGAAAAAGAACAAAACAAGAAATTAAAATGGGACAAAAGAAAAGAACTTTATTAAATTTGCAGGATAAAAAGGGTTCACACTTTTACAAAACGAAAGTAAAATTGGGATTACACCCTTGAATAATCCGATCAAACAAACAAACAAACAAAACATTAATCAAAGCCTACTACCAAGACTCCCCTCGGACAGGAAGAGGAGTAACCGTCCAATTGTTGGTCTTGGCCTCAGGCCCCACAAATTGTATCTCTGCTCTGCTGGAACCTTCTCCAGCTTCCACCATACTGACATCCGTGAATAGCCTCTCAAAACTCTGATTCAGGTCTTCATTTATACCGATCAAAGGTCCTCGAATCTTTGGGATCGCTGACCCCTTGGCACTTGCTTTAACAAAAGACCTTGAGAGGCGTGGCACTGGTTTAGGCAGAAACCAGACCCTCTTCTTCATTCTTCGCGCCTCCTTCCTGTCTGCTGCGGTTGGTTTGAACCCCAACCCGAAGGTTTCCAGATTCTTAGGAAGGGAAACAGGTTGGACTATCCCTTGAAGTTCAACTCCCAGGCCTTTTCCCGGCACAAATCCGTTACCCAGCATTTCTGATACCATCATGACTGTTGCGGCAGCCACCCTAGGGTGCGGGATGATTTCTCCTTCAGAAATTTTGTTGGCCGACCCTGTATCGAGAATCTGGTAGACCCAGGGACCCTTGTCATCAGTGGTCTCTATGAAAGGCACAATGGTTCCGCCCATGGTGCATGTTGTATCCTCGCCGTGCAACACGACCTCTTGTCTTTCCCACTCGAACTTCACTGTCTGATGTAGGGTGGAAGGCACCGCTTTAGCTGCATGAATCCAAGGTCGTCCTAACAGCAAGTTGTAAGATACCGTGGCGTCCAACACCTGGAATTCCATGGTAAACAGGACCGGGCCAATGGTTAGTTCAAGTACAACATCCCCCACAGTGGCTGTTCCGTTTCCGTCAAACCCCCGGACACAGATGCTATTCTCCCGGATTCTTCCACGGTCAATCTTTAACTGGTCCAGGGTGGATAATGGACAAATATTGGCGCTTGAGCCGTTATCCACCAATACTCGGGTTACCACCGAGTCTTCACATTTGACAGCTAGGTATAGAGCTTTGTTATGCTCCGTACCTTCCACCGGCAGGTCATCATCGGAGAATGTCACTCTGTTCACCTCGAAAATCTTGCTAGCAATGGTTTCCAGGTGGTTTACAGAAATCTCACTGGGTACATGGGCCTCGTTCAATATCTTTAACAGGGCCCGGCGATGTTCCTCGGAATGGAGGAGTAATGACAATAGTGAGATCTGGGCAGGTGTTTTTCTCAGCTGCTCAACCACAGAATAGTCTTGCACTTTCATCTTCCTCAGGAAGTCTTCAGCCTCTTCTTCTGACACTGGCTTCTTGGTTGCCACTGGGTTGGTTTTTCTTAACTCCACCGGAGCAAAACATCGACCTGATCGAGTCAGCCCTTGCGCTTCACAACTGACTTCTTCCACCTGTTTTCCTTGGTACGTCACCACTGCTTTTTCATATTTCCAGGGCACAGCCCTGCTGTCAAGCATAGGCAGTTGGACCACCGGCTTTATGGTCACCCGTTCTCTACATACCCCTTTCAACATGACTGCCGGTGTGGGCAGGATCCCTGGTATTACCAATTTGCTTGGCTCGGGTTTGCTTGTTATGACGGACGGGTTCTTCCCCCATATTACTACCGGCTTGACGCCTTCTCCCTGCGACTGTACCTTTGTTCCTCCACCGGTTAAGACTTCTTTTGGGGCAGCTTGGATCATCATCACTGTTTGTGAGGGTTTTCTTAATTCTCCTCCCTCACACACCAACTCAATCATGTGAGTTTCGTGGTGCGCTGGCAGTGGGTTTTGGTTGATGTTAGGAGCCTCCGGTGTCTGGACCTCGATCTTATTGGTGTCAATAAGATCCTGTATGGCATGCCTTAACTTCCAGCACTTCTCGGTATCGTGCCCGAGCATCCCTGAACAGTATTCACAACTGATTGAACGATCCAAATTCTGAGGCGGGGGATTTGGTTCCCGAGTATGGACAGGACTAACCAAACCCAATTGCCGCAGCTTGTGGAACACAGCGGTGTAGGTTTCTCCCAGTTCGGTGAAGGTTCTTTGCTTCCGCAACCTGTCATTCCTAGCATCTGGATTTCCCCGGAAACCTGCCCCTGAAGGGTTTCTATATGCCCTTGGTGGAGGGTAGGTGTTTTGTGGTGGTGCATATATGTTCTGGGGAGCCGGTGCGCGCCATTGTGGGCGAACCGGAGGCTGAGTGTATACCTGGGCTTGGTGTACGGAACAATGTGGTTCTCGAGGTGGATAGAAATTTTGTGGTGGGTTGTATGGGTAGTTTGACCTGTGAGGCCTGGGTTGGTTGTAGTGCGGCCTGCCAGCCCTGGACCAACTGCCTGCCTCGATCGTGGCAACCTCTTCTTTCTTTCTTCTTAGCGCACCTCCCGTGCCGCTTTGAATAGCCTGGGTTGTGGCCTTAAGTGCCGAATAGTTTAAGATCTTGTCCGACCTCAAACCTTCTTCTATCATGACCCCTATTTTGACCACCTCGTTGAAAGATTTTCCAACCGTTGTCACCAAGTGACCAAAGTAGGTTGGATCCAATGTCTGCAAAAAGTAGTCTACCATTTCTCCCTCTCTCATGGGAGGATCGACTCTAGCTGCTTGTTCTCTCCAGCGGAATCCGAACTCGCGAAAACTTTCTCCGGGTTTCTTCCCAGTTCTCAATAACGTGAGACGGTCAGGGACTATCTCCAGATTGTACTGGAAATGACCTGCAAAAGCCTGCGCCAGGTCATCCCACGTGTACCACCTGCTGAAATCCTGCCTGGTATACCATTCCAGTGCAGATCCGCTCAGACTTTGGCCGAAATAAGCTATCAAAAGCTCATCCTTGCCTCCTGCCCCTCTCATTTTGCTACAGAATCCCCGCAAATGTGCCATGGGATCACCGTGCCCTTCATATAAATCAAACTTGGGCATCTTGAACCCAGCCGGGAGTTGGACATCTGGGAAAGGGCACAGATCTTTGTATGCCACGCTGACTTGATTGCCCAGCCCGTGCAAGTTCCTGAAGGATTGCTCCAGGCTTTTGAACTTTCTTAACACTTCATCCTGTTCAGGGGCCTTAACCGGCTTCTCAACCTCTGCCGGTATTTCCAAATGGGGATTGTAAGCCTGTGGTTCCGGTGCGTGGAATGTAGGCTCAGGGGGATAGTATTGTGTATCGTGAGCCTGAAACAATGGCTCACTGGTCGTTCGCTGCAAAGGGGCTGATGCAGGTCCCACAAAAATGGGAATATTGGGTGTTGGGAGAGGTTGATGGGGTGGTGGAGCTTGGGAATCATGAGGGCTTCTTTCTTGATGATAGAGGGGATTTGGGCGGCTTGTGGAAGGGCCAGAGTGAGGGTACTCCGGCACGTGTCCCAGTGTCTCAGGGCTCTTTTGCGTTTTGGCCAGGGCTAGCTGCATTGCATGCATCTCTAGTCCCATCCTTTCAATCTTTTCCATTGCCTCTTTTAGCAACTGGCTCATCGGCCTTTCTTCCTCATTACTATTCTCTGAAGTAGTCATGCTTGTTGCTACCGGTCCTTTGGATCTGGTTTGGTATGAATGTGTTGCCAGAATTCTTTAACAACTAACTGTCTGATATCAGACAACAACAAACTTTGTTAGTGTTAGAGCTTAACAGATTTGATCATAACACATAGAGGATGCAATGCACCTAGGCAGTTAACCGTTTCTATATGCTTTGCTTCAAACAGCATGCGTCATCCCGGCTTGCTCAGTTATCCCCTTTTTATTTGTTTTTGTACTTTCTTTTCTTTCTTTATTAAAAGCGGTCGAATCTTATGGGGATTGCCTACGTATCACGTCCCCGCGTGAATCAGACCATGCGTAGTTCTGCCTTAAAGTAAAGACACATAGAAATTCTTCCAGAGTCACTTAATTTCATTATCAAAATTTGCTATTACACATTACTTCAAACAAAATAGCAACAGTACAGACTCCAGGGTTTTAAACTTGGTTTGAGGAAAAGAAAACAACATTGGGGAAACAACAAACAAAACAACCAGGACTCGATCAACAACTAATTTTCCAACTTAGGGACCCACGAGGCATCTTTCGGCCCTTTCGCGGCCCTAGGTGTAAGGTCTCTTTGCAAGCCCTTCAACTTGTTCATAATCCGATGGACGCAGCCCATGATGGAAGCAATGAGGTTTTCCCGAGGTGTCTGCTCGCATGCCAAACATTTTAGGTAGATGTAATGCCCGACTTCGTCAATTCTTGCCCGAATGTTGTCCCTTTCTGCGAACAATTGCCTTATCTGTCGGCTTTTTAACCCTAGCGTTTGTGCATTGGCGGCGAGCTGATCCTGGAATATATCCATTTGCCTTTCCATCCTTGTCATTGCATTGTAATAGCGTCTCCGGTCGGCCTGGGCATCTTGTGTTTGCTTGAAGATCCGCTCTTGCAAAGCGGAATTTGTTTCCTTTGCTGCTTTGACGCTCAGTTCACAATTCCTCATGACTTGCTGTAGGCGCTTTCTCCGGGCCATTGTACCTTCTGCCCATTTGGCCTTCATCCTTGCTATGCAAGCCTCTGATAGGTCTAATTCTACCTGGCTCTGGATGACCTGATTTCTCAAACTGGCTATCAATCTTTCGTCGGAGCAATGCCTTTGTCGGTCGATGTTATTCTTATTGGCTTGGCGAAGCCGGGCCCTCAGGGTTTGGTTTTCTTGGGCTAACTTGTCTTTTTCAGCCTGCTCTTGGGCGACTTGTACGTTGTTTTCGAATACCATCCTTTCCATTTGTCGCTTCAGCTTCCTAATTTCAACCAGGTAACCTTCCTCTTTTGCGAGCCAGTCCCATTGTTCTTGCGATGACTCAACAAAATTTCGGAGGTGAGGCCGTTTGGTTGGCCGTTTTACGATGTTCTTCTTGTTCTGCCAAGTGATATAGGCCGGCGAGACTTCACCCCTAGACAAATCATTTACTCGGGTATTCGCCGTTAAGTACTGGCATTCACTCCATATGCAACGAACTGTCTTTTCAGGAAATTGGCCGTCACTGCTGACCTCGACTGCATAAGTGCTGAGATCTTCGTCCGGGTGTAGTACTTGACATCTTCCCAACTGCCTCATTACCCTGTAAGGGGCATAAGGTTGAATACCCCTGAGTCCCATCAAGAGGAAGTGAGGACCAGTGGCGGGCATGTATATGATTTCTTCCACAGAAAGCCAACCCAAAGTCCAGTTTATTTGGTCTGCGGTGATGACCCGGAGATAGGATATCCATTCTTCAAACCCTCCCGGTGATCGGAAACCTGAAACCCTTAGGCTATAACCCTCGATGCAGCCCCCATTTGTAGACATGTAGCGCATATACTGAGGGTGGTGACACAAGTGTTCGATCATCCACATCTGTAACAACAAATTGCACCCTTCGAAGAAGTCTGCTCCAGCCTTACAAGCCGTGAGGGCTCGGTATATTTCTGACATTATCATGGGAGCAAGGATGCTTTTATCGTTGGTAATCAGGATTTTGACGATTCCAGCCACCTTTAGGTCGATATTTCTATCTTTTTCGGGGAAACACCACAAGGCCCAAAAATGCCACCATAAAAGCGAACCGCCTATGCTCATTCCATTTTACCAGATTTCCCCTGCTGCAAACACCACTTTCTGGATCATTGAATCCTCCTATGCTCCCGTACCTCTGGTATATGAATTGTAGGGTAGAAAAACCTCTATCCAGTTCAGCGTATGGGACTCCTTTGCTTATCTTCAACAGATCCATGAATTTGTGTGAATTCACAGCCCTTGGAGCGATCAGGTATTTGTGTCTCAAACCTTCAGTGACGTCCATGTAACCCGCCATTTCCTCTAAGGTTGGGGTGAGTTCAAAATCTGAGAAACGGAACACGTTGTGGGCCGGATCCCAGAATGTAACCAAAGCCTTTATGATGTCGCACCGAGGCCTGACTTTCAACAAATCAACCAAACCCCCCAGGTGCAGTTTGACCTTGTCTTGCTCTGGCTTTTCCAAATCCTCCCACCATAATCGCACTTCCAGGGGGATTTTGCTTCTAACTGTTATCGGCAAACTTGGACTCATGCTCATTCTGCATGTTTATTGGGGTGATTAAGCGAAGATCCAGACTCATTAGACTCAAATACACAAATCGACACACTATTTTCTAGAAAAAACGAAATTTTGGTTGTTTCTGAAAAGTATGATGTTACCTTAAAACTTTCGTTATTTGGTTTGTACCTCTATTTTGAAAGAACAAGTTGAGCCCGATGGGGGTTGCCTACGTATCCCGCACCATGCGAGAATCAAACTGACGTAGTTCGGGCATAAATCGAATTTTGGGGACACCCTATTTTTCTCTTAAAAATGAATCAAAGACTCCTTTTTTTTCTTTTTTAAAACAAATTAATAAGACACACATTTTTCTTTTTTTCAAAATTCTGGCCGAGCTTTGACCATTTTTGTGACTTTTCAAGAATAAATAAGTAACCCCTTAACCGTTATTCCTCTTCCATTTCCAAACATTCCCGATATTCAGAAACCGGTCAGCATGCAAGCCTTGAAACAAGTAAATGCACAAAGCAAACAGGATGTAGCAGGATGGCCTTTATTCTCAAGTTGCCTGTCCTAGACGGACCCAGCCCCTGTGCTGAGTCCCCTAAGTCAAATGCACATGATGCAAATAAGCGTTCCTACTAGGGATCCGGCATGAAGCTATGTTATGCTAAGCTGTAAAGCCTAGGTGTTTGTTCTAGACCTGGCTTACCCGAGCGGACAACTCGAGCCGAGGATGGGAGCTGTGTACCGGTAACCAAAAGGCCATCCGATTTTGCAACTCCTCCGAATCCTCGTTCTATTTTGGCATATGACACTAACAGAAAGAAGCCACGACCAGCGTGCGCTCCTCAAGAGAGAAGAGAAGGGTTTCGGCACAGTTTATATGTACAGTTCAAACAATATCAAAGCAGTAAAAGCAGCATTTAGCACATTAGGCTCGAAACAGGTAATCAAATCAGATAATAAATAAAGCCAAATAATAACAATTACACTAAGCTCGAATTCTTAACCCTGAACCAGTGGTTCTGGGTCACAGTCCCCAGCAGAGTCGCCAGAGCTGTCACACCTCCTTTTTCCGCACCCGCGGGGGCGCAGGGGAGTTTTTCCAATTAAAGGACAATCGAAAGGGGATTTATTTGTTTATTTCAGAGTCGCCACTTGGGAGATTTAGGGTGTCCCAAGTCACCAATTTTAATCCCGAATCGAGGAAAAGAATGACTCTATATTACAGTCTGCGTACCAGAAATCCGGATAAGGAATTCTGTTAACCCGGGAGAAGGTGTTAGGCATTCCCGAGTTCCGTGGTTCTAGCACGGTCGCTCAACTGTTATATTCGGCTTATTTATCTGATTTTTAATACAATTATGAACCATGTGCAAATTTTATCTTTTACCGCTTTATTATTATAATTATTATTTTTTAGGAATGTGAACATCGCTTAAAACATATCTTTGGATTGTGTCACATGAAATGCACCCACAATACGAAACATATTTTATTTGATGTTTTAGGATTTAGATTTGGGTCGCATGAAATGCGCATCCGAGTTTAAGAAGGTAAAATTAATTAAATCGTGCCTAAAGCAACTAGCGTGTTGTTGTTTTGGGTAAGGCCGAAAAATTCGCTAAATGGCCTGTCCCGAATTCTAACTGTTTTAATGTATATACAGTTAGAGGGCCCCGCAGCTGTGTATATTTTTATTTGGCGAGGCTCGTCTCGTCCTACTTTTAAAAGGAATTCGCGATGTCATGGATATGCCTCTCGGATCACGTCATAATCAATGTACCCGTGATTAGAAATACATTTCGAATCCGTCGAGATTTGGATTTGGGTCACATAAATGTGCACCCGAGTTTAAGAAGGTAAGGTTTATTAAAGCGTATCCTAAAGAGACTAACGTGTTGTTATTTTAGGAGGGTTGTGAGATTTGCTAAGCAACCCGTCCTGGAAACTAAATGCTTCAATAATATACATTTAACAAGGGCCCCGCATTTGCACGTTTTGTTTATTTTCATCGAGGCTCATCTCGTTCTTATTTTAAAAGGATATCCTATAGCAACTACGTTTCTTATCGCGTTTGTCCTTATCAATTGAAAACAATAGATAGTCCTAATTAATTACATGATTGCAAGTTGTTTGTAATGACATTCAGAAAAGCTAAAAAAAAATTTCAGAAATGAGGTTGTATGTACAGTCAGCCGAACAAACAATTATAGGCCCAAATCCAGCCCATGCGTGATAGGCCAGACCTGGGCCTCTGCCTGTTCTACGCGGGCCTACTTGGTTTGCTTCGATTTGGGCTCGACCTTCATGAGGTTGAGGCCCTGAACTGATTCTTTGTTTTGTGAAATGAATTTATCAATTTATGTGACACTATGGCAAAAGGAGAAAGAACTTTAACTAAAACGGATAGCTTTCCTATTTGGCCCACATTAGAGAATATACTACACCATCAGACTGAGTCTGAAATACAACTTATTACACTGGGCATATTTTCCCCTAGCAGTATACATACAAGGCTAGCATTCGTTAACCTACATTGATATACTTAGTATGCAGGCTGCTTCTATCGTCCAAACAAAAATGTAACTATTTCATGACATTTAGAGTAACAGTTCATGTACATATATAAGAAAGAAATCTGCAGGTCCTCTCTTTTGCATTCATGCTCAAACTTTCAGTTACATTTGTGGTATTAATTGTGTACCTGGTATGGAAGACAAAGAAGGAAGGAATGGTCAGCTAGGCAGTATGCAGTAAACACAGCAACAAACAGATACACAGCAACAACACAGCAACAACCAACTGAACCAAGTGTTTTCCACAGCCACAGACAACCAACAGTGATCTCCCAGAATACAAAGACTAGCAAATAGTCGAGTGCCAAGCCAGTAATCCCAGGAAAAAGTAAAGAAATAGCAGCAGTAACTGAGGGTTCAAATGCAGTAAAACCACCAGTCCAACAACCACAAACAACTCAGTCAATGCAAGCAACAGAACTTGGCCAAGACAGCTTGACCAAAATGCACTCTTATACCACTTTCAGGCAGTGTTTGGTTACAATGTCTTACTCAAGCCTCTCTTATGTTTTCAGCCTTTTCTTTTAACTCACAAATCTTTCTTAAGACGTAAAGATTCCAGCCTTAAGACTCAAAATTCTCCCTTTTTCTGAAGACTAAAGTCCAGCCCTTTTTCAGTTCTCAAATGGCCTATTTATAAGCCAAAGTGACCAAGTGCAGCTAAGCTGCCCCCATCTGCAACTTGCAGTCTGCCCATACCCTTTAAAGCCCATGCCTAAGCATCTTTGGTGCCAGCCCCTTTGTTCCCCACGCTTGGCTTTTGTTTAATCAAGAGTTATGGGCATTATTCATTTTAAACCCCATACTCTTGTGTCTTGTTCCCCATTGGTATTAGTTTAATCCTAAATCAGTACCCTACTTGTCAGCTCATTTAAACTAATCTTTCTACCCTTTTAACACCCCAGAATACCCCTGCTTAACCTTGATTATTACTGCCCAGCCTATTGCAGCCTCAGGGCATTTTTGAACTGACGAAAGTTCAGATTTAAGACTGCCTGGACTGAACCTTTTCAGTCATTTTTACAAGGCAAACACACCATTTTAAACAATGCTGGGGCATTCAGGTAGTGGCAACGTTCAATTAGTCATGTGACCTTATTAGCTCGTTCGATTCATTAGTTATAGAAACTAATCAACGACATTTATCGAGTCGACTATACTAATTATAACAGGTAATAATCAGTCGCTCATATAAATAATACGTTCGGGGACCTAAAGGGCATCAGACAATTTTGTGTTCAATTACTGGGAACCTATATAAGCTATTCATGCGACGACTATACTGATCGGACATGCTTATCATAGGATACATTTAAATCATACACAGAACACAATCGACCAAATAAAAGGTCTTTACAGAGAAGAAAGAAATCCGAATGAAAAATAACAAAAATAACAAACAAACACAACGAAACATGCTGACCACTTAATCAAAACTAACACAAAAGAAAGGAAAACTTACCGAAAATGTTTAAATCAAACAGACCCAAATCTGATTCAACTTCGAACTTTTGAGGCCGAACAAACTTTAATCAGGGTGTTCTCACATGAGAACACCTTGATTAAGGTCTATTAGACCTCAAACCCATGTCCAAACCGGCCGGATTCCCCAAGTGTATGTGTTCTAAAGTCTGGATTTTCAGATCTGGATTTTTGGGAGTTGTGGGTAGATTCGGACCAAACCAAGCTTGGTTTGGTCACGAGGACGGTCAGGGGGGTGTCTGGTATGAAGATGGGGTGGTTTGGCATAGATCGAGTTTTGTCTCGAATCTTCAAATCCAGATTCGAGACGATAGGAGGTGATTCGAGGTTCGTGGTTAGTGGATTCGTGTTCAGGGTGGTTGGATGCTTTAGGGGTGTGAAGGGGGTGGTCACCGGCGTTCGTGCCGCCGGGTTTTGGTGGAGGGGAAGCTAGGGCGGCTTGCTAGGGTTTGGGGTTTCAGCTTGGGGAAGGAGACGAGTGAGGGGTGGGGTTCGGATAGGGGGCGTGGGGTGAAGGGTTGAGTTTATATATGGGGAGTCTGATTGGATCTGAGCCGTTAGATCAGATGATCTCAACGGCTTGGATCTGAGGATGAGACATGAGACGGGGTCGTTTGGTAGTTAAACGGGGTCGTTTGGTTTAAGTGAGGGGTTGGGTCAGGCTGGTTATTTGGGTCGGGTTTGAACATGGGTCGCTGAAAGAGGTCCTGAACCGTTGGATCGGCTGGGACGGACGGCTCAGATTGATTTGCCTGAAACGACGTCGTTTCAGGAGGTGCCTGGGCAGCCGGACTTGGACTGGACTCGAGTGTCTGTTTGGGCCTGCTTTGTTTTATTTCTTTGGGCCCAAACCGATTTTCCCTCACTCTTTTGCTTTTTTTTTTCTTTTAAACAAAAAATGAAATAAAATAGTGAAATTAAAATCAACCATACTATAACATTTTCACATAGTTATCACAAAAAATATTTAAGTAAGTTAAATCACAACCTAGACCGAACGATGCACATATATATATTTCGAATTTTCTTTTAATGACACACATATTTTTTGTATTTTGTTTGATAATGATTAAATGCAAAATGGACAGACCCACAAATGACTAGCAATACATGTCATGCAGAATTTGTATCGCGGGGTCATTTGTCACTATTTTTATTTTTGTTTTCCTTTTGGAGTGATTGCTCGTAAAGCAAAAATCACGTGCTTACACTATCAATACTTTGGAAGTGAGAAGTCATGAGAATATCGTTGATATCTTCACCAAGTCACTTGCTAAAGCTTCGTTCGAGTTCTTCCGTGACAAGCTTGGAGTAGTTTCCAAAAAATCACTTTAAGGAGGAGTGTGAAAAAAACTAAAGTTACTTTTTTGGAATAATATAGAATTCTCTAGAATGTCCTAGTTTAGTATCCTTGATATTTATCTAGTAGACATATCTATATGTTCTAGAATGTTATGGGAAGATAAGACATATCTAGATATTCTAGAGTGTTGTTAGAAGATAAGGTTGCTAGAATCTTCTTTGTACATTCTCTAGAATCATCCATAGGCTAGTATAAATAGGGGGTATCTTGTTCATTTGTAAGTAAGCCAAAAATCAAGAAAGTCTTCTTCAATAACAAAGTTCTCTTTTCAAAAATCTCTCTTCTATTTTCAAGCTTCCTCTTCTTTAGTTGAATCATCCAATCTTAGTTAACGATCTTGGGCTAGCAGAAGGTCTCCGAATAATACTCTTCTTCTGCTATTCTTTACAATTTGAAGTTCAATTCCATAATTGCCCTTGACTTTGTTTTAAATGGTTGACAATCGAAGAACTACAACATAACTAGTGTAATTCCACAAGTGGATATGGGGTAGACCGTGTGTATGCAAACCTTATTTTTACATTTTGAAGGTAGAGATGATATTTTCAATAGACCCTCGACTCAAGGAAAGCGTAATCGCAATAGTTATAACAAAAACATACAGAAAGAGAAGCAGTAACAACATCCAGGAAAATAATATAACCAAAGCAAAAGAAATAACAGATAGTAATATAAATCTAAGTGGGTGTTTGGACATAAGAATATGAAACTCCAAAAAAGGTGGGAAAAAAATTCAAGTGAAAATGATATTTGAAATTAGAGTTGTGTTTGAACATGAATACAATTTGGAGTTGTTTTCGAACTTTTGTGAGTGAGTTGAAGTGAAAATTTTAAAAAATAATTTTTTGGAGTTTTACAGTTTTTCGAAAAATTCTGAAATTCAACTTCAAGTGAAATTTAAAATTTTTATCGACAAACACTAATTCCAGAAAGAAAAAAAGTAAAAATTTCTTATGGTCAAACAAGCCCTAAGAATAGGAAATACGAGAATAACACTAATTACTATGTGCATGGAAAAGAAATACAAGTATGAAAAATAAATACTCTCAATTACTTGCTAATCTACTGTCCTAATCATCGACTTCCACGTTCTTTTATGAAGGATTACGTCCTCGGTGACAATCAAACATGTTAATTAAATTGTTAAGTTGCAATTCCTCGAGTACAGTAGTAGAAATTTAGGTTAGCAAAAGGTCAGATAGACCTTTATTTTAGTATTTTATTGCAACATGGCCTTAAAAAGGGGACTGCATCTAAGCCACTTTCTTGATTAAAAATCTCAAGTTTCTTTTATCATTTACACATTTACTAATGGATCCAACAATTATTTAATAACCAAGTCAGGAATGTGAGACACAGAGAGAACTTGCAAAGGAGAGCAGGGGTGTGCATTCGAATCGGTTTATCGATAAATCGAATCGATTATTTGTTATCGGTTTATCGATTTCGATTTCGATTTCAAAATTTTCCTTATCGATTTATCGATTTCGATTTCGATTTTGTCCTCTTCGATTATCGGTTTATCGATAAACCGATAAGCTACAGTAATTTTTTTAATTTTTTTTTAATTTTTTTAATTTTTTTATTTTTTTTAAATTTTTTTTAAATTTTTTAATTTTTTTTTACCCTTATTCTATAATACCCTTTCCTTTACTCTAAGTCCCTAACCCTATTATTTCCTCTACCACATTTAAGGAATGATCATATTTAAAGCTCAAGTAAATGAAGTTCAAATTAATGGAAAACAGAATTAGCCGTGATGATGTATTTTGATTTTTTGTTTGTTTATACCGTTGGAGTGTTGGTGGCATACATTTGATCCCTTACTTTAGTTTCGTTGCATGTGCTTGTTGACACAATTTTTATGTTATAAACGGTGCTCTTCTTATTTTAGCTTCCTTTTGTCCATATTAGTTAGGTGTGTTTGTAGCGATATACTTTCCGTGGAATCCCGTAAATTTTCTTATTGGTGTAATCGATAACCGAATCGATAAGCCCCAAAAATCGATAAATCGAAATCGAAAAAATCGAAACCTTATTGAAACGATAACGATAAGCATATGTACAAATCGATAATCGATAAGTAATTATCGATAAGGGTCAAAATCGAATCGATAAATCGAATGCACACCCCTAAAGGAGAGAAGAAAGACAAATCGCTCCTCATCTCCTCTCTCTCTCCCCCTCCTTTCATGGCTATTGGGTTTTGGCTATATCACAGCCACCATTACCAACATCTATGAAATCCAAAACCCTAATAAACAGTAGTAATTCTTTAGTTTTATATTGCAAGTTACATTTTCCCAATATCTGCAGCTTCCTTTGACTAAGCATTTAAGAACAAGAGACATAGCTTCCCCTGTCTTAAGAGTTCCTTTTACTCATCAACTATGCCTCCTGTGATTAGCATTTTCTTATTCTGCTTCATTACTTCCTTTCCCCCTCTAATTAGTGCTACACTCAATCTTACCCAACCCTTCCCTGAATCTGTGGTTCAAGATGTACAGAGGTAAAAATGTGGGTTTTAATTAGCTCAGTACTGTATTTTATCTGCATTTATTCGGCAATATTTGATACAGATCTATCTGTTGTTAATTTTCTACACTTTCTATGTTTCTCAGGAGGGTAAATGAGTCTATTGTGAGAAGACAAATAGTTGAAACAACTGTTAGAGACAGTAGTAATAAATGTCTAACCGGAAATCCAATAGACGATTGCTGGCAATGCGACTCAAACTGGGCGAAAAACCGACAGAGGTTAGCCGACTGCGGCATTGGGTTCGGTCTAGGTGCAATGGGTGGAAAAAACGGTCAGATCTACGTAGTCACCGACTCCTCCGACAGAGACACCGTTAACCCTACTCCGGGCACTCTCCGGCACGCCGTCGTTCAAGAGGAACCTCTCTGGATCGTGTTCGCCGCCGACATGGTTATTAAGCTAAAACACGAGCTTATTGTGAACAGTTACAAAACTATCGACGGCCGCGGCGCGAATGTTCACATTACCGGCGGCGGATGCATAACGTTACAGTACGTGAGCAATGTGATTATACACAATGTTCATATTTACAATTGTGTCCCTTCGGGTAATACTAATATACGGTCGAGTCCAACGCATGTTGGGTATAGAGGCAAATCTGACGGTGATGGTATATCCATCTTTGGATCTCGAAATATCTGGGTTGATCATTGTGCATTGTCTCATTGTACCGATGGCTTGATTGATGCTATCATGGGGTCCACTGCTATTACTATTTCGAATAGCTATTTTAGCCATCATGATGATGTTATGCTCTTGGGACATGATGATAAATACTTGCCAGATTCAGGAATGCAGGTTAGATATTTTAACTTTTTTTTTGTGTATAAAAATATGATTTTTTGGGGTTGTAAGTGTAATTTTGAAAACTTCAGGTGACGATAGCGTTTAATCATTTTGGAGAAGGGTTAGTGCAAAGAATGCCAAGGATTAGAAGAGGATATGTACATGTGGTGAACAACGATTTCACAGAATGGCAAATGTATGCAATCGGTGGTAGTGCAAGTCCTACTATTAATAGTCAGGGCAATCGCTATACTGCTCCTGATGACCCTAATTTGAAGGAGGTAAAATTTTCTTCTTCTTTCTTTATCTTTTATTTTGGATTAATTTTTCTATCTTCTTAAAAGCTTCGCTTCAATTTAGACAACGCATTTTACTTATTGAAAGTCAAATTTGTGAGATTTCACCAAATTTTTTAAATATTATTCTTATCATATTAAAACAAAAAATTGCAACTTACAGTAATATTTTTCCTATAGTTTTCGAGTATCTAAATTTTAATTTTAAAATATTGAGTTAAACTTATCGAATATAGATTCAAAGTTTAGTCAAATTAACCCTTGGTAAATGAAATTTGTTATTTAACTTCAAATGAAGTACTCATAATTAGTAATGTTATCTTTTCCACGAACTGAAAATTATGGCTTAATGATGTGTTGGAAATCTAGTAAACTTTTTTTTGACTTATGTCGCCACATTTGGTGCTCTTTGGATGACTTGCCAAGCCTGCGCGTGGTGAACACGCTACCACTGATTCACACTGTTTTCTAGCAAGATGGAGGAGCACGTTGAAAATAGTAATTTTTGTTACGTTTGACAAGTGTTGAAAATAGTATTCCGTTTATTTTTTCTTGTTCATTATATTAAAAATATATTCATTTTTATTTGTCCATTATACTAAATCAAGAAGATTTTTTTTTCTGTTTTACACTTATTATTAAGTACTCATTTCCCAAATCATTTATCAAACACTTTTGAAAATGCCTATCTTTATTATGGGCAAAATCATAAAATACATATTTTTTAAAGGGGAATGCAAAGTCAAAAATAAACCACCAAAAGTGAACCTAGGGAGTACTAAGTATTTTTCATGGTTACATTTTTGTGGGACAACAATTAATAAAAACTTAGTGATAATTGTGGTTTTAGCATTTCAATTATCAGTCATCTAGTTTTGATTCGCATGATACTAAAAAAATTATTTAACCATCAACTGATAACTAACAAATTGTTAATGTCAAAATTTAAAGCACAAAAGTGAAATGTATTTAATTAAATGTTGCAGAACGATACCCCCCCCCCCCCCCCAAAAAAAAATTTTTTTTTTCATTTATAACTTTGTTTTTTGGGGGAACAGGTGACAAAGCGGGAGGACACAGACACTGGGAAGTGGAACGACTGGAACTGGAGGAGCGATGGCGACGTTATGGTTAATGGAGCATTTTTTGTGCCTTCGGGCCAAGGCATTAGCACCCAATATGTCAAAGCTTACAGCGTCGACCCCAAATCTGCCCTTCTCATCGATCAGCTCACCAAAAATGCCGGTGTCCTTGGTGGTCCCAGGTAACCCCCCCCCCCAACCCTAACAAACACTTCTCCTCTATTACTACTTTCAACCCATTTACTATAAGTCAGAAATTAGTTATAATTACAATTTGAAAGACTTTTAGGTGTCCTTTGATACAAAGTATAAGGATAATAATCCCGAGATACAATTTGAGATTGTTCGTTTTCTTGAGCAGAGGGTCTTTCGGAAACAACCTCTCTACCCTTCGGAGTAAGGGTAAGGTCTGCGTACACTCTACCTACCCCAGACCCCACTTGTGGGAACTCACTGGGTTGTTGTTGTTACAATTTGAGATTGTATTTATTCCATATTTGATTATAGGTTTAACTAATTTCGAGATAAATTTTACATCAAAATGGTGGAGTTAGCTATCCCATTAGAATGTGGGATAGCTAATCCCATGGGATGTGATATCCTTATTTATCCCACCATTGTACCAAATAACCACTTAAGGGTCGGTTGGTTCGAACACGAGTTATGCCGGGGGTTAGTAATACAGGTGTTAGTTATACAAAAATTAATTAAGCAAGAATTGGTTATACAGTCATTGCAAGATTTAATTATATAGGGATTAGTTATGGAGAGGTTAATTATGGAAGGCTTAGTTAAGTAAGATTTACTTACACGATAATTAGGTGTGTAGAGATTAGTTAGACAGTCATTGCAGGATTTAATTATATAGGGATTAGTTATGTAGAGATTAATTATGGAAGAATTAGTTATGTAGAGATTAGTAATATAGATATGTAATTCGAGTATTATTTATTATTTGTCTAGTTTATTCTATTAAAATTATTAGTATAATTTAAGTATCTTTTTTTAAACAAAAAGTAAGTTTGAATTGACCCCCGTCCCCCCTCTTTATCTGTTTTTTTCTTTTTTAGTTTGCTTTCAGTTATTTAAAGTGGCCAGATGATCCATCAACCAGGTGTCAAAAATGTAATTGGCTTTCATTCACCTTTTGTTGGTGAACTATACAATTTTTGTTAGTTGCCCATCTAAATTATCGCCTATTCCTGAAAATCTTCTAAACTATATTCCCCTTCAGAATAAAACCTCCTTGTCGTATAATGTGTGTAACAAATTACCCAAGAGAGCATGAAAGCTAAAAAATAGCCATTAAAATGGCCCATCTGACAGTGTCTAACGGGGAATTAGCTCTTCTTTTTTAAAATTTATATTTCTTTTTGTTTTCTCCTCTTTTTCTTTATATTTCACCTTCTTTCTTATCTTTCTCCTTTTCTACATCCTTTATTTCTCACCTAAATTTGTTTGAAAGAAGAAACACCCTTTCAAGTATTTGTAGAGCATGAGGTTTAATGTCTTTAAAGAAATTAGGGAACAAAGATATAGGACTTGCGTGTAGCTATCTTCTTTAACAATTTAGATATCTCCTTTCAACAATCTTCAGTATTTAGGTATGTCAAAATCCTAATCTCCTATATCGATTTAGGAGCAGAAATCCTGATTTTTATCCCGATTTTCGAACAGAAGCAAGAATAGACGAACCATCGAGGTTAGAACCAAGATTAATAGGGAAAATCACTACTGAGAGATTAGAGTAGCCATTCTCTAATGAGAGCAAAGTCTCCGATGAGTTTTTTACCGTTAACCCACTAGTTTTAACCCTATCTCCCTTTTCTATTTTTATCATGTTATTTTTTACAATGATATAGTAAAAAGTATTAAAATCATAATTAAGTATGTTTTTTAGGTTAAGCTAAACAAATATCCATATAGATTACCACATGGCAGATTTTAAAAATAATTTGGATAGTGTATTATACTCACTAGTAATGTTGTATAATTTAGGCGGATTTTAGAGTATTAACTCTAAAAAAGTTGAAGAAATAACCTAAATAGCCATTCATTCGATCAATTAAACTAAAAATAATCGGCGAATATATAATATATGTATAATCCCAAAATTCCAACCAAGAGGTTGCGAGTTCGAGTGACCCAAAGAGTAAGGTGAGAAGTTTTTGGAGGGAAGAATGTCGAGCGTCTATTGAAAATATTCTCTCTAATCCAGGGTAGGGGTAAGATCTATATATATACTACTCTCTACAAATCTCATCAAATGAAATTATACTGGGTTGCTGCAGTATAATCCCAAAAAATGGCCAACCCAGCCTTGTAGTCTTGAGTTGTCTTTTCGGCCTTCGCGTTTCAGTTGTCATTGATTCTAGGAAAGTATAGGGAGTAGGGACCATGGCATATTTGCAATTCAACCAGCCTTGTAGTCTTGAGTTGTCTTTTCGGCCTTCGCGTTTCAGTTGTCATTGATTCTAGGAAAGTATAGGGAGTAGGGACCATGGCATATTTGCAATTCAAGATGAGATTGTTTGCCAAGCTTTTTTTTTGGTCAAAAATATTTTTTTTGATCAAAAGTGTTTATTTTTGTTGCCAAAAATGTTTTTGGCCAAAAATTGAGGTGTTTGGCCAAATTTTTGGAAGGAAAAAAAATGCTTTTGAGGAGAAGCAGAAACAGAAAAAAGTAGCTTCTCTTCAAAAATACTTTTTTGAAAAGCACTTTTGAGAAAAATACACTTAGAAGCAGTTTTTTAAAGCTTGGCCAAACACTAATGGCTGTTCAGAAATGCTTTTCAAACTAATTAGCCAACAAACTGCTTCTCACCAAAAATACTTTTGAGAAAAGCACTTTTGAAAAAAAGCACTTCTCAAAATAAGCTGATTTTTGCTGTTTGGCCAAACGGGCTAGAAGTCGGGGATCATGGTCCTTTTTATTAGCTTTGGTAATGATTTTGTTGGGGTTGTAATAAAAATTTCGCATTAATAGTTAAAAAAGAAATTATATACAAGATCTAAATATTTTTAACGATGTATGAACTTTTGAAAAAAACAGTGCAAACAATATACACTCTTCTTTGAGTTGTTTTAACTCAACAGACCAACTTAAATATAGCCTCTCAAAGACATTACTACACAAACCAGATAGACCAAAATTTCTTGAAAAATAAATGGGGAGTATTTGAATTGATAACTATGATAAAGAATTATTGGTATCTTAATTATCTTCCAAATAAATAATATTTTACTTAAAATAATTAATAAAATTTTCAATTATAAATTTTAATTTTTAACTAACTTATATGAGTATAATATGAATTATATGACTTATTGTAACTTTTTAATAACAAAAGGATATATATGATTATTTATGCTAGTGAACTTAAAACCAGAGCTGGTAATATAGAATTGTGTACAGCTAATAAAATAATTTTCACAGTAAATATATATACTAATGAACTTATGTGAATCTTGTGAGAGTGATAGGGAAGGATGGAGTCCAGCTACTTTTTAGCTGTGATTTCTAAATTTTGGCCTACTCCTTTCACAAAAGTATATGATTATGAATAGTGGTTAGTGATACTTTCGTGACAAATACTTTTTTTTTTAATTTAAAAATATATATGAGTATTATGAAATAGTCAAATGTTCAGACAGTAAGCTGCTCTGTAACCACGACCTGTGTTCATTTATAACTTGTTTGGCCAAACTTATTTTTGGCTAAAATTTTTTTTTTTTTTGTCAAAAGTACTTTTGACCAAAAATTGAGTTATTTGGTCAAGCTTTTGGAAAAAAAAAAAAAGTATTTTTGAGGAGAATCAGACAAAAGTAGTTTCTCTCCAAAAAGTACTTTTTTGAGAAGCATTTTTGAGAAAAATACTCTTAGAATCAATTTTTTAAAGCTTGGTCAAACACTAATTGCTGATCAGAAGTGTTTTTCAAACTAATTAGCCAAACACAAACTGCTTTTCACCAAAAATATTTTTGAGAAAAACACTTTTAAAAAAAAAAAAAATCTCAAAATAAGTTATTTTTGCAGCTTGGTCAAACAGACTGTTACTCGTTAGAGAGTTGTAGTAGGGGCTAGGGCAAAAAGGTCATATAGCTGTTTAGCATGTGGGAGATGAAGTTATATTCTCTGGTTGTTGCTTTCCAGCCATGAATGTGGGCCCACTGCTATTTTAACGAAAAATTTCAGGGGCCCCTCTTCTGATATTAATAAATCAAGCTTGGACAACTTTATGTCAGGAAAGTGGAGGGAGTATGGTCCTATTGGTTGAATCTTTTACCGAAATTGCTCATTTTTAAGGCCAATTTCAATAAAAGAAAAATACATGTCTGTGATATTTGTTAAATAAATGTTTTTATATTTTGATAGTAGTAAAAATTTATTGTGCACGGTTATTATTTAAACAATTTGTTATGTTTTATGTGGTAGTTGTTAATTTTTATAAAAGGACCTATTAGTGTTACAATGTCTAATTAGTTGTGCATGCCAAATATAGAGGAATTTTTAGGTATTGTGCGTATATTTGCACATATGCTAAGTTTTCTAAGACTTTTACCCATCGATGTCAAATATATCCACTAATCTCTCTACAAAATTACCTATAAATAGTTTTTAACTCGTTAATGAATAAAATTAAGCTCTAATTTATTATACTCTTTCCTTTCCCACATGCCACCTGCACAGAGGTGGAGTTGGTTGAGGGTTCGTCCGAGCCTAATAACTTTTGTTCAAACCCTATATTTATTCAAATGCAATAATTTAAATGGATTATAATTCCGAACACATAAAGTTCAAATTCTAGCTCCGCCGCTGATCATGCGTTTCCTCGACTACTAAAGGTGATAACGTACTGAGAGGTCTCCAAGTCCTCCATTTTAGTTATCTAACTCTCTTAACTTTTCATGGACTGGTGTAACAATCTTCCTTTATATAACAGGGACAACAGTATGAGCATGTCATCCAAAGGGGGCATTACCGGAGGCAGCGGCAGCGGCAGCGGTCATGCCAAGTCCACCAGCGGCGATGTCGACATGTTCGGAATGATATTCAGCGGTACTGGTGCATCTTCTGCTGGATCATCTCCATCGCATACAACCACCCCGATCTTACTATCCTTTTTAATTATTCTGACTTTGTACATATTCACCAAACAAGGTGGTCAATTATCTATACCATTATTTCTTTTGCTATAGCATTTTAGGACAGCACATTTGTTGTATTATTCAATTATTATGGAAATGAAAGATTTCATTTCACATGATTAGTCATATTCATAGGAGCCCCGCATTTTGTACATTGATTGATTGGTAGGAATATTAGAGAGGCATCATATAGGCTGTTAATTATGGAATGAGCACTGTGCTTTCTCCTATTTTTATTTATCTTGTGGGCTTATTGATTGGGTTTTCGTCTCCATCGATTGTGCTGATCCTCTAGTTTTTAGTTCCTCTTGTTTCCTTAAGAGGAAATCATAAAGCGCCAGTAATTGGAGATCATAAAGGAGATATGATAATGACATTCTATCAGTAAATTTAGCATTATTTTCACTCACGATAGGCTTTTAATTCTCACTCTAGTTATCAAGTTTGTATACTGCTTTGATTTGCATGCTTGCTCGGAGTCGAAGGTCCACAGAAAACATCATAAGGTGAAGGTCAAGTTGTGTACTCACTACCCTTTCCAAATTTCACTTGCAGGATTACACCGGGCTTCATGTTCCTTCAAATTTGTAAACGATATGGCTAAACGAATTGTTGGCATCACAGGCTCAGTAGCGTTCTATAATACATGTATTCAGAGTCGAATCGCATGCTTTGCTTTCTTACAATATATGGAGACGCATTAGACTAAGAATTTTATTTAACTGATTACAAAGGACAACCTTGTTATTCACGATGAGAGAGTATGATTTGAGCAATAAGTGGAAATGGCACACAGGGTACCATAATGCGTTCCAATAGAGGAAGGCTCCCTCTTCTACAAAAGCATAAAAACAAAACCAAAAGACACTAAAGACGTCCAATCTGTTTCACTAGGAATAAACATAACGCTGCGACGTTTTCTACTAATTTACTCTACTCGTCAGTATTCATGCATAGTAACTACTAGCTGCTTCCAAACAAGACGGCATACAGTTACCCTACTGTACTCCATACCACCAAACTGCGGCAGAGACCAACTAAAACTCAACATCTTCTACATAGATGGCACTTCAATAACGGTCAAAGGAAGGTGGGCGTCCTCCCCTTTGAGGGCGGTCATAGGGTCCTGCTCTATCTCTGTAGCTTCTTCCTTCTCGGGCTGGCCCTCCAGCTTCATATCTGTCACCCACACCTCTCGGGCCTACATCCCTATCAAAACCTCTCTCTTTGCCATAACCATTCTCAGGGTAGCGGTCAGAACCTCCATACCTGTTGCCCAAGCGATCACCACCAGGAGGGTACCTAGATATCAAAAAGAAGTCATATTTGGTGAGACAACTAATACCACTTCACACTTAATACTAAACAAGAAAAGAAGAAGAGGGGAAAAAGAAGATTAAAAAGCAGCACCACCTCAAACAATTATATTTCTTGGGGAGTTGGGGGTCAAATTGTGATACCACTGCATTATTGTCAGTTTTTATAAAGTACCTGTCACTAGTGTATCGATCACGGTTCCCGTATCTGCTGTCATAGCGCTCCCTATCAGCATAGTTCCCTCTATCATACCGGTCATCCATGTACCTATCACGGTCACTTCCAAACCTATCGCCACGTCCACCACCACCATACCTAGAACGAGGGGGTGTTAGTGGTCGAGCACCACGGCCACCTCCTTCTAATGGACAGTCTCTGGCCCAATGGCCAGGGCGACCACAGCTGAAGCAAGTGTCTTGCCCAACTGACCTATTACCCCCACCATAGCTTGCCCTGCCACCTGATAGGTAACCTCCACCATAGCCATGGTCAGGATCCTCACTTCCCATCTTTGGTTGGGCCTTGTTCACTGTGATTGGCCTATCACCAAACTCTGCACCATCCATTTCTCTTATCGCGTCCTCCATTGCCCGGCGATCTGCATACGTTAAAAACCCAAATCCACGAGGGCGACCAGTGTCTCTGTCCAGCATAACCTACGGGACAAAAAGTTCAGAAACTAATGCCAGAAAACACACATCAAATAGAAGAGCTTAGTTCTTCGAACCCCATGATAATATATATAAGTGTGAGATAGTCGAACTGATGATGAGCATTATGTATCAGGATATTACCCTTTACTCTTTTCACCAAATATCTGGAGCATCAAATGGTAAAACTAAATATCTGTAAGACTAAAAATGTTTTGGCTCCTTTCTTTATACTATTAGAAACTGTTCAACTAGCTTGGGTTGAGGCATAGCGTATAAATTGTTGGATCAATACATGTATAATGGAAGCTATCTCAACCAGCAAAACAAGAGCTTTCTTTCAGAACGTTACTGAGGAAAACAAATTTGCTCAAACCCAGCCAATTTAAACACGGGGACTCAATCTATCACAATGGACTGTCACCAAAATTCAGAAAAAAAAAAAAAGTCAGTATCACAACCTTATTGCTCTCTGTCCATATCTGCAAAAATGATGACCTATCCTACACACATACCGAGACATGATTGGACCCAAGATACAATCAAAGAAGTCAAAAATAGAATGCTTCACGCTTTAAGTCAGAGATTGTTATCTAAGTCTATAAATAGGCATGAAACAGTAAGTGTAACACAATTTCAAAGGCTTTAGAATGATTCACGTTGGGCCCGTCATAATTGGTATACAAGATTAATCTTGGGACCAAAAGGAAAAGGAAGGGACATTTCTATCGTATTGCTTCCATCATTTTCAAGGTTTTTTGCTCAAGTACCTTCCCTTTCTGCCATGCCTCAACCTTCATTTACTGATCTGAAGGTGTTGACAAATTTCACGGTTTTGTTTACATGAAAGGAAAATATTGACTTCCCAGGAAAGTTATTCAGATTTTAGCCATTGTTGCAAAATCCTCAATTATCCTTAAATTATGGCTTTTAATTTGTGCTTTGTAAAGCAATTGATAGCTATATAGAGTGCAGTAGAAATGCTGCATATTATTCGGATCATGTATTGAGATTCCTGAACTCCTTGCATACTTAAAAGACAGAAAGTCATTGATACTTTTGTACTCGGAAAGTACCTTCGTAGGGCTGAATTTTTTATTTCTTTCAAAAGGTTTTTGATGCTGAAAAATCAAACATTAGCATTCAACTTCAAAATTCTTTGTTTTTTTCTTCTTTTTTTTTTTCAAAAATGGAAATCTTTGTTAACTAAATTCATGATAGAGACTTCAGTTCTCAAGTCAAATTCCAATTTTATAACTGTACATGCAGCAATGACACAAATGGTAGGCAATGAAAATAAAGTTGGTAAAACCGACTGCTACACGTTTTCTTAATCACATTACTAAAATGAGAATGGAGGATCCCGAAGAATCATATTTAGAGCAAGGTCTAGGAATATAAAAGTAATTAAGGATGATAATACATTTAAAACAGCAAAGGAGTCTTACTTGGGCAGCAGAATCTGCAGTCCTGCAGATTTCACTCATCTGACCCCATTAGGTTGACTCAGATCAAATGTACCCAATGAAGTCGATGCCAATAACAGCAAAACATAAAACAACAAATATGAAGGCATTCTAACATCTCGGATAAATTCTTGACAATGCCAATTGATCCGATTTAAGGTCATATACTTTCCTTCACTTATTCAACCAACTAACGAGTGCCAAGCAAATTTATGGCAGAAGTACATCTAAGCCATAGGTGATCGACCATACTGAGAGAACTCAGCTGCAAGATACCTTTTTGAGGAGCTCTCTGTGTTTGATTTCCCAAAAACATATGCTTTTATTTCAGTTATTATGCAAGACACTGATCTTCATTTAGCTAACTTTAACAATTCAAGTAATCAAAATTAAGAACATCCACCAACTAGCGACATTTCAACTTTCCCCACTTCAGTTGTTGACTAGAAAGCCGTCAAAGAAGATGAAGCTGACCTTCAAAATCTTAATCCAGCTTCAGCATATAAAATGCATTTCAAAGCGAATGGACAACTAAGATGCCAAAAAACTAATCCAAATCAATATATCATTGACCAAAAAAATCTGAAAAGTAAAACACTTCATTGTTTTCACTAGGTTGTTTGAAGAACTACTACTCTTCAGCCTTGAAGAATATGTCTATCTTCTGATGTTCCAAAGTGGGAACGAACTAAAAACACTGAAGCAACAATCCAACCTTCAAATAAACTGAAGGTATCTAGATCTTATGGCTTTCAAAAGGTCAAGAATCGAGTTCCCTCTTGATTGTGGAACATATATAGTGAAGCAGGGTGTTTGATAAGAGCCGCTACAGCTTCAAAATTTTGTTCACTGATTTTTCTTCAAAACAAACTCAAAAGAACGCACAGACTACGAGCACCACAAACATAAGGAGGTGAAACGAACAACAATGTAGAAAGCTAAAGGTCTCAATATCCTCATAACATCAAAAGCAGAAGGACGGAAGTTGTTATGTTTCTCTTGTGAACTTCGCGCACCAAGATCTTATGCAGCTTACAGTCCAAAGAAATTATTGACGGGACAAATTTCCAAGGATCTCAGAGATCAGAAATTAGCAAAGAAATAGCAGATTTGAAAAATCAGCTAAAAAGAGAAAATGATACTTTCTCATGTTCCTTCCAAAGCACTTAGAATTCGTGTCTAACATCTGGTCCCTCGAACTAGGGAATATGACACCAACTTCTAGTAAAAAGAGCAGACAACATTTTCCAATCATATTCATCTTGCAGGACGCCAAAACCAGGAGGTGCCATTCTCGGAAGCTGTCTGCCAACTCAACTTGAAGACATGTTCGAACTGGACATAAACCGTAGTTTATGCATTTGAAATTCATCTCTTGATGGACCTTATTCCCACTTAAAGCAGAAAAATGCATGATTACTTGCCACTGCTACGCATGATAGAAGCAACTTGCATATAAAGCTAATTCTACCCTCTATTCCCACATTTGATGCATCTCGCAAGGTAAAGAGGTTTACTGAACGTTAATGTCAGTTGACTGCTATGCATCTAACTCTGAATGAAGAAAATTGTCTTCAATCCGAGGCCAACATGCAGATGACGCAATGAAGTCCAGAAAGAGAAAGGATGTTTATTCAAATAGTTCATACATGGACCCGGAGCACAATTTCTGAATCGGCTGCAACCCGCATCAAAGAGCAAAGTTCCGAATGTTATTTCTGAAATTGAATCTGATCTTCATCCAAACTATTCTCAAATGTTTCTTTAACGCAAACCACTCTCAAATCTTAAATGCAATTAAAGGTCAACTGTCTTTTGTGAATAGTCTAGCGAGTGAATAAAAAACAAGCTGCTGAACAGATTCTAGTATCTCAAATGGTGAACTCCCACAAACTTTGCACATCCCGATGAACTAACAACTTCCTCATACTAATCCAGTTAAGGCATTTTGACTCTATAAGCAGCCGATGCACAGCAAATTGAGGAAAGTTATTAATAAGTAATCAAAGTGAGACAAATACAGAACATAACAAGACATAGTCCTCAACTTCAAGCAATCTAGGGGATTTCAAAAAACAAAGACTGTACCAGCCAATCCTTCCCACAGAACACAAACTATAAAAAAACTAAGAAACAAAAATTAAAACAGAAAACCATTTTGATCTCATGGTTGATCTTTAAAACATTTCCTTTGCTTCAGCAGACATATATCTCACCACCATTTCTGCAGTTCCAGGGACAAGCTACAAGGAATAACATACAATCTGTTCCGCAGCTATTATTGGATGTAGATAAAGAAGCACCACTTAGGCATCACGCTATAAAAATAGGGACGCTTTACATACCATGGTCAGAAATACCTTTTGTCTAAATCTAACTAAGCCAATTATTAATCACAAGAAGCAAATAAAAGAGTTTCAACAATATAGATAACCAGATGGATTTTGAATCTTCTTGAGCCTCACTTAAAAATATGCCACAAAAATAGACTTTTTATAATCAAGAACAAATACATCCCTTACTTGCTAGAACAAAAGGTCAATAAACTTCAATAAAAAAACTCACAAAAAATTTCTAAAAAGAACATAGATTTATTTTATTATATCTATTACTACAATTATCATATAAATGATCAATTTTGAGTTCCAATTTTCAAAGCCAAACAAGAAACTCAGCTACACACAAACAGACAGAAAATCGCCAATTAAGGTAACAAATTGCATCAAATTCGAAAGATAAACAGAAAATACAAGTCAATTTTACGGAAAATAGCGAACCTGACAATCAACAATTTTACCGAAAGGGCTAAAGGCATCTTCCAGCTGACGTTCAGTAATGTCCGATGATAACCCTCCTACAAAAATTCGATAATCTCCCACCTTCCCTGACATCTTAATTCAACCAGTAATTCTCAGAAACCCAAAAATTGAGCAACCACCGAATTTCAACAGCCTAAACCCTAGCCAGATTCTGAAAAGTACGTCGGAGATTCAGAGGAAAAAAAGGCGTCGAACGTTTTCTCTCTTAGAAACCCTCGACTGCTCTCATTTTTTGAGTTCTTTTTACATTTAAATATGTTGCACCAGTATGTCCTCGTAGTTTTAAGAAAATCAAATAAGACCCCTGCCTTTAATATTTTATATAAATATAATATATGATGCATATTGCAACAAGCACCAGTGGTCTAGTGGTAGAATAGTACCCTGCCACGGTACAGACCCGGGTTCGATTCCCGGCTGGTGCATTTTTCCTTTTTTTTTTTAAAAACAAATAACTCCGTTTTCATTTATGTGATATTGTGGCTGCCACATTTGTGGTCCCTTTTTTATTTTAAATAAAATCTAACCATTTTCATTTATGTGATATTGTAACTGAACATGAAATTTAAGAAATAAACAATTTATTGAATGAGTGAAATATATGGGAAGTGCCCACATGTATTTATTAGCAACAATTAGATGATGGTAATAAGATTTTCATGTGTTTATTGTTCTTTTCCCCAATGAAAATATTATATCTTATACATCAAAAGTGAAATCTAATAAATTATACTCTTAGTAAGGGTAAACTGAGAAATGTTAACAATAAGGAGAATATCATTTGGCTCTTTCAATAATTGGTAAAATTTTAATTTTGATCCTTTTGATACATGCTTAAACATATTTAATTTTCAATTAATAGAAGTGTGTATTTTGGTCCCTTTATATAGGAAGTATAATATATTTCGACTATTTTTAGGATTATATTATTCTCAAATATGGAATAATAATACAAACCACCAAAGGATGTGGTGCAATGGATGAGACTGCTCCTCTCTTAACCAGAGGTTTCAGATTCGAGCCCTGTGTATGGAAAAATTCTTAGTAGGGAGTGTAACCCCCCGAATGGGGCCCTATCCGGCGCGAATCCAGATATATTCGGGCTCCAATGCGGGTATTGGACACCGGGTGGGAAACAAAAAAAAGGAATAATAATACAAACTCTATGCAATATATGGGTAATTAAAGGATTTAATGGTATAATTCGTGAAATATTACAAGTGAAGAGATCAAAAGTGTGTTAATTTAGGATTAAACGTACTTAAATATCACAAGGATTAACATTACAATTCATCAACATTTGAGTGACTAAATGTGCAAATCCCTTTTAAGAATAACAATGTGAAAATGTCTCTCTATCATGGAAGGTGGAATCTCAAATGCGGTAGTCGATTTATCTATTTTTAATATAAAATTAAACATCGATTTTCTATTTTTAAAATATTATAAAAATTACCTTATTCATTGTATGACAATATTTTGAGTTAATTATTAAATGGTCATCCAACTTATGACGATATTCTATCAAGGGAACTTTTTTTTTTAGGCTAATAAAGTTATCGAACAATTTCTTTGGATTCAGAAATTAAAAAACACATATTAACCTCATTAAAATCCTATTTTTTAATAATAAAATCCATTTACCCATGACTCTTTCCCATCTAACACCCCCCCCCCCCACAACAAGAAAATGGGTTTACAATTAAATAAGTAAAAATCGATCATAACTGCTATTCATTGTCTTTGTTGGAACTCAAAATTGATTAACCTCTTGCATATATTTGCTTACATTTCAACACGCTTGTTACAGGAGTAAATTTATTTCATACTTCTTTTAGTTTAGTTTGATGCTCAAATGCTACTATGCAGAGTTACGTTCTTGAAAATATCGTTACACTGACTTAAAAGTTTAAACTTTAGTTCCAATGTAAGGAATTTTTACCTCCTATAGCAAAGATTGATATCTTATTTATTTTCAATAAAACCCTTTTAAAAAAAATTATATTTTATAGCTACCTTTTGGTTTTTATAGCCAAATATCTATTTATGTTTACCTCCTACCCTTAGGCCATAAAATACTCTTTGTATTATTTTTCTCTCTCATTCTTTCAGATTTTTCTCCACCCTCTCTCTCAACGCCAATCTACAGGAGTATTTGACCATTCTTCAAACGCTCCCCAAAGTCACCTTTCTACACTTGTTCGACAGATCCAATTATCGAGCAGTTATTGTAAGCATTCTGTCACACCTCCTTTTTCCGTCCCCGCAAGGGGTGAAGGAGTTTTTTTCAATTAAAGGACAATCGAAACGAGATTTGTTTATTTATTTCAGAGTCGCCACCTGGGAGGTTTAGGGTGTCCCAAGTCACCAATTTAATCCCGAATCGAGAAAAAGAATGACTCTGTATTACAGTCCGCGAACCAGAAATCCGGATAAGGAATTCTGTTAACCCGGGAGAAGGTGTTAGGCGTTCCCGAGTTCCGTGGTTCAAGCACGGTCGCTCAACTGTCATGTTTAGCTTATTTATCTGTTTTTTACATGTTGTAGCTTATGTGCCGATTTTAACTTTTAACCGCTTTTATTCAATTTATTGAAGAAAATTGAACGCCGTCTGAGTGTCTTTGGATTGCGCCGCATGAAATGAACCCGCAATCCTGGACACATTTGATTCAACGTTTTGGGATTTGGATTTGGGTTGCATGAAATGCACACCCGAATTTAAGAAGGTGAGATTATTAAATACGCGCCTAAAGAGCCTATCGCGTTCTTATTTTTGGGACGGCCGTGAAGTTTGCTAAACGGCTCCTCTCGAAGTCTAAGTAGTTAAAATGTACATTTATTGAGGGCCCCGCAGTTTGTACCTTTTTATTTGGCGAGGCTCGTCTCGTTTATTTTTTAAAGGATAATCCTAAAGTGACTACATTTTTTTCTATTAAGTTCGTCTCTAAATACGAAAGAGGAAAAAGTCTTAATTGACTTATATGCTTAGCGAGTTCGGGCTTCCTATTGGTTATTAGGTTTACACTAGAGGTTAATAGAAAATATGCACTCGAACTCGAAAAATGGAAGATTGTTTCGTGCCTTATTCTATAAAGGAACTATTAAAGCTGAAATTATAATATGCATACGAGGCTGGCCAAACACTAAAGAAAACAGACCAACCATTCTCCAAGTCGATTTGAACTATCATTTGTATGTGATTGAGACTAATGGAATTAAACACAATCCTATTAAAGTCTGCCTTAAATACCAAAACCAATTAGGGGTGAAATCCAAACAGCTAACCCATTAACTATTTGTTCATTCTACCAACTACATAACTAACTATAATTGAAGCTGCAACTGATGGCTACCACTATAGCAAAAAAAAAAAAACAGTCCCAATTAAGTGAAAGAGTACATCATGCATTCTTATTGAGTTGCAAAAATGAAACTATACAAATATTTATCACATAATTGGTTAAACCATAGGTACACCACATGATACATTAATTCCCATAAGCATTTCATTTCACTTGTACACCTCCCAGCTACATCATAGTCTATTTGAAAGTGTACCTGGTATTGAAATAAAAGAAGAAGAGGGTGATGATCAGTAGAGCAGTATGCAACAACACAGCGACACAGTCAACAGAACAGCCCCAGACCAGTAACAGTATCAGAGATAGCCCAATAACAGACCAAGACCCAGTAGCAACTTAAGAAAAACCTAGTAGTAGCTTCAGAAAACCAAACAGCAACAACCAGTGTTAACAGTAACCAATAACCAGTGCAGATTTTGAGTAATAATGGAACTCCAGCAGAAACAGTGAAAAAAAGAAAACTCAGAAAGACCAACAAAATAGCACCAACTACAGTCTTGATGTTTAATAGTGTAACAGAAGAGACCTCTTTTATCTCTCAAACTACTCTTTTAGCTCCGGAAAATTAGCTCAACTTTTTCCTATTTCAAACAATATCTTCTGACTTATGAAGATTCAAAAACTAGCACTTAAGAGCTTTTAAAATTCTGAAATCTTCGTCTTTTTCTTTTTTCAACTTATTCTAAAAGAGCCTATTTATAGGCAGAAATCAGCAAGCAACAGACTGCCCTTTTTCTATTCTGCCCATACCCCTTAAAACTAATCAGAAATGCCCATCCTCTTGACAGCCCCTATCATGTGTTTTCTGCCCAAAAGGTATGGGTAGCCTATAATATTCAATTACCTCATGCTATCAAGTTTTGTTCCCCACTATTAATAAATAATTGTAGTAATTTAATCACATTTCAGTACCCTACTGTCAGCCCTCTTAAACTAACCAATTTGTGAACTTTTCAATCCCCAAACTACCCTGAATCCCCTGGTTATTACTGTTTTACCCTAAGCTTCAGAAACCTAAAGTTTGAACTTATGAAAGTTCAAACTCAACAACTGCCCAAGACTGTTTTCTAACTATTTCCTAATTGCACTGCAGCCACAAACCATTCATAGCTAAATTCAAACAATGGTTCGATCAAACATGTGAGGCTATATGAATCAGATTATTCGAACATTCAACCATGTAAAACTAATATGACGACATTTATCCAATCGACTATACTAGTTATAACATATAACAACTAATCGATAGACAAATAAGACCAAAAAGGCCACCAACAGGTTCCAGCGGCTTTGCACAAAACAGGGAAACTACATGAATTAAACACTCGACGATATTAATCAGATCGAATATGTATCTTACCACACGTATTTAACAATGGACAGAAGAATAGTCGACCAAATAAAAAAAGTCTTATGAAGATGGAGAAAATTGACAGAAAATATCAGTAAAATCAACAAATTAACTAGACATGCTAACAAACCCAAATGGAATTCAACAACAACAGAAGGGGAAAGAGAAACTTATCTTGGAAGCTTTAAAAAACAAAGTGGCCCAGGCTTGAACCAGACTTGATCATTTGAGGTCGAACGGACTTTAATCGAGGTGTTCTCAATTGAGGACGCCTCGATTAAGGTCTATTAGACCCCAAACCTTTGTTGATTTGGACAGACCCCCAACTTCTTGGATTTCCAGGGTTCATACGGGTGTTTTTTTTTGGGGATTCGAGGGTTTCTGGTTAGATTCGAAACAAACCAAACTTGGTTTGGTCACGAGTGAGGCCAGGGTAGTGACCGGTGTGAATCTAGGGTTCGTTGGGGTAGATCGGGGTTTTGCTCGAACCTTCAAACGAAGATTCGAGACGATGGGGAATGATTCGAGGCAAGATGCTAACGGATTCGTGTTCAGGGTGGTTCGGTGTATCAGGAGTGTTATTTTGGTGGTCATCGGCGTCGTGGTTGCCGGGTTTACGGCGAGAGTGAGAGGTGGCGACTAGGGTTTGAAATGGGGATGCTTGGCTTGTCTCTGAGAGAGACGATGGAAAGGGGGTGTTCGGATAGGGGGGCAGGGTAAAAGGGTTATGCTTATATACGTAAGGGGTGGTTTGATCCTGGCCGTTGGATGAAGTGAGATAGATGGCCAGGATCTTTCACTTAATGTGGAACGGTGCCATTTGGCCTTGGTTGGGGGTCGGTTCGAACCGGGTAATGAGTCGGGTTTGGAATGGGTAGGGAGATGAAATCCTGGCCGTTGGATCGATTTAATCCAACGACTCCGATTAAAAGGGGCCAATACGACGTCGTTTGAGGCGTCTCAAAGTTTGACCAAATTGGACCGGATCTGGGGGGGTGTTTTGGGCCTGATTTTGGGTCCAACTAGGGTGGCCCAATTCCGATTTCCTTTATTTTTTGCTCTCTTTTCTGTTACTTTTCTAAAAACTAAAATTCTAAATTAAGTTTTAAACTAAATTAACTTATCAAAAATACTAACTAATTCCTAGCAACATTTATCATACATAATTAAACACCAATTTAAACAAAATTGCACAATTTGACATTGAATGTTAAAAATGCAAACGATGCATATTTTTATAATTTTCATTCTTGTAAAACAAAATTAATTACTCCTAATTGTAGAATTAAATCTTAAATGCAAATGTGACATATTTTTGTATTTTTTATTAATTTAACAAATAAACATGCATGGACAAATACAAATAATTATCCTAAAATGCCGCGAAAATTCTCAAAATTGCACACAAAGGAAAATCGTTTTATTTTGAATTTTTTGGGAGTAATTCTTTCATAGGGCAAAAATCACGTGCTTACACATTCCAACCCCTTATTTTTTGTTTTTTAAAGCTAAAAATTACTTATTTTTGCTCTTCTTTATTTCTACTTTTAGATATCTGTTGGGTTGATGCCTTGATGGCGTTCCAGCAGTTTGTAGGAATTAACGGAATTGTTTTCTATTCGAAGAAGAAGTACTATATTAAAGTGCATCCAACCCCTTTGCCGTCGTCAACCCTCTTCGATTCCGATTCTTCTTCCTCGTCTTAGCACCACACGGAGACGGAGCACGAGATGAAGAGTCGACTCCTTCTGGATGTTGTAATCGGCTAGGGTATGGTCGTCTTCAAGCTGCTTTCCGACGAAAATCAGACGCTGCTGATATGGGGGAATCACTTCCTTATCTTGGATCTTGGCTTTCACATTGTCGATTGTGTTGGAAGATTCAACCTCAAGGGTGATTGTTTTACCCTTGAGCAAATTGAAGATTTGGTTACCTTTTTAAGTGTTTTTTCAATGTATCTTGTTGTATTTTCATGTATTTCATTGTATTCATTATTTTTTTTAAATTGTTTTTTAGTGTATCTCGTTGTATTCCATGTATTTCATTGTATTCACTGTCTCGCTATATTCCATGAATATATTCATTTATTTTTTTAATTAATATAATTTATGTATTCAGATTTATTATATAATTTCTCTGAAGATTGCTATGTTTTGGGGGTATTTATACAAAATTTGTGTGTTATAATTGAGTTTGTTGAGTTATATTAGGAGTCTATTATGTTAATTAATTCACTTTCCGTTTAAAAACAGTGTAATCCCCTGTTTCACGCCGTGAATACAGTCGAATACAATAATATGTCCAGCTGTAATCCCATGTTTTACGCCATGAATACAGTCGAATACACTCGAATACAAAAATCTGTCTAGCTGTAATCCCCTGTTTCACGCCTAGAAATGATACTGTATTCATAAATACAGTAGCTTAAATACATCCTAAAAAAATCTAAAAATATAGCTATTGGAAATCATATAGTAAATGGTAGCTACAACTAGCTAATAACCACTAAAACATAATAGTTTCTGAAAGTTTCTCTTTAATCATACCATAACAAAAGCTAAAATATATAAACACATGCGACAATCCGGCAATACCTCAACTTGACTAATTTTGCTAAACATAATGAAAAGTTTATCAACATTAAAAGAACTATATACAGTCAAACCTCTGTATAACAGACTCGTCTGTTTCGATACTTTTTGCCTGCTATAGTAATGTGCTATTATAAAGAACATATATTATATCATAATATAAAAATTGGTTCCGACAAAATTTGACTTTTATAGTGAATGATTGTTATATAGAGATGTTTTTATAAAGAGGTATGACTGTATCATTAGTTATATGTTGATGCAACTTAAACTTAAGAGTTTTTTTTGTTAACTAATTTATCTATATAGAATAGGAGAAGTAAATCAATATAATAATGCCAGATGTCACAAACTTAGTTAGGTTAGTTAATAATTAGTTGCTCTTTTTGAATTTGAATTTAAAATATAAAAAATATCTATATATACTTTTAGGATATTATTACAAAAAGGAAAACATATATAAATTTAAAAAATTTAATGTAAAGATATATAAAATAATAAGACTAGTTTATTTTTTGAGATGAGAAAGTTTTTTAATAATAATTCATATGGTCATGCAATATGGATAAGATAAAACTATAGATAAAAACATAATTCATATGATCATGCTATAGTTATGAAGGAAGAATACTTTAACAAAATATTCAAGCGGTAGCGTAAAAATGTATACAATAATTAAATTTCTCGTGTAGAACATTTAGTTAATAAATAGAACTCATAATTTCATAATAAAAATTATAAAATATAAAGATATTGTTAGGATATTATCATAAGATAAGTGTCACACCTCCTTTTTGCGCGCCCCGCCCCGAAGGGTTAAATGCACGAGGGAGTTTTTTTCAATTTAAGTGACAGTATTCGAAATGGGATTATTTATTTAATTCAGAGTCGCCACTTGGGAAAGGTTTGGCTTTTGGTGTCCCAAGTCACCGGTTTATCTTGAATCCCAAATCGAGCAAATTTTCGACTTTTCCGAATGAAGTCTGCGAACCAGAAATTCTAAGTAAGGAATTTTGTTGACCCGAGGGAAGGTGTTAGGCACCCTCGAATCCCGTGGTTCTAGCACGGTCGCTTAAATTGTTATAATGGCTAAATATCTGATTTAAATACATGTTATGACTTACGTGCTTTTATTAAGTTTAAACCGCTTTTATTATTGTCATTTATTTTTATAGAATTGCAACGTCGTGAAAATGCATCTCGAACCACGTCACAGTCAATGCACCCGTAGTTGTTAACACATTTCGGCTCCGTTGAGATTGGGATTTGGGTCACATCAATGTGCACCCGAATTTAAGAATGTAATTTAATTAAACCGCGCCTAAAGAGTCTAACGCGTTATTGTCTTTGGAGAAGGCGGGGAAATTCACTGGACAGTCCATCCCAAATTCTAAATATTTATTATGATTAATTATTGAGGGCCCCGCAATGTGTATCTTTATTTGCACGAGGCTCATATCATTATTTTTTAAAAAGGGATATCCTAAAGTGGCTACATTTCTAATGTGTTTGTCTCTAAAAAAGTAGAAGAAAAAGATACATGCTAATTCAATTATATACTTTGGCCAAATCCGGATTCTTATTAATTATCTGATTAATTATTACTAAGTGAAGAAATATTATACCTCATGGAACATGCTTTTAATTTGATAGAAGAATTATATGCGAGATTGATGAAACGCTACACTTAAACCCCAAATACTCCTCGAGTTAGCTTTAAACTTATTTAAACAGGATTACCAAAGTTACTTGTTAGATGGTGCTACTAATAATATTCGGAAACTCATCCTAAAAGGAAACTGCCTACCGAAATCGACACTCCCAGATTTAAAACAGTGTTGTCTTCGACAATAAAAAAAAACAATTCGCCCTAACGTGCTCAATACGACTAAAGGAAAGTTCGAATTAATGATTACATTAAATGGTTACACATTACACGAATTATGTATTCACCTCCTGTATACCGCTAAACGCATCACCTATCGAAGTTTTAGATCAATACAAGCGTCGATTAAGCACAAACTTACTGATACATTCTCTATTGAACTACAGACTAAAACTTAACAACATTTAAAGGGCTGTAAGTAAAACAAACAGATGATGATAACTTCTCCATGGTCTTTCAATTCATGCTTTCCATTGTTACAATCAGTTATACCAATGTGGGGATTCAAAATGTGTACCTGAAAGATGCTTACAATGAAGAAAACAGGAGAGTCAGTTGAGCAGCAGTGTAAACGAACAAACAGCAATAACAGATGACAGCAGAACAAGTTCCAGTGTAAGATGCAGTTATGGTCGAGGAAAATTAACCAGAATAACAGCAGCAAACAGTGTAGTAGAAACCGAGCTCCAGACAGACCAAATCCAGGAAATAAACCAATGCAAACCACAACCAGTAAACTCAAATAGGAACTTAAAAGAATCAGAATTGGTTGAATAGATTGATAACAAATGAAGTCCAAACAACAATAGGAAGAAACAGTTTCTGATTGTTCTGTATGTTTTATTTCTTGCTCCCTCTTTTCTGTATCTATGCTCTCTAAAAAATCAGACTATATATGCCTATTCTGTGGTCTCTCTCTATATCTCCCTTCTCTTCAAAATTTTCCAATGTGTATCCCTTACTTCTCTTATCTCTCTATGTATCTATGCTTTCTAAAATCCCTCAAAATCCAGTCTGATCCCTCTCTACTAATGGAAGTTCTGCCTCCTTTTATCCTAAACTCAGGCCACTTTCAACAGCCTGTAAAGCCATCAGAAACCCCCTCCATGTGGTCTGTCCTCTTTTCAGTTTCCACTCAACTATTTAAGTATAAACCCTCCCATGATATTCCCTGACAAACCCTTTTAATTACCTTATTAAACTAAAAGCAGACATGGGTAGCAGGAATATAACCTGACAGCACATGTTGTCAAGTTATTCTTCATCTCAAAAGGGCCTTTATGCACATGTTGTGCACAAATGCACGTGCCACCAATTCAGATTGCAGCTAACAATCCAATCTTTTCATTTTCAGATTCAAATACAGCAACTATAAGTAGCCATACTTGATTCTTACTTTGATTCAAACAAAGTTCCAGCAGGCAATAGAATAAATTGTTACCATTCGAACAACTGAAATTAATTGACGACATATGTCGACTCGACTATACTAATCATAACATGTATAATCGAAAGCCATGATCAGAACATCTAACAGTATTAAACACATGATTCGAATTGTACTGACTAAACAAAAAATTGTACTGGGGAATCGATTAATCAGTCAAATTTAAAGTTCAATTGATTGCACAGCACATACACATATATACATTATCAGTGAATAGAGGAAAGACTCGATCAAACACAGAGGTTCAGGCAAGGCGGACAGGACACAGTCGACCAACAATTCAGAAATAAAATCAACTAACATTTTGGGGCAATAAACAAACATTCAATTACAACAAGACTCATGAACTGATAGAAAAGAACACAAAAATACCTGAAATCTTGAAAATCAGCAAACCCTAGCTCGGATTCGAATTGATCTTTCTTAGGGTTGAACGGACTTTAATCGAAGTGTTCTCAAATGAGAAACACTTCGATTAAGGTCCATTAGACCCTAAATCACTTGGCTCAAACAGACACAGATCAGTCACGAGGAACCCTAGGGCTCCTAAAAGCAGATCTGGGATTTATGTTTCCCTGGTTAGATTCGGACCAAACCAAGCATGGTTTGGTCACGAGGGGGTCCGGGGACTGTCTGGTGTGAAACTGGGGTCAATCGGTGTAAGTCAGGTTCCGACTCGAATCTTCAAATGAAGATTCGAGAAGGTGGGAGGGGATTCGAGCTAAGTGGCTGGTGGATTTGGGTTCAGGATGGTGAGGTGCATCTATGGTGTTAAGGTGAGGGCCACCGGCGTTCATGCCGTCGGGTTTTTGGTGAAGGGAAATGGGGGAGGCTAGGGTTCCGGGGTTTGTGGTGAGGACGATGAAAGGTAGGGGGGTCTGGCTAGGGGGCATGGGGTAAAGGAATGGGATTATATAGTAAGTGAGTGGTCGATTCCTGGCCGTCGGATGGAGTGAGATGAAGGGTCAGGATCTTTTGGCTGGTAAGGAACGGTGTCGTTTCAACCTAAAGGGGGTTGGGTCGGTCCGGGTGGAATGGGTCGGGTTTGTTTGTGGGTATGGGGAATGCGATCTTGGCCGTTGATCATTCTGAGATCAATGGCCCAGATCAGACCAGATCAAAACGACGTCGTTTGGACGCTCTTGAGGTCAGCTGGTCTGGACCGGGGCAAGCACATGCCTTGGGCTCATTTTGGGCCTCGGATTTTGAATGGGAACAAGCCCAAACCTGATTTCAGGCCAATTTTGCACTCTTTTTTCTTTTATTTTTTTCATTTTTTTAAAACAAAACCTAATTAAACAAAATTAAACTCCATTAATTAAACACTTAATACAATTATTCACGCATATTAAAATGTTAAAAGTAGGTAAAATTAAACAAGGCAACAATTAGGACAAAATACATATTTTATGATTTTCCATTTAATAACCGGATTACGGTTCAAACTACGCATGACACACATTTTTTGTATTTTGTTTTAATAAAAAATAAAAATGGGCAAAATCATAAATAATTAACAACATGCCACGTAAAAATCCAAAAATTGTACAGCAAGACCAATTGCTATTATTTTTGTTTCTTTTGGAGTGATTGTCGCGTAAAACAAAAATCACGTGCTCACAGTTGCCCCTCTTTGTTCGGAAACACGAAGAGTTTTCGTGCAAAGATAAAGTGAGCGGATATGAGAGATTTTTTGCCTATTGGACTACTCCGTGTGAAGCATGTTTTGAAAGATCTGACCGAATCTTTGCTTCAAAGATTTCCTACATATCCTGGGCTAAACAGGAATCAGGTCAATGTAGTTCGGGAAGCTTTGGTAGCTGGGACTACCATGGGACTGCAATTCTTGCCGTTACTGCTGTTGCCGCTGCTGTTGCTGCTTACCGACTCCCTTATTACAAACAAAGGAAAATTGAAACTGTACTAACTACGTATGCATATCAACCGCTAGTTACAAGATTCCTATCTATGATCCTTTGGCGACTTGATCTTGGGTCTTAGCTGATTCTGCTTGTAGACTCCGATCTGAATCTTGATGCTTGCAAGTTGTAGGTGCCTATTTATTTCTGCGACACTGAGTAAGACGGGGTTGGTAGAACTCGGGACCTTGATCAAACCTTTGAACGATCCGCCCTTCGCCTTTCCGAATATCTCGGCATATCTTTTTTTGTCTTTTTCTTCTTTTATTCTGAGTTGAGACTCATCTTGTGGGTCGTCTCCACCCATGTGTCTCGAGGTCAGATCTGCGGGGAAAAACAAACGAACGAAATTTTCTGCCCCAGTTCTACTAGGAAAATTTCGTGAGTTAGTTGCCGGGAAGTTTACAAAGTTGATGAAGGGATTGGACCACAAAATGCAACTTCGGGATTGGATCCCTAATATTGCCATAAGGTAAAAATGCTCAGTTCAGGGTTGGAGCCCTAATACTAACTAGCTGGGGAGAAGTTCAGTTTAGAGTTGAAACCCTAATACTAACTAACTGGGGAAAAGTTCAGTTTAGGGTTGGGGCCCTAATACTAACTGAATGGAAAAGTTCAGTTTAGGGTTTAAAACCCTAATACTGACTGACTGGAAAAAGTTTAGTTTAGGGTTTAAAACCCTAATGCTGACTAACTAGAAAAGTTCAGTTTAGGGTTTAAAACCCAAATGTTGGCTAAAGGAAAAGTTCAGTTTAGGGTTTAAAACCCTAATACTGACTGGATGGAAAAAGTTCAGTTTAGGGTTTAAAACCCTAATGCTGACTAAATGGAAAAAGTTCAGTTTAGGGTTTAAAACCCTAATGCTGACTAAAGGAAAGAGTTCAGTTTAGGGTTTAAAACCCTAATGCTGACTGAATAGAAAGAGTCCAGTTTAGGGTTTAAAACCCTAATGCTGACTGGATGGAAAAGAGTTCAGTTTAGGGTTTAAAACCCTAATGCTGACTCTGACTACAGGAAAAAGTTCAGTTTAGGGTTTAAAACCCTAATGCTGACTGAATGGAAAAGAGTTCAGTTTAGGGTTTAAAACCCTAATGCTGATTAAAGGAAAAAGTTCAGTTTAGGGTTTAAAACCCTAATGCTGACTAAAGGAAAAGTTCAGTTTAGGGTTTAAAACCCTAATGCTGACTAAAGGAAAGAGTTCAGTTTAGGGTTTAAAACCCTAATGCTGACTGAATGGAAAAGAGTTCACAGTTTAGGGTTTAAAACCCTAATGCTGACTAAAGGGAAAGTTCAGTTTAGGGTTTAAAACCCTAATGCTGACTAAAGGAAAGAGTTCAGTTTAGGGTTTAAAACACTAATGCTGACTGAATGGAAAAGAGTTCAGTTTAGGGTTTAAAACCCTAATGCTAACTAAAGGAAAAAGTTCAGTTTAGGGTTTAAAACCCTAATGCTGACTGAATGGAAAAAAGTTCAGTTTAGGGTTTAAAACCCTAATGCTGACTGAAGGAAAAGTTCAGTTTAGGGTTTAAACCCCTAATGCTGACTAGAGGAAAAGTTCAGTTTAGGGTTTAAAACCCTAATGCTGACTGAATGGAAAAAGTTCAGTTTAGGGTTTAAAACCCTAATGCTGACTGAATGGAAAAGAGTTCAGTTTAGGGTTTAAAACCCTAATGCTGACTGGATGGAAAAGAGTTCAGTTTAGGGTTTAAAACCCTAATGCTGACTCTGACTACAGGAAAAAGTTCAGTTTAGGGTTTAAAACCCTAATGCTGACTGAATGGAAAAGAGTTCAGTTTAGGGTTTAAAACCCTAATGCTGACTGGATGGAAAAGAGTTCAGTTTAGGGTTTAAAACCCTAATGCTGACTCTGACTACAGGAAAAAGTTCAGTTTAGGGTTTAAAACCCTAATGCTGACTGAATGGAAAAGAGTTCAGTTTAGGGTATAAAACCCTAATGCTGACTAAAGGAAAAGTTCAGTTTAGGGTTTAAAACCCTAATGCTGACTAAAGGAAAAGTTCAGTTTAGGGTTTAAAACCTTAATGCTGACTGAATGGAAAAAGTTCAGTTTAGGGTTTAAAACCCTAATGCTGACTGAATGGAAAAGAGTTCAGTTTAGGGTTTAAAACCCTAATGCTGACTAAAGGAAAAAGTTCAGTTTAGGGTTTAAAACCCTAATGCTGACTAAAGGGAAAGTTCAGTTTAGGGTTTAAAACCCTAATGCTGACTAAAGGAAAGAGTTCAGTTTAGGGTTTAAAACCCTAATGCTGACTGAATGGAAAAGAGTTCAGTTTAGGGTTTAAAACCCTAATGCTGACTGGATGGAAAAGAGTTCAGTTTAGGGTTTAAAACCCTAATGCTGACTCTGACTACAGGAAAAAGTTCAGTTTAGGGTTTAAAACCCTAATGCTGACTGAATGGAAAAGAGTTCAGTTTAGGGTTTAAAACCCTAATGCTGACTGGATGGAAAAGAGTTCAGTTTAGGGTTTAAAACCCTAATGCTGACTCTGACTACAGGAAAAAGTTCAGTTTAGGGTTTAAAACCCTAATGCTGACTGAATGGAAAAGAGTTCAGTTTAGGGTTTAAAACCCTAATGCTGACTAAAGGAAAAAGTTCAGTTTAGGGTTTAAAACCCTAATGCTGACTAAAGGGAAAGTTCAGTTTAGGGTTTAAAACCCTAATGCTGACTAAAGGAAAGATTTCAGTTTAGGGTTTAAAACCCTAATGCTGACTGAATGGAAAAGAGTTCAGTTTAGGGTTTAAAACCCTAATGCTGACTAAAGGAAAAGTTCAGTTTAGGGTTTAAAACCCTAATGTTGACTAAAGGAAAAGTTCAGTTTAGGGTTTAAAACCATAATGCTGACTGAATGGAAAAAGTTCAGTTTAGGGTTTAAAACCCTAATGCTGACTGAATGGAAAAGAGTTCAGTTTAGGGTTTAAAACCCTAATGCTGACTAAAGGAAAAAGTTCAGTTTAGGGTTTAAAACCCTAATGCTGACTAAAGGGAAAGTTCAGTTTAGGGTTTAAAACCCTAATGCTGACTAAAGGAAAGAGTTCAGTTTAGGGTTTAAAACCCTAATGCTGACTGAATGGAAAAGAATTCAGTTTAGGGTTTAAAACCCTAATGCTGACTAAAGGAAAAGTTCAGTTTAGGGTTTAAAACCCTAATGCTGACTAAAGGAAAAGTTCAGTTTAGGGTTTAAAACCCTAATGCTGACTGAATGGACAAAGTTCAGTTTAGGGTTTAAAACCCTAATGCTGACTGAATGGAAAAGAGTTCAGTTTAGGGTTTAAAACCCTAATGCTGACTAAAGGAAAAAGTTCAGTTTAAGGTTTAAAACCCTAATGCTGACTGAATGGAAAAGAGTTCAGTTTAGGGTTTAAAACCCTAATGCTGACTAAAGGAAAAGTTCAGTTTAGGGTTTAAAACTCTAATGTTGACTAAAGGAAAAGTTCAGTTTAGGGTTTAAAACCCTAATGCTAACTGAATGGAAAAAGTTCAGTTTAGGATTTAAAACCCTAATGCTGATTGAATGAAAAAGAGTTCAGTTTAGGGTTTAAAACCCTAATGCTGACTAAAGGAAAAAGTTCAGTTTAGGGTTTAAAACCCTAATGCTGACTAAAGGGAAAGTTCAGTTTAGGGTTTAAAGCCCTAATGCTGACTAAAGGAAAGTGTTCAGTTTAGGGTTTAAAACCCTAATGCTGACTGAATGGAAAAGAGTTCAGTTTAGGGTTTAAAACCCTAATGCTGACTAAAGGAAAAGTTCAGTTTAGGGTTTAAAACCCTAATGCTGACTAAAGGAAAAGTTCAGTTTAGGGTTTAAAACCCTAATGCTGACTGAATGGAAAAAGTTCAGTTTAGGGTTTAAAACCCTAATGCTGACTAAAGGAAAAAGTTCAGTTTAGGGTTTAAAACCCTAATGCTGACTAAAGGAAAAGTTCAGTTTAGGGTTTAAAACCCTAATGCTGACTAAAGGAAAAAGTTCAGTTTAGGGTTTAAAACCCTAATGCTGACTGAATGGAAAAGAGTTCAGTTTAGGGTTTAAAACCCTAATGCTGACTAAAGGAAAGAGTTCAGTTTAGGGTTTAAAACCCTAATGCTGACTGAATGGAAAAGAGTTCAGTTTAGGGTTTAAAACCCTAATGCTGACTGGATGGAAAAGAGTTCAGTTTAGGGTTTAAAACCCTAATGCTGACTCTGACTACAGGAAAAAGTTCAGTTTAGGGTTTAAAACCCTAATGCTGACTGAATGGAAAAGTTCAGTTTAGGGTTTAAAACCCTAATGCTGACTAAAGGAAAAAAGTTCAGTTTAGGGTTTAAAAACCCTAATGCTGACTGAAGGGAAAATGTTCAGGTTAGGGTTTAAAACCCTAATGCTGACTAAAGGAAAAGAGTTCAGTTTAGGGTTTAAAACCCTAATGCTGACTGAAGGAAAAGAGTTCAGTTTAGGGTTTTAAAACCCTAATGCTGACTGAATGGAAAAGATCAGTTTAGGGTTTAAAACCCTAATGCTAACTGGCTAGGGACAAAGTTCGAGGATACTAACTGACCTCTTTTTTTTTTTGAATTTTCTTATTTTAGTAGAAGATAAAAGGGAATCTCGTGGAAACTTACCTTACGAGTGGATTCCTTATTGCCAAACTATTTCTTGTACTCATGTACCTTCTTCGTTGGGTGACACCTGCTTCTTGCATGGTTGTCTTGGATTATAACTGTTTCAACTTCTCAAACAAAGAACAATTGTTAGTTCAGAAATGGTGGTTGGTTCGGTGACCTTGATTGTTCCCATTGCTTTGTTGCGTCCTTATTTCTGTTGAGAAATCCTGCCATTGATTGGATTCAAATGGCGAAACCCTTTTGGACTGCTCAGGCTTGTATTTCCAAATTCCGTGATGATTTGCCTTGTAAGGCTCCCTTTTTGTGTCCCGTTTTGCTTGGGGATTCTCAACGGGGATTTTATTGGGGATACTCTGTGGGAATTTGTAAAAAGGGAAGCTCTGTGGGGGAATATTTACAAAGTGAATTCTTTGTGTGGATTTTTGTACAACGGGAACATGCTGGGGATTTGTTTCAAAGCGGACTTTCCAGGATTTGTTGGGGTAAGCTCGCTGGGGAATTTTTACGCAGTGGATTCTTTGTGCGGATTTGTACAAAGGGAAACCCTGTGGGGATTTGTACGAGGCGGACTTGCTGGGGAAATTTCTCTCTTTCCTCTTTACTTCGAACGTAGTCAAACATCATGATTCATCAGGTTTGGACAAACGTACCAACGAAACGAGGTGTTTTCCTTCATGAAATGGAATTCCGTGAAACCAAACCTGCCACCTGTCCTTTCCGGTATATCTGGAACTTGGGGTTAAACATGAAAGGGATTCGAAGAAAAACAAAGAAAGGAGAAAGCAAATTTCAGAAAAGGAGTGTCCCTTTCGGGACGAGAAAGACTTATCTGAGGAAGACAATGCTGGCTTTAAATGGACATGACATGCTCTTTGGACTGGACGCCTGACCTTCAATGAACTTGCATTTCCCCAAACCAAAACGGATCTGTGATCCCAAACCGGTGGAACTTTGCCGAGACCTCCTTGGGTGGAGTCATTCTTTCGGCCAACAGCGCCCTTTGCGGGTTTTCGCTGGCTGACCTCTCTCATTTCTCTTCCTGTCATCGCTTGATAGCACTCTTTGCGAGTTTTTACTAAACAAGCTCTCTCATTTTGGTTTCTCTACTCCCGTCGCCTCGTGGTGCCCGAAGGTTTTCACCGACGAGACTCTCTCATTTTATCTCTCTCAATTCAGAGTGTGCCGGTCCTCCATTCGTGACGCTTCTTGGCTTCCCGCTATCTTTGGTAATTGATCTGAAAGCTTGTGCTTGGTAAAGAGAGGTAGATGATACTAACTTCTAAATCGCTTGACGTGCCCCGGTTTCAATTTCAGGGTAAATGGGATTTTATTGTTGGTGTGACTGAACCTCAGGGAGAGGCTGCCTACGTATCCTTTCGGAATCAAGTCAAACGTAGTTCAGGCCTCGATCAATGTTTTGTTTTGTTTGTTTCTGTTTTTTTTTTGCTTTTTTTTTTGTAACCGGCTCAAAGTCTTGTAGAGAGAGTTGATAGTGGGAACAAAACCTTCAGCATTTCAAATGTGTCAGGACCGCTGGGACGTCACTCAGACATAGTATCTTTTGACTGCGTCTGCATTTACTGCTGTTTCGGGATCATTTCCTTCAATGTCACCTAGGTACAATGCTCCTCTCGGCAATATCTTCCTGATGATGTATGGGCCTTTCCAATTTGGAGCAAATTTCCCTTTTACTTCTTGGTGATGTGGCAGAATACGCCTCAGTACCAGCTGACCTACTTCGAAATTCCTGGGTCGGACTTTCTTGTTGTAAGCGCGGGCCATTATTCGTTGGTACAACTGTCCGTGACAAACCGCGGCCATTCGTTTTTCATTAATCAAAGTCAACTGCTCCAATCGAGTCTTACCCCATTCGCTGTCCTCAATTTCTGCTTCAACAATGGTTCGAAGCGAAGGGATTTCTACTTCTGCTGGTATCACAGCCTCAGTCCCATAAACAAAAAGATAAGGAGTTGCTCCTACTGACGTGCGTACCGTAGTGCGATATCCCAACAATGTAAATGGTAACTGCTCATGCCACTGTCGGGAACTTTGGATCGTTTTCCTCAAAATCTTCTTGATGTTTTTGTTCGCCGCTTCTACGGCGCCATTGGCCTTTGGCCGATAAGGAGTAGAATTCCTATGCGTTATTTTGAATTGCTCGCATACATCTCCCATCAAGTGACTGTTCAAGTTTGTTGCGTTATCTGTAATGATAGTCGCAGGAATACCGAAACGACAGATAAGATTTGAGTGTACAAAATCCACTACAGCTTTTTAGTGACCGACTTGAGAGTGACAGCCTCTACCCATTTTGTGAAGTAGTCGATGGCAACCAGTATAAATCTGTGTCCATTTGAAGCCTTTGGCTAGATTGGTCCAATGACGTCCATGCCCCATGCAACAAATGGCCAAGGTGCAGACATGGGATGCAGTTCCGTGGGAGGTGCATGAATCAAATCACCGTGCACCTGACACTGATGACACTTCCGAACGAAGCTAAAGCAGTCCTTTTCCATGGTCATCCAGTAATAACCTGCTCGAAGGATTTTCTTCGCTAAGACATACCCGTTCATGTGAGGTCCGCACACACCTGCGTGTACTTCGTGCATGATCTTTCTCGCCTCCTCGGCGTCGACACATCTTAGTAGGTTGAGGTCCGGGGTCCTCTTGTACAACAATTCATCGCGCAGAAAGAAACCACTTGCATGCCGCCTAATAGTTCTCTTTTGATCTCCAGTAGCATGCTCGGGGTATTCTTGTGTCTTCAGGAACCTCTTGATGTCATGGTACCAAGGCTGAGTATTTGATCCTACCTCGATTACGTTGCAGTAACCGTGTCTTTCCCTGATTTGGATTTCCAAAGGATCGACGTGGGCGTTGCCCGGGTAGGGTAGCATTGAAGCCAGAGTAGCAAGTGCATCCGCCAGTTCATTGTGACACCTCGGGATATACCTGAACTCTATTGATTTAAAACGCTTGCCGAGGTCCTCCACGTGCTGTCGGTAAGGGATAAGTTTGACATCCCGAGTTTCCCATTCACCTTGGGCTTGCCGGATAATCAGGTCAGAATCTCCCATAATCAGTAAGTCTTCGACATCCTGATCGATCGCCATATTGCATGCCCATAATGCAGGCTTCATACTCAGCCGTATTGTTTGTGCAAAAGAAACGCAGTCTAGCTGTGGCGGGATAATGCTGACCAGAAGGCGAAATCAAAATTGCCCCGATCCCTACACCTTTGGCATTCACGGCTCCATCAAAGAACATCTTCTAAACATGAGCGTCCTCCGAGACCACTTCTACGGTGTTTACTTCTTCATCTGGAAAGTAGGTACTCAATGGCTGGTATTCCTCATCGATCGGATTTTCGGCCAAGTGATCTGCTAGCGCCTGGGCTTTCATTGCCGTGCGAGTAACATAGACTATGTCGAATTCAGTAAGCAAGATTTGCCACTTAGCCAGTCTTCTAGTAGGCATTGGTTTCTGAAATATATACTTCAAAGGATCCAACCTGCTTATGAGGAAGGTAGTGTGAGCTTGAAGATAATGTCTCAGCTTTTGAGCAACCCATGTCAGAGTGCAACAGGTTCTTTCCAGCAGAGTGTACTTGGCCTCATAGCCGGTGAATTTCTTGCTCAAGTAGTAGATTGCTTGCTCCTTCTTTCCGGTTATGTCATGTTGCCCGAGGACGCAACCGAAAGAGTTCTCCAAGACTGTCAGATACAAGAACAGTGGCCTTCCTGGCTCTGGCGGGACCAAAACTGGGGGATTCGAAAGGTATTCTTTGACTTTATCAAAGGCTTCTTGACACTCATCCGTCCATTTTATCGCCACATCTTTCCTTAACAGCTTGAATATGGGCTCACACGTGCTTGTCAGCTGGGCAATAAATCGACTGATGTAGTTTAATCTGCCCAACAAACTTATCACGTCCTTCTTCGTTCTTGGGGGAGGTAGATCTCTGATAGATTTTATCTTAGTTGGATCTAGTTCGATACCTCTCCTGCTTATGATGAAGCGCAAAAGTTTGCCTGACGGAACTCCGAAAGCACATTTGGCTGGGTTCAGCTTCAAGTCATACTTCCTCAGTCTCTCAAAGAACTTTCTCAAGCCTTGGATGTGATTATCCTGCGTCCTGGACTTGACTATCACGTCGTCCACGTATACCTCTATTTCTTAATGTATCATGTCATGAAAAATGGCGGTCATGGCCCTCATGTAAGTAGCCCCAGCATTCTTCAGACCAAATGGCATGACCCGATAACAGTAGGTGCCCCAAGGCGTAGTGAAAGCAGTTTTCTCGGCGTCTTCTTCATCCATCAATACCTGATGATATCCAGCGTAACAATCTACGAAAGACTGTATCTCGTGATTGGCGCAATTATCAACAAGGATGTGGATGCTGGGCAGTGGGAATTATCTTTGGGACTCGCTCTGTTCAAATCTCGGTAATCTACACATACCCGAGTTTTCCCGTCTTTTTTCGGTACTGGAACCACATTTGCCAACCATGTTGTATACTGGACTCCCGAATCACTCCCGTTTTCAGTTGTTTGGTGATTTCCTCTTTAATCTTGTCACTGATCTCAGTTTTGAACTTTCGTTGCTTTTGTTGAACTGGAGGACAATCAGGGTGAATTGGCAATTTATGAACCACTAGATCGACACCTAATCCCGGCATGTCATCGTATGACCAAGCAAACACATCTTTAAATTCAAAAAGAAGTTGAATTATCGCGTCTCGCGTTTTCTTGTCCGTGTGAATGCTTATTTTGGTCTCCCGGATTTCTTCAGGAGTTCCTAAATTAACCGGTTCGGTGTCATTCAGATTTGGCTTAGGTTTATTCTCAAAATGTTCCAACTCTCGGTTTATTTCCCTAAAAGCTTCTTCTTCATCATATTCTGGTTCTGGGTTCATTAATTCACAATTAAATAGCTCGTTGTGATCTGGGCGTGAAGTCCGCAAACATGTCATATTTAAAGCCGCATTATTATAACTGAAAGGAAAAAAGGAAAAATAACAAAAATCAGAACAAAAGAAAAAATGGGAAAGCAATGATGATTTTTTTATTTTCTTTGGGAAGTTGGAAAACAACAATGTTTACAACTTAGGAATTCAAAACAACAATTGAAAGGAAGAAAACGTTCAAGTTATGTCCTGGAGATAACTTGTGTCACAGGAAAGGTGGCAGGACAGGTCTACCCGGACTTCCGTCTAGTCGGGAACGGCGTGGCCTCCCAGTTTCGAAGTTTTGCGTTCGGTCCTACGTACAACATCTCAGCAGTGCTTGTGCCTTCACCTGGTTGAACCATGTGAGTCTCGTAGAGCATTTCTCTTATTGCCCCACATATCTCCTCGATTTCCTCTGTCGTGAAGATCTCATCGTCTTCTTCTTCGGTATACCTTGGCCTGATGAAAGTTTCATATAAGTCCGGCACTGGCCGAGGTAATTTCCAACCCTCATTTTTCCTTTTCTTTGCCCACTCTTCATCTCCTAGAGTGGGTTTGAAACCTAGTCCAAAAGGTTTCTTGGTGGTCAGCAAGGTGATGGGTTCTGTTATTCCCTGCAGGGTTCGTCCAAGCCCTTTCCCTGGCCTAAATCCGTGCCGGATCATCTCTTTGGCCACCATAACCGAGGCATTAGACAAGAAAGGCTGGGGGCAAGGTATTCCCTCTTCATGCTGTTCTGCTAGTACAATCTCGAAAGCTTGATAGACCGTATGTTCGCTCCCTTCTCTTGGTTCAAGATATGGGATGGATGGGTCCCGATAAATAGCATGCTCGTCTTCTCCATGGACCACGATCTCTCGGTCTTTCGTACTCAAACTTCACCATCTGGTGAAGAGTGGAAGGCACAGCTCCTGCCGCATGGATCCAAGGTCTGCCGAGGAGAAAATTGTAGGATGTATCCATGTCGAGCACCTGGAAGGTTACTTCAAACTCGACTGGTCCTATGACCAACAACAGGTCTATTTCCCCCATGGTATCTCTCTTGATGCCGTCGAAAGCCCTTACGCAGACATTATTGGGTCGAATTCTTCCGGTCCCAATTTCCATTCTTTGTAGTGTGGAGAGCGGGCAAATGTCAACACCTGAACCTCCGTCCAATATCACCCTCTTGACATAGTAGTCTTCACATTTAACTGTTAGAGCAGGGCTTTGTTGTGAGCTGCTCCCTCTGGAGGTAAGTCATTCTTGCTAAAAGAGATCTGGTTAATGGCGAAGAACCTCTCCGTCATCCGTTCCAGTTGTTCAACTGAGGTTTCAACTGGTACGTATGCTTCATTCAAAGTCTTGAGCAAGATCTTTTGGTGCTCGTCCGACCTCATCAATAGCGATAGCATGGACATTTGCTCGGGGCATTGGCGTAGTTGGTCTACCACTTCGTAGTCTGGCATTTTCATTTGTTGGAAGAAAATTTCTGCTTCTTCAACGCTTACAGGCTTCTTTGGTGGGAAGCGTCTCCGTGTGGCGTTGTTCAGCTCTTGGGTGTTTGAATACCTTCCAATGAGAGTACTTTCTGGAAGTTCCCCCGTGACTTCTTTACCTTTGTATGTTACCAACGTCCTCTGATAGTTCCACGGTACTGTGGACGGGTTTGTCATTGGATTTTGTGGCACGCATCCGATAACCACTGGGTCATTCAGCCGAGGTGGTTGAATCGTCCCCCGGACCACATAGGCCCCTTTTGGTACGTACATAGGTTTTGCCTTTTTGACCTCGAAGATCTGCGGCTTCTCTGCTCGGCCTCGTGGGATGTAAAGAACTCCATCCTTTACCAGTACCGCTTTCTTCTCCACCTTCTTTTCGGGCTCGCACTTTACAGTGTTGGCCTTTTCCCCTTTTTCTGGTTTCTGGGCTGTCTCAGGCTTTTTCCCTGCGTCGACAATGGCGATTATAGCTTTCAAAGCAGGGTCAAATTCTTTGTCTTAGCAAATCATCCCGATCAACGGCCCGTTATTATGAGTAGGTAATGGATTGTTAGTCACATTTGGGACCTCCTCGTCCCTTAGCACTATGTTCCCTTGCTCTATTAAATTCTCGACCACTCTTTTCAACGACCAGCAGTCATTTGTATCGTGTCCCTCGGCCCCTGAATGATAGGTGCATCTGACTCCAGCTTTGTAAGAAGGTGACGTCGGGTTTTGTCTCGTTTGAGGGACTGGTTGCAGGAAGCCCAACTAGACTAGCTTCGGGAACAAAGTAGAGTATGGTTCACCGATGGGCGTGAAAGTCCGCCTTCTAGGTGGCTCCTGAGGGCGGAAGTTATTCTGCGGAGGTTGTGGGTTATAGTGGTTGCGGTAAGGAGGCTGATTTCTGGGAGATGGAGCTTGGCCTCGGTTGGCTTGTTGCGGCGGATGGACATAAGGCTGGGCATTCATGACCATATAGGGTTGATGAGCATATGCCAGATTTGAGTGGGGATAGTAGTGTTGTGGGGTTCTTTCCGGAAAACGGGGTCGGGGATTACGATATTCCCTTGTTCCCGAGGCTGCCATGGCCGTTTCTTCCTTTTTCTTCCCTCTTGCCATTCCTCCGGACCCGCTTTGGACGGCTTGGGAAGTCGCCCTTATGGATGCTTGACTCAAAATCCTACCCGTTTTCAGACCATTCTCCACCATCTCTCCAATCTTAATCGCTTCTGCGAACGGCTTTCCCATGGCTGACATCATGTTTTGGAAATAGTCAGACTCTTGAGCCTGGAGAAAGGTAGTGACCATTTCCACTTCATCCATGGGAGGCTTCACCCTCGACGCCTGCTCGCGCCACTTAATAGCATACTCTCTGAAGCTTTCTGAAGGTTTCTTCTTCAAGTTCGACAGAGAATTTTGGTCTGGTGCGATGTCGATGTTATACTGGAATTGTCTCACAAAATCTCTAGCGAGATCATCCCAGACATGCCATCGGGACATGTCCTGGTTCATGTACCACTCCGAGGCTATTCCTATCAGACTTTCCCCGAAATATGCCATTAGCAATTCCTCTTTTCCGCCCGCTCCCCTTAATTGGTTGCAATATTTCTTGAGGTGAGCAATGGGGTCACTGTGCCCGTCATACTTCTCAAACTTTGGGGTCTTGAAACCCACTGGTAGGTGTACGTGAGGGAACATGCATAGGTCGGCGTAAGAAACGCTCTTCTGTCCGCTCAATCCTTGCATATTCTTCAAGCTCTGTTCAAGGCTTCTCATTCTTTTGGCCATCTCATTTTGTTCTGCAATTCTGGGGTTCTGATCCTGCCCAGGTGCAAGCTCGCACTGAGGCTGTGGAGGATTAGTGCTGGTAGCGAACCTAGTTGGTTCCAACGAGAAAGATGGGGCTTGGAATGTAAACGAGGACGAGTCAAAAGTCGGTTTATATGCAGCAGGTTGTGCCGTGATCGGGCAAGGTGGTGCAGTAAAGATATTGGTGTTTACATCCGTCGTTGACACTCGAGGATGAGACTCAGAGGGTGATCCAGCAGAGAAGGCTGAAATGGCTGGGTATCCGAATGGGGTAGCAGGATAACTTATGGGGACATTAGAAGTCCCGCTTGTCCTGGAGAATAACTCAGGGAATCCAGGGACGATGCTTGGTGGCTCTTTTCCATTATTCCAGTCATCAAGCATTTCGAGCATGTGAAGCCGCAAGATTCTATTTTCCTCCGTAGTTGCGGATTCGGGCGTGGGGACGGCCGAGATAGAACTTTCCTTGAAAACAGGGATTGTTGGCAACGGAATCTCTGAAGACATTTCTACACTTCTTTTTGACCTTGTGAAGTAAGTGTGAGCACTGCCTCCTATCTTAACAATAGGTAATTGAACACTCCTTTTCGATCTCGTGAAATACGGGTGCGAGGCCAGACTTTCACCAAACCAACCACCTTTTCCAAAAACCTGGAAGGAACTCAATGACAAACGAATGGTTAATTCGAATCAAATAACAGATAAGCAATCTCACGTTGGGGCATGATGCACCTATACAGTTAAATGGATTCCTACATGTTTGCGACGAAAGCATGCGTCATTCCGGCATTCTTTTAGGTTTTTTATTATTTTCCTTTTTTTTCAATTTTTCTCTTTGGTTAAACCGCGACCGGGTCCGATGAGGATTGCCTACGTATCATGATGCCACGTGAATCAGATCATTACGTAGTTCAAAAACACAAATGAGCGAAAAAGAAGCAACCTTTTTATTGTTGAAAACGGTCTATTACAAACTACATTTTGCAGAAGAAAGAGCAAACTTTGAAAATAAACCTAGACTCAAATAGACTAAAACAAACTAATGGGAAAAACAGGCAGAAGATGCTTGACTTATGAGTACATTATGGTTTTGAACATTGGTGCCCGCGGGGCATCATTCGGCCTCGCCGCAGTCCTAGGTGTGAGATCCCTTTCAAGTTGCTCCAACTCATGCATGGTCTGCTTGACATAACCCATCACTGCTGAGAGAACGGTAATGCTGGTCATGTTCTCACACCGTAAACACCGTCTGATGATGGCGTGGGCAATGGCCCTGATCCTATCTCTGGTCTGTTTCTTCTCTATGAGTAGGCGACTTATCTGATCACTGCACGTCTTGAATATCTGAGAATCCTGTATATGCTGATTCTTTAGTCGCCGCACTTCTAGTTTCATCTGGCTTAACATGTCGTAACAGTATCTGCTCTCAATTTGGAAATCCTTGGCTTGATTAGCTGCTTTGATCTCCAGTGTAGCCATCTCTCTCTTCATTTTAGCAACAGTTTTCTCGTGGTCGCCTTCCAATTGATTCAAGTATCGGCGATGCTTATCTGCTCTTGTATCCCACTGTGCCTTGAGCTCTGCTATGACGTTTTTAGATTTCTCTAATCCCTCTTGCCATTCCCTGACTTCACTTTTTAGCCTCTTTATCAACAGCTCGTCCGATCGATTCCTTGGCTGTTTATCAACGTCCATCCTCATCCGTTTGATCTGGGCCCTGAGCATCTCGTTTTCCTGAGTCAACCTGTTTCGTTCCCCCAGATCGGTAGCGACTTGCATGTTGTGCTCATATTTCAAGCTTTCCACCTGTTGCTTCAACCTGCTGATTTTGGTATGATAGCCTTTTTCTTTTGCCAACCAATCCCACTGCCTTTTCGATGACTCGGCGAATTTCAGGATGTGGGGTCTCTTGGCCGGCCTTTCATGCTCGAGTTCCCTTCTGTACCATGCAAGGTAACTCGGCGCCACCTCACTTTTGGCCCGATCCCGCACGCAAGTATCAGATTTCAAATATTGACACTCACTCCAGATCTGGCGAATTTTCGCTACTGGAAACTGTCCGTCAGGACTTATCTCAATTGTTTGAGTGCTAAGATCTTCCTCATATGGTACTGTCTGGCATCTTCCGAGCTGTCTCAAAACCCGGCAGGGCGCGTAAGGTTGAATGCTCTTAAGTCCCATCTGTAAGAAATGAGTTCTAGTTGCTGGCATATGTACCTCATCAACAGGCAACCATCCCAGTGTCCACTGTATTTGGCTAGCAGTAAGAGCTTGAAAGAACGAGGTCCATGCCATGACTCCTATGGGCAAACCGATCTCTTTGGTTCTCGTGTAAAATTCTTCTATGCAAGTCTTTTCTGGGGAACCATGGCCCAAAATCTCGAAACGATGGCAGAGATGCTCAGTCATCCACATTTGTAGCAACAAGTTGCAACCTTCGAAGAAATTTCCCCCAGCTTTGCAAGCTGTAAGAGCTCGAAAGATATCAGATACCACCATTGGCGTGAGAGTACTGTCATTTTGCGTGAGTAAAGTGCTAACGACCCCGTATATCTTCAGATCAATGTTTCCGTCTTTCCTCGGAAATACTAGAAGACCTAGGAACATCATCATGAAAGCTACCCGTCTGTGCTTGTCCCACTTCTGACGAATACCTTTGCTGCACAGCTTGTTGATTGGATTGTTGAATCCTCCTTCATGACCGTACCTATCATATATGAAGCATGGAGTACAAAAACCGGCAGCCAAATCCAGGTTGTGGACCGTCCTGGGTATCTTTAGTGAATCTAAGAACCGATGCTCTGTGACGACCCTTGGGGCGACCAGGTATTTATGCTTTAATGGAAGTTCAGCATTTCCGATGTACCCAGCCATTTCTTCCAGAGTCGGGGTGAGTTCAAAATCGGAGAAATGGAAAACATTGTGCGCCGGGTCCCAGTAGGTGACCAAAGCTCTTATGATATCCCCTCGAGGCAGGATTTCCAGTAAACCCGTGAGACCTTTCAGATATTTCTTGACCTCGTCTTGTCCTTCAACACCTAGATCATTCCACCATAGTCGCAACTTGACAGGGATTTTAGTCATTATCGAAAAGTGTTCATTTTGCATTGTGCTCATCCTGCACATTTATTTAGGGTGATTATTAAAAAAAACCTTTATTAGACTCAAAAATTAAAAATTATCTAGATCCCCCTTTTTTAAGAGATTTTTTTTTTTTTTTGCAAAATGGGAGGTTGGACCCGATGAGAGTTGTCTACGTATCTCACACCGTGTGAGAATCAAACCGGCGTAGTTCGGTACATCGTGAATAGAGAAAATCAATTAAACCCAGAAAGCAAGAATATGTTTTTTATTTTATTTTCTTTTGAAAAGAGATAAAGACTAAAGAATTTTTTTTTAAGGAAATATTTGGACTATTAGTCTGAATTTATAAAAGAGGTACTACGAAAGAAACAACATTATTTTTTGAATTATGAATTTTCCATTTTTTTTTCTTTTTACTTTTAAATAAATACCTTTTTTTTTATTTTGAAAGTGATTAAAAAGAAAATTTTTATATGTTTTTTTTTAATAAATCAAACTAGAAGACAAATTTCGTTTTTATTCTTTTTTTTTAGAAAAATTCCGGCGAGGTTTTGACACTACTTGGACATTGGTTTTATTTTTCCAAAAATAAGTAATTATCTCCCTACGCTGCTATTTTTTCCTTTTTAGAAACCGGTCAGCATGCGGAACTGAAGCAAATAAATGCGCAAAACAAATAGGATGTAGCAGGATGGTCTTTTCATTTCAGGTTGCCTGTTCTAGACGGACCCAACCCCTGTGTTGAGCCCCCTAAGTCAAATGCAACATGATGCAAATAAGCGTTCCTACTAGGGGTCCGGCATGAAGTTTCGTTATACTAGGTTTATAACCTGGGTATTTGTTCTAGACTGTGTACCCGAGCGGACAACTCGAGTCGAGGAGGGGGCTACGTACCGGGGACCCGCGAGATCGTCCGGCTTTGTAACTTGTCCGACCTCTTTCTTATTTCAGGTATCGACACTAACAGAATAGGGAGTCTCGACCAGCGAGCTTCTCCCCGGAGGTAAGAAGAGAAGGGTTTCGGCACAGTTTATATACAGTTCAGATAATATCAAAGCGGTAAAAGACAACATTTAGCACGTTATGCAAAAACATGTAATAAAGATCAGATAATAAAGCCAAATATAACAATTATTCTAAGCTCGAATTCTTGAACCCTGAACCAATGGTTCTGGGTTCTATCCCCAGCAGAGTCGCCAGAGCTGTCACACCTCCTTTTTGCGCGCCCGCCCCGAAGGGTTAAATGCGCGAGGGAGTTTTTCCAATTTAAGTGACAATATTCGAAATGGGATTATTTATTTAATTCAGAGTCGCCACTTGGGAAAGGTTTGGCTTTTGGTGTCCCAAGTCACCGGTTTATCTTGAATCCCAAATCGAGGAAATTTTTGACTTTTCCAAATGAAGTCTGCGAACCAGAAATTCTAAGTAAGGAATTCTGTTGACCCGAGGGAAGGTGTTAGGCACCCTCGAATCCCGTGGTTCTAGCACGGTCGCTTAAATTGTTATAATGGCTAAATATCTGATTTAAATACATGTTATGACTTACGTGCTTTTATTAAGTTTAAACCGCTTTTATTATTGTCATTTATTTTTATAGAATTGCAACGTCGTGAAAATGCATCTCGAACCACGTCACAGTCAATGCACCCGTAGTTGTTAACACATTTCGGCTCCGTTGAGATTGAGATTTGGGTCACATAAATGTGTACCCGAATTTAAGAATGTAATTTAATTAAACCGCGCCTAAAGAGTCTAACGCGTTATTGTCTTTGGAGAAGGCGGGGAAATTCACTGGACAGTCCATCCCAAATTCTAAATATTTATTATGATTAATTATTGAGGGCCCCGCAATGTGTATCTTTATTTGCACGAGGCTCATCTCATTATTTTTTAAAAAGGGATATCCTAAAGTGGCTACATTTCTAATGTGTTTGTCTATAAAAAAGTAGAAGAAAAAGATACATGCTAATTCAATTATATACTTTGGCCAAATCCGGATTCTTATTAGATGGTGCTACTAATAATATTCGGAAACTCATCCTAAAAGGAAACTGCCTACCGAAATCGACACTCCCAGATTTAAAACAGTGTTGTCTTCGACAATAAAAAAAAACAATTCGCCCTAACATGCTCAATACGACTAAAGGAAAGTTCGAATTAATGATTACATTAAATGGTTACACATTACACGAATTATGTATTCACCTCCTGTATACCACTAAACGAATCACCTATCGAAGTTTTAGATCAATACAAGCGTCGATTAAGCACAAACTTACTGATACATTCTCTATTGAACTACAGACTAAAACTTAACAACATTTAAAGGGCTGTAAGTAAAACAAACAGATGATGATAACGTCTCCATGGTCTTTCAATTCATGCTTTCCATTGTTACAATCAGTTATACCAATGTGGGGATTCGAAATGTGTACCTGGAAGATGCTTACAATGAAGAAAACAGGAGAGTCAGTTGAGCAGCAGTGTAAACGAACAAACAGCAATAACAGATGACAGCAGAACAAGTTCCAGTGTAAAATGCAGTTATGGCCGAGGAAAAGTAACCAGAATAACAGCAGCAAACAGTGTAGTAGAAACCGAGCTCCAGACAGACCAAATCCAGGAAATAAACCAATGCAAACCACAACCATTAAACTCAAATAGGAACTTCAAAGAATCAGAATTGGTTGAACAGATTGAAAACAAATGAAGTCCAAACAACAATAGGAAGAAACAGTTTCTGATTGTTCTGTATGTTTTATTTCTTGCTCCCTCTTTTCTGTATCTATGCTCTCTAAAAAATCAGACTATATATGCCTATTCTGTGGTCTCTCTCTATATCTCCCTTCTCTTCAAAATTTTCCAATGTGTATCCCTTACTTCTCTTATCTCTCTATGTATCTATGCTTTCTAAGATCCCTCAAAATCCAGTCTGATCCCTCTCTACTAATGAAAGCCTCCTTTTATCCTAATCTCAGACCACTTTCAATAGCCTGTAAAGCCATCAGAAACCCCCCTCCATGTGGTCTGTCCTCTTTTCAGTTTCCACTCAACTATTTAAGTATAAACCCTCCCATGATATTCCCTGACAAACCCTTTTAATTACCTTATTAAACTAAAAGCAGACATGGGCAGCAGGAATATAACCTGACAGCACATGCTGTCAAGTTATTCTTCATCTCAAAAGGGCCTTTATGCACATGTTGTGCACAAATGCACGTGCCACCAATTCAGATTGCATCTAACAATCCAATCTTTTTATTTTTCAGATTCAAATACAACAACTATAAGTAGCCATACTTGATTCTTACTTTGATTCAAACAAAGTTCCAGCAGGCAATAGATCAATTGTTACCATTCGAACAACTGAAATTAATTGACGACATATGTCGACTCGGCTATACTAATCATAACATGTACAATCGAAAGCCATGATCAGAACATCTAACAGTATTAAACACATGATTCGAATTGTACTGACTAAACAAACAATTGTACTGGGGAATCGATTAATCAGTCAAATTTAAAGTTCAATTGATTGCACAACACATACACATATACACATTATCAGTGAATAGAGGAAAGACTTGATCAAACACAGAGGTTCAGGCAAGGCGGACAGGACACAGTCGACCAACAATTCAGAAATAAAATCAACTAACATTTTGGGGCAATAAACAAACATTCAATTACAACAAGACTCATGAACTGATAGAAAAGAACACAAAAATACCTGAAATCTTGAAAATCAGCAAACCCTAGCTCGGATTCAAATTGATCTTTCTTAGGGTGGAACGGACTTTAATCGAAGTGTTCTCAAATGAGAAACACTTCGATTAAGGTCCATTAGACCCTAATCACTTGGCTCAAACAGACACAGATCAGTCACGAGGAACCCTAGGGCTCCTAAAAGCAGATCTGGGATTTATGTTTCCCTGGTTAGATTCGGACCAAACCAAGCATGGTTTGGTCACGAGGGGGGTCCGGGGACTGTCTGGTGTGAAACTGGGGTCAATCGGTGTACGTCAGGTTCCGACTCAAATCTTCAAATGAAGATTCGAGAAGGTGGGAGGGGATTCGAGCTAAGTGGCTGGTGGATTTGGGTTCAGGATGGTGAGGTGCATCTATGGTGTTAAGGTGAGGGCCACCGGCGTTCATGCCGCCGGGTTTTTGGTGAAGGGAAATGGGGGAGGCTAGGGTTCCGGGGTTTGTGGTGAGGACGATGAAAGGTAGGGGGGTCTGGCTAGGGGGCATGGGGTAAAGGAATGGGATTATATAGTAAGTGAGTGGTCGATTCCTGGCCGTCGGATGGAGTGAGATGAAGGGTCAGGATCTTTTGGCTGGTAAGGAACGGTGTCGTTTCAACCTAAAGGGGGTTGGGTCGGTCCGGGTGGAATGGGTCGGGTTTGTTTGTGGGTATGGGGAATGCGATCTTGGCCGTTGATCATTCTGAGATCAATGGCCCAGATCAGACCAGATCAAAACGACGTCGTTTGGACGCTCTTGAGGTCAGCTGGTCTGGACCGGGGCAAGCACATGCTTTGGGCTCGTTTTGGGCCTCGGATTTTGAATGGGAACAAGCCCAAACCTGATTTCAGGCCAATTTTGCACTCTTTTTTCTTTTATTTTTTTCATTTTTTTTAAAACAAAACCTAATTAAACAAAATTAAACTCCATTAATTAAACACTTAATACAATTATTCACGCATATTAAAATGTTAAAAGTAGGTAAAATTAAACAAGGCAACAATTAGGACAAAATGCATATTTTATAATTTTCCATTTAATAATCGGATTACGGTTCAAACTACGCATGACACACATTTTTTGTATTTTGTTTTAATAATAAATAAAATTGGGCAAAATCATAAATAATTAACAACATGCCACGTAAAAATCCAAAAATTGTACAGCAAGACCAATTGCTATTATTTTGGTTTCTTTTGGAGTGATTGTCGCGTAAAACAAAAATCACGTGCTCACAATAAGTATACTATATATATAACATAAATTAATAATTACTAAAAATATTGGTAGGTATTTTTAATAAAAAAAAAATAAAAGGCTTACCTCTTTATACTATATGATGTGTATCCTTTGATTTTGTATAGAGTGTATTATATTTCTGCACACTATATTAAATAATAAAATAACAATTAAGATTTATAAAAATAATATGATATATTAGATCACAATTTTATAAGATTAATATTTTGTCAAAATGTCGGGTTCTAACGTTAGTGTAGAGTAATGATTTAAGTAGTATAACTCATAATGACGTGCGCCAAGATTACTTTACGAAATTCTTTTAGTATATATTATGGTTTGAAAAATATAATAATTGGCATTGCTTTGGAAAACTGTTTACATTGATATTTCAATGGGGTTAATTGTGCTTTCATTTGTTGAGTCAAAAAATAATTATTGGATAACTTTAATGTTCTGAAAGAAACAAAAATGGCTTTAATGGAATATCCCTATAAGTTGTCACTATTTAAGGAATTGATTCTAATATTTTCTTTCTTTTCTGTATGCTGGAAAAGATTGACATCTGGTATGTATTTAAAATTTGTTATGATAAATATCACATTATGGTGGATGTCTACTCTTTTTCCATGATCTTCATCTCAAATGTTTAATGACATATTCAATGACATTTTGTATGTTCAATGACATATTCCATGACATATTTTCTTCACTTTTTATGCCTATATAAAATTTTCTTGTTCCATATTGTTACTTTGAGTTATATTTTATAACATGTTATCAGCACGAGGCTCTACCATCTCAAGAAGATCTTTGAGAAAATTAAGGTATAATTTTTCTCAAATTTGTATTTTTTTAATTATGTCTGATATTATAAAAAGAAAGTTCGTTGCCCTTGAAACTTCGGGCAAGAACTATATGACATGGGTATTGAATGTTGAAATCCATTTAGATGCAATGGGTCTTGGAGACGCCATTAAAGATAAAGATAAAGCATCTACCCAAGACTGTGCTAAGACATTGATTTTCTTGCGTCGTCACCTTGATGAAGGGTTGAAAATTGAATATCTCACAGTGAAAGATCCACTTGTTTTGTGGAATGGTTTAAAGGAAAGATATGACAACTTAAAGTTGGTCACTCTTCCACAAGCATGATGTGATTGGGCTCATCTTAGGCTCCAAGACTTTAAGTCTGTTTCTGAATATAATTCTGCTATGTTTAGAATTGCTTCTAAATTGAAACTCTGTGGAGATAATATCAGTGACAATGATATGCTTGAAAAAACGTTTACAATGTGTCATGCCTCCAATATGGTCTTGCAACAGCAGTACCGAGAGAGAGGCTTCACAAAGTACTCTCAGTTGATTTCTCTTCTACTTGTGGCTGAACGAAATAATGAATTGCTTATGAGAAATCACGAAAATCGACCCACTGGGTCTACACCATTGCCTAAAGAGGATGAGGTGTATTCCCATTATGCTAATCGTGGAAAAGGTCGTGGTCATATTCGTGGTCGTGGTCGTGGTCGTGGCCATATCCAAGGAAGAAAATTTCCTGGTGTTAATCATCCTCCACCGAAAAATAACTTCCAAAAATGGAAAGGGAAAGATGAGAAGCGAAACGCAGAGAGTTCAGAAACTAAATGTTATCGTTGCGGTGGAAAAGGGTATTGGGCAAAAAAATTATCGCATACCAAAATATTTGGTTGAGCTTTATCAAGCATCTTTGAAGAATAAAGGCCCTGAAGCCAATCTTGTCTATGACAATGAATTTGACATCACCCACTTGGATGTGGCAGATTTTTTTGAGCACCCTGATAAAAAAATAAACCACTTGATCGGTGATGGATCTGTGGTTAGGGATGATTGAGCAATTTAATTTTTATGCTTTCCTACTCGTAGTATGTAATGAATAAACATCTCGTAATTTTTATTGCACTTTATAATTCTCCTTATGTAGTTCTTAAGAATATTTTTATTTCTAAAATTTTATAAATTTCACAAACAAGGAGTAATATCATATTAATTAGTATTCTAGTCTCAGTGATCTTTTAACAATTTTAACTTTCCTTTACGTTACTTTAATTCTCTTTAAGAAAAGGTTTACAAGCACCCTGGAACAACTTTTGTTACTTCACCCTCAATTTATTTTTTATGAGTATGTTCTTTTCTTGCACCAAGGGTCTGCGCTTAGCCTATTCCTATTTGCCCTGGTGATGGATGCACTGACTCATCATATTCAAGGGGAGGTTCCATGGTGCATGCTATTTGCTGATGACATTATTCTAATTGACGAGACAAGAGGCGGCGTCAACGAGAGGCTAGAGATTTGGAGACATGCTCTTGAGTCTAAAGGTTTCAAGTTGAGTAGGACGAAGACGGAATACCTCGAGTGCAAATTTGGAGTTGAGCCGACGGAAGCGGGAGTTGAAGTGAGGCTTGACTCTCAAGTCATTCCCAAGAGAGGTAGTTTCAAGTACCTTGGATCGGTTATTCAGGGGATCGGGGAGATTGACGAGGATGTCACACACCGTATAGGGGTGGGGTGGATGAAGTGGAGGTTAGCGTCGGGAGTCTTGTGTGACAAGAAAGTGCCACCGTTACTAAAAGGTAAGTTTTATAGAGCAGTGGTTAGGCCTGCCATGTTGTATGGAACTGAATGTTGGCCGGTAAAGAACTCACACATCCAGAAGATGAAAGTAGCAGAGATGAGGATGTTGAGGTGGATGTGCGGGCATACAAGGATGGATAAGATTAGGAATGAAGATATTCGAGAGAAGGTGGGTGTGGCCCCCATGGAGGACAAGATGCGGGAAGTAAGACTCAGATGGTTCGGGCACATTCAGAGGAGGAGCACTGATGCACCGGTGAGGAGGTGTGAGCGACTGGCTGTAGTGGGCACGCGGAGAGGTAGAGGAAGACCTAAGAAGTATTGGGGAGAGGTGATCAGACAGGACATGGCGCGACTTAGGATTACTAAGGACATGGCCCTTGATAGGGAATTATGGAGGTCGAGCATTAAGGTTGTAGGTTAGGGGAGAGTGTGAATATTTCTACAGCACAATAGAGGGAGACTATCCAGTTAGGAGTTAGACTAGGAATGTCATTGGTCGTCTATTGATGCAGGGCTTTACCTTCTAGTTGTACTATACCAGCCATCTATTTCGTATTTCGTATTTCGTATTCTGTATTTCATATTTCATATCTCTTATATATTGTTGTTATTTTTATTACGCATTTTTATGGTACTAATATATCATCTCCTATTGCTTTTTTGAGCCGAGGGTCTCCTGGAAACAGCCTCTCTACCCTTCGGGTTAGGGGTAAGGTCTGCGTACATATTACCCTCCCCAGACCCCACTTGTGGGATTATACTGGGGCGTTGTTGTTGTTGTTGTTGTTGTTGTTGTTGTTGTTGTGTAGGAAAATGCAAATAATTTATACATATAAATAAATTTGTTGTAGTTGTATTAGTCATACGTGTACTTGTATTATTTTTTGCGTAATTATTTGTATAATAATTAGAATTTGCCAGAAAATGCATTAAAGGCTGATATTGAATTATTGGTTTAACTTTATTTCTTTTCCATTTTTCTCTAAAAATACTAATATTTATTCATATACTTCTTTTGTATGTCAAACTACGGGAAGCAAATATGGATATCTTTCAAAGCAAACTTGGATCAAAGTTCAATTGTAAAAATATTTGCTTAATTGATGTACGACACATACAATATTCAAAGAGAAGAAATATTTCTCTCATTTAAGTATGTGTAAGGCAGATATTACTACAACTTTTGGTAGTAGTAATCTAATTGAAGGCTCTGGAAGAGCTACTATAACTCTGCCTATGGAAACAATAATTATCATAGAGAATGCAATTTTCTCCTCCAAGTCCAAGAGGAACTTGTTGAGTTTTAAAGATATCCACAGAAATGGATTTCATATTGAGACAATAGATGAGAATAATATAGAATATCTCATCGTTACCAAGAATGTCTCTGGCCAGAAAAGAATTATTGAGAAGTTTCCATCTTTATCTTGTGGCCTATATTGGACAAAAATTAGTGCAATTGAGGCACATTCTACCTTAAACCAAAAGGTTACTGCTTCCAATACTTTTGTACTTTGGCATGATCGATTGGGCCATCATGGATCAATTATGATGAGACGAATCATAGAAAACTCAAATAGGCATCCATTAAAGAATTTGAAAATTCTTTTAAATAATGAATTTTCTTGCACTTCTTGTTATCAAGGCAAGTTAATTATAAGACCATCACCAACAAAGGTTGGGATTCAGTCCCCTGCGTTTTTAGAATGTATACAAGGGGACATTTGTGAACCTATTCACCCACCTACTGGGTCGTTTAGATATTTTATGGTCTTAATAGATGCATCTTCTAGATGGTCTCATGTATGCCTACTGTCATCTCGCAACCTCGCGTTTGCAAAATTAATGGCACAAATAATCCGATTACGGGCACAATTTCCCGATAATCCAATTAAGTCTATTAGACTTGATAATGCTGCTGAGTTTTTATCCCAAGCATTTAATGATTATTGCTTATCAATTGGGATAAAAGTGGAACATCTTGTAGCTCATGTTCACACTCAAAATGGCCTTGCAGAGTCTTTAATTAAACGTCTGCAATTGATAGCAAGACTGTTACTCATGAAAACGAAGTTGCTCACTTCTGTTTGGGGTCACGCCATTTTGCATGCAGCAATGTTAATTCATCTCAGACCGATAAATTATCACAAATATTCCCCGTTGCAATTAGTTTTGGGTCATGAACCTAATATATCTCATCTAAGAATTTTTGGATGCGCTGTATATGTGCCTGTAGCACCCCCATATCGCACCAAGATGGGTCCCCAAAGAAAGTTAGGAATATATGTTGAGTTTGAATCGCCCTCCATTATTCGCTACCTTGAAACATTAACGAGAGATTTGTTCACTGCTCATTTTGCAGATTGTCGATTCGATGAGGCATTCTTCCCAAAATTAGGGGGAGAAATTAGTGAAACCAAACGTAAAATTTTGTGGAAAAATACATCATTGTCTCATCTTGATCCACGTGCCTCTATTTGTGACACAGAGGTGCAAAAGATTATCCATTTGCAGAAAATAGCAAATCAAATGCCAGATGCATTTACGGATCTGAAAAGGATAACAAAATCACATATCCCTGCAGAGAATGTTCCAATCCGTATTGATGTCCCTATTGGACAATCTTCTAGTGTCATAGATAATGAGTCAAAAGCATGCCTAAAACGTGGCTGACCATTAGGTTATAAGGATCGAAATCCTAGAAAAAGGAAAATAAATGATCAAGATGACACTACAAAAGAGTCTCATAATGAAATTCACGATTTAACCAAATCCTGAGATTCATGAGGAAATCAATGAGTCCGAGACTCAAGAAAATAAGGAATTATCAATAAATCCAATCGATATTGAGACAAATTTGAATCGAATGGATATAGTGGTGGATTACATCTTTGCATATAATGTTGCATCTAGCATTATGCAAGAAAGTGAGGATCTTGAACTTCAATCTGTTGGAGAATGTCGACAATGACTTGATTGGCCAAAATGGCAAGAAGCAATCCAATTAGAGTTAAGTTCACTTGCAAAACGTGAAGTTTTCGGGCCTGTAGTCCAAACATCTAATGGTGTTAAGCCTGTTGGCTATAAATGGGTCTTTGTACGCAAAAAGAATGAGAAAAATGAGGTACAAAGATATAAGGCACGCCTTGTTGCACAAGGATTTTCACAAAGGCCTGATGTCGATTATGAAGAGACATATTCTCCTGTTATGGATGCTATAACATTCCGTTATCTCATTAGTTTTGTTGTCCATGAAAAGCTTGACATGCATTTAATGGATGTAGTTACAGCCTACCTTTACGGCTCACTTGATAATGAGATATACATGAAAATTCCCGAGGGATTTAAAATGCCTAACGCACAGAATTCAAAGTCTCGGGAAATATTTTCAATCAAATTGCAAAGATCTTTGTATGGTCTAAAGCAATCAGGAAGAATGTGGTATAACCGTTGTGAACACCTAATTTTGACCGTATTTGAATTTTTTTCCACTTATCTCTCCAATACCTCACTTCTCACCCATCTTTCCCACTTTTCCTTGTCCCCTACACTGGTCCCCCCACTCTATTTTATTTCCTCACATCCATCCCCTTTGTTCCCCACTTCTTGTCCCCCACTTTGTTCTCCACTCACAATCCCACATCCCCACTCCATTCCACTCATAATTTCACTAAGCCAATTCCCATTTTCCTCCACTCAAAACCCACGTTCTCCACTCCAAAGGGGAGGAACAAAAAAATTACCAATTGTCTTCTCTATAAAGAGACAACAAAGACTTAGTGAAAGAAAAAAGAAAAACAATAATTTAAGTAAGAAGAAACGAGAGGAGAAGTTCAAAATATAGAGACAAAAAAGGGATGACTTCTTCTTAACAGAGACAGAGGGTATACAGTCGATATACGGTCAGTATACATTCTATATACACTAGAGATACTCTCGATATACACTGGATATACAGAGGCATCCAACGAAAAGAGGGCCTTCTTCCTCCTAAAAATTCTACATCTGGAGCTTAACATCCACCATGAAAGAGCCATGAGAGCTCATCTTTTCCACTTGAAAAACACCCCATAAAACACCCCAAAGTCCTAGCCAAAACCCAACTAAAATACAATGAAATTCCAGCGTGTAATCACAGTCGAAAAACCCATGTGAAACGTCACTGCTTCAGCCGCATACCCGCCAGATCTCTCACCAACTTCGTCCGCACTGTCGTCATCTCCCATCTCTCGTCCATTGCTGCTTCAACCTGAAGCTAGCTCCTAAACCACCCTTTAACGCCACGAAACAGCCCCAAGGTCTTTGAAAATCCAAGCCGTCGTTGAGGTGGTCGTTGTCTGATGTTCCGTCGATGAGATCAACGATGTTTGGTTATAGTTCTAATGATTTGCTGTATGGGTTGGAGGACGATTGGTATCATCATATCAAATAAGTACTTTGCTTTGCAATACTACAGGTTCTCTTCCTTGTGTTTATTTTATCTCATATTCATTTTACTTGTTTGGTGAAAGATCTTGATTATATTTTGCTTCTCTGTATTGGTTTTGTTCATGTAATTCGCATGGTATGGGTGTTTCATCTTTTATTTTGTGTGTATGGTAGCTTTTAGGAGTGGACGAAATACTCCTAGCTAGGTTGAACAAACATACAAGGGACTATCTCATGACTGCCATTCATTTTCGTACAGTTTTAGCACTAGTCAATAATTTTTACACTATAAGACTTCCTCGTTGAATGGATTTAACTATTTGTGTTAAGTTAGGAAATGAGTTCTTCTTTTTGGTTGAGTAATAGTAAGTACTACTGTTAGTGAATTATCTTTTTTCTAGTTTTAATCCTTTGTCCATTGTGGTAAATAAATCATCTTTGAAGGAAGTGTATAATTCATTTTACAAGGGGCAATTTTCACAGAGCTGTAGTACAAAGTTGGCTCGAGAATAAAAAGTATATTTTGTAGCCTTGTTTTGTGATTTAATCACTCTTTAATTTACTGTTGTTCTTGATATGTGTATATAAGTAATATAGAGTAAATAATGTTTTTAGTTTGCTTTAGGCACGTTAATTATATAATTATCATGACTACTAAAATTCGGGAGTACATTTCATGTGGCCCGGTTCTAATTTCCAACAATGTTATATAAAATGTGTCGTGAACCACGAGTGCATTTTATGTAGCGTGGTTTACGATGTATTTTAAATAACTTTGAATTTTTTCCAAAAATATTAAAAGCGGCTTAAATATTAGTAGTATTTTTCACTTTTTGCTTTTAGTACCAATTATGGGTCTGTATGATCCATTTTCACGTTAAGACCATTTTGAAAGATCACTAAATGAAAAAAAGTGTTAGAATAAGATTTTAATTTAATCCCAACAATTCATCTCATATATTTTGTTTTAGTAGCCTCTTTGTTAATTAATTTCACATTGAGACTTTGGTACAAAAGCATCTGCACTATGTTGATCCGTACTTGTTCATTATATTGTAGTAATTCATATGTGGGGATGTATATTTGTATGATCTCAAGAAAAAGAAAAGGAAAATAGTCATACTTAATTACTTACCTAATTGATACCACTACTACTGCTGCTTGTAATTCAAAATAAGAAAAAGAAGATTAACGCAATAGATGGTTGATTAGTCATGAATATCGTTGGTTGATTTGTCCATGTGGTTATCTAATTTAGGAATAATAATAATTCAAGAACATCGTAGTTTGCTTTAGGCTCGATTTAGACTAGTATTGTGATTATGTATACGTTCCCATAACATAATTGCGATTTTAATTCCAAAAATTAACTCGAGGGATGCGTTCGCGCAACTTCAACTAAACCTTAATATAAATAAACCAAGCGTTATTAATTGTGGGCACGTTTGCGTGACATGATTTTCTGACGCGCCAAAAGAAAAGGGTATACGTACGCATAACTCAATTCTTTAATTACAAACAAATCAAGTGATTAAAAGCGGTAAAAGGTAAATGCACATAGGTTTTAAAATAAGTAATTAGGCAATTTTAGCCAAGTATAAATCACTAAGCGACTGTGCTAGAACCACGGAACTCGGGAATGCCTAACACCTTCTCTCGGGTTAACAGAATTCCTTACCCGGATTTCTGTGTTCGTAGACCATTAAATAAGAGTCAACTTCCTCGATTCGGAATTTTAACCGGTGACTTGGAACACCATAAATTATCCCAGGTGGCGACTCTGAAATAATTAAATAATCCCATTTCGAATAGTGTCACTTTAATTGGAAAAACTCCCTTATATACCTTCGGGCGTAGGAAAAAGGAGGTGTGACAACCGTCTTAGTGAATATTTATTAAATGAGGTTTATATAAATGATGCCATTTGTCCATGTGTTTTTATAAAGAAAACAACATCGGAATTTGTTGTACCTGCCATATATGTCGATGACATACACCTTATTGGAACTCCTATAGAACTCCAAAAGGCAATTGATTATTTAAAGAAGGAATTCGAGATGAAAGATCTCGGAAAGACCAAATTATGTCTCGGTTTGCAAATTGAACATTTGACAAATGGGATTTTTGTTCATCAATCTGCCTACATTAAAAAGGTATTGAAACGGTTTTACATGGATGTAGCACATCCAATAAGTGCTCCGATGATTGTTCGATCACTTGATGTGAATAATGACCCGTTTCGACCTCAAGAAAAGAATGAAGAGCTTCTTGGTCCTAAAGTACCATATCTTAGTGCAATTGGTGCACTAATGTATCTTGCTAACACTACAAAGCCTGACATAACTTTTTCGGTTAATGTCTTAGCAAGATATAGCTCTACTCTTACAATGAGACACTGGAATGGGATCAAACACATATTGCGATATCTAAAAGGGACTACCGATATGGGCTTATTTTATGGCAATGATTGCAATCCCGATCTTGTTGGTTATGCCGATGCTGGGTATTTATCTGACCCGCATAAGGCTCGATCTCAAACAAGTTATGTGTTTACATGTGGCGGCACTGCCATATCTTGGCGATCGACTAAGCAATCAATCGTGGCTACTTCTTCTAATCATGCTGAGATAATTGCTATTCATGAAGCAAGTCGAGAATGTATTTGGTTGAGGTCTATAATACATCTTATCCGAGACAAATGTGGTTTGAAGTGTGAAAAACTACTCACAATTTTGTATGAAGACAATGCACCATGCATAGCCCAATTGAAGGGAGGATTCATAAAAGGAGATAGGACAAAACACATTTCACCAAAGTTATTTTTTACACATGATCTTCAAAATGGTAATATCAATGTGCAACAGATTCGTTCAAGTGATAATATGACTGATTTGTTCACCAAATCTCTACCAACATCAACCTTCAAGAAATTGGTGTACAAAATTGGGATGCGAAGGCTCAAGGATGTGATTTGATGCTCTCATCAGGGGGAGTTAATACGCGTTGTACTCTTTTTCCCTTACAAGGTTTTGTCCCACTGAGTTTTCCTTGCAAGATTTTTAACGAGGCAATAAAAGGACGTATTTCTAATCATGTGTACTCCTTTTCCTTCACTAGGATTTTTTCCCATAGGGTTTTAACGAGACACATTATCTTTGGACATCCAATGGGGAGTGTTATGATAAATATCACATTATGGTGAATGTCTATTCTTCTTTCATGATCTTCATCTCAAATGCTTAATGACATATTCAATGACATATTTTGTATGTTCAATGACATATTCCATGACATATTTTCTTCACATTTTATGCCTACATAAAGACCTTGTAATAGATAGCAAAATACACACAATTGAAGAAGAAAATCTCTTCCTTCTCTCTATCTCCATTTCTTGTTCATGTTTTACTTAATTGCTTTTATTTTCTTGTTCCATATTGTTACTTTAAGTTATATTTCGTAACAAAATTATTTTATTCAAAAAAGAAGTTTGTCTTTATCTGTCGTCCGTTTAACTTTAAACCCTGTTGTTATCACATGCGTCAAATGTCATACAAACACTGACCCTTTACACGAAAAAGGACAAAAAGGAAAAACAAAAACAAGAACTTATCCGAATGATGTGAAAGTAGAGCAACAAGCAGAACCAAAGCTTCACAAAAATCAGCTTACAATCTAAACATGGCTTCCCCAACTTGATACTTGCTTCTTTTCTTGTTTGTCCGGTAAGTCCAATAAATAAATTTTACTCCTGTTTAATTACATAATTAATAGACAATATGACTGTGTCTTTTTCTTAATCTTGGTGGGTATTCATTAATTAATTTGTTGAACTTGGATTTTTTTAGGTTTATTTTATAAATGGAGCTTTATCTTTGTGTTTATGCAGTTTGACTAGCTATAGGACTTAATTTCAGTTTACTCGTAATTATATACTCAGAAGATTTAAAACCCCCCATATACCATTGAATTCATCATCTTAAAGGAGAAATTCCCTTCGCAAAACTCCCTCAGAAAATTGTTTTGAGGTTTGCATGAACTTCTGTTCAAATTATGTACATTAGGTGAAGAGTTTAATATATATGTGTCATTGACTTATAAAATATGAGTAATGTTGCTGCCATGTGACCTCAGTCACTTGCAGAATTGCAGGGTAAGACTGCGTACAATATACCCTTGTGGTCCGGCCCTTCCGCGGACCCCCATAGAGCGGTAGCTTAATTGCACCGGGCGCCCTTTACTCTCAGCAAGTTTACTTCAAAAAACTAAGTCTTTGCACCTAAGAGTATATTGAAGGGGAGCCTTGGAGCAACGGTAAAGTTGTCTCCGTGTGACCAATAGGGCACAACTTCGAGCCGTAGAAGAAACCTCTAATGCTTGCATTAGGTTAGGCTGTTTGCGTCACACCCCTCGGGCGGGGCCCTTCCAGGACCCCGCGTCAATGCAGGATACTTTGTGCACCGGGCTGCCCTTTTATTATATTACTCATAGGCATGTTTCTTTTCCTGCATATTTGATGGAAAGTGTAGCAAATATTACCAAATAAGAATTCTCTTTGTAAGCTGATACTTGAGTCTGCAGGTTGTGCCGCATGTTATATTGTCTACAGCTTCAATTTGGCTTTTCAGTGGGCAAGATCTATGTTCAAGTAAGATATTTAAAGAAAATAGAATAAACACCTGTGTTCCCTTTTCTCTTTCTTTTCCTTAGAATCATGTTTGACAAATTGATATATTTCTCCGGGACAATCCATTCGATTATTCTTGGTTAAATGGACTGCTAGTTGTTTTGGAAATATAGTATGTTGTTACGGCGTTATGGATAATGTGAAGCTGCAACTCAAGTCCATGATTATCGAAAGTAGCATAGAATGATACATTATGGAGTCTAGATAAGCTGTTGCTTTAGTGTAGTCAACAAAATACAGCTAGGAGGAGACGTAATGATTGGTATCACCTGCTAACATTCTTGAGTAGTCCATATCAGCACTTTGGTGCATCTTGAATGTCTCTATTATTTGAATGATAAGTGCAGAACCTGAATACCTCTTGCTCACTTTTTCTCTGTGGTCGAAGAACTTTTGTTTGACAGTTTGACTTCGGCTTTAGATGGTAGGAGTAGTAGATAAGAGGGTCACATGGGGGATAATCGGTTGATTTAGTTCTGATATGAATTGACTAGAAGTCAGAATCACTAGCGAATCCATTTGGTTTTCATTTTGGTCTCTAATACGCATGTTAAAGCATTTCTACCTATAAAGTTTCTATGAAGATAACTTATGAAAAGGAGGAAGACAGTTGCGCATTCAGTTAACCTTATCTTCATAATCGTGATACACAATTGTGTCTATCTATATTACGTGATGCTGGTGTATACGACATGGAGTCTCTTCTCGATCCATCACCTTTGTGCCTGTTACATTCTGTTGGAACTAACAAATGGTTCGTTTTTCCACGAGGTAGTACTTCTAATGATACTTGTTATTAGAGGCTGGGAGGTTCATTTCTGTTGATCTGCCAAAGGCGCTGAGTTACCAGGACCTTTTTGTGAAATAAGAGTAATTTTTGTTCATTGTCTGCATGCTTCTGATTATGAGGATTTGGTCGGTCAACATTACTTTTAATGTACTTCAATCAATTGTTAGAGAGCATAATGACTTATTTAAAACTCCAGTTGACATGTTTTTGTTGTTTTAGACTGGAGTTCAATAGTTGCCCGAGATGATTTGTATTTGAATTAAGGATTAATTAGCCACGTCTATTGAATCTTCAACCTAAGCGCATGAAATACTTGCTGTGACTAAAGAAAAGTGTGGTTCAAAATTATGGCATCATATTGATCAAGAAAAAGAACCTTAGTCTGCATTTTGGAAATAAACCGTGCCAAATTTTTACACCTAAGTATCAGCTTCTTCTCATTTGCAGGAAAAGAGACTAATATAATAATTTGTTAAAAAAAGAATTTAATAATTTGTTTATAACTCAATTGCTCCTTGTTTTTGTACCACCAGTGATGATGAACCTTTGGCCTTCAAGAAAATGCACGAATTTTCTGCGACGGATGGCTTTGTAGAGATAACTGAATCCTTGGCGGACATGATAAAGTTCATCGCTAATGAGCCATCCATGGGTCTTTTCTACATTCAACATCATACTCAGAGTGCAGCTCCCAACCTTATCAATCTCAAGAACAATATTGAGGAAAAATCTCGTGAAGTGACTTTGCACGCGGAAGATTCAGAGGATTCTATCACCATGATCAGGTCGATGAAAGATTGTGGTGCACCAATTGCTAATGAGATGATTAAAGATCTGAGACATTCTCTAGCTGTTGTGTCGAAGAGTAGGCAATTGAGAAAAGGGTTAATAAGGCAGTCCAGGTCAACTTTTCAGTTAGGGCGAACTAGTTCTTGGAGTCCTGCCACTTGGGGTCGAAGTACAGTTCCAGAATTGGATGCTGAGAGTGGTTATCTCTCAAATGTTTTCAGGTCAGAGGCGGATCTAGAATTTAAGGTTCTTATCGAGTCCACTGCACTCTTGAAATTATGGGTTCAAGATTTAATATTTGTTGAAATTTTAGTAATTTTTCACACACACACATATATATATATCTATACTATGTGTCAGAAGTACTGTATTTAGTTGAAACCAATGAAATGAAATCCATTGACTTCTGTTTCAGGTCAACGAAAGAAAAAGCTAATAGCTTCAAGTGGTCTCAATTAGAGTCCAAAGAATCTGATGTAATAACCTATACTGATGATGCACTATCAGCTGCAGCGGCCGGATCTTTGTTCTCAGTTTCAGAGGCAAATGATGAAGAGTTGCCATTATCAAGTCCAACTAATAATGAGCTACAAATGATGCACTATCAACTGCTCTCTTCATCAGAAAAGCATGAAGAAGTTATGGCTGATAAAGAAGCACAATTGGAGGAGTGGTTGGGAGGGATTGGCAATCGTAATGCTGGTCATGGAGAAAATAAGCTTGGTTAAATCTCAAACTGAAATATACTTCTCTCACTAGGGAGAGCTTTGATCGTATCAAATATTCATTATCTTTGTACTATAAAAATAAATGTTAGAGAGAGATTTTAATAGTAAGGGAAACGGAAATTAAAGACTCGAGTTTGATGGTCTTGAGATTTGATCCTGCTTTTCAACAAGTAAATTTAAATGTGCATAAATATTACTCTCTCTGACTAAATTTATGTAATGCAGTTAGGATTTTGAGTTGACCATGATTTTCACATATACTTATTAAATATTTTGAGTTGTTAACTATCGTGACTTATAGCACTTTTTATGTCATTTTCAAATATATAAATTTTATTTCAAAATATTTAGAGATTCTATGGCTGAATTCACAGTTAAAATTAAGAAATTTGATTCTCGAAATTTGAGTTACGTCACATAAATTGGAACGAATAGAGTATTAAGTTTTTCTTCAACTGGATGGGAGGATTGGATGAGCAAGAGTTCCTTCTGTATCGAGGATTGTGATCTCTTGAAATTTCATCTTAGCTACAAATGAGAAATCCAACCTAGATTGCATGTTCTCCACTAAAATTAAAATGGCACCGCATCCAATTGGAGTTGCTAAACCGTCTTTTTCTTAACACTCGCATTGTTGTTCAACTAATTAGAATTCGTGGCGTATAATACCCACTAAAAGAGAAGTTTTTCCTACCAGAATTATAAGGGGTCGTTTTGTAGGGTGTATAAGAATAGTACGGAATAATGTGTATTAGTAATGCATGTATTAGTAATACATGTATTAGTAATGCAAGCATTAGTTATGCAAATATTATTTCTTATCTATTGTTTGGTGTGGTGTATTAAAATTATAATGCATTGCATAATTTTTAAAAAAAATAGTTGCTTACAAAAATGCCCTCCATATTCTCTAGCTTTAAGGACAATGTTGTCTTTGACCATGCTAATGCATGTATTAAAGCCTTGGTATTACTAATGCCATGGTTTTCTATGCATTACTTATGCATAGAATAATGCCAAGTATGATGTATACACAAGTTGAAAAAAGGTACCAAACAAGGTATTAGTAATGCATAGAGCTAATGCTTGCAATGCCTCCTACCAAACGACCCCTAAGTGAATAATCTTAGAAACAAGTTTGTTTCAAATTAATCTAAAAAATTATCTCCAGTTTGTTTCAAATTAATCTCCATATGTCATTTTTTGTTTAATTGATATTCTTGGGTGCCACTGCAAACCATGGAAAGGAAAATGAGAGAAAGTTTTCCTTTTATGGCTTTCAATTGCTTGGATAAGAAAGTCCAAGGACGTGAATTCTCGGTGTTAGGGATTCTCACGAGATGAATTATTTTCTTCACTCAAATCCTTGCCATTATTTGTTTTCAACTATAAATGTTCAGAAAATGTATCTTTTCTACACCCTAATGGGAATTTATCAATATTAATTAATTAATAGATTAGAAAAATATAGTAGAGTTCTAGTGATTAATTAACTAATGAACGAATTAGCACCTTTCATGGGTAGAGTACTAGTCAATAAGCATATTGCTGACACATCGAATAAAAGAAAAGTAGAATAATGCATGAATTATTTTTGAAAGAAACAACATATATAATAAATATACGTTGAATACATAGACGACCCCTAAATTTACCAAAAAACTTTTATTTAGACACTAGGACTCATGCCATAACTTATTAATCACATCTCAAAAGAGAAGAGGCGCAAACAAAACTAGAAGCTCATGAAACGATAAACAGTAAAGACACAAATATAAATTAATCAAGGGAGTGATCAAGATCCCCTTCAAAGGCCCATGGAGTCTCATTCCGAATCTCTGCCTCTTCCTCTGGGGTGAAGTCACTAGTGACATTGAAAATCTTTCGAACAGCTTCAGGCGTCTTGTTCTTAATCCTATTAGCCACCGTCTCAGCGCACAACTCAAGCAAACTATTTATGTCAAGGAAATTTGCAGCTTCTAAGATATTAAAGATGGTTTTGAAGCCAATGCTCACAAATTCCTTGTCAAAGTTCACGATTTCTTCTTCATTTGAAGAAGTCGAGGAGTGCATCTTCAGGTAATCGATGATCTTGATCAAGGTTTCTGTGTTGACGTTGCTCAGCGGGATGACGCTGGAGGAGCATCCATCTTCGACCATGTTCTTGATTGTTACAGACTGAATGGCGATGGATTCTTCCACCTCAAACTCATCACCATCTGACGACTTCAGAGTCAAGAACTTTTTCTCTGTGGTCGATGATGCTGCCTCTGTCATTGTTTAAATTTTGGGTCCGCGGTTAAGTATTTGTTCTACCATTCAATTATATACTATGAGTCAGATGGGTAGGTTCTAATAAATGATTTTAAATACCAAATCAGATTATTATATATCGAATCTAATTATTATCTCTTGATTTTGAAGGTTATTTAATTCAACTTTAAAGAATTATATTATTTGCTAAGTTTCATTTTGTGGACAATCTAGCTTTAAATAAGATTTTACAATAAAATATTTATCAGTAGCTTCAAAGCTAGCTTTATATCATATGAATATGACTTTATAGTAGATTATTTTTTTTATATATATTTTAGTTCGAACTTTGTGATGAGTTCTAATGAGTGAAATTATATGATTTTTGACTAAAGAGAACCATTGACTTGGATATTATCTCTTAATATTTCAATTTTAGCTATTTAATAAAGAAATTACTTCCTAAATACTAGTAGTTCTTATGATAGTGCTTACCTGGATACCGCGTTTAAATATTGTTAGTAGACTGAATTTGCTTGTTACCCTTTATATTTATAAGCAATTTTTTTTAAAAAAATTTGACTTGTGTTGTATATTAATTATTGTTGTGGAGGAAAATATTATAGCAAATATAAAGTTTGTTTCATACTGTAAACATTATAGTCTTTTCGCTTAAGGTGTTTGATTGGACATAGAATTTAAAAAAGAAACAAAAAATTATTGGGATGTATAAAAGGTAATCTGCCAAACAAGCAAGCACACAATGGCCAAGCGTGGAAGGGAAAGTCTTGCCTTCTTCAACTGATTAACAAGAATATATATACAAGTCAAATAGTAAACCTTAGTCCTAACAAATATGGAAAACTAGTCCTAATAATTATGGAAAAGGAAAACTCTTCTAGTCCTAAACATACAATATATTTACTATTCATATATACCCAGACACATGTGCACACACATTCCTTAATACCCCTCTCAAGTTGGCACATTCGGATTACAAATGCCAACTTACACAAGAGAGTAACATACTGAGATTTTCCTAATGCCTTCGTAAAGGTATCTGTCAATTGCTCATGTGAAGGCACAAAGATAGTACAGATATTCCCATTGTCAATTTCGTCACGAATAAAATAACAGTCCACTTCAATGTGTTTGGTTCTCATGAAAGACTGGATTCTTTGCTATGTGCAATGCTGCTTGACTGTTACAATAAAGATGAATAGAGGAAGTGTAAGTCACTCCTAAACTAGATAAAATTTCCTTCCAGCATTTCACCTTACAGATTGTCATTGCCATAGAACGATATCCAACCTCTACAGATGATCGAGACAGTATGTTGCTTCTTAGTCTTCCAAGATATGGGTCATTCACCCAATGAGATAAACCAACATGTGAGCGAGCGTCGAATCAAGGGACAACTAGCCCAATCAGAGTCACACCATCCATAGAGACGTAGATCATATTTTCTTTTCAACAAAATACCTTGTCGTGGATTCTTTTTCAAGTAGCGAACACCCCGTAAAGCTGCATCCTAGTGCTCCTCTTTTGGTTGCTGCATAAATTGAGATACAATATAAACACTGTAGGACAGTTCCGACCAAGTGAAGCATATATAAATAAGTCGTCCTGTCAAACGACGATAACGCCCAGGGTCATCCAGCGCCCGTCCACCCGCAAATACCAGCCAATGCTTCTGTTCCAACAACATTCCCACATGCTTAGCACCTAATAACCCATCCCTTGAGATAATATCCAAGGCCTATTTTCATTGGCTCAAGAAGATGCCTTCTGAATTTTTGGAGACTTCCACTCCTAGAAAATATTGTAATCTACCGAAATCCTTCATATGAAAGTATTTTCCATGATAGGGTTTGAACTCGCGGATAGCCTCGGGCTCATTGCCAGAGATAATCAATATATACATGGACATTTACTCGAACTTCAGCCTTTTTCAGAATAAAAATAGAGTAATCAGAGTATGACTGCTTGAACCGTAGTCTCCAAGGCAACCGACAACTTAGCGAAGCAACACCTTGGCGTTTTCTTTAACCAATAAAGTGACTTTCAAAGTATGCACACTTTTCCTGGACTTGCTACTCGAAACCCAAGAGGTAATTTCATGTACACCTCCTCCTGAAGATCCCCGTGTAGGAAGGTATTATGTACATCTATTTTATGTAACTCCTAATTCTTTGCCGCTGTTACAACCAAAAATGTGTGGACAATCATCATTTTTTCCACTAGGGAAAACATTTCATTATAGTCGATCCTCTCTACTTGATTATTCCCGAGAATAACTAGTCGGGCCTTGTGTCGCGCATATTCCATCAGAGTTGTACTTTATCTTGTAAACCCACCTGCAACCGAGAGTCTTTTTGTTAGGAGGCAGATCCTCTATTAATCATCTTCTGTTACTCTCCAGCGTCTGTATTTCTAATCTCATTGCTTCTCTCCACTTGCCATATTTCACGGCCTTAGAGAAATGAGCCGATTCATGTGGTGCAGTATCGCAATTCACATATTGTGTTAAAAGGATAAGGCGTACGTGAGTGATACTGTGAAGTGGATAGAGGATAAGATAGACTCAATTTATAGATAACAATAGTAGCATAATCACATAAACAAACCGATGTGTAATTTTGGTGGTGTCCGCATCCCAACTGCTTCTCCTCTATTATTTCATCTTCCTCAGTTTCGACCCCTCCCTCCTGGTGAATATTTTCTTCTATCTCGGCTTCGTGGTGATCCTCCACATCAAGCTCGTCTTCACGAGCTTGGACCAATTCACTCCCCCCGCCTCAGACTCCTCATTCTCTCCTAGTACCTCTGTCACGACCTAAACCGATGGGGTGCGATGGGCATCCGGTGCCTTATCAATCTAGGTAAACTTTTCAGTTCGGGCAAACTAGTATATATCTATACTATGTGTCAGAAGTGCTGAATGTAGTTTAACCCAGTGAAATGAGCTCCATTGACTTATGCTTCAGACCAACAAAAGAAAAAACTAATATCTTCAAGTGGCCTCAATTAAAGTCCGAAAGATCTGATGTAAACTATACTTATGATGCACTGTTAGCTGCAGCAGTCAGATCTTTGTTCACAGTTTCAGATGTGAACGATGAAGAGTTTCCATTATCTAATCCATCTAATAATGAGCTACACGTGATGCAGGTGAATATAAGCATGTCCAATGATCAACAATTCTCTTCATCAGAAACCTATGAAGATTATGGCTGATAAAGAAGCACAATTGGAGGAGTGGTTGGGAGGATAGGTAATCATAATGTTGGTCTTGGAGAAAATAAGCTTAGTTATATTTCAACCTAAAAGATACTTCTCTTTTTTTCTTTTCTTGGAAGATACTTTTCTCACTAGAGAGAGCTTTGCTTGTATCATTATTCATGATTTTTGTACTTAAAAAATAATGTCAGAAGAGAGATTTTAATTGTTGAAACCCAATTTCTTCAAAATAGCATATACATGCATATATAAGCATGCACACGTGTTTTACAATTTTTTCCCATAATTTTATCAATTTAAATTGATTTATTTCCTCCCCTTTTATTCGTAAAATCCCCAATAGTTATTTCGCAAATTATTGTTATGATGATTTAGTCATTCAATTTTTATATTTATGCCAAAATATGATTAATATATTTTTTATGCATTTTTATAATTGCATTTGGTATTTTTAAAGCTAAATTGCAGATAATTGTAATATTAGCCCATTTAATGTATAATTACATTTTACACGCGTTAAATTGGTCCCTATATTTTTAAAATGATAAATACATATTTTAAATTATTTTTGTACATAAAATTATTTTCTAGAATTTATTTATTATTTATTATTTATTATAAATTGAAAAGGGAAAAATTGGCTATTTAAATTTTAGCCAGATTTGCATTTCAATTATAGCCTAAATTGGACCCAACCCCCAGCCCAATTTCATACCTAGTTTCCCGACCCAGACCCTATACACATTTACCCGACCCAGAATCCATTAAATCCTGGCCGTTGATCTCCCAGATAAACGGCCCGTATTATTTCTTACCTTTTTTTAATTCCTAAGACCATAACCCTAGCCTCATTTCCAAAAGACCGCCTCCCTCAGATTCTCTCATCTCCTCTCTTCTCTTAACCTAACCCTAACCCTCTTTCAACCGCCTCCCTTCTCCGGTCTTCTCCGGTGACCACCCTTCAACCCCAAGCCTTCAATGGCTCCTCAATTGCATCACTCATCTTCTCTGAGGCCTTTAAGGGCCCTCAGCCACGCCGACTTGTATCTAGGGTTTGCTGTTTTGGCTGTTCATGGATACTCCGGTGTGATTTTGAGCAAAATCACACTGTATTTGTTACGATCTTTGAAGTTCTAAGCAGATTCTTCCATATCTATTTGGGTTTCTTTTGAAACCCTAAATTTTGTTTGCCTCTCTTAGATCTGTGCTATTTTTAAGCGATTCGAGTATGTTCCTTTTATGTTTTACACTTTTCTTGAACCTTTTTTTTTTACAAAAATCATCGATTTCAAGTTGTTTTTACTTTCTTTTAAAGTTAGAGTTTTTCGGAACTTCTTCTACACCTTGTTTAAACCATTTTTTATGTTTAAACTTCTATACTTTGCATATCTCGACTGATTCTATGTTTTTACTGCTTTTTCAACTCGCATATGTTAAAATCCCTAATATTTCTAGATTTTCTTTGTTTGGTTCTGTGTGTTAGCATGATTACTCGATTCTTGTTTAAGTTTCTGTGATTACCCTGCCCCGAATGTGTTCTTACTGAGTTCTTAGCCTAACTTATACCACCTCTATGTGATTATGTTCATCGATTGTTCAAGACTTGCCTCTTTCTATTGTTAACCCTGCCTATTTGCTATGTCTAATTGTTCTTAGACGAAATTTGAACAAAGAAGGTGATGTCTGCCGCTTTTTCTAATTTTGGGAATGGGGTTCGTTCTTTTGGGTGATGGGTGGCTATTTTGGTTGTCAATCCATGGAATGGATGACACTGCCAACTTTTCCTTTTTTCTTGGTGTGTGTCGTTGCTAGCTTAGAGAAATTCCATGGCAGAAGCTTTGCAAACAAGTTTTTTTCTTTAAGTGTGAAAATGGGTGAAGCTTTTGGAATTGGGGTGAGTGGCTGCCGTGCTTGTTTTCAAAGATGGGGAAATCTAGAATTTAGGTTTTTTTTATAGGGGTAGGAATAAGGTTAGGTCAAATGGGGAATGAGTATGGGCTCAATATTTTGGGCTATCCGAAATTGGGTCTTTTCAATTAAGACCAAACAAAATTAGCCCCAAATTTCAAACTCTTTCTTTTAAAACAAAACCAAAAATACTACACTATTTACTAATTAACACTACTTAAGTAAAATAAATACTAAAATAAAACTATCCGTTAAAACAAACCTATTTTTGGTATTTTTTAAATATCATACTAAAAGATAAAAAATGGAAAAGTCATTATAAAATTAAAATAATATTCCTGGAACTATTTTTTTTTTGTATTTTTGAATTTTATGTAAGATAGACAAATTAAAAGTAACTAGATAAAAATATTAATTAGCTAATTAAGATAAAATATTTTTGTAATTTTTATTTTTGTGATAAAAATAACGTAATAGAGAGTGATACTAAACCTAAAATAAATATTTACGCTAAAATGTGTAAAATCTTGGGGAGGGTCAAAAATTACATGTCTACAAAAATTATCTCTCACACTTAAAACTTTTTGCTCTCTTTTGTGCTACTTGCTACTGCTCTAAGTTAGCTGGCTGCAAGCCAAGACTAACCATTGTGTTCTCCTATTCTTCCACTTTACTTACTGTCCTCTTTACTGGTATGTTCTAGTTTCAATTCAAAGTTCCAACAACAATATGATTTTCTTATTGCTTTAGTTCATCCTGTTTCTAGTTTGCTTCTATTTGTGGTTTTGTTGTGAAACTTGCAATTGATGTTTACCTTATTATGTACTCCCCTTCCATTAGATTAGCATGTTACCCCTCTGTGTTGTTTCTAAACATGTCTATACCAATTATCACTTGTTATGTGCTTACCATCATATGTCCCATGGATCCCCAAATCCCTATCTCCCCTGTGTATGAGTTTGTTCCTTTGTATGGTTTTGTGACTATGTTTGGTCAGCTGTTTCTGATCACGTCTATACTAATTCATGGATCTTTGCTTAATTATGTGTCCTATGTATTCCCCAGACCCCTGACCCCTGTTTGTGGCTACTGAACCTGCTTTGGGTGCTGTGACCCCTAGCTGTGCATGAACTTGTCCTAAGGTGTTGTGTTTGGACTTCTGTTCATTTCTTTTCAAACAGTCTCTGTGTTTTGCTAAATTACTTTCAAACAGACTTCCTCTTTAATACAGTTTTTTACTAAAATTTTCAACTTGTGTCAATCATTTTCACTCTACTCCTAATTAATAAGTTCTACCCCCTCCAATATGTGGATTGCCTTGGGATCCTCTTGAGAACCCTCTGAACTCTGGCATACTGAGGCTGACCCTTCCACATTGCACTTGTTCAATTTTTGGTTACCAAGTCTAGGTGTAAGCACTGCCCGAGATCCTTGAGATCCTTAGGGAACTTTGATGCACCTAGATTATGTCATTGTCTATGGAATTGAGGCATTTGAGGCCATTGGAGGCTTTGGAAAATCTGGGCCTAATCAAAGGCTCTATATAGAATAGCTTCTGGTTTTCTTATTTACTTATGTAATTCATTCATTGGTTTGTAATAATTTGTAAACAAATATTGGGGTATTTAGTGAAAGGGATGGTAGATTCATGCTTTATGGGGTAATACGGGTAGAAATCATATTCATAGGATTTGATATTTAATCTGATTGCTTTATTAAGTAGAAATCATGCTCATAGGGCTTTACATTTTGTCATCTCACCATGCGAGAAACCATGCCTATAGGTTCCAAATAATCATGCCTTCAATGTATTAAAATTAGATTAATTAATAGATGCCATGCCTATAGGATTTAATCCAGATTCTGTTACGATGAGTGTTCATGTATGTTTTCAATATCTTAAAATCAGATTAACTAATAGATGCCATGCCTATAGGACTTAATCCGGATTCTGTTATAACAAGTGTTATATATGTTTCCATGCCTGCAAATCCTTAAAATCAGATTAATGAAGTTACATATCATGCTTATAGGGAACCATATTCGAAATTCTGCCTATCAATCTAAACTAGTCCAAGTAATTCAACTTAGTCCACGCTTAGTTCACTTCTGATTGGTTTAATTATGCAGTTTATATTTTTGAAACAAGTTCTTTTAAACTGCCTCAATCTATCATTAGACAGCATGCCTATAGGTATTAAAGAAGTCTATTTCAAAACCTGCTTTGTTTCACTACAAATGTGCTAATCAGCGCTCCGCGTATAGGCAAGCCCTTAGGGCATTTTTTTTCAAACCTGCCACTCTGAAATTGTTTCTATTGCTTGATGTGTTTCTGATCTTAACAGGCTTTTAAAGACTAATAGGCAATTGTTAGGGTCCTTACTTCTGGGTCTAAAATAAAATGCTTGTCTTCCGCATATTCACCTAGACATCCTGTCTTAAGATGCTATATAATAAAATCCCTTAATTGTGCTTGAGTCGTGCTGTTTGTGTGCTTGTTTGAGGAGGAAACCTTGAGCCTCTATTTGCTCCCTTTTATATGCTGAAAGTCCTAATTGTTTTGCTGGTCGCCTTAGAATTTTTACTTTTAAAACCTTAGGGGTTCGTCTAGAACCACCTATAGGTAGAGGTCCTAAATCCCTCCAGGACCATTAAGAAGGGACAGATAGCAGTACGCAATAGAAATCGTTGACCAAACACTCGCTTTGCATGACTACTAAGGGGATAGGAAGGGTAGATATGGGATATGATGACTACGCGCTAATGTCACGTGTAGCCCCTCATTGAGGAGTGTTTACCGGACATTGTGTGAGGTGATCCTATAGGATAACCAACCTAGGACCCCTCCTTTACCAAAATTCCCCTTTTATTTAAACCTTTGTTTTACAACTCGTCCAAAGCTTTATTTTATTACTTGAGTTATCCAACGTGCCTTACTTGCAACCTATTTGATTCAACTATTTACTTGTAATGGATTGATTTGTGAATATAAGTTCAGATGGGACCCACATTTGTGGACCAAGAGGGGTACCTAACACCTTCCCCTCGAGTTCATTTCGAGCCCTTACCCTAATCTCTGGTAATGCAAACCAATCCAAGAGTTAATCGCTCTAGGTGCCCTAATGCACCGTAATCCGTTAGGTGGCGACCCTTCAAATACCCAATTCCCAAAAGGAAATGAGTCATTACACCTCGCGGAATGTTGAAACCCGGACTTCCCCGTCAGAAGGGAAAAAAGGGGGCGCGATAGCATGACGACTTTGCTGGGGATATTCTTAGGCTCTTACCATAACAAACTTATCTTTTATGAATTAGTCCAAGCATGCCTTATCCCATACCCTTTCCCTTATTTTCATTTTATTGTTTATTTTCAAGCATTTATGATTCCTTTTCCACAAACTGACTTGTCTCTTTGTTTCCTTTTTCCTGTAACTATTTTTCAATTATTTAAATGCTGTATTTATTTTTCCTACGTGAAAATACTTGACTACATGTTATTAATTGCTGCATAAATCACGCTTCGCATCATATTCCACTCGTGCGTATCAAATCCTATAGCAACGCTTTAATGAGTGGTTGCGCTCTTCCTATTTACTACCCTTAAATTCGGAAAGACTTATTTGAGATAAAACCAGTCGATCAACGGTGCAGTTGACGGTTCCGTGCCTTCCCCCTCGAGTTGTCCGCTTGAGGGTACCAGTCTAAAATCCCATAGAAACCTTCTCTGTTTAAAATTGTGCACGCATCATGGTCAAACCTAGCTGGATCATTTATGTTGTACACATAATGATCCTTTAATATAAGCCTTATCCAAAGTCCATCGGGTTTTTCATAATCCTACCGGACACAACCATGTTCTGTGCATTAATTTGGAGAACTAAATGCCGATATGTTGATCATGAATGTATAAATAGTCGAGTCCGGTGGGGGTTAAGGTCTAACTCTTTTATTTTGCAGAAATTGAGGCACGGGTTCCCCAGATTCGGTATAGTTAGCAACATCCCACCATTGCTGCTAGATTGGTGGGAAGACCTTCCTTCAAGTGACAAGAAGCATGTGAAAAAGTACCTGGGTAATGTGCCTTCCTTGCTAGATATTGAGCCAAACAACAAATTGATCGAGGCTGCCACTTTATTCTGGGATAGTGAAAGAGTTGTGTTCCATTTCGGTGACATATAGATGATACCGCTTCTAGAAGAAATAGGAGGACTTGCGGGATTGACTTGGGACAGTCCTGGGCTTTTGGTACCAGAAAACCGAACGGGCCGGGGATTTTTGAAGATGATGGGGCTGAAAAAGAATGTCGACCTAGTGTGCTTGAAGGATTCCTACATACCTTTCGAATATCTATATGAGAGGTATGGTCATAACAAGTTTTCCTGCACTTACCATGATATGATCTCCCTTACTTCACTGGGTCACATCCACCGTAGAGTGTTTGTATTCATTGTGTACTTTCTAGACCTGATAGTGTTCCCAATGAAAAAGGGAAGAATCCACACTAGGTTGGCTATGGTCGCTAAGACTCTGATGGAAGGGATTAATGGACAAACATATACCATAGTTCCCATGATCATATCCGACATATACAGGGCTTTGGAGCTCTGTCAAAGAGGGGTCAAGCATTTCAAGGGCTGTAATTTGTTGTTGCAGTTATGGTTGCTGGAGCATCTCCAAAAGGGTCGTTATCGTCAGGAATTCCCGCGAAGGTCTTGGAACGAACACATTGCCTTCCATCACCCTAAGCAGATGACCTACATTCTATACAGATTTGCTCAGCCTGAAAGTGCCAGAGATGGGTAGAGTTCTTCGACAATCTGACCGAGGAACATGTGTAGTGGATGGTTGAATGGTTCCCAATAGATGAGTTTATTATCAGGTCCAGGGATGCTCCGCACTTGGTGCTGATCGGGTTGAGAGGGATATATCCATATGTCCCTATTCGAGTTATGAGGAAAGCAGGCAGGAAACAGGTTATACCAGGTTGTTAAGATGAGTTATTTCAGGGCAAACTTCCAAGATGACGATGCCCCTTACAAGTTCCAAGCTCAGCACATGTGGCACTACAAAATCATTGTAGAGAAAAACACCGTTGAGCCAGACAGGTATCATGCAGGGCGCGAGCCTCTCTACCCAGTATGGTTGGAGGACAATCTGAAAGGAACGGTGACACCAGAGACTGGTCGAGGGAACAGAATCATAGACGAGGAGGCTGAAGCACAAGTCAAATACAACAGGCTACGCAAGAGGGTCCATGACTTTGAGAATGAGCACCGGGAAATACATGAGATGAATGTGAGGTTGATCGAGGAGTGGAAAGAGATGGCAATCACTTCCAACAGGAAACTGGAATATCTGGAGCGAGTAATAGTGGAGCTAGAGGGCAAAGTCATAAAGAGGATCGAAAATTGCCAGAACGCTGAAGGAGCTGAGGGAGGACATTTGGCCAGAGCCTACTTGCTGCTGGGACTACGCGAGCTGGGAGATTTGTACGATGGAGTCCGGCAGATCGAATCTGGGGAAGGTCTTTTCGGGACTAAATAGATTAGATTTACTTGCTTTTCCTAAAATGTAATAAGGCCAAGTGCCAGTAGTGACTTATTCTATTATTATATTAGTGGCATTTTGGGGATTCAACTATTTTAATATTATGAAATGAAGCATTTATTGGCATTTAAAGTTCTCCAAATCTATTTGTCACTAGGCTTACCTCGGGCATAACGAGGCTCCCAAATTAGGATACAAGTTTACATTTTGCAATATGTGTTTAAATACTGTAAACATTTCAGAATCCTCACTGATTTCTTACCTTTTATTTTTTCTTCATTTTTGATTATTCCCATCCCCCTTAGGCTGGTTCACTCATACTGGCCTCATCAGTGTATCACACTAGATCTAGAGGCCCTCCTCCTCCTTCTCCTCCAAGCAACACAAAAGGTAAAGGAAAGACAAAGATGGACGACTTAAGTGGAATCCGAAAGGAAAATGTTGAAAACGTAGAGACTTCAGATGGCCGTAGTACTCCGGCCCCAAATGATTTGGTTTTGAGGTTGGAACAAAAGATACTAGAACTGCAAGGAGAACTTGAGCAGGTCCGCATTTTGGCAAACCTATCACTTACCCTCAATGTCCCTGATATCCACCAACAAAACACTAAGAACCCGGTACCTCCTTAGAACGCACAAAACCAACAACCACAAAATCCTCCTGCACCAAATCAATATGCCACTCCACCCCAAAACATCAATCCAGTGCCAATACCAACTCCATCACAACATCATCATCAACCAATTCAGTACCCACCAACCACCACTTACCACACTCCCCAAAATACACCACCATTCATTCCCGACTCCCAAAACTCCACCAATGACCATCACTATACCCAAGTTCTTGGCACCCATCAAAGCAACCCCATATATGTGGAAACTATACCTCATTCCACCCAACCAATCATCTATACACCAGAATCCTCTGAGAAGGACCTACTCATAAAAAACATGGTAGAAGAACTCAAGAAGCTAACAACCGAGTTCAGGGTGTTGAAAATGATAGAGGAATAGAAGGTTTGAACTATGAAGATCTGTGCATACAACCGGATGTCGAACTGCCAGAGGGGTACAAATCTCCCAAGTTCGAAATATTCGATGGTACGGATGATCCTAGGGTTCATCTAAGGACCTACTGTGACAAGCTTGTCGGGGTCGGGAAAGATGAAAAGATCCGGATGAAGCTATTTATGAGGAGCCTTACTAGGGACGCTTTGCCTTGGTATATCAGCCAGAACCCCAAGAAATGGGCTAATTGGGTAAGCATGGCGTCAGAGTTTATGGACCGGTTCAGGTTTAACATAAAGAATGCACCGGATGTCTTCTACATTCAGAATCTTAAGAAGAAACCTACTGAGACTTTTCGTGAGTACGCTACTCGCTGGAGGTCAGAAGCGGCCAAGGTCAGGTCATCTTTAGACGAAGAACATATGAATAAATTATTCATCAGGGCACATGATCCATAATATTATAAGAGACTGATGGTCATCGAAAATCACAAATTCTCTGATATCATCAAGCTTAGGGAATGGATAGAGGAAGGAATCAAGTATGGGATGGTAATGAATTTTGAGGCACTGCAGGCCACAAATAAGGCACTACAATCAGGTGGCATATCAAAAAAGAGAGATGTTGAGGCAGTAATGGTGGCTCAGGGCCCAAAATCTCCACTTACATATCAAACACCTCCACCCACATATCAGACACCTCTACCCACATATCAGAAACCTCCGCCTACATACCAAGCATCACTGCCTACATATCAACCTTCATCTCCCAGATATTCCCAACCAGCCTCTGTCCATCACACCTACAACTCCCAACCACCCCACTTCCAATCACTGCTAGCTCGCCAAAATTATCCAATACCAAGACCCAATTTTGATTGCAAGCCACCCAGATAATACACCGCCATTGCTGAGCCCATCGACCAACTGTATGAAAGGTTGAAAGCTGCAGGTTACGTCACTCCTGTTCCCGCTGTGGCATTAGAAAATCCATCCCAATGGTCAATCCAAACAAAACTTGTGCGTACCATTCTGGTATGAAAGGACACACCTCTGTTGAGTGCCGAACATTGAAGGATAGGATCTAGACGCTCATTGACAATAAGGTCATACAAGCAAAGGATGTCGCACCTAATGTCCGCAACAATCCCCTCCCTGATCACAGAGGTGATGGTGTACATGTGATAGAGACAAATGAAGAATGGGACCCTGAAGGGTTGATTAGGTTTATTTGAGAAGGCGATGACTTTAAGGTTGCAGTTACACTTACTCCCATTGTGTTTAAGATTTAGGCTCCTATTGATGTTGAGGTAACTGCATCAGTTCCATTCGAGGTAGAAGTATCTCCGCCTATAACCACCTTTGCTCCCTTTAAAGTAAAAGTGGTCACATATTTTACGGTGACAATATCAACTACACTCCCATTCAACTCAAAAGCAATACCCTGGGATTATGTTGCCGAGGCTCGGCAGAAAGGGAAAGCTAAGGTAGAGGAATCTGACACTGCACAAGGGATGACTAGAACTAGAAGAGTCTATACACTAGAACATTTGGGAGAATCAAGTAAGGATGCTACTGCTAGGCAACCTATCATTGAGATCGGGCCAAATGACCTGTGGAGGAAAGTATAGGCAAAAGAGTTTCTGTCGTCGACCATCTGAACAAAGTCCCTACTCAGATATCTATCCTGTTACTATTGTAGAATTCAGAGGCACACAAGAATGCCTTGATGAAAGTACTGAATGAGGCTTATATGCCCAACAACATCACTGGTAGAGAAATAGCCAACATGGTTGGGCAAGTGCTGGAGAGCCATAATATTATCTTCCACAAAGATGAGCTACCGCCCGAGGGTTTGAATCACAATTGACCCTTGCATATCACAGTGTAGTTTAAAGATAAGTTCATTGCCAGGGTCTTGTTGGTGGAGGTTCGAGCCTAAATATTTGTCCATTGGACACTCTAAAGAGATTAGACAAAGGTTTCCCCGAGGTATGGGTAGGAAGCATGACTGTGAAGGCTTTCGATGGGTCCTAGAGGGCCATGATCGGGGAAATCAACCTTTGCTTATAGATGGGGCCAACTTGGTTTGACGTTGAATTTTAGGTGCTTGACATACCAGCCTCATATAATCTTCTGTTGGGCCGACCATGGATCCATGCTGCTGGAGCCGTGCCTTCCACACTACATCAAGACGTGAAGTTTGAATGGAACTTCCAGGAAGTTATCATTCATAGAGATGGAAGTAACTCCATCTACACTAGTCAAACCATCACGGCTATTGGACATAGATGAAGGCTAGAAGGGGAAACCTATCATCACATTGAATGGGTCAACGCCATCAAATAGGATAAGTGGTGGAGTAACAATATAGAAAGCATACTACCATGGTCTGGATATGAACCCGACAAAGGTTTGGGAAAGAACCTCTAAGGTATCACCAAGCCAATACAATTGAAAAATCATGGCACCACTTTTTGGCTCGGATACCAGTACACATGGAAAGATTACAAAGAGTGGTCGCCTCCATGGCGTGGACCGTATTACCCTCTTGAGCAACCGGTACCACGTTTGGAACAAGCTTTCCATCAGGCGAATACAATATGGGGAATTGCAGAAGAAGATGTACTAGCTGGGCTGAAGGATTTGTTCTTGGAAGACAAGGACATGGATTGTTGTGCCATAATTGAGGAGGACGAGGAAGAAGGTCTCACTATTCAAACTGTGGCAAAGGGAGCTGTTCTCAGAAACTGGACCGCCACACCATCCCGAGCCCACCGAGTCCCTAGGTAGCTTGGCAAGATTTACTTCTATAGCCGTTTTAGGCTAAAATTTCCTGTAGTTTCATTTTAATCTTTACTTGTTTCAAAATAAATGCTCAATTCATCGAGCCGTGCTTTGACTGAAAAATTTCTCAAGTTTTAATCAAATGCATTTGCTCTTTATTATTCACTACTATCTTTGCACTTTTTCTTTCTACAACGCTATTATTACTTTTCCTGATGAACCAGTGACTGTGACATATAATGAGGCAATGCAACATGGGGATAATGATTCAGAGGAGAAAGATGAGATACCTGAGGAAATTGTCAGGGAGGTTGAGAATTTTGAGAACAAGCCTAACTCCAATCTGGACAAAACAGAAGCAGTAAATTTGGGAGACGCCGAGACCTTCAAAGAGACTCGCATCAACATTCATTTGTCACCAACAGAGTAGGAATAATACATCCATTTTCTAAAGTAATACAAGGACATCTTTGCATGGTCGTATGATGATATGACCAGTTTGAGCACATCTATAGTGGCTCACAAGTTGCCTACTAATCCCATGTGTCCGCCAGTCAAGCAGAAACTCAAAAAATTCAAACCAGACATGAGTTTTAAAATCAAGAAGAAAGTTAACAAGTAGATCAAGGCCAAAGTTCTCAGAGTGGTTGAGTACCCAACTTGGTTAGCTAACATTGTGCCAGTTCCGAAGAAAGATGGGAAGGTCAGGGTATGTGTTGATTATCGGGATTTAAACAAGGCAAGTCCCAAGGATGATTTTCCACTGCCAAATATACATATCCTGATCGATAACTGTGCCAAGCATGAACTCCAATCCTTTGTAGATTGCTTCGCGGGTTATCACTAGATCTGGATGGATGAAGAAGATGCAGAGAAGATAACTTTTATTACACCATAAGGCGTATATTGTTACAAGATGATGCCATTCGGTCTGAAGAATGCTGTGGCCACTTACATGAGAGACATGACAATCATCTTCCATGATATAATACACAAAGAAATAGAGGTGTATGTGGACGATATCATTATCAAATCCTAGAGGGCCGCAGATCACATAGCAGACTTGAGGAAGTTCTTCGACAATCTAAGGAGGTACAATTTGAAATTGAACCCCGCAAAGTGTGCATTCAGGGTTCCCACAGGAAATTTATTGGGATTCATTGTCAGTTGCCAAGGGATCGAGCTTGATCCATCTAAAGTCAAAGCTATTCAGGAGTTACTGCCACCTAGTGTGACGACCTATCCGGTCTTCTTAAGAATTTACGCCTTGATCCCCTATTAACTGCTTTTCCCAAGTTTATTTCTACTAATTTGATTTGCCGGGATGTTTGGTTTTGAGTTTCAGAGAGTTTTGGGACAGTTAGTCCCTAAATGAGCGCTTAAGTGTTGGAGAGTTGACCGTAGTCAGAACAGTGTGAAGACGGCCTTGGAATGGAAATCTGATGATTTTGTTAGCTCCGTTGGTGATTTTGGGCTTAGGTATGTGTTCGGATTATGTTTTGGAGGTTCGTAGCTAATTTAGGCTTGAAATGCCGAAAGTTGAATTTTTGATGTTTCTGGTTCGATAGCGAGATTTTGATACGAGGGTTGGAATGGAATTACGAAAGTTGGAGTAACTCCGTAGTGTTGAATGTGATGTATGTGCAAAATTTCAGGTCATTCGGACGAGGTTTGATAGACCTTTTGATCGAAAGCGTATTTTTAGAGTTTTTGGAATTCTTAGCTTGAATCCGATGAGAAATAGGTGTTTTGATATTGTTTTGTGCATTCCAAAGGTTGGAACAAGTTTGAATGAGGTTATAGGATATGTTGGTATGTTTGGTTGAGGTCCTGGGGGCCTTGGATGAGTTTTCAAGTTTTGATATAATGTACTGGTTTTGAAAATGTTACATTGTATATGCCGAGCGGCATTATAACTATTGTTTCCATTCAGTTATTTTGGTTTTTATTATTTCTTCCGCAAGTTTCATTTATGTTACGCATTTGGTAGGCTTACCTAGCCGTAGAGACTAGGTGACATCACGATAGTTCACGGAGGGCGAACTGGGGTCGTGACACCTAGGATCAAAAAGGACGTGATGAGCTTCCTAGGACGTCTCAATTATATCAATCGCTTCATAGCACAACCCACAGTCATATGTGGACCCATCTTCAAGATGTTGAGGAAAGATGCCGAGACAAGTTGGATCGAGGATTGTCAGAAAGCTTTTGACAAGATCAAAGAGCACTTGTCCATACCACCAGTTCTGGTCCCGCAAGAACTAGGACGACCTTTGCTACTCTATCTGTCTGTGTTGAATGGAGCTTTCGGATGTGTTCTAGGACAACATGATGAGACAGGAAGAAAAGAGTAAGCCATATATTACCCGAGTAAGAAATTTACACCTTATGAAGCACGGTATTCTCTGCTTGAATGCACTTGCTGTGCTCAGACCTGGACAACCTAGAAATTGAGGCATTACTTCAACGCCTACACTACATACCTCATATCCAGGATAGATCTTCTAACGTATATATTCCATAAATCCATGCCTACTAGGAAGTTGGCTAAATGGCAGATACTACTGAGTGAGTTCAATAACATCTATGTAACTCAAAAGGCAGTCAAGGGACAAGCATTGGCAGATCACCTTGCTAATAATCTGGTGGGAGGAGAATACGAACCCTTGAAAACGTATTTTCCTGATGAAGAAGTATCATTTGTAGGAGAATACATTACCGAAGCATATGACGGTTGGAGGATGTTCTTTGATGGAGCTGAAAATTTCAGAGGAGTGGGCATTGGAGCAATTTTAGTATCAGAAATGGGTCAACATTATACGATATCTGCTAAACTCAGATTTCCCTGCACTAACAACATGACAGAGTATGAAGCCTGTATACTAGGGTTCAACATGGCAGTCGACATGAACGTTCAGGAGTTGTTGGTTGTCGGTGACTCAGATTTGCTTGTGTACCAGGTACAAAGAGAGTGGGACACCAAGAATTCCAAGATATTGCCATATCTACACCATGTACAGGAATTGGAAAAGAGGTTCACAAAGATAGAATTCTGACATGTGCCCTGAATTAAGAATGAGTTTGCCAACGCATTAGCCACTTTGTCATCCATGATACAACTTCTAGATAAGAACTACATTGATCCCATCCCGGTGCTGATCCATAATCTGCCGGCGTATTGTGCTCAAGTCGAGGAGGAAGCAGATGGAAAGCCTTGGTTCCATGACATCAAAGAGTACTTTTTAAAAGGAGAATACCCGTAGCATGCAAATCACACTCAGAAACACACACTCCGGAAGTTGTCAAATCACTTCTTCCATAGTGGAGGAAACTTGTACAGAAGAACTCCTGATCTAGGATTACTGAGATGTGTCATCGCAACGGAAGATTCTAAGATACTAGAGGATGTGCACGCTGGGACCTGTGGCCCACACATGAATGATTTTGTCTTGGCTAAAAAGATACTCAGGGCAGGTTACTTTTGGATGACCATGGAGATGGATGACATTCAGTATGTCCGCAAATGCTTTCAATGTCAAGTGCATGCCGATATGACAAAAGTGCCGCCGAATGGGCTCAATGCAACAAGCTCACCTTGGCCATTCGCCGCCTAGGGAATGGATGTTATTGGTCCGATTGAGCTCACTACTTCAAATGGACACAGGTTTATTCTAGTAGCCATTGATTACTTCACAAAATGGGTAGAATCCGCATCATACAAAGCTGTAACCAAGAAGATCGTCACAAATTTTGTCAAGGATCGTATTGTCTGTCGATTCGGAGTTCCCGAGTCCATTTTTACTGATAATGCCGCCAACATCAACAGTGATCTGACGAAATCTATATGTGAAACTTTCTAAATCAAGCACAAGAATTCCACAGCCTACAAACCTCAGATGAATGGAGCCATAGAAGCTGTTAACAAGAACATTAAGAACATACTAAGGAAAATGGTAGAGAACCACAAGAAATGGCATGAAAAGTTACCTTTTGCCCTATTGGGATACCACACCATGGTTCGCACATCGACCGGGGCAACTCCCTACATGCTGGTTTATGGTACCGAGGCTGTCATCCCAGCCGAGGTGGAGATTCCTTCTTTAAGAGTGATACAGGAAGCTGAACTCAGCAATGCGGAATGGAAAAGGAGCCACTATGAACAATTGGCCCTAATCAATGGAAAGAGAATGAATGCAGTGTGTCACGACCAACTTTATCAGAATAGAATGTCCAGAGCTTTCAACAAAAGGGTCAAACCAAGACAGTTCGCACCAGGGCAGCTGGTATTGAAGAAAATCTTCCCACATCAAAATGAAGCCAAAGGGAAATTCTTTCCCAAGTGGCAAGGTCCATACATGGTTCATAGAGAACTAACAGGAGGAGCAATCATACTTGCAGAAATGGATGGAGAAGTCTGGCCAAAACCGATCAATTCAGACGCAGTCAAGAGATATTATGCTTAGATACTTTACATTTCTCTTCCAATGTAATTGAACTACACTTGACCTGATTCCCATTTAAGAGGGGATACGTAGGCAGACTTATGGGTTCTATCATATCATAATAAAATTTTTATTTCCCCCAAGAGCAGAAACTGGGGCAGAATTTTGAGGAGGACCCTCAAAAATCCAGAGAAAGTCCAGCCAACTCCATCACATGCCAGGAAGTCAGTAATCAGTCAAGAACTGGGGTAGAATTTTTGAGAAGGATTCTCAAAATTCCGAAGAAGATTCAGGAGGATCCGTCATCCGCAAACAGTTAAAAATCATCTACCCAAACTGGGATAGAATTTTTAGGAGGACCCTTAAAATTACCTAAGAGAGCTGCAATGCCTTTGAGACGTGTTACAGTCACTAGTTCATCAAAATTACTTGATATATCATTTCTAAAACAACTCTATTCTTCAAATATTGCATATTTTCGAAAACTCTATTTCCATAAATAGTCAGATGTCAACAAGGGGAACTCGAAAGGCTTTCCGAACGGAGCAGGGCAAGGCTGGCAGACAAAGCAAGAACCAACCTCCCATCACAAAACTTACAATTTTTCTTTGAATGCAGGGACATTTGACGTAATGATAGCACTCGTAAAACATGTATACACAAAGATAATTCACTATCAATCAGGCTATCAGACATCGAATACATCTTCAGCTAAGAAATACACTACTCTTATCTACTATTCGCTCTTTGCATGGGACTAATCCCTGTCCCCCACATCTGCATGAGGCTAATCCCTACCTCCCTACTTGTATGAGGCTAATCCCTGCCTCCATATTTGCATGAGTCTAATCCTTGACTCCATATTTGCATGAGGCTAATCCCTGCCTCCATATTTGTATGAGTCTAATCCTTAACTCCACATTCTCATGTGGCTAATCCTTGCCTCCATGTTTGCATGAGTCTAATCCTTGACTCCATATTTGCATGAGTCTAATCCTTGACTCCATATTTGCATGAGTCTAATCCTTGACTCCACATTCGCAGGAGGCTAATCTTTGCCTCCATATTTGCATGAGTCTAATCCCTGACTCCACATTTGCATGAGACTAATCCTTGCCTCCACATTTGCATGAGGCTAATCCTTGTCTCCATATTTGCATGAGTCTAATCCTTGACTCTATTTTTGATTGAGTCTAATCCTTGACTCCGTACTTGCATGAGTCTAATCCTTGACTCCACATTTGCATGAGGCTAATCCTTGCCTCCATATTTGGCGAGTCTAATCCCTGACTCTGTACTTGCATGAGTCTAATCCTTGACTCCACATCTGCATGAGGCTAATCCTTGACTCCCTATCTGCATGAGGCTAATCATTGCCTCCCTACTTGCATGAGTCTAATCCTTGACTCTACACTTGCATGAGTCTAATCCTTGACTCCATACATGCATGAGGCTAATACCTACCTCCCTATTTGCATGAGTCTAATGCTTGACTCCATACCTGCATGAGGCTAATCCCTGCCTCCCTATCCGCATGAGTCTAATCCTTGACTCCATCCTACATGAGGCTAATCCCTGCCTCTATACTTGTATGAGGCTAATCCCTGGATCCCTATTTGCATGAGTCTAATCCTTGCCTCCATATTTGTATGAGTCTAATCCTTGACTCCATACCTGCATGAGGCTAATCCTTGCCTCCATACTTGCATGAGGCTAATCCCTGCCTCCCTATTTTCATGAGTCTAATCCTTGACTCTATAAGGCTAATCCTTTCCTCCCCATATTTGCATGAGGCTAATCCTTGCCTCCCTATTTGCATGAGTCTAATCCCTGACTCCATGTTTGCATGAGGCTAATCCCTGCCTCCATACTTGTATAAGTCTAATCCTTGATTCCACTTGCATGAGACTAATCCTTGCCTCCACATTCGCATGGGACTAAGCACTGTCCCTTTGCACAAATATTGCTCTATTTTACTATCTATCTGCTTTCCTCTCGGGCTAAGACTTTCCTCTTAACATCATATTATTGCATACCATGGGCTGAAATATCGCCAATCTATCCAAATGCATCATAGTCTAAAGGCATCATCCTCATAGCCGGAAGACACCATGCCATGGCTTGAGGATCTCTCAAATTTGCACATCATTATTCAAAGGAATCATAGTTCGGAGGCACCATATTCATGGCCCGAGAATAGCATTTCATGGCCTGCGAATCCCTCGCTAAACAATTCATGGCCCAGGACATCATGGTCCAAGGACGTCATCTTTAACCGTCCAAAGACAACCCTCATGGTCCGAAGGGAATTTGCATCATGTTTAAATTTTCGCAAATACATTTGTAGCATATTTTATCTGCAGGTAACTAGTAAGCAACTGCTATCCTAACAGGAGAAATCTCGCTCCAGTTCCCTCAAACCATCCTGAGCCTTAACCACTCACCGTAGCCGCTTCCACATCTCGTGTCCGTTCTTGCAATAATTTCATCGGCATACTCCGCGGGTGAATCCAGAACTACACATGGCCTGATTCCTGTAAAACCAGGGATATGTAGGCAACTCAAAAACCAAAGTCCGACCTCTATCTTTTGAAATATCCAGTCCGGTCAAAATTGGCCATCATTTCTTTACCCGAAAACTCTTTCATCCTTCCCGGGTAAAAAGGGGCAGCTGTTGATACTCAATTTATTCCTATATTTTCTATATGCATAAATACCTTCAAAATAGCAGATACATGCATATATAAGCATGCACAAGGGTTTTACAATTTTTTCCATATTTTTAGCAATTTAAATTGATTTATTTCCTCCCCTTTTATTCATAAAATCCCTAATAATTATTTTCCAAATTATTGTTATGATGATTTAGTCAATCAATTTATATATTTATGCCAAAATATGGTTAATATATTTTCTATGCATTTTTATAATTGCATTTGGTATTTTTAAAGCTAAATTGCATATAATTGCAATATTAGCCCATTTAATGTATAATTATATTTTACATGCGTAAAATTGGTCCCTATATTTTTAAAATGATAAATACATATTTTAAATCATTTTGTACATAAAATTAATTTCCAGAATTTGTTTATTATTTATTATAAATTGAAAAGTGAAAATTGGCTATTTAAATTATAGCCAGATTTGCATTTCGATTATAGCCTAAATTGGACCCAACCCCCAGCCCAATTTCATACCCAATTGCCCGACCTAGACCCTATACATATTTACTCGACCCGAAATCTATTAAATCCTGGCTATTGATCTCCCAGATCAACGACCCGTATTACTTCTTACCTTTTTTTAATTCCTAAGACCCTAACCCTAGCCTCATTTCCAAAAGATCGCCGCCCTCAGATTATCTCATCTCCTCTCTTATCTCAACCTAACCCTTACCCCCTTTCAACCGCCTCCCTTCTCCGGTCTTCTCCGGTGACCACCCTTAAACCCCAAGCCTCCAATGGCTCTTCCATTGCCTCACTCATCTTCTCTGAGGCCTTCAAGGGCTCTCGGCCATGCCGACTTGTATCTAGGGTTTGTTGTTTTGGCTGTTCATGGCTACTCCGGTGTGATTTTGAGCAAAATCACACTGTATTTGTTACGATCTTTGAAGTTCTAAGCAGGTTCTTCCATATCTATTTGGGTTTCTTTTGAAACCCTAAAGTTTGTTTGCATCTCTTAGATCTGTGCTATTTTTAAATGATTCGAGTCTGTTCCTTTTGTCACACCTCCTTTTTCCGTACCCGAGAGGGTACAAGGGAGTTTTTCCAATTAAAGGACAATCGAAACGGGATTTGTTTATTTATTTCAGAGTCGCCACTTGGGAGATTTAGGGTGTCCCAAGTCACCAATTTTAATCCCGAATCGAGGAAAAGAATGACTCCATATTACAGTCTGCGCACCAGAAATCCGGATAAGGAATTCTATTAACCCGGGAGAAGGTGTTAGGCATTCCCGAGTTCCGTGGTTCTAGCACGGTCGCTCAACTGTTATATTCGGCTTGATTATCTGATTTTTATACAAATATGAACTTATGTGCAAATTTTATCTTTTAACCGCTTTTGTCGTTATTATTATTTTTACAAGAATTGCAACGTCGTGAAAACATATCTCGAACCACGTTACATCAATGCACCCGTGGTTGTTCGACACATTTTGACTCCGTTGAGATTTGGATTTGGGTCACATCAATGTGCACCCGTGTTTAAGAAGGTTAAATTATTAAAGGTGCGCCTAAAGCAACTAGCGTATTGTTATTTTGGGAAGGCCGTAAAATTCGCTAAACGGCCTGTCCCGAATTCTAAGTATTTTAATATATACATTTAGAGGGCCCCGCAGCTTGTGCATTTTTGTTTGTCGAGGCTCGTCTCATTTTTATTTAAAAGGATAAACCTACAGTGACTATATTTTCCTATTAAGTTCGTCTCTAAAATAAAAGAAAATCTCTTAATTAATTACATGCTAAAAACGTAACTTATTAGTTATTAGTTTACGGCTAATGCGAATGGAAAATTGCGACCGAGTTTGTACAAAGAAAAACTGCTTTCATTCTATATTCTATTATTCCATAATACTAAAACATGAGATTGACACACCATAATATCAAAACAGATTAACTATTTTTTGATTAATTTAAACTAACATTATTAGATGAAGAAGTTATACATATGCGACATCATTACTCATTTAATCAATCAACTACATTTTTATACAAAGAAGGGAAAATTATATTCAAACACAAATCTAAACAGGAGGAATTCAACAGGAACAAAGCATGATTAATATTTCATTTCGCTTCAAGCCGAAAGTGTATAAATGTGTACCTGGAAATGGCAGTACAAGAACAAAAGAAGTAGGAGTCAGCAGCAATAATACTACAGCAACAGCAGATTCAGCAACACCGCAAAACCAGCAACAACCAGTAGAATAACCCAGTAATAGATTGAAAACCCAACAATACCGAAGTGCAATCACAGTCAAAGCAGAAGAGCGACGGACACAAGATGCAGTAGTTTAATGATTTTTGAATAACACTCGAGAAAAGCAAACGGAAATTATTCGAGTGAAAGCTCAAATTGCATTTCTCTTTTTCAGTCTAAACACTCTCTCAAGTGTAAAAGTCTTTCAGCTCTCCAGTAAAAAAAAGTCTGTCTAATGTTCAAGTCCTAAAACTCTCTCTCAAATCTTTTTCTGATTCCCGTCCCCAATTTTTTGTTCTTCGTCCTCTTTTTTTCTCTCCAAAAATCTCCCTCCAATATGTGTCAAATGACCCTATATATATAGCAAGACAAGTCTTGAATTCCCAACCCCAAATTATTCCCCCAAGGCATGCTTTGTCCCCCATGCCTACATTAAATAAATACCACATCCCCAACCCATTATAATTTGTCCCCCATGCTTAACATAAACAAATGTAATATTCCTCCCCATTATATTTTGTCTTGTCCCCCATTATGTTAAACAATTATATCAAACACCACCCCATTATATTTTGTCCCCCATGCTTAACATAAAGAATCAAAATAATATTCAATTACCAAACTACCCCTCTGACCTTATTGCAATTACCATTTTACCCCTGAACGGACTGCAATTTACCAAACTACCCCCATCAGCTCTAAACACTCAATTAATCATAACTTAACCAAAATATAGCCAAGATGACCAATTTCTCAACAATCTTCAACAACAAATCACATGAACACGATGAACAACACAACTCCAAATTAATGGAAATAAATTAACCATATCGGGAACCAATCCTGGTTAACTTAGACCATCAATGGATGAGCAAAGATACAACAATACAAACAACAAAATACATGATTCAAACTAAATCAAACAAATCAAAAACAAACATAAACTCACATTAAATCACTGGATTAAACATGAACTTCAAGCAAAGATGAACATGAACTAAATCTATTTTTTAAACAACAAACATGACAGATTAAATGATTCAAACAACATTAATAATTTCTAGAAAATACATAACACATGAAACAAATTGAAGAAATAATTAATTAAATTTTAATTTGAATCTAACAAACATTAAACTAACAAATATTTACCTAAACAATAATACAAACATGAAATAAACATGAAAAATAACTAATTAAACTTTCATTTGAAATCTGAAAATTAATTTAACAAAGCACATGAACAAACTAAAAAAAATTAATTCAAACGATAGACATGAACAAAACAAACATTTGCCGATTTTAGATTCGAGAATATCAAAACAAAATACGGACAAAATAAAATTTAAAAACTACTAACCGGATCGACACGACATAGGTACGGACTGTTTTGACGAGCCTCGACCAAAACTGGACGAGCACAAATTTAAGAAATTGATGCTGAAGCAGTAGTGATGAAACAGAAGCAGCTGGGGGGTGTGTCTGGTTCGTTTGCAGCTGAAAGCAGAAGAAGCAGCTACGGAACAACTTGGCCATGGTGAGCTCAAGCTTGAAGAAGATGAAGTGAAAGCAGCAACGCGGCAGCAGCACCTCGGAAGAAGGAGGATAAGCAGCGTCACGGGGCTGCTGGAGGTCGACGACGGGCAAAGCTTAGAGACGACGGAGGAGTTGGAGCCTGGAAGCGAGTGGTCGACGAGGGCAATGGCGGACTGCTTGGTGGAGCTGGGCAGCCATGGATGTCGAGCTCAAGCTCGAGCTTGAGGAAGGACGAAGAAGATGAAGTGACGACGTAGAGACAGCAGCAGCTCGGAGGAAGGCAGCCATGGCGATGAGCCTCGATGAAGAACGAAGAAGATGAAGCAGCCATTATTGGTTCCTTGGGCCGTAGCAGAAGCAACAAGAAGCAGAAGAGTCGTTTGGGTCGTAGCAGAAACAGAAGAAACGAGGTGGAGGAGGGCAGCCATGGATGTCGAGCTCAAGCTCGAGCTTGACGAAGAACGAAGGAGGAGGAGTAGCCATGAACGTTGGTGAAGCTGAAGACGCAGCTGGGTCGTCCATGGTGAGGATGAAGGGCAGCCATGGGAGGTCATTATTTTGGAGATGGAGAAGAAGAAACAAGGGCTGGGGGGGCGGATGGTTTAGGTCTTTTAGGGTTTTTGGGTTTTTATTTTTTGTTTTGTGTTTTGTGTTTTGAAAAAAATGAAGAAGGGTGTTGGGTATTGGGTTAATGGGGCGGACCGGGTCGACCCGGTTTGAAGTGGACCGGGTCATGGGGAAGATTGGGCAATTATTTGGGCCTGGGGTTGAAATTTGAAGAAGTGGCCCAATCCGATTTTTCTTTGTATTTTTTTATTTTTCTAAAACTAAATTATAAAAATACTTAAATTATTATTAAGAACTAAATTAAGTTATAAAAGCGCAAATTAACTCCCAATAACAATTAACTCACAATTAAGTAATAATTAAGCATAAAATTGTATATTTGGAAATTAAATGCTAAAAATGCAAAAAATGCCTATTTTTGTAATTTTCATTTTTTTTAAACAAACTTAATTACTAACAATTGTAGAATTAAATCCTACATGCAAAATGCGACATTTTTTTGTATTTGTTTTATTAATTTAACAAATAAACAAGCACAGACAAATACAAATAATTATCCAAAAATGTCACAAAATTCTCAAAATTGCACACCAAGGAAAATCCTTTTATTTTGAATTTTTGGGAGTAATTCTCATATAGGGCAAAAATCACGTGCTTACAGCTGCGCCTCTTTGCCCGGAGACACGAAGGGTTTTCGTGCAAAGATAAATCGAGCGATTTTTGCCCATCCGAGTACTCAGTGTGAAGCATTTTTTGAAAAAGATTTAACCGAACCTTTGCTTCAAAGGTTTCCTACATATCCCTGGCTAAAGGGGAATCAGGTTAAAGTAGTTCGGAAAGTTTTGGTAGCTGGGACTACCGTGGGACTGCGATGTTACTGTTGTTGCATGTTGTTATCACTGCTTACCGATCTCCTTGTTACACCGTGCTTAAAAGAAAACAAGAAGCTAGGCTAGACTGAAATTTGTTCTTGTTGCCTTGCTTTCTTGTCGGCTTGTGTTTCCTCCGGTGCTTTTCTTCCGTGAATTTGGGAATGATACTGGCCCTTTGCTTTTCCGAATACCAATTTTTCATCATTTTGCTTGGTCAGCTAGGGACATGGCTTTCTTCATTAAGCTTTTCGGCGGTTCCTTTGGGGGGTACGACTCTCTTCATCAGATTTGTTATGCTGGGCATGATTTAATGTTCAGAAGCCGCTTCTTTCAAGACACGTCTTTTCTTCCTTTTGACTCATGCGCCTGAATTTGTGGTGGGACCTCTTGTTGCAACCTTCTGCTTCCCGGTGCTGGGATTTTTATTGCTTCCTGCTGGGGATTCCTGTTGTAACCCTCTGTTTTATTGTCTTCTTACTTGATCTTGAAATGTATTCCTCTGTTATATGGGCGGGCTCCCAACTTCAACACTTGGAATGAAAAGACTGAAATATATGCCTCTGTTCTATGGGCGGGCTCCCAACTTCAGCGCTTGAAATGTAAAGACTGAAATATATGCCTCTGTTCTATGGGCAGGCTCCCAACTTCAACACTTGAAATGTAATACTGATATGTATGCCTCTGTTCTATGGGCGGGCTCCCAACTTCAACGCTTGAAATGTAAAGACTGAAATTTATACCTCTGTTCTATGGGCGGGCTCCCAACTTCAACACTTGAAATGTAATACTGAAATGTATGCCTCTGTTCTATGGGCGGGCTCCCAACTTCAATACTTGACATGAAAAGACTGAATGTATTCCTCTCGTTATGTAGGTGGGCGCCTGACATGGAATTTAAAGACTGAAAAGTATTCCTCTCGTTATGTAGGTGGGCGCCTGACAAGAAATTTAAAGACTGAAAAGTATTCCTCTCGTTATACAGGTGGGCGCCTGGTTATTTCAACAACTTTGAAAACAAAATGCCATTCCTTTCTTTAGGTTGGCGAGATTTAAACAACTTTAAAAGTAAACGCCATTCCTCTCTTCAGGCGGGCTCCTGATTTCAACAACAACTTTTAAAATAAACGCCATTCCTCTCTTCAGGCGGGCTCCTGATTCCGAAAACAACTTTGAAAATAAACGCCATTCCTCTCTTCAGGTGGGCTCCTGATTTCAACAACTTTGAAAATAAAATGCCATTCCTTTCTCTAGGTTGGCGAGATTTAAACAACTTTAAAAATAAACGCCATTCCTCTCTTCAGGCGGGCTCCTGATTTCAACAACTTTGAAAATAAAATGCCATTCCTTTCTTTAGGTTGGCGAGAATTAAACAACTTTAAAAATAAACGTCATTCCTCTCTTCAGGCGGGCTCCTGATTCCAACAACAACTTTGAAAATAAACGCCATTCCAACAACAACTTAGGAGGAAATGCCTCTCCTATAGGTAAAACTAAACTTAGGAGGAAATGCCTCTCCTATGGGTGAAACTAAACTTAGGAGGAAATGCCTCTCCTATGGGTAAAAGCAGAACTTAGGAAGTGCGTCTCCTATTGGTAAAATAAACTTAGGAGGAAATGCCTCTCCTATGGGTAAAACTAAACTTAGGAGGAAATGCCTCTCCTATGGGTAAAAACAAACTTAGGAAGTGCGTCTCCTATTGGTAAAACTATTCTTAGGAAGTGCGTCTCCTATTGGTAAAACTAAACTTAGGAAGAAATGCCTCTCCTATGGGTAAAAATAAACTTAGGAGGAAATGCATCTCCTATGGGTGAAACTTTAATGATTTCAAACTAGGAAGTGCGTCTCCTATTAATGAAATCTTCACTTAGGAAGTGCGTCTCCTATGCGTGAACCATTTCCTTCTTCCTGAATTATTTACTTACCTGTGTTGTCTTCCCTCGAAACTGCTGGGGATTATTTTGCTGGGGATGACTTTTCCTTTTCTTCCTTACCCACTCTGGGTTGCCCGAAACTCTGTCGAGGATGCTTCTACATCTCGATGATCCACTGGGGATAACACTGCTGTGGATAACTCTGCTGAGTAAATATGTTATCTTACTCCTTCCAAAATTACTTCCTTTTGAGTAGGATGTTTCATTCCTCTGCAAACTGCTTCCTTTTTTTTTGCATAGCTTCTTCCTTCGAAGACTACCTCCCTTAAGACTCGTTTTGCCTTTCCCCGCAAGGAACCGTTGTTAGGGGGTAAAATGTTATCAGCTGGGGATAACGCTGTCGAGGATAACACTGCTGGGGGATTCTGATTCCTTCAGAACTAGTGCTTCACTCTTCGGAAAGTTGTTGGGAATGATGCTGGCCTCTTGCTTTTTCTGAGCTCAAGTTTCATCCCTTTGCTGGGGAACAACTTCCTCCATTGAAACTTATTATGTTGGGGGCAACACTGGTTCTAAGACCACTTTCCTTGAGACTGGCGTTATCTTTATTCTTCCCCGAATGGGTATCTGATTTCTAGAAAATTTTTCTAAATGGAAGGAAAATTTTCTGCCCCAGTTTGATAATATCCCTTGTGCATGCATTTCTGGCATCAATGCCATTTCCTTTACCTGTTTCAAATCAAACAAAATTTGTTAGTTTAAAACATGGTGGTTGGTTGTGATACTCCTACTGGGATGGTTTTCCCTTTCTCCTTCCCTGCTCTGCGCTCCAAAACTTGTTGGGGATGATATTATTTGCTGGGGATAATCCCTTTCTGCTGAGGATATCCCTCTTCTTTTGTGGCATAGCTCGGAAACTGGCATTTCCCAAATCAGGCTCACTGCTCTCCTTGCTTTGTTCACGGGCCTTGACCTTGAGGTTTATAACCTTGGTTTTGGCAAGGATATCCCTCTTGACACTTGTCAATCCTTTTGTCAATTCCCTTTTGCTGGGGATATGTTTCTTGACACTGGCCTCGCGCTTGTTCCTTGCAGACTATACCATTTGGATGTACTAGTCAGATCTCATCTGGCATAAGTGGAAAGCTGATGACATATTTTGAAGTCAATTCTCACTTGTTCTGACCAAACAGACTCTATTGGGGAATTTTTTTCTATGAAAGGAAAAGGATAAAAGGGAACAGAATAAAAAGACAAAGGAAAAGATGACTCTTTAACAAAAGAAACTATAAATAAAAACCTATCAAACGCAGATACTGACTCTAATGGTCATGACATGCACATGTGGCCTATCCTCCGTCGTCAATCGTCTTTCAAGACCTTCAATTGGCAATTCCCCATCTGATTCTCAATCTTATTCGACTTGTAGTGCCCGAAGGTTTTCACTATCAAGTCTCTCTCATTTTGGTTTTTCTCTCAGCTTTCGTCGCCTTATGGTGTCCGTAAAGATTTTCACCGATAAGACTCTCTCATTTGTATCACTTTCCAGCTGGGGATTTGGAGTGTTGCCGGTATGACTCTCTCTGCTGGAGATTAGAGTCCTTTTTGCTGTGGAACAGAATGTTATATACACCGGTAAGACTCTCATTTGTCTGACTTGACATCTTTTGAAGACTGATCAGAAGGTCTTTCTTTGGACCGTAATGTGAGTTTTGGATAGGCTAGAAAGAAAGGGTATTAAAGGCTCAAAAAATGCATCGATTTTGGGTTATTAATTACAACCTTCAGAATTATTTACAACAAACGCAACCTTAGCCCCAGTTTCTTGCTGGGGATATTTTAATTGATTTTTTTTCATTTTTCAAAACTATGACCGAGCCGTGAAGCGCCTACGTATCTTCTTTGAGGAATCAGGTCAAACGTAGTTCCCAATTCCTCTTTTTCTTCTGACTTTCTTTTGTTTTTTTTTGTTATCATTTTCTCTTCTTTTCTCTTTTTTCGTTTTGTTGTTTTCTTTTCTTTCTTTTTTTTTTCTTTTGTTTGTGTTTTCTAGTCGTTGCTAATGATTCCGAACGAGGGGTATGAAAGAAAATAAATAAGGCTCAAAAGGGGTAATGAATGATAAAGTGTTTAGGTAGCAGAACAAAATGCCTTCGTCATTCCAGTCTTCAAAACATGCCAAGTGCAAACAACACAATTAAACAAAGATTTGCAGTCTCTTCCGATGGTGCTGGACTTGACAATTATGTTAAACATTTATTTTTCCTTTGTCATTTCTAAAGCACCGTTGGGCGACACTCTCACTTCTCATTATCATGAAGACCCTTATATCAATTTGGCGAATCTTCCTTTTAACGGTTTTATTTGTGTTTAACTTGCCCTAGTTCCACATGACCCGAGCTCCGAATATTCTCAAACCGTCCTTATTTCCTTTAAATGTTCTGATCACCTCTCTAGGATTTTATGATTAACTTTTAAAGACTAGGCCCAAACTGTGTGCGCACGTCATGTCACTAGAATCAGCATTGAATAAAAATGATAAAAGGACTAAACAAAAAGAAAACTGGAAATAATAAAAGACCGGATTTTGCATTAGATTACCGGTGAAATGGTTTGAATAACAAAACAAACGAAACAAACCAGAATAAAATCCTAAAACAACCTCGACAAAACTTAAACAAACCGCTATGACCAAATGGAAAGATAAGAAGGTTTGACACAAGACAATATCCGAATTACAACCCTAATAATCCGGACAACAGAAATGACAACAAACTAAGCCACCAAAAGCTTCTCTCTTGCTAACCAAGGAACGGAGCGTCCTCCCACTTCATTAAAACTGGCATCTCAACCACTGAGCTTCGCATCAGTATCGCCCAGACCATTGCCAACTTCAATATCATCAACCTTAGTCAACAAGTTCCAATAGGACTCGAATTCTTCTGTCATCAGGCCTGATCCCCGCAAAGTGTGCTTTTGGATCTTGTATTTCCGGCTTACCACAAACCAACCACCTTCTTTCTTTGTGATTCAAAACAAAACAGGTTAAAATGGACTCAGTCGGTCCTCATTATTAACAACATCTTTTCCTTTTTTTTTTCCTTTTTTTTCCTTTTTCTTTTTTTTTTCGATTTTTTTTTTCATTTTTCTTTTCATTTTTTTCATTTTTTTTTCATTTTTCTCTTTTTCATTTTTGCTTTGTTGTGGTCGAATCTTATGGAGATTGCCTACGTATCATGACCCCGCATGAATCAGACCTTGCGTAGTTCGGACCAATAAAAGATAAACAATAATCATTTTTTATCAATTTTCATATTAAAACAAACTGGGTTTCAATGGTTTGAAGATGTCCTACAAACTCGAAAATCAAACAACCCACATATTTTAATCAAAAGATTTACAAACTCCAAAACAAAAAGGTCAGCTTCCTTTCCCCGTTTGACAAATGCAACCAAACGGCTATTTTTGCAAATGTGGCCCCTTCCAAATCTCACATGAATTTTGAGGCCGGGGAGGATTATTTTATGACACTTTACAAGCTTGTCCGTTCTTTTACAAAAACAGCCTTTCGACAACTGAAAGATACTCTAAGGCTATTTCAGCAAGAACGGTTTAAGACGCGGCCGAAGCTGGCTCGGCTTGTTTTTGACAAAAAGCCCAAACGGTATTCACCTGACCGCTGACTCTTTTTTTTCTTCAAATTACAATAAAACCTGGTGTTGCAAACACGACCCTTTAGCGCCTCGGGGGCGAAGATTTTTAAGGCTGTGTGGGTCAACTAGACCAAAATTCTAAACATGACCCAAAAGGTGGATATTTATGCAAAGTCAGCCTTCCGGCGTCCCTTTCGGGAACACTCGACTATTTATGACAAAACAGCATCACCTGACTTATTTATGACTCTTTTTATCGTTTTTCAAATTAGAAAACTCAATATTGCAAACACGGCCTTTCAACGTCTCGGGGACGAAGATCTTTAAGGCTGTGTGGGTCAACTGGACCAAATCTTAAAAAATGACCCAAAAGGTGGCTACTTATGCAAAGTCAGCCTTCCGGCGTCCCTTTCGGGAACATTCGGCTATGTCTTGACAAAACAGCATCACCCGACTTATTCATGACAAAATTAAAATTTTGACATTGTTTTTTGTTATTATTTATTTGTTTTTGGCTATTTTAGCAAAAAGGGGGTTGGACCCGATGAGGGTTGCCTACGTATCTCACATCCGGTGAGAATCAAACCAGCGTAGTTCGGGTAGATCATGAATAAGTAAATGAACTAACTTTTTTTTTTTTATTTTATTTTTTTGAAGGAAAGACTTATAAAGAAAAAAGGGAGCATTTTTGCAAAGAAGGATTTCTATGAAAATATTTTTGGAATTTTACTTTCAATGAAAGAAATGCTTCTAAAGTATTTTTTTTTTGAATTTTGAATTTTCTTTTCAATTTTGAAAGAAGAAGAAAAATATTTTCGGATTTTTATTTTATTATATATATATATATTTTTTTTAAATAATTAAAAAGACTTTCTAAATAAGTCAATAATGGAAAATATTTTTGAATTTTTTTTTGAAATTTGGGGATCTAAAAAACTTTTCTAGACTTTTTGGCAAGACAAATATTTTTTGCAACAAATAAAGATATATATATATATATATACAAATAATAAACTCTTTTTATCTTTATTTTTTGGCATTTTCATAAACAAATAAAAAAAAACTATTTTAAAAATAAGACTCTTTTTCATTTTCATTTTCATGGCAAGACAAACTATATTTTTTTTTTCTATATTTTTTGAAAAACAAGACAGAACAACGACCCTTTTTTTTCCTTCTATTTTCCTTTGCTTTTACAAAAACAAACTAATAAGACATTTTTTCATTTTCTCAAAATTTCGGCAGAGTTTTGACAGTATTTGGGTATTGTTTTTTTTCAAAAATAAATAATCAATTCCCTAACCGCTATTTTTTTTTCAATTTCAAAATATTATTCCTGATATTCACAAGTCAGTCAACACACAAGTCTGAATCAAATAAATGCGCAAGTAGTAGCAAGTAAGATGCATCAGGATGGTCATTTTTTGGTACACCTGTCCTAGACAGACCCAACCCCTGTGTTGAGCCTCCAAAGTCAAATGCACGTGATGCAAATAAACGTTCCTACTAGGGATCCGGCATGAAGCTGAGTTATTCTAGGTTCATAACATGGGTATTTGTTCTAGACTGTGTACCCGAGCGGACAACTCGAGTCGAGGATGGGGCTACGTACCGGGGACCCGCGGGGTCGTCCGGCTTTGTAACTTGTCCGTCCTCTTTCTTATTTCAAGGTATGACACTAACAGAATAGGGAGTCTCGACCAGCGAGCTTCTCCCCGGAGGTAAGAAGAGAAGGGTTTCGGCACAGTTTATATACAGTTCAAATAATATCAAAGCGGTAAAAGCATCATTTAGCATATTGAGCCCAAACATATAACAAAATCAGATAAAACCAAATATAACAATTTATCTAAGCTCGAATTTCTAACCCTGAACCAGTGGTTCTGGGTCTAATCCCCAGCAGAGTCGCCAGAGCTGTCACACCTCCTTTTCCCGTACCCGAGAGGATACAAGGGAGTTTTTCCAATTAAAGGACAATCGAAACGGGATTTGTTTATTTATTTCAGAGTCGCCACTTGGGAGATTTAGGGTGTCCCAAGTCACCAATTTTAATCCCGAATCGGGGAAAAGAATGACTTCATATTACAGTCTGCGCACCAGAAATCCGGATAAGGAATTCTGTTAACCCGGGAGAAGGTGTTAGGCATTCCCGAGTTCCATGGTTCTAGCACGGTCGCTCAACTGTTATATTCGTCTTGATTATCTGATTTTTATACAAATATGAACTTATGTGCAAATTTTATCTTTTGACCGCTTTTGTCGTTATTATTATTGTTTTTACAAGAATTGCAACGTCGTGAAAACATATCTCGAACCACGTTACATCAATGCACCCGTGGTTGTTGACATATCTCGATTCGGTTGAGATTTGGATTTGGGTCACATAAATGTGCACCCGAGTTTAGGGAGATAACATTATTAAATACGCGCCTAAAGAGACTAGCGTATCATTATTTTGGGAAGGCCGTAAAATTCGCTAAACGGCCTGTCCCGAATTCTAAGTATTTTAATATATACATTTAGAGGGCCCCGCAGTTTGTTCCTTTTTTTTTTGTTGAGACTCGTCTCATTTTTATTTAAAAGGATAAACCTACAATGACTATATTTTCCTATTAAGTTCGTCTCTAAAATAAAAGAAAATCTCTTAATTAATTACATGCTAAAAACGTAACTTATTAGTTATTAGTTTACGGCTAATGCGAATGGAAAATTGCGACCGAGTTTGTACAAAGAAAAACTGCTTTCATTCTATATTCTATTATTCCATAATACTAAAACATGAGATTGACACACCATAATATCAAAACAGATTAACTATTTTTTGATTAATTTAAACTAACATTATTAGATGAAGAAGTTATACATATGCGACATCATTACTCATTTAATCAATCAACTACATTTTTATACAAAGAAGGGAAAATTATATTCAAACACAAATCTAAACAGGAGGAATTCAACAGGAACAAAGCATGATTAATATTTCATTTCGCTTCAAGCCGAAAGTGTATAAATGTGTACCTGGAAATGGCAGTACAAGAACAAAAGAAGTAGGAGTCAGCAGCAATAATACTACAGCAACAGCAGATTCAGCAACACCGCAAAACCAGCAACAACCAGTAGAATAACCCAGTAATAGATTGAAAACCCAACAATACCGAAGTGCAATCACAGTCAAAGCAGAAGAGCGACGGACACAAGATGCAGTAGTTTAATGATTTTTGAATAACACTCGAGAAAAGCAAACGGAAATTATTCGAGTGAAAGCTCAAATTGCATTTCTCTTTTTCAGTCTAAACACTCTCTCAAGTGTAAAAGTCTTTCAGCTCTCCAGTAAAAAAAAGTCTGTCTAATGTTCAAGTCCTAAAACTCTCTCTCAAATCTTTTTCTGATTCCCGTCCCCAATTTTTTGTTCTTCGTCCTCTTTTTTTCTCTCCAAAAATCTCCCTCCAATATGTGTCAAATGACCCTATATATATAGCAAGACAAGTCTTGAATTCCCAACCCCAAATTATTCCCCCAAGGCATGCTTTGTCCCCCATGCCTACATTAAATAAATACCACATCCCCAACCCATTATAATTTGTCCCCCATGCTTAACATAAACAAATGTAATATTCCTCCCCATTATATTTTGTCTTGTCCCCCATTATGTTAAACAATTATATCAAACACCACCCCATTATATTTTGTCCCCCATGCTTAACATAAAGAATCAAAATAATATTCAATTACCAAACTACCCCTCTGACCTTATTGCAATTACCATTTTACCCCTGAACGGACTGCAATTTACCAAACTACCCCCATCAGCTCTAAACACTCAATTAATCATAACTTAACCAAAATATAGCCAAGATGACCAATTTCTCAACAATCTTCAACAACAAATCACATGAACACGATGAACAACACAACTCCAAATTAATGGAAATAAATTAACCATATCGGGAACCAATCCTGGTTAACTTAGACCATCAATGGATGAGCAAGGATACAACAATACAAACAACAAAATACATGATTCAAACTAAATCAAACAAATCAAAAACAAACATAAACTCACATTAAATCACTGGATTAAACATGAACTTCGAGCAAAGATGAACATGAACTAAATCTATTTTTTAAACAACAAACATGACGGATTAAATGATTCAAACAACATTAATAATTTCTAGAAAATACATAACACATGAAACAAATTGAAGAAATAATTAATTAAATTTCAATTTGAATCTAACAAACATTAAACTAACAAATATTTACCTAAACAATAATACAAACATGAAATAAACATGAAAAACAACTAATTAAACTTTCATTTGAAAGCTGAAAATTAATTTAACAAAGCACATGAACAAACTAAAAAAAATTAATTCAAACGATAGACATGAACAAAACAAACATTTGCCGATTTTAGATTCGAGAATATCAAAACAAAATACGGACAAAATAAAATTCAAAAACTACTAACCGGATCGACACGACATAGGTACAGACTGTTTTGACGAGCCTCGACCAAAACTCGACGAGCACGAATTTAAGAAATTGATGCCGAAGCAGTAGTGATGAAACAGAAGCAGCTGGGGGGTGCGTCTGGTTCGCTTGCAGCTGAAAGCAGAAGAAGCAGCTACAGAACAACTTGGCCATGGTGAGCTCAAGCTTGAAGAAGATGAAGTGAAAGCAGCAGTGCGGCAGCAGCACCTCGGAGGAAGGAGGAGAAGCAGCGTCACGGGGCTACTGGAGGTCGACGACGGGCAAAGCTTAGAGACGACGGAGGAGCTGGAGCCTGGAAGCGAGTGGTCGACGAGGGCAATGGCGGACTGCTTGGTGGAGCTGGGCAGCCATGGATGTCGAGCTCAAGCTCGAGCTTGACGAAGGACGAAGAAGATGAAGTGACGACGCAGAGACAGCAGCAGCTCGGAGGAAGGCAGCCATGGCGATGAGCCTCGATGAAGAACGAAGAAGATGAAGCAACCATTATTGGTTCCTTGGGCCGTAGTAGAAGCAACAAGAAGCAGAAGGGTCATTTGGGTCATAGCAGAAACAGAAGAAACGAGGTGGAGGAGGGCAGCCATGGACGTCGAGCTCAAGCTCGAGCTTGACGAAGAACGAAGGAGGAGGAGTAGCCATGAACGTTGGTGAAGCTGAAGACGCAGCTGGGTCGTCCATGGTGAGGATGAAGGGTAGCCATGGGAGGTCATTATTTTGGAGATGGAGAAGAAGAAGCAAGGGTTGGGGGGGGGGCGTATGGTTTAGGGTTTTTGGGTTTTTATTTTTTGTTTTGTGTTTTGTGTTTTGAAAAAAATGAAGAAGGGTGTTGGGTATTGGGTTAATGGGGCGGACCGGGTCGACCCGGTTTGAAGTGGACCGGGTCATGGGGAAGATTGGGCAATTATTTGGGCCTGGGGTTGAAATTTGAAGAAGTGGCCCAATCCGATTTTTCTATGTATTTTTCTTTTATTTTCTAAAACTAAATTATAAAAATACTTAAATTATTATTAAGAACTAAATTAAGTTATAAAAGCGCAAATTAACTCCCAATAACAATTAACGCACAATTAAGTAATAATTAAGCATAAAATTATATATTTGGACATTAAATGCTAAAAATGCAAAAGATGCCTATTTTTGTAATTTTCATTTTTTGTAAAGAAACTTAATTACTAACAATTGTAGAATTAAATCCTACATGCAAAATGCGACATATTTTTGTATTTTTTTATTAATTTAACAAATAAACAAGCACAGACAAATACAAATAATTATCCAAAAATGTCACAAAATTCTCAAAATTGCACACCAAGGAAAATCCTTTTATTTTGAATTTTTGGGAGTAATTCTCATATAGGGCAAAAATCATGTGCTTACACCTTTTATGTTTTACACTGTTCTCGAACCATTTTTGCAAAAATCATCGATTTCAAGTTATTTTTACTTTCTTTTAAAGTTAGGGTTTTTCGGAACTTCTTCTACACCTTGTTTAAACCGATTTTTATGTTTAAACTTATATCGTTTGCATATCTCGACTAATTCTATGTTTTTACTGCTTTTTCAACTCGCCTATTTTAAAATCCCTAATATTTCTAGATTTTCTTTGTTTGGTTATGTGTGTTAGCATGATTACTCAATTCTTGTTTAAGTTTCTATGATTACCCTGCCTCGAATGTGTTCTTACTGAGTTTTTAGCCTAACTTAGACCACCTCTATGTGATTATGTTCATCGATTGTTCAAGACTTGCTTCTTTATATTGTTAACCCTACTTGTTTGCTACGTCTAATTGTTCTTACTCTATTTATATGTTGAGTATGGAATCATAATTTCCTCTTGATTGATTCTGATTTCCTTGTTTTATGGTCTAATTGAAAGATTTTCTTTTAAACCCTAAATTTCTACCTCGTCTGTTTAAATTAACTGATTCTCCTACCAATTTGTTGTGGTATTTTATTCTTACTAAACCATTTCCTTAATTGGAGTTTTCTGAACTTAGCCCTAATTGTTTACCCTATACTTACTAAATTTGATTCTTTCCTTATTAGTCATATACTGATTTCTTGCCTTATATGCTACTGGTTCTTACCGTTTGAATTAATTCCCTTAATTAAGGGAGTACCTACCTTGATTTCCTGACTGATTGATTCTGAGTTACTTAATTACTAATAAACTTTGATTTCTACCCTATTTTACTACCTGCTTTCAAATTATAAATACCCTAGCCTTTCATTAGAACATGACACGAACACTCTTGGTTCGAAACTGTCACACCTCCTTTTTACCACCCGAGGGGGAGTATATAAGGGAGTTTTTCCAATTATAGTGACAGTATTCGAAATGGGAGAATTTATTTAATATTTTCAAAGTCGCCACTTGGAATAGTTTATTTGGTGTCCCAAGTCACCGATTTATTTTAAAATCCCAATTTGAGGAAAATTGACTTTGTTTAAAAGTCTACGAACCAGAAATTCTAAAAATAAGGAATTCGATTAACTCGGAAGAAGGTGTTAGGTATTCCCGAGTTCCGTGGTTCGAGCACGATCGCTTAAACTATTAAAATTGGCCTAATTATCTGATTAATTACATGTTTTAAACCATTTTGTGCATTTTTAACTTTAATAACCGCTTTTATTTATATTAAACCGCTTTTTAGGATTTATGGAATTATTTCTGGAACAAGTTAGGATTGTCGTACACTTGCCGTTTTGGAACACACCACAAACCACGCTACATAAAATGCACCCGCGATTCGCGACATGCGTATTTTATTATTATTTGAAGTCGTTATGATTCGGATCACATGAAATGTACACCCGAATTTTGGAATTAGGCATCGTAACTACATCACGAGAATCGTACCCATAGTCACGAGGATTTATTTATTAATCGCGCCTAAAGCATGCTACAGATATTCATTGTTTTTACTTTCCTAAAGCTAATTTGAGATTGTTGTGAAGGCCATGGTTTATGGAAGTAAAATAGTGGAAAAAAGATAAAATTGTTACTAAATTATTAACACAATTCATTACTACTAAGTTATAGGAGGTGAATATCACATATTAAATTATCAACTTTCTAACATAATCAAACCAATGAAGCTAATCCTCTAAATAAAGAGGACGGCCAAAAAAGTCATAATCACATGTCAATACCATATGAAAATTAAAGAGATTCCTTACAGCTTTGCTTTTCCAAGCTTTCACAAAGTGCTAAAAATAATATTTAACTCCATGGTACATGCTCAAAATGGAAAGATATAGACAGAAACTGCAAATATTGAAGCAAATTTCCAGAATATGAATTTAGCGAACTGAGATGACAAACAAAGGCATGCTAACACAGGATATTAATGAAGAGACAAAACTTTTACTTAAATCAACAGGAACAAAATGAAATAATTAATTAAAGGGGAAGGAGACCTTATGTGTATTGATATGAAACTCCAAATGTATACATCAAAGTTGGATTCCGATTGTCAAACTCGACCGGAGAAAATAAACAACAAAAAAATCTTGGACCGGAGCTTTCGAAAGCGACCCGAACGGTGACTTCAAACAAGGAGCCCGATCTCGCCGGTAGCCTCGAATCGGCATCGGAAAACTCAAAATCGGATAGACCTTAAACTCGGTATCCAAGTATCTCAAATAAACTCCTTATGAATAAAAATTACTCCAAGTACATCAAAATCAGAAATGACAGTAGCTTAGATGAAATTTGAACAAAGAAGGCGATGGCTGCCGCTTTTCTAATTTTGGGAATGGGGTTCGTTCTTTTGGGTAATGGGTGACTGTTTTGGTTGTCAATCTAGGGAATGGATGACACTGCCAACTTTTCCTTTTTCTTGGTGTGTGTCGCTGCTAGCTTAGAGGAATTCCATGGCAGAAACTTTGCAAACGAGTTTTTTTCTTTAAGTGTGGAAATGGGTGAAGCTTTTGGAATTGGGGTGAGTGGCTGCCGTGCTTGTTTTCAAAGATGGGGAAATCTAGAATTTAGGTATTTTTTATAGGGGATGGGAATTAGGTTAGGTCAAATGGGGAATGAGTATGGGCTATCTGAAATTGGATCTTTTCAATTAAGACAAAAAAAAAATAGCCCCAAATTTCAAAATCTTTCTTTTAAAACAAGATAAAAAATACTACACTATTTACTAATTAATCATACTTAAGTAAAATAAATACTAAAATAAAACTATCCGTTAAAACAAACCTATTTTTGGTATTTTTTAAATATCATACTAAAAGATAAAAAATGAAAAAGTCATTGTAAAATTACGATAATATTCCTGGAACTATTTTTTTTTTTGTATTTTTGAATTTATGTAAGGTAGACAAATTAAAAGTAACTAGATAAAAATATTAATTAGCTAAATAAGAGAAAATATTTTTGTAATTTTTATTTTTGTGATAAAAATAAAGTAATCGAGAGTGATACTAAACCTAAACTAAATATTTACGCTTAAATGTGTAAAATCTTGGGGAGGGTCAAAAATTACATGTCTACAAAAACTATCTCTCACACTTAAAACTTTCTGCCTATCTTTTGTGCTACTTGCTACTGTTCTAAGTTAGCCGGCTGCAAGCCAAGGCTAACCGTTGTGTTCTCATGTTCTTCCAATTTGCTTACTATCCTCTTTATTGGTATGTTCTAGTTTCAATTCAAAGTTCCAACAACAATATGATTTTCTTATTGCTTCAGTTCACCCTGTTTCTAGTTTGCTTCTATTAGTGGTTTTATTGTGAAACTTGCAATTGATATTTACCTTATTATGTACTCCCCTTCCTTAAGATCAGCATGTTACCCCTTTGTGTTGTTTCTGAACATGTCTATACCAATTATCACTTACTTGTTATGTGCTTACCCTCATATGTCCCATGAATCCTCAAATCCCTATCTCCTCTGTATATGAGTTTGTTCCTTTGTCTGGTTTTGTGACTATGTCTGGTCAGCTACTTCTGAGCATGTGATCGAAGCCTACTCTGCACTACTATTAAGTAGCGAGAGAGGTCGAAGAGCTTTTATCCGATTTAGGGTCATGATCGATTTTCACAGAGAGCTAGAATTTGGAGTCGGGTATCTATCTAGTTTAGAGTTGCGTATGTGTTCCAAATTACACTTCTATATATTTTTGGGGTTTTTGTTTCACTTCTACTTTTATCAAACTATAATGGTAAATGAAATTAGATTAAACTAATAGTTAAACTAAATCGAGTTGTTCAAATGGTTTACAAGGCACTACGGTAGTGACTTTTGCCTAGGTGGTCAATTTACGGATACTTGAGTTTAAGGCATGATTGACATGTTTGGGGAGTATGATTTTGCCCGAATTGACTTTCTCAAGAACAATTGGGTATGAAAATTTGCACAAACAATCAAGGTTCAAGTCAGGTATTACTCTCTCGAGGTTTAACCTTTAATTGGGGTTGTCAATCTCTTGAGTACGCCCCAATTCCTTGTTGGACCTATTTCGGAGACTTATGCTCTCTTTCTCAAGAAGAGCTCAAGTCAACTAAAGACAAACTAGTGTTTGCAACCACTAATTCAGCCATAAAACATGAAATTGGCCCAAATATCAAACACCCATAGTCAATCTAACTCTAAAATACAAGACCCATTAACTACCCACACTAGGGTTGAGCCACAACCCTAGCTTATGGGTCTAGCTAATCATAATTAAAGAAGAAAAATAAGAAATAGATGAAGAACAACTCATATTAACTAATTACTAAGATAAACAATAAGATTCAATGTTGAAATGTAGATAAAATTGCCAAAAATAGCTAAAAGTATCGAACCCACGAGCGTAGCTCTTTTTTAAAACTATCTGATGACCTAAAAATGGGAAAAGAAGCTATTTATACTAAGCTTAAAAATCTGTACAAAAATACCCCTGCGGGGCTAGTGCGGACCGCACAAAATGGTGTGCGGCTGCACTAAGTCTCTGAACTTGAAAATTCATGTCTCTGAACTCTGGCAATGCGGACCGCACATAATGGAGTGCGACCGTGGAGGCTTCTGGTGCGGTCCGCATGAAATGGAGTGTGGACCGCATTGGCTTGAAACTTGGAATTGGCAACTCTCTGATCTTTCTCACTGCGGACCACACTAAATCGAGTGCGGCCGCGTTGATCCCAGTGCGGACCGCACAAAACCTAGTGCAGCCGCATTGCCTGTTTTCCTGAATGTCATTCTCTCTGAACCTCACTCATGCGGACCGCACAAAATTGTGTGTGACCGCATTGAGCCTGTTTTGCCTGGGCTTTGTCTTGTCTTGGTACTTGTGCAAGTTTCACTCCTTTTTGAGCTGATCTTTGACATCTTGTCACGTTGTTGATCAAACCTACAATCAAGCACAACTTGTGAGCCTTTTGGGACTATTTTGTATAAATTCCTAATCAAAATATAAGCAAGAAGGAGTATAAAATGCATCAAAACCTCTAGTTATCAACTCCCCCAAACTTAAGTTTTTGCTTGTCCTCAAGCAAACAAAATAAGACCCACCCCTTAAGGGAAAATCCGAGAAAATTTTGCTGTCCTAAAGTAACCTCATCTAGCATCAATTTGGGACTAACAATTGCCCTCAATACAAATGAATCATTAACAACATTTACTCTTTGAAACACCATGGATTAAGTGTGACACAAGAGCATCAAGAGTTGACTCAACACATCAAAGAAATCTTTCTATTACTTTGGTCATTGTGGAACCCAAACTCACACATCCTCAACTCTCTCTAAGCAACCCTCACCTTTATAATAGTGGTACTCAGAACGAGGTCAATAGAAGTTTGCTCATCTCTCTCAAGAAAAAGTCACAAGTCCGGCTCTAAGTACCATATGCTTGCTCCTTATGTGAGTCACCACTAATGTAAGCTACATACAACTCAAGATCATGTAGGGCTTTTATGGAGACATGATAAAGGCTTTTGGTTCAGGGTAGGAAATGTTTGGTCTAAGTAGGTTCCATCTTCTCTTAAACACTTCTTTTATTTCATTTGGCACACATTCTCTTGACTCTTGGAGTCATTTCACTTCTTTCTAAGGAGTTAGAGAGACACACGTCACACTTTCTTATACATTTAAAATATTTTCTACTTTTTCAACTTTCCACACCTTTCATTTTTTGCTTTTCTTGAATCACTTTTTTTATTCTTTTTCACATTGAACATTCTTTTTGTCTTTTTTTTTTCTTTTTGTCTTTTTCATTACATTTCCTTTTCTTCATTTTTGTGCCTTTTTACCACTTTGTTGCAATCCTCGCCTCTCCCCCCAAACTTATATTTTTGCCATGTGCTACAGGAAAGATCGGGTGTCAAGAGAGGGTCTCTTTTAGAACAGGTATAGGCTTGTATCATAGTTCTTGAAGGAAAAAGGTCTAAGTCTCAAAAGGGTTGACTAGGGATCTTCTCATTGGTAGGTTATGGAAGTGTTCAAGCTATCATTTGGAACAAGGGGAGCCTATAATCATGTCTCAAGTCAAAATTCACTTAGGATTTCGCCTCAACAAACATCCAGGGCAAGTTCTAGACCAATGGCTCGGGACTTGGACTTGCTATGCAATTTCTCACCACACAAGCTATGAGATCGCTAAAGACACAGAGTCGTGGGCCCACAATGACCTTAGATAAGATTTGAGTACATAATGGTCCCGAAAAACCACTTGATGATTATCGGTCAACACAAGAGTCTCCAAGTCACGACTTTCACCATCCTAAACACAACAATTTGTTTTTGACCATAAGATCAAAGACAAATGTGCTAGGCCCAAGTGAAGCTTTGCTTGAGGCACCCTTAACCACTAACTACTAACTACTAAAAACAAAAAGAAAAACGGACTCAAACCCTTAAGAAGGTTGTCACGCCATCCATCATTGGGAAGAGCACCCGGTCCATACAGACTCCACCTTTGGAAAGAACCGTGGCATTAAGAAAACCAAAGGCTTATTGCAAACTTTTAAAACAAGAAGCTACGAACATAAATAAGAAGCTAAGAACGAAAAATTGCGGAAAGTAAAATGAATATATACAAAAGGGGATTTGTCGAATATACAATAGATAGGATGAATATGTACAATGTAACATAACTTTATATACAGACCCAAAGAAAAATAAAAGTACGCAGAATGTAACGAAATGTTAAAATTATATACAAACCAAAGATGAAAAATAAAGAAAGCCTAAAACTGTCAAATATATAAAATAATCCAAATCCATAAAAGTAGGGCCTACCACCTCAAATGAAAGCTGACATTGTCCCCAATGCCAACTAAACTAAATAAGCACCAAAAAGAAAAAGGGAAACGGATATAGAGACTCCCTATGGCCCGTCTACCTGCATGGGCTCCCGAGTGGTCCCTAGGTCCTCACTGTGCTCAGGAACATCAGACTGGTTCCCTATGTCCTGCTGCTCTACTGCTGGGACCTGGGCCTGGATAGGCTCCTGAGGTGCATCCTGTGGCTGACTGGAGGAGGCCTCCGGTGGGTCTACCAACTGAATGACTGCATCGTCCGCTCTGGGAATCATCCTCTTCCTCTTGGGAGGCCTCTAGGACTTCTCGGGCTAGGGATGAGCTGATGGTACTGGGTCCTGTAGCAACAAGTCCAAAGGAAGATGATCTACCTTCATCCTGTCAACATCAACCCTCAGTGCCTTTACAGACTCCTTAGAAGCCCGCGTCTTCCTCAACTTCTTGTGCTCCTTAGCAAACTCCTTAAGAGCCTTGCTATGTGAATCAACTGCATCTGTGAGCACCTTCTGAGTGTTGTGTATTTTCTTTTGGTTAGCCAGAATCTCCTTGAGGGCATCCTCTATAGACTGTGGGACCTGTGGAGGCGGAGGTGCCGACTGAGCGTCAACTGTAGTAGTGAGGATAGACAACTTGGATGACACTGTCTGCATCTAGTTGTTGATACTGAGGAGAGCCTGGCTCAGCCGGTGTGCAGTGACTGGATACACTTGGGAAGAGGGTATCTCTGGGTCAATTGAAGTGGATGGGCCAGGAGGAATGTCTGTGGAGATAGAGGCAGGCTGAGCAGGAGTCACTATCACAACTGGCTCTTCAGATTGGCTAGTTGGAGCAGTAGTTGTTCCCTTGAAGTTCTTGCTATTTGGGATTGTCATCCCCATGCATGCTATACCACGATAATGGGGGCTTCGCCTTGACCTTTATATCAAATGGCCTCTTTTCAACTTTGAGGTCCCGGAAGAACATAGTCAAGAAGCTGGGGAAAGGGTAGTTTCTATCATTCTCACTGCCCACAAGTATGATTGCCCTAGACATTACATTTCCCACATTTATCGGGTACCCCACCATGATTGAAGCCACCAAAACTGCTCGGTGCAGAGGGAGGGAGTTGTCATGAGTAGTGGGGTCCAGTCTGCTTCACACATGTATTTCCCACCCCTTGCCTCGAAGTTCAAACTTCTTCTTAGAATCTTGATGCCCGCATTCAACCTATCGGGGGTGGTACTTAGGTTTTCCAGATAATGTGCCAACTAGGGACAGACCTGCTTGCCCATTTCCATCTTCGCCATACATAGGGTCTCATCCTTCTCATCAAAGCCAAGGTAGTCATTTATTGTTTTCCCATCAAACAACACCTTCAAATTTCGCACCTTGGTCACTTTTGTGCCCTTTTCTATGTGGGCAATGTTGGTGTAGAATTCCTTAATCAAGTGCTCGTTGGCATCTACACATTCACCCAAAAAGTATTCCCGGTTAATTCTCTCCCAAAACTGCCTCCTCACATTGGGGTTGTGAGGTAGCAAGTCTCTATCCACAAAACTCCTCTCCGGGATCAACTTCCTCACCGGCCACCATTCCCGGAATTTATGATATGCTACCTCACTCACGAACCGGTCTTGCCATGCCTTCCGTTTCCTAGTTCCAGCAACACCCCCCACTTGAGGTTCACCCCCTTCTCCAAGTACTTCTTCTCCTACTACTTCCTCCTCATCTCCTACTGCACCCTCTCCGTATAATGAAGCTATGGGATAGGTGGAGTATTCATCCCCACCGCCTTCAGTTGAGCCCTCAGACTACCCAGGAAATACATTTATTGACGCTTGGGTAGCGGGGGAAATGGGAGGAGTGTCTCTTAGTCTGTTTCTCTCCAGCCAGTCAGGGATGTACTCTGGGATTGAGTCTGAAGATATCTCCCGGGAGGGCTCGTACTCACTCCCAAACATGTCAATGGCCCTATCAGCAGTTTTAATCGTCTTCCTCATGTTTTTAATCTTTTGCCAGGATTGAACAGTCAATCTTACCATTTTCTGTTTCCCTCTCCGGGAGGATTCTCCTTTACCTGGTTGTTTAGAGCCTTTACCTTGTTGTTTCACCATTGTCTGCAAACACAATCCAATAAGCTTGTTAGTATCATTAGAAACAATTAAAAGCAGAGTTGCAAAAAGAATTGCAGACAGTTGCAGAAGATACGCAGTACGGACCGCACAGAGGTTAGTGCGGACTGCACAAAATAGTAATGCGGTCCGCACAGAGGTGGGGTTCAGACTACCCACTCTCTGTATCCAGGCAGTGGGGACTGCACAAAATGTAGTGCGGCCGCATAGGGACCAGTATAGTCCGCACAAAATGTAGTGCGACCACAGTCCCCAAAGTTTAGCTTTCAGGACTTTCAACAATACGGTCCGCACAAAATGTTATTACGGACCACATAAGGGCACCGCAGACCACATAGAATCGAACACAGTCCGCACTGAGTGCCCAGTTGCGGTACTAAATTAGGATTTAAAATAATTTTATTCTAAGCCCAATTTTTCACCTAAGTAGTGTCCCTACATGTTTGCTTAGTGTATTTAACTATATAAGTCTACTTTAATCAAGAGATTAACTACCCTAACCTAACTATTGGAAGAAATTAAAGGAAGAAACGAGTAATAGACAAGTAAAACAAAAAGGAAAAGAAAATAACGAAATTGAAGCAATTAAAAAGAAGTAGAGTTACTAGATGTGAAATTTACAGATGATTAATGAGTCCTAACAGCTAGTTATGAGCAGAAGATATGATGAACAATGTTTTTATGAGGTTTGAGAGTCAAAGGATCGAAAATTTTAAACGTTGGGCCTCAGGTACTATTTATAGAAAAAGTCCCGGGGCCTAGCTTACCTACCCCAATGCGGACCACACAAAATGGACTGCGGTCCGCATCACACAACACTTTTGAAGATTGAGAAGGCAACCTACTGCGGTCCGCACAAAATGTCATGCGGCCGCAGTGGTCCACCGCGGACCACACAAAATGTAGTGCAGCTGCAGTGGCCAGCTTCAGAGAGTTGGGCATTTCATCCTTCATCAGTGCGGTCCGTACTGAATGTAGTGCGGCTGCATTGACAACTTCAGAGACCTGAACACTTTTTCCACTATGTCCTGCACTGCATCAACACAACCCTGTAGCATCTCACAACCAGTTAGCCCAAAAATCAAGCCTATACTACAATGAAAATCAAATAAAAACAAGAAGAAAAATACATGGGTTGCCTCCCAAGAAGCGCCTAATTTAACATCGCAGCACGACGCATGTTACCATCACATCATTTGAGATGAAGAAGTGCCACCACATGGATGTCATCAATTTTTCCCAAGTAGTGCTTGAACCTATGCCCATTCACTCTGAAAACTTCACCAATTTTGTTCTTTAAATCAAGAGCACCAAACGGGGTCACACACACCACTTCAAAAGGTCCACTCCATTTTGACTTGAGCTTCCCCGAAAATAAACGTAGCCGGGAGTTGAATAGGAGAACCAAATCGCCCACTTTGAACTCCTTGCTACGAGCATATTTATCATGAAGGTACTTCATTTTGTCCTTGTACAAGGACGAACTGGATAGGCATGGAATCGGAATTCATCAAGTTCATTAAGCTGCTCTACACGAAGATTGGTTGCGACATCCCATTCAAGATTTAGCTTCCTCAAAGCCCACATGTCCTTGTGCTCTAACTCAACCGGTAGATGGAAAGCTTTCCCAAACACCAACCGATATGGAGACATACCAATCGGAGTCTTGTAAGAAGTCCTATAAGCCCATAGAGCGTCATCCAACTTCTTTGACCAATCGGTCCTATTTGCATTGACCGTCTTTGACAATATGCTTTTGATTTCCCTGTTGGAGACTTCAACTTGACCACTTGCTTGGGGATGATAGGGAGTAGAAACTTTGTGATTGACACCATACTTTGAAAGCAAAGTGTCAAAAGCTCTATTGCAAAAATGAGAACCCCCATCACTTATGATTGCACGAGGAGTACCAAACCTTGTAAAGATGCTCTTCTTGAGAAATGCAACAACACTCCGGGCCTCATTGTTGGGTAAAGCCACGGTTTCAACCCACTTTGAAACATAGTCTACCGCCATAATAATGTATGTGTTCCCACACGAGCTAACAAACGAGCCCATAAAGTCAATGCCCCATACATCAAAAATATCAACCTCAAGAATGGTATTGAGAGGCATCTCATCTTTCTTCGAAATTCCACCCACTCTTTGACATTCATCACACCTCTTCACAAGTTCACTTGCATCTTTGTACAAAGTTGGCCAATAAAATCCACAACTAAGAACTTTGGAAGCCGTCCTCGCCCCACCATGATGGCCACCATAGGGAGAGGAATGACAAGCCTCCGAGATACTCAATTGCTCTTCCTACGGGACACACATTCGGATCACACCATCTGTGCAAATCTTGAACAAGTATGGCTCATCCCAATAGAAATCCAAACTATCCTACTTGAGCTTCTTCCTTTGGTTAGAAGAGAGCTCACACGAGATTATACCAGTCACAAGGAAATTAGCAACATCGGCAAACCATGGCATATCATTCATCGACACCAAAAGGAGTTGTTTGTCGGGAAATGAATCATTGATCTCTAGGATGTCACGAGACCTCCCCTCCTCCTCCAAACGGGGCAAGTGGTCCGCAACTTGGTTCTCACTACCCTTCCAGTCCACAATCTCCAAATCAAACTCTTAAAGTAACAAGACCCATCACATCAGTCTAGCTTTGGAATCCTTCTTCGTTATCAAGTACCGGAGTGTGGCATGGTCGATATGAATAATAACCTTAGCATCCATAAGATACAGCCATAATTTTTCCATTGCGAACATAATAGCCAAAAGTTCTTTCTCGGTCACCATGTAGTTCACTTGAGCATCATTCATTGTCTTGCTCGCATAGTACACTGGATGAAACATTTTGTTCACTCTTTGACCCAAAACCGCCCCAACCGCAACATCGCTCGCATCACACATGAGCTCAAATGGTAAGCTCTAATTAGGCGCGGTAATGATAGGAGTGGTGGTCAACTTATGCTTGAGAAGTTCAAAGGCTTGCATACACTTTTCATCAAACACGAATTTAGCATCTTTTTCCAACAACTTGCACAAGGGATTTACTACCTTCGAAAAGTCTTTGATAAATCTCCGGTAGAACCCCGCATGCCCAAGAAAACATCGAACTCCCTTGATGGATGTAGGGGGAGGGAGCCTTGAAATTACATCGATCTTTGCTTTATCTACCTCAATACCATGCTTCAAAATTTTATACCCAAGAACTATTCCTTCTTCCACCATAATGTGGCATTTCTCCCAGAGGACAAGATTGGTTTCTTCATAACGGGCCAAAACTCTATCAAGATTCTTCAAGCACCCATCAAATGAATCCCCCACAACACTAAAGTCGTCCATGAACACCTCCAAAATGTCTTCCACCGTATTGGTGAAAATGGCCATCATACACTGCTGAAATGTAGCCGGTGCATTACACAACCCAAAAGGCATCCTAGAAAAGGCAAATGTGCCATATGGACAAGTGAATGTGGTCTTCTCCTGATCTTCCGGAGCAATTAAGATTTGGTTGTACCCATAATACCCATCCAATAAATAGTAGAAGGCATGCCCAACAAGTCGATCCAACATCTGATCAAGAAAAGGCAAAGGAAAGTGATCCTTGCGGTCACTTTATTCAACTTGCGGTAGTCTATGCATACCCTTCAACTGGTAACAGTTCTTGTAGAAATCAACTCATTTTGTGAATTTGTAACCACGGTCATGCCACTGTTCTTCGGTACACATTGCACTAGTGAAGTCCAAGAGCTATTAGAGATGGGGTACACAACCCCGACATCCAACCACTTGATCACCTCTTTTTTCATAACTTCTTGCATTGCCTCATTCAACCTCCTTTGATGCTCCAAGAAGGGCTTTGCATCATCTTCCAAAATAATCTTGTGCATACAAAATGCAGGGCTTATTCCCTGAATATCAGCTAAAGTCCATCCAATTACCTTTTTCCACTTTTGAAGCACCACCAATGTGGCATCAACCTGCATGTTAGTAAGGCAAGAAGAAAGATAACTGGTAAAGTAGAATTTGATCCTAAGAACTCATACCTGAGGTATGGAGGAAACGGTTTCAACTCCAACACCGGAGGCTCCTCAATTGAAGGTTTTGTTGGTGGAGTCTTTCTATTCTCGAGATTCAAAGATAATTTCCTAGGCTCATAAGAGTAAGAGCCCATTCCATGTAAAGCATTCACGCACTCCACTCGGCTTGCATCCTCATTGACATCAAGATTCAAAAATATGACCTCTAATGGGCCCTCCACATTGATCATTGCACCAGTGTCATTAATTATCACTGCTGTAACGAGGTCCACAAAAGAGCACACCTCGGTAGTGTTGGGCTGCTTCATTGATTTTCACACAGGAAAGACCACTTTCTTTTCACCCACCCGGAAGGTGAGTTCCCCTGCTTCCACATCAACTAAGGCCTTCCCCATAGCAAGGAAAGGTCTACCCAAAATGATAGGAACTTCATAATCTACCTCACAATCCAAGATCACAAAGTCAGCTGGCAAGATAAATTTGTCCACCCGGACAAGCACATCATCAATAATACCCAATGGTCTCTTCATCGTTCTATCTGTCATTTGTAATCTCATGGAAGTCGGTCTCAGCTGCCCAATACCCAAAGTCTTGAAAACGGAATAGGGCATCAAATTGATACTAGACCCCAAATCACATAGATCTTTAGCTAAATCCGCACTCCCAATGGTTCAAGGAATGGTGAAAGCACCGGAATCTTCAAGCTTCGGGGCCATTGAATGCACTATTGCACTAACTTGGTGAGTCATCTTTATAGTTTTACAATCCATAGACCGCTTATTTGTTACCAAGTTCTTCATGAATTTAGCATAGCCCGATATTTGTTCAAGAGCCTTCACCAAAGGCACATTGATGGATAAGCTCTTCATCATGTCAATGAACTTTTTAAACTGATTTTCATTTTTCTGCTTCGCGAGCCTTTAAGGATAAGGCAGAGGTGCCCTTGGAAAAGGAGCCTTGGCTTTAGGCACAACCGGCTCCGGCATGTCTATTATGTGATCCCTAGACGGACTCACATCATTTTGAGTTTCCACCTCGACATCTTGAATATCAATCCTCACTTCTTCATTTACATTTTCAACCACCAAAGGAACTTCATCGTCTTGTAACTTAACATCATCATCCATAATTTGCTTTTGGTTGGAGGCATGCACATCATTATTGTTACCGCCATAACATGATTGTTCCCACCCTTCGGGTTCACTACCGTATCACTTGGTAGAGCACCCTTAGGGTGAGTATTTAAAGACCGTGAGATTTGGCAATTGGCCTAATTGCACCTCCAAGTTTCTGATTGAGGTATTGTGGGAAGCCAACTGCGCATCAGAATCCGAATTCTTCTTCTTCATCATCTATTCGAACATCATTTCAATTCTACCCATATCATTGCTATACTAGGACCTTGAGATGGAAATGGAGGTGGATTGTTTGGTTGTTGGTACATTGGGGTCCTTTGAAAGCCTTGCCCCCGGTTTTCTTGGTTTCCATTATTCCATTCACCTTGATTGTTATTACCACCCCAATTATTGTTATTACCATTCCAATTTCCTTGGTTGTTTTGATTTTTGTTCTGATTGCCCCAGTTGTTGTTTTGGTTATTGTTCCCCCAATTACCATTGCCTTGTTGTTGATTGCCCTAATTTCCTTGGGGTTTCCATTGTTGTTGGTTGGAAGAATTGCCTCTTTGGCCTTGATAATTATTCACGTATTGCACCTCTTCACTTTGTTCATCATAACCATCATTTTGAAATCCACCATAATCATTGTCAAATTGCTCCAAATTCCCTTGATTCTATTTCCCTCTTTGTCTTCTTTTGTTGACAAGCATGTTGACACCCTCCATGGCATTCACTTTGCGAGGACTTTGAACTTGTTGCAACTGTGCCTTCGCTAGTTGGTTCATCGTGATTGTCAACTCAGCTATAGCCTGCCCATGATCATGTAATTCCTTGTGCAAATGAATAACCGTGGGGTCACCCTGGGGCACATTAGCTCTACTTTGAGCGGAAGAAGTGTCAGCCATCTCGTCAAGAATGTCACAAGCCTCACCATACGACAACTTCATGAAGTTGCCCCCAGCAAGTTGGTTCACTATGCATTGGTTTGTTGTATTAATGCCCCAGTAGAAGGTTTGTTGGATCATCACCTCAGTTATATCATTGCTGGGGCATTCCTTCACCATTGTTCTATAACGCTCCCAAATCTCATGCAAAGTTTCCGTGGGCTCTTGCTTGAAAGCTAATATCTCATCTCGCAGTGCCACCATATGCCCCGGTGAGAAGAATTTTGCAATGAACTTGTCCGCCAACTCATCCTAAGTAGTGATGGAATGGTTGGGAAGTCACTCGAGCCAATCCAATGCATTCCCTCTAAGTGAGAATGGGAAGAGTCTCAACCTAAGAGCATCCTTGTACACATTAGTCTGCTTGCTTCCCCAACATGTATCCACAAACCCCTTGAGATGTTTGTAAGCATTTTGATATGCAGTGCTCGTGAAGTACCCGCGTTGATCTAGTAAGGTCGACATCACATTGGTTATTTGAAAATTGCCCGCCCAGATTCCGGGTGGGACAATAACACTTGCATAACCTTGGTTCGGAAGCACTCTAGGAGCCACTCTTGGAGGTGGCGGAGGAGGGTATGGAATATTGTCATTAACATTAGCATTAGCCTGGTGTCCTCTACGTTGTCCTTGAGGTACAAGAGGCACCTCATCATCTCCGATATCATCTACCTCCTCCCCCGTAATCACATTTAGAAGAGGGTCATTTGCGTTGTTCGCTGCCATTTGGTACTTGAGTTGTGACACAAATAAATTAGTAACAAAGAAGGAAAGAAGAACAATACACAAAACTAGCTAAATAGATAACCAAAACAGTTAGCTCCCCGGCAGTGGCACCAAAAAGTGATCGAGGCCTACTCTGCACTACTATTAAGTAGCGAGAGAGGTCAAAGATCTTTTACCCGATTTAGGGTCGGGATCGATTTTCACAGAGAGCTAGAATTTGGAGTCGGGTATCTATCTAGTTTAGAGTTGCGTATGAGTTCCAAATTACACTTCTATAAATTTTTGTGGTTTTTGTTTTACTTCTACTTTTATCAAACTACAATGGTAAATGAAATTAGATTAAACTAAGAGTTAAACTAAAACGAGTTGTTCAAATGGTTTACAAGGCACTAGGGTAGTGACTTTCGCCTAGGTGGTCAATTGACGGATACTTGAGTCTAAGGCATGATTGACATGTTTGGGGAGTATAATATAACCGTTGCACAATTTTACCCACTCTACACCTCTCAGTGGTTTGAGTGATTTTGCCCGAATTGACTTTCTCAAGACCAATTGGGTATGCAAATTTGCACAAACAATCAAGGTTCAAGTCAGGTATTACTCTCTCGAGGTTTAACCTTTAATTGGGGTTGTCAATCTCTTGTGTACGCCCCAATTCCTTGTTGGACCTATTTCGGAGACTTAGGCTCTCTTTCTCAAGAAGAGCTCAAGTCAACTAAAGACAAACTAGTGTTTGCAACCACTAATTCAGCCATAAAACATGAAATTGACCCAAATATCAAACACCCATAGTCAATCTAACCCTAAAATACAAGACCCATTAACTACCCACACTAGGGTTGAGCCACAACCCTAGCTTATGGGTCTAGCTAATCATAATTAAAGAAGAAAAATAAGAAATAGATGAAGAACAACTCATATTAACTAATTACTAAGATAAACAATAAGATTCAGTGTTGAAATGTAGATAAAATTGCCCAAAATAGCTAAAAGTATCGAACCCACGAGCGTAGCTCTTTTTTTAAAACTATCTGATGACCTAAAAATGGGAAAAGAAGCTATTTATACTAAGTTGAAAAATCTGTACAAAAATACCCCTGCGGGGCTAGTGCGGACCGCACAAAATGGTGTGCAGCCGCACTAAGGCCCTGAACTTGAAAATTCATGTCTATGAACTCTGGCAATGCGGACCGCACATAACGGAGTGCGGCCGCGGAGGCTTCTAGTGTGGTCCGCATGAAATGGAGTGTGGACCGCATTGGCTTGAAACTTGGAATTGGCAACTCTCTGATCTTTCTCACTGCGGACCGCACTAAATCGAGTGCGGCCGCGTTGATCCCAGTGCGGACCACACAAAACCTAGTGCAGCCGCATTGCCTGTTTGCCTGAATGTCATGCTCTCTGAACCTCACTCATGCGGACCGCACAGAATGGTGCGCGGCCACATTGAGCCTATTTTGCCTGAGCTTTGTCTTGTCTTGGTACTTGTGCAAGTTTCACTCCTTTTTGAGCTGATCTTTGACATCTTGTCACTTTTTTGATCCTACAATCAAGCACAACTTGTGAGCCTTTTGGGATTATTTTATATAAATTCCTAATCAAAACATAAGCAAACAGGAGTATAAAATGCATCAAAACCCCTAGTTATAGCATGTCTATACTAATTCCTGGATCTTTGCTTAATTGTGTGTCCTATGTATTCCCCAGACCCCTTGACCTCTGTTTGTGGCTACTGAACCTGCTTTGGGTGCTGTGACCCCTGGCTGTGTATGAACCTGTCCTAAGGTGTTGTGTTTGGACTTCTGTTCATTTCTTTTCAAACAGTCTCTGTTGCTAAATTACTTTCAAATAGACTTCCTCTTTAATACAGTTTTTTACTAAAATTTTCAACTTGTGTCAATCACTTTCACTCTACTCCTAGTCAATAAGTTCTTCCCCCTCTAGTATGTGTACTGCCTTGGGATCCTCTCGAGAACCCTCTGAACTCTGGCATACTGAGGCTGGCCCTTCCACACTGCATTTGTTTAATTTTTGGTTACCAAGTCTAATTGCAAGCACTGCCCAGGATCCTTGAGATCCTTAGGGAACTTTGATGCACCTAGACTATGTTATTGTCTATGGAATTGAGGCCATTGGATGCTTTGAAAAATCTGGGCCTAATTAAAGGCTCCCTATAGAATAGGTTCTGGTTTTCTTATTTACTTATGTAATTCATTCATTGGTTTGTAATAACTTGTAAACAAATATTGGGGTATTAAGTGAAAGGGGTGGGTAGATGCTTGCTTTATGGGGTAATACAGGTAGAAATCATGTTCATAAGATTTTATATTTAATCTGATTGCTTTATCAAATAGAAATCATGCTCATAGTGCTTTACATTTTGTCATCTCACCATGCTAGAAACCATGCCTATAGGTTCCAAATAATCATGCCTTCAATATCTTAAAATCAGATTAATTAATAGATGCCATGCCTATAGGATTTAATCCAGATTCTGTTACGATGAGTGTTCATGTAAGTTTTCAATATCTTAAAATCAGATTAACTAATAGATGCCATGCCTATAGAACTTAATCTAGATTCTGTTATAACAAGTGTTATGTATGTTTCCATGCCTGCAAATCTTTAAAATCAGATTAACGAAGTTAGATATCATGCTTATAGGGAACCATATTCGAAATTCTGCCTGTCAATCTAAACTAGTCTAAGTAATTCAACTTAGTCCACGCTTAGTTCATTTCTGATTGGTTTAATTACGCAGTTTATATTTATGAAACAAGTTTTTAAACTGCCTCAATCTTTCATTAGATAGCATGCATATGGGTATTAAAGGAGTCCATTTCAAAACCTGCTTTGTTTCACTACAAATGTGCTAATCAGCGCTCCGCATATAGGCAAGACCTTATGGCATTTTTTTTCAAACCTGCTCTAAAACTGTTGTTATTGCTTGATGTGTTTCTGATCTTAACATGCTTTTAAATACTATTAGACAATTGTTAGGGTCCTTACTTCTGGGTCTGAAATAAAATGCTTGTCTTCCGCATATTCACCTAGACATCCTGCCTTAAGATGATGTATAATAAAAGCCCTTAATTATACTTGAGTCGTGCTATTTATGTGCTTGTTTGAGGAGGAAACCTTGAGCCTCTATTTGCTCCCTTTTATGTGCCGAAAGTCCTAATTGTTTCGCTGGTCGCCTTAGAATTTTCACCTTTAAAACCTTAGGGGTCCGTCTAGAACCACCTATAGGTAGAGATCCTCACTCCCTCAGGACCATTAAGAAGGGACGGGTAGCAGTACGCAATAGAAATCATTGACCAAACACTCGCTTTGCATGAACACTAAGGGGATGGGCAGGGTAGATATGGGATATGATGACTACACGCTAATGTCACGTGTAAGCCCTCATTGAGGAGTGTTTATCGGACATTGTGTGGGGTGATCCTATAGGATAACCAACCTAGGACCCCTCATTTACCAAAATTTCCCTTTTATTTAAACATTTGTTTTACAACTTATCCAAATCTTTATCTTATTACTTGAGTTATCCAACATGTCTTACTAGCAACCTATTTGATTCAACTGTTTACTTGTAATGGACTAATTTGTGAATATAAGTTCGGCCGGGACCCACAGTTATGGACCAAGAGGGGTGCCTAACACCTTCCTCTCGAGGTCATTTCGAGCCCTTACCTTAATATCTGGTAATGCAAACCAATCCAAGAGTTAATCGCTCTAGGTGCCATAACGCACCGTAATCCGTTAGGTAGCGACTCTTCAAATACCCAATTTCCAAAAGAAAATGAGTCATTACACCCCGTGGAATATCAAAACCTGGACTTCCCCGTCAGAAGGGAAAAGAGGGGGCGCAACATTAATTGTAAGGGAAACAGAAGTGAAAGACTTGAGTTTGATGGTCTGGAGATCTAATCCATCTTTTCAACAAATGAATTTAAATGTGCATAAATAGTACTCCCTTTGACTAAAATTTATGCGATGCATTTAGGATTTCAATAGCCAAACAAGTTTTTCTTTGACTGCGGTGTTAATATATGCCCATTTAATATTTTTAATTATTAATTATTGTAACTTATACAACATTAATAAATTTAATTCTCGAAATTCGAATTGCATCACTTAAATTGGACGAATGGAGTATTAAGTTTTTCTTCAACAAGATGAGAGGATTGAATGGGAAAGAGTTCCTTCTGTATTAAGGATTGTGATCTGTTGAAATTTCATCTTAGGTACAAAAAAGAAATCCAACATAAACGACATGTTTTCACTAAAACTAAAATGGCACTGCGTCCAATTGGAGTTGCTAAACCATCTTTTTCTTGGTGCTCGCATTGTAATCCAACTAAATCTTTTTCTTAGTAATCACACTCTAGCCCAACTAATTCGAATTCGTGGCACATATCACCCACTAAAAGAGAAGTGTTCCATAACAAAATTATATGTGAATAATCTTAGGAACTCAAATTGTTTCAAATTAATCGGCACGTATCGTTTCTTATTTAATTGATATTCTTTGGTGTTACTGTAAACTATGAAAAGAAAAATGAGAGGAAGTTTTTCTTTTTTGCTTTAATTTATTTGGAGAAGAAACTCCAGAGGCTTGAATAACCGGTGTTAGGAATTCTCATGAGATCTGATCCTAGCCATTATTTATTTCCACCAAAAATGCTTAGAAAATATATTTTTTCTGCACTCTAATAGCATATTTAATAAGACCAATTAATAGAGGTTAGAAAATTAAAGTGGAGTTCAAGTGAATATTCTAACGGACCAATTAGTACCTTTCATGGGCAGAGTACTAGTCAATAATGATATTCCTGACACATATTGAATAAAAGAAAAGTAGAATAATGCATGAAAAATAATAAAAAGAAATAAAATATATATTGAATACAGAGATGACCCTTGAACATATAAAAAAACTTTTACTTAGCTATTTCTGACTCATGCCATAACTTATTAGACGCAAGACATCTGCTCAAAGAAAACATGCGCAAACAAAACGAGGAGCTCGCGAAATGAAAAACCATAAAGACTTTAATATAAACTAGTCAAGGGAGTGATCAAGATCCCCTTCAAAGGCCCATGGAGTCTCATTCCTAATCTCTGCCTCTTCCTCTGGGGTGAAATCACTAGTGATATTGAATATCTTTCTAACAACTTCAGGCGTCTTGTTCTTAATCCTATTAGCCACCGCCTCAGCGCACAAATCAAGCAAACTACGGATGTCAAGGAAATTCGCGGCTTCTAAGATATTAAGAATGGTTTTTATGCTAATTCTCACAAATTCCTTGTCAAAGTTCTGGATTTCTTCTTCGTTGGAAGAAGTCGAGGAGTGCATCTTCATGTATTCGATGACCTTGATCAAGGTTCCTGTGTCGACCTTGCTAAGCGGGATGACGCTAGAGGAGCATCCATCTTCAACCATGTTCTTGATTGTTACAGACTGAATTGCGATGGATTCTTCCAACACAAACTCATCGCCGTATGAGGACTTCAGAGTCAAATTGTTTTTCTCTATGGTCGATGATGCTGCCTCTGCCATTGTTTAAATTTTGGGTCCACGATTGTGTGTCTGTTAAACCATTCATATATATACGAATCAGATAGGTAGGTTCTAATAAATAATTTTAAATACCAAATCAGATTATTATATAGCGAATCTAATTAATATCTCTAGATTTCGAAGGTTATTTAATTCAACTCTAAAGAATTAAATTTCTTTCTAAGTTTCATTTTGTAGAAAATCTAGCTCCAAATAAGATTTTTTAAAGATATTTATCAGTAACTTCAAATCTAGCTTTATATCATATGAATGTTACTCTATAGTAGAATATTTTTTAAATATATATATATATATATATATATATATATATATATATATTTATGACTAAGCGAGGAATACCTCGTTCCTTCTCTGCCGCATTATTAACATAAAAGGCAGAACATGACCAAGGAGATTTTGAGGGTTTTATTAAACCTTTTTGTAACAAACTATCAATCTCGTTTTTGCAGAATTCAACTAGCTCAGCATTCATCTGGCAAGGTCGAGATTTAGTAGGAATATCATCCTCAGAGAAGGTTTCCTCGTATGGAAGAGTTACAATATGCCTTTTCCTGTTCCAAAAGGCACTAGGGTGATCGGCGCAAACATCAACGGCCATTTTTTCAGCAATTAATTTAATCTTCTGCTGAACTCTTGCAGATTGTATAGTATCAAATATATTCATACTAAGAATTTCTAATTGTAGTGAATCAACATGCCTTTGTTTCATATTAATCAAGGCATTAATATCTCTAGTTACGGGATCTGTAACAAAGGAATAGCTTATCTTGTTATCTTGATAAGTAGCAGAAAAACCATGTTTATCTATATTATTAAACGGATAAATAGCATTAATAAAAGGTGTTCCAAGTATGATTGGAGGGTATAACTGGTTTTTTACCAAAAAGAAGAAATGTGGAATACAGACTTTATTCTGGCAAATATGAGTATTAGGCAATTTGTACTCTATATCTAAAGCATGACCAGAAGCGGATTTCACCAAATGAGTAGTCTTTTGAAAATATCTAGTAGGAATCAATCCTTCCTGAATGCAGCTTACATCTGCACCACTATCAATCATAGCTATATCAGTTATAGAAAAATTATTATCAATTAAAATAGTACATTTAATATACCATTTGTGTGCAGTAACAATTTGCATCATACCTAAAAATAAATCAGATTTTTCATCAGAAATTTCTTTTTCCTTTATCATTAGAAAATTCAGAAAATCCTTTAGTCGAAGATTCAGGTAGAGAATTATTTTTCTCAATTTGAGTAATCCGGTGATCGCAAATCATTTGATTTTGCTTAAGAGACTTAATATCTCTCTTCAAATTTTCGATTTCTTCTTTTAAATCATCAAAAGAAGTATCTCGACTAGGAGTGCTGGACTTTTGAAGTCTTCTATTTATTTCAGATAAAGAATATGGTGCAAAGTGTTCAAATTCGTTTTTGTATTTTTCAACAGTTTTTGAACTACTAGAACTTGAACTTGCAGCTAAAGTAATGATTTTTTCGCGAAGTTTTTCATCAGTAACTTCTTTTAAAAGTTCTATTACATTGTCAGATGTAATAGTTTTTATATTAAGATCATCAAATTGTGATTTTAATTTATAAAATTCGTCACTATCACAAGCACAAATATCACCTTTGCAAGCAGTGCAAGCAGTATCAACATTTTTATTATTATCAGAAAAATCAATTAACTCAACTTCAGCTTCAGATTCAGTCTCTGAGTAATAGTCAGATTCTGATCCCGAAGTGTATAACAAGCCATAAACCTTATCGTGTAACTCATCATCGAGTTCTAAGGTTTTTAGCTTTTGAAGCTTGCAGTTTGGAGAAATATGACCAAACTTTCCACACTTATAACACTTAATATCAGCGAGATCACGTTTGGATCTATTCTTCGCAAATCGAGCAGATTTCCTGTTCGCTTTTCTAGTATCACGTTCTTCCTTAGGCCTATATCTAGACCTCTTTTTCTTATACGGGCTATCCGGGTTAGGGTACCTATGATATTTGGTTTTCTTCTTCCTATTTTGAGTAGAAGTTCCGGGTAAACCAAACTGGGTACAAAAGTCACCTACTTGGGACCTTTCTTTAAGCTTATCTATCTTAAGCTGTCTAGAAAGTCTTAGCTCATTACATAATTTAAGACCTTCTTCTGTACAAACACCTATAAGCTTACCATAGGTATAATTATTATACAGAATCTCTCCGCAACTACCTTTTAACACATTCCTTACTCTTTCAGCAAATAAGGAAGGGAGGCCGTCTATAAACTTGGCTTTCCAGTGCTCATATCTATTCTCGGGTAGTTCCATAACTCTACTCATAAAAGTATCTTTATACCATCTAAACTCACTAAGGGTCTTACATCTAAGTCCATTAAGTAAAGTTCGGACGGTCTGATGGTTTGAGGTAAATCTACCGTTGAAATGCTCTAAAATTGTAAGGATAAGAGTATAAACTGCATCTTCTCTACCCACTACTAGAGCCATACCTATGTTATCAACACCTTCGTCGGTTGCCGTAGCATTTATAACGAACGCCTTTTCCTCTACAGATAAATGATTATCCCACCAGCCACGAAGTTGGCCAGTAAAACCTGCAATAATCATTTTGCAAATAGTTCTATCTGTATTTTTAACACTTTTACAGATAGTCGAATACATGAGCATTCTGTGTACGAGAATGGTTAATTGTCTATCAGTTAGACCATCAAGATTCCATTCATAAATTTCGGAACCGTTATAAGACGTATTAGTCTGATTCCAATCTCGTTCCTCAATCAACACATCTTGAGGAGTAGGACGAGGATAATAATAGGTCTGCATTCTCGGTTTATCAGCATACCTATGATTTTGTTTAACAATCCCTTTGAGTTTATTAAACTCTGACCAAGTCTCAGTTTTATAATCAGAAACGGTCTCCATTTTATCAGCAAAATTTTTTGATAAATCAATAGGTCTAATATTTAAACCGGAAAGCTTTTTATCTAAAAGCTGAGCTAAGTCATCAAGAGATTTGAATTTAAAATCCTGAATCTCAGGAGGTCTTTGAATATGGGTCAGAATGTTTTGATCAACTGTTTTACTTCCTGAAGTGGAGGCAATATCAGTTGGTCCTTTCTTAGTACCCATTTTTTTTATTAAAATAGTCAAATCATCAAGTTTTTTATCAAGAGAACCAATATGTTCTCCTAAAATTTTAACATATAAACCCAAATAATTGTTTTGAGAAATCAATTTATTAATTTCTGCAATACTAATAGCTGCCACATTATCATCAATAAATTTTTGAAAGGCAGTGAAAGTAATACCAGTATTATTAGGTAAAATAAAGGGAGCCTGAGGCGGATAAATTGCTTTAGTAATATTACCACTCCCGTCTTTATAAGATCTTTCTAATACCTTTATATAAAGAGGTAAATAAGTTGTTATAAACCAAGGAACAAAATACATAATTTGATTATGTAAGGCACAAGTTTCATAAAATTCTTGAGATATATTACTCAAATCCTCTTTACTATAAGTATCAAAAAACCATGTTTTAAACTGGTTCCATTTTTCACTAAAAAATTCTTTTTGAATATAAATACGGGCCCGGGAACCTGGGCTAAAATCAATTTGGTGTGGAATCATTAAATATTATTGGGGTCGAAATCCATCTCAGAAAGAGAAGGAATATCCTTATCTGAAATATTGTCATTATCTTGAACAATATTTGTTTGAGGGTTAATCTTAACCCTTTCAACCCTCTTATCTTTGGAATCTGGCTTATCACTAGCAATAGTGTGTAAAGAAGCCGCACGATTGCGAGCTGGACCGTAAACTGGTTCAACAGGGGAAATATGTTGCATAGCAGGTAGAAGTCTGTGATTAGAAAAAGAATGTCTATTATAAATAGTAGACTTATCATCAAATTGAATACAAATCCTACCATCCGGATTTTGAGTGACATGCGAAAATTCAGTATTTGACAAGTCGTTAGTAATCTGACTTGGGGATATAACAGAATTTAAAGTCCATGTAGTCGGAAAATTAATTTCCTCCCATCTGATAGGTCTCCTAGTGGTGACCTTGGACTTTGCAAAATTGGTTTCGACCAATATGGTCTGATCCGAAGTATCGTATAACTTACATTTCGGATTTAAAGTAGATAATAATTTGAAATAAATCCTATAGGACAGACATATAAGTTCAGAACCAGGCGCATAATTATAACCATGCGTTTTCACATTTAAAGTTAAAGCATCAAGAATATTAACATCAGAAAGGGATAGTTGCAAATTGGGTTGAGTATTAAAATATACTGGACCATAGGCCACTGTAGATTCTATCGAACCCATTAGAGACTGTCTGAAATTCAGATTTCTAGCATCTCTAAGAGCTGCTAAGAAGGTCTCTGGTAACCCTTTAAGGGTTAAAGGTTTAAAAGCAATTTGAACCATACCAATATGCACATAATGGTAATGATGTTTATATAAATCAATATCATGCTTGTTTAACAAACGAATAGTCTGTTCAGATGAATTTAATGCTAAAGACTGTTCAGTCGTTTTTATCAATTGTTTAGAAGAAAGTTTATCAAACCAACCATAATCATAAATGGTTTTTATAGAAACTTTAGGAATTGTCCATTTATTTAACAAATCAAGGTTTTGAGGTATATCTACCTCTTCAAGTCTAGTACTTTTAGTACTTGTTTCTCCCAGATCCATTCCAAAAGCTTCATATCTATGTTGAATCTTTCATATCTATTACACAATTACCATGAAAATTCCTAGGCTCTGATACCATTTTACACCAGGATCTAGGTAGGCGGGCGGTAGTCCGCACGGCCATCCAGATCTAGCTGCTTTAGTACACTTTTAAAGGTTGGCGGTAGTCCGCACGACCAATAAAGATTCGAAATATACAGAAATTCTATTATAGTTTAATGACTGTATGGAAGGATCTATATCCTTTTACCCAAGCAAGGGGCCTGTCTAAGCCCGATACATACTCTTACTGAGCCCATGTGTCTAGCAGTTCTAACTGTGAAAGAGATAGCCCTTTTGACAACTTCAGCGGGCTTTAATGTCACAGCTGGCTAGACGTAGCCACTAAGGCAAAGCCAATAAGAGTAGTACCAGAACCGACTGTACCACCATCTTGGAACCAAATCAAGAAACTATATTAAAATTTTCTTTATATTTTGAAAGAGTCTGGATTCTTCATGGTTAATATGCAAGAGAAATTAGTGCTTCAACATAGATATGAATCTGTTTAGCCGGACATAGTCACGGCTTAGGGAGAGAGACTAAAAATACCTAAAAGAAGAATAAATATGTACCTTGTAGGCCGAGAAGCAAGGCCCTGAAGAAGAACTTCAAAACTTTTATTAATTCTTGAACTCGATTTACAAACTAAGCTATGAACTAAGTGTTTACAAAGGGGGTTGGTTGAGAGAGAGAGAGAGGAGAGAGAAAGTAGAGAGAGAGGGGGGGTTCCGGCCTTCCTTCTTCAAATGAAGAGGCCTTCTTAAATAACAAAAAAAAAGAATCTTGAATAGTAAAATGGGTCCCACATCTGGGTCCCTACACAGTGTTTCTACTGTTGATGAACAGTGTATCTACTGTTTATAAACAGTGTTTCTACTGTTGATGAACAGTGCATCTACTGTTTAAGTGGGTCCTGGCGGCTGATAAGCTGTCAAGTCTTCTTTTTGTCCATATTTTGCATCTGTTGGAGGAATTCTTCCACCTTGTCAATTTCTCTGTCAGATAATATCATTTCTGGCTGTATAGGTTGAGTATCTTCTACGAGGTCATCACCACTCGTCTCACTTCTCATTGAAGTGTCTGATTTTTCACACTGATCCAGTGATTGGAGCAGATTTCTTTTCAACCCTTCTAAGTATTGATTTATCAAATCCAATTTATCTCCATCTTGGATTGATATTCTCCGAGCAATATGTTTAACAGTGCTTTCTTCTACTATCCTTTTTTGAGGGGCTGTCACATATAAATGAATTTGTGTTTTTATAGAATCTAATAATTCTTGGCCGTATAACGTCTTTGTTTTGGGATCAGTTTTCATCAATTTGTCCCAAAAATTGTTGTAGAATACCCTATATAAACAAGGGATTTGTTCTTCCGTATAACCCATTTCCGGGGTCCATTTATGGATCCAGGGGATAGAAAATTCAATAAAGAAGTAAATCTGATCAATTTTTTCTAAATAGCAGATATGATCTGCGTGATATAAATCAGTTAAGAATGGAGAGGCTTTTGTCCATTCTTTGTATAATTTCAGGAATGGTTCAGGCAAAATTTTTGTAGTAGGACCGTGGTATGACCACCAGTTTAAAAACCAGTTAGGGATAGGTCCTGTAAATACCTTGGCGCATACCTTGATAAACCAAGTATGCTTATGTCTTTCATTGTTATAATAAAGCACTCTATCAAATGCTTGAATATAATCCCAATAAGTGAAATTCATTGGTGATTTATTAAGGCTTATCTGCCTTTCTTTCATTGTGGAAATACCCCATTCTTCAACAGATATAATCTGTTTGATAATGACCTTTGAAAAGTTATAAACATTTTCATTTGTGTTATAACCTGAAAAGTGCTGGAATTCTGCACTACCTGTACTGATCAGGATAGTTTCATAATAGGTGCGGGTTTTATATGATTCACCCGGATAGTATAATCCATTAATCAGATATCTCTGAAATATTTTCCACGGTTCTTCTTTTCTCTGAATCTCAGAGTTTTCAAGGAGAAATATCATTTCTCTTTTTGGTAACTTTTCATATGACTTGATATCATCATTGTCTTCCTCTTTAGCAATTGAAGCAAAAGTATCATTTTGCTTTTTAGATGCTAAATAAGCCTGCAGATGTCCGTATAACGGACTGTCTTCTGGAATATCTTCCAGATGTATAGAATGTCCTGAGGATTCTCCTGTATGCGGCACCTTTGAGTTTATCAAACTCTTTTTTCCTCTTTGTATTACTGGAGAGGTTGATGAGGATCCGTATGACGATCCCTGAGAATAAGTTCTACTAGGGGAAGATCTTCCCCTACCTCTGCCCCGGGTGACCCATGAAGGGTCCATTCTGCGGAAATTGCAAATCATTATTAAAAAAGTGATTGCAAATCATTATTAATTAAAAAGGATAACATAATTCTAGTGCTGATATCATCTTGACCGAAGGGACGCACATTTTCAATTAACTGAAGAATATCAATAACTTCTTGAAAATTAGAGTGTTCTTCTTCTCTTGTTTGAATAATGTCAGCCATAATAATATCAAGTATAACTTCTTGTAAGTCTCTATTTAATTTAATCACTTTAAGAATAGTGATTAGTACCTTATCATCCAAAAACATGGTATAATAATTCATAATCTATTCTAAATATTCCCGGGATAGAAAATCCGGAAGGGAATTATCAATTCCTTTTTTGTATTGTATTTCAAAATCGAAAGGTGCTAGCTGAGCCTGCCATCTAGCAAATATTAATTTTGAAGCATCGTGCTTAAAATCTTTGTCAAACATGTATTTAACCGATTGAGCATCAGTTTTTATCAAAAACTTTTGGTTGTATAAGTCGTCTTGAAATTTTAATACACACTTAACAATAGTTAACATTTCATGCGCCACAGTAGCGTATTTCTTTTGAGCTTCGGTCCATTTACCAGAGTGAAATCTTATTAAGTATTCACTCTTATTATTGGGATTTACTTGTTTCAAAATCCCTCCATATCCAACATTAGACGCATCTGTCTCGATAATCTTTTGCCAAGTAGGATTGGCAAGGGTTAAACATGGTAACGATTTAACACGCCCTTTAATACTCTTGACTAACTCAGTATGTTGGTTAGTCCAAGGGTGTTTATGATCTTTTCTTTAGCCGATCGTATAGAGGGGCTAGATCACGTGACAAACTTTTATAAAAAGGGGAAATATAATTTAAGCTTCCCAAAAATCTTTGTAATTGAGTCCTGTCAGTGATAACATCAGGAAATTTTGAGGCAAAATCAATAGATCTTTGTATTGGGGTAATTTTTCCCTGGCAAATATTATGACCTAGAAAACGAACACTTGTTTGGAATAGACTCATCTTGGGCTTAGAGATTACTAAACCGTTTTGTATAACAATTTTCTTGAAAATATCAAGATGCTTAATATGCATCTCCAGAGTTTTAGAAAATACCAATATGTCGTCAATATAAACGATGATAAAATCCAAATATGGGTTAAAAATATCATTCATAATTTTTTGAAATTCAGAAGGGGCATTTTTCAAACCAAATGGCATAACATTCCATTCATATTGCCCAAATGGAACATTAAAAGCAGTCCTATAAGTATGCTCTTTAAATATTTGAATTTGCCAATAACCAGATTTTAAATCAAATTTTGAAAATATATTGGCGTCATATAATCTGGATAGCAAGTCCCTTTTGTTAGGGATAGGATACCTAATCCATTTCAGATGTTTATTTAATGGTTTATAATTTATGACTAAGCGAGGAATACCTCGTTCCTTCTCTGCCGCATTATTAACATAAAAGGCAGAACATGACCAAGGAGATTTTGAGGGTTTTATTAAACCCTTTTGTAACAAACTATCAATCTCGTTTTTGCAGAATTCAACTAGCTCAGCATTCATCTGGCAAGGTCGAGATTTAGTAGGAATATCATCCTCAGAGAAGGTTTCCTCGTATGGAAGAGTTACAATATGCCTTTTCCTGTTCCAAAAGGCACTAGGGTGATCGGCGCAAACATCAACGGCCATTTTTTCAGCAATTAATTTAATCTTCTGCTGAACTCTTGCAGATTGTATAGTATCAAATATATTCATACTAAGAATTTCTAATTGTAGTGAATCAACATGCCTTTGTTTCATATTAATCAAGGCATTAATATCTCTAGTTACGGGATCTGTAACAAAGGAATAGCTTATCTTGTTATCTTGATAAGTAGCAGAAAAACCATGTTTATCTATATTATTAAACGGATAAATAGCATTAATAAAAGGTGTTCCAAGTATGATTGGAGGGTATAACTGGTTTTTTACCAAAAAGAAGAAATGTGGAATACAGACTTTATTCTGGCAAATATGAGTATTAGGCAATTTGTACTCTATATCTAAAGCATGACCAGAAGCGGATTTCACCAAATGAGTAGTCTTTTGAAAATATCTAGTAGGAATCAATCCTTCCTGAATGCAGCTTACATCTGCACCACTATCAATCATAGCTATATCAGTTATAGAAAAATTATTATCAATTAAAATAGTACATTTAATATACCATTTGTGTGCAGTAACAATTTGCATCATACCTAAAAATAAATCAGATTTTTCATCAGAAATTTCTTTTTCCTTTATCATTAGAAAATTCAGAAAATCCTTTAGTCGAAGATTCAGGTAGAGAATTATTTTTCTCAATTTGAGTAATCCGGTGATCGCAAATCATTTGATTTTGCTTAAGAGACTTAATATCTCTCTTCAAATTTTCGATTTCTTCTTTTAAATCATCAAAAGAAGTATCTCGACTAGGAGTGCTGGACTTTTGAAGTCTTCTATTTATTTCAGATAAAGAATATGGTGCAAAGTGTTCAAATTCGTTTTTGTATTTTTCAACAGTTTTTGAACTACTAGAACTTGAACTTGCAGCTAAAGTAATGATTTTTTCGCGAAGTTTTTCATCAGTAACTTCTTTTAAAAGTTCTATTACATTGTCAGATGTAATAGTTTTTATATTAAGATCATCAAATTGTGATTTTAATTTATAAAATTCGTCACTATCACAAGCACAAATATCACCTTTGCAAGCAGTGCAAGCAGTATCAACATTTTTATTATTATCAGAAAAATCAATTAACTCAACTTCAGCTTCAGATTCAGTCTCTGAGTAATAGTCAGATTCTGATCCCGAAGTGTATAACAAGCCATAAACCTTATCGTGTAACTCATCATCGAGTTCTAAGGTTTTTAGCTTTTGAAGCTTGCAGTTTGGAGAAATATGACCAAACTTTCCACACTTATAACACTTAATATCAGCGAGATCACGTTTGGATCTATTCTTCGCAAATCGAGCAGATTTCCTGTTCGCTTTTCTAGTATCACGTTCTTCCTTAGGCCTATATCTAGACCTCTTTTTCTTATACGGGCTATCCGGGTTAGGGTACCTATGATATTTGGTTTTCTTCTTCCTATTTTGAGTAGAAGTTCCGGGTAAACCAAACTGGGTACAAAAGTCACCTACTTGGGACCTTTCTTTAAGCTTATCTATCTTAAGCTGTCTAGAAAGTCTTAGCTCATTACATAATTTAAGACCTTCTTCTGTACAAACACCTATAAGCTTACCATAGGTATAATTATTATACAGAATCTCTCCGCAACTACCTTTTAACACATTCCTTACTCTTTCAGCAAATAAGGAAGGGAGGCCGTCTATAAACTTGGCTTTCCAGTGCTCATATCTATTCTCGGGTAGTTCCATAACTCTACTCATAAAAGTATCTTTATACCATCTAAACTCACTAAGGGTCTTACATCTAAGTCCATTAAGTAAAGTTCGGACGGTCTGATGGTTTGAGGTAAATCTACCGTTGAAATGCTCTAAAATTGTAAGGATAAGAGTATAAACTGCATCTTCTCTACCCACTACTAGAGCCATACCTATGTTATCAACACCTTCGTCGGTTGCCGTAGCATTTATAACGAACGCCTTTTCCTCTACAGATAAATGATTATCCCACCAGCCACGAAGTTGGCCAGTAAAACCTGCAATAATCATTTTGCAAATAGTTCTATCTGTATTTTTAACACTTTTACAGATAGTCGAATACATGAGCATTCTGTGTACGAGAATGGTTAATTGTCTATCAGTTAGACCATCAAGATTCCATTCATAAATTTCGGAACCGTTATAAGACGTATTAGTCTGATTCCAATCTCGTTCCTCAATCAACACATCTTGAGGAGTAGGACGAGGATAATAATAGGTCTGCATTCTCGGTTTATCAGCATACCTATGATTTTGTTTAACAATCCCTTTGAGTTTATTAAACTCTGACCAAGTCTCAGTTTTATAATCAGAAACGGTCTCCATTTTATCAGCAAAATTTTTTGATAAATCAATAGGTCTAATATTTAAACCGGAAAGCTTTTTATCTAAAAGCTGAGCTAAGTCATCAAGAGATTTGAATTTAAAATCCTGAATCTCAGGAGGTCTTTGAATATGGGTCAGAATGTTTTGATCAACTGTTTTACTTCCTGAAGTGGAGGCAATATCAGTTGGTCCTTTCTTAGTACCCATTTTTTTTATTAAAATAGTCAAATCATCAAGTTTTTTATCAAGAGAACCAATATGTTCTCCTAAAATTTTAACATATAAACCCAAATAATTGTTTTGAGAAATCAATTTATTAATTTCTGCAATACTAATAGCTGCCACATTATCATCAATAAATTTTTGAAAGGCAGTGAAAGTAATACCAGTATTATTAGGTAAAATAAAGGGAGCCTGAGGCGGATAAATTGCTTTAGTAATATTACCACTCCCGTCTTTATAAGATCTTTCTAATACCTTTATATAAAGAGGTAAATAAGTTGTTATAAACCAAGGAACAAAATACATAATTTGATTATGTAAGGCACAAGTTTCATAAAATTCTTGAGATATATTACTCAAATCCTCTTTACTATAAGTATCAAAAAACCATGTTTTAAACTGGTTCCATTTTTCACTAAAAAATTCTTTTTGAATATAAATACGGGCCCGGGAACCTGGGCTAAAATCAATTTGGTGTGGAATCATTAAATATTATTGGGGTCGAAATCCATCTCAGAAAGAGAAGGAATATCCTTATCTGAAATATTGTCATTATCTTGAACAATATTTGTTTGAGGGTTAATCTTAACCCTTTCAACCCTCTTATCTTTGGAATCTGGCTTATCACTAGCAATAGTGTGTAAAGAAGCCGCACGATTGCGAGCTGGACCGTAAACTGGTTCAACAGGGGAAATATGTTGCATAGCAGGTAGAAGTCTGTGATTAGAAAAAGAATGTCTATTATAAATAGTAGACTTATCATCAAATTGAATACAAATCCTACCATCCGGATTTTGAGTGACATGCGAAAATTCAGTATTTGACAAGTCGTTAGTAATCTGACTTGGGGATATAACAGAATTTAAAGTCCATGTAGTCGGAAAATTAATTTCCTCCCATCTGATAGGTCTCCTAGTGGTGACCTTGGACTTTGCAAAATTGGTTTCGACCAATATGGTCTGATCCGAAGTATCGTATAACTTACATTTCGGATTTAAAGTAGATAATAATTTGAAATAAATCCTATAGGACAGACATATAAGTTCAGAACCAGGCGCATAATTATAACCATGCGTTTTCACATTTAAAGTTAAAGCATCAAGAATATTAACATCAGAAAGGGATAGTTGCAAATTGGGTTGAGTATTAAAATATACTGGACCATAGGCCACTGTAGATTCTATCGAACCCATTAGAGACTGTCTGAAATTCAGATTTCTAGCATCTCTAAGAGCTGCTAAGAAGGTCTCTGGTAACCCTTTAAGGGTTAAAGGTTTAAAAGCAATTTGAACCATACCAATATGCACATAATGGTAATGATGTTTATATAAATCAATATCATGCTTGTTTAACAAACGAATAGTCTGTTCAGATGAATTTAATGCTAAAGACTGTTCAGTCGTTTTTATCAATTGTTTAGAAGAAAGTTTATCAAACCAACCATAATCATAAATGGTTTTTATAGAAACTTTAGGAATTGTCCATTTATTTAACAAATCAAGGTTTTGAGGTATATCTACCTCTTCAAGTCTAGTACTTTTAGTACTTGTTTCTCCCAGATCCATTCCAAAAGCTTCATATCTATGTTGAATCTTTCATATCTATTACACAATTACCATGAAAATTCCTAGGCTCTGATACCATTTTACACCAGGATCTAGGTAGGCGGGCGGTAGTCCGCACGGCCATCCAGATCTAGCTGCTTTAGTACACTTTTAAACTATAGAGGACCATTGACTTGCGTAATTGTCACGATCCTAAATCCGGATCCGGTCGTGATGGCGCCTCTCATGAAGGCAAGGCTAGCTGACACTTCCCATTTTCCAAATTATTAACAATCAAGCATTTAGAAATAGTCAAAACATTATAAAACAATACAAAGTAGCAGATAATATCATAAATACGCGGAAGAACAACCCAACACAGCCCGATATCGGGGTGTCACTAGTCATGAGCATCTATGAATCCTAATACAAGTCTGAAAAGTCTACAAACTATTACAAAATATCTGATAAGAGATAGAAATGATAAAAAGGGAGAAACACGGAACTACAAACGTCAAGCAGCTACCTCGTGAACTCCGAATGTCCGCCGGGAGCTCTCAACGCGCACTAGCAGGATCATTAACGCCTGAATCTGCACATAGGGGTGCAGGGAGTAAAGTGAGTACTCCAACTCAGTGAGTAACAAATGTAAATAAAGACTGAAAGCAAGAAATCACGTAAGACACAAAACATTCTATAATGAAGCAGTAAAACTATTTAAAATAAGTAAATCAGTGAAAGGTAGGTAAAATCCTTTAGCTCAAATGTAGTTTCATGAAAAGCCTTTTTCAATAATTAAGCAGGTAATTGACAGTCAAATATAAAAAATAAACACATAAAGGCTCGCCCCTCGGGCACAGTATCAACAAATCCGCCCCTCGGGCAACATCTTAGAACAGTACCAGCCCCTTGGGCTTAAATCTCATATCACAATACCAGCCTCTCGGGCTCATTCTCACATCACAATGGGTATCCACGCTCACTTGGGGTGTACAGACTCCTGGAGGGGCCCCTTACGGCCCAAGCGCAATAACAAGGCATCTCGTGGCATCAAAACTAGGCCCTCAGCCTTATATCAATCAAGCCACCTCATGGAGTACATATCTCTGGCCCTCGGCCTCAAATTAATATCAGTGTTTCCTCACAACATAGGCCCTCGGCCTCACTCAGTAAAAAATCCTCACAAGCCCCTCAGGCAATAGTAAAAGTATTTCTTAGCCCAAACATCATTTAAAATATCATTTAAGTTTTAAAACTGAGTAAACATGGATGATTATGAAAACAACGAAAAATAACATGACTCAGTTCAAGTATAAAGTCAAAATAGTGAAGAAATATCAATAAAAAGCTCCGAAGGGTTCAAATAGTTGGCACTAGGCCCAAATATGGCATTCAACCCAAATAATAATGATAGCAAATAGTTTTCAATCAAATACGCAGAAAAATCATCAATCGGGATGGACCAAGTCACGATCCCCAATAGTGCACGACCCCATGCTCGTCATCAAGCGTATGGCTTACCTCAATATAGCACTACGATGTGCTATCCAGGGTTTCAAACCCTCAGAACATCATTTACAAGCATTACTCACCTCGAACCGGTCAAGTCTCTAGCTCGCGATGCCTTTGTCCCTCGAATCGGCCTCCACTCGGGTCGAATCTATCCAAAATTAGAGCGAGGACGTCAAAATATGCTAAGGGAACGAAGCCCAAGCGAAAACAATCAATAAATGGCACAAATTCCGAAATTATCAAAACCCGACCCCCGGGCGCATGTCTCGAAATTCAATTATTTTTATATCAACAGAATTCTTATCCTCCCACGAGTCTATACATATCAAGAACACTAAAATCAGAGTCCAAATGACCCCTCTAATCCCCATTTAGAGGCCTCTTAAACTCAAGCCCTAATCCCCAATTTTTCTTCCTTAATATCCACTAAAACCATGATTAAACAGTGGAAAAATGATCTTAAATCCAAGTAATTAAGCTTAGGGAACTTACCCAACTAATATCCTTTGATTCCTCTTGAAATCCTATGCCTTAGCCTCTTTCTCGTCTTCAAAAATGATAAACTTAGCAACATTTTGCGAAGAAGACAATTTATACCTTCTGCCCAGACCTTTTCGTATCTGCGGTCCCATACCCGCTTCTGTAGTACCGTAATTGCGGTTCAACGCCCGCTTCTGCGGAATCACTTAAGTTCCCAGCCATCCGCATCTGCGGTTCCTCGCCCGCATCTGCGACATCGCAGAGGTGGTTCTCCTAGCTGCTTCTGCGGTCCCAGTCAAACATACCTCTGGTCGCTTCTGCGGCCACTCTCTCGCATATGCGGGGCCGCACTTGCGGTCCCCAATCCGCAGGTGCGAAAATAACAAAAGTACCATTTCAGCAGCTGCAACAACAATCCAAACTTCTCGTTAACCTTCCGAAATCACCCCGAGGCCCCCAGGACCTCAACCAAAAGCACAAACATATTCTAATACCTTATTCAAACTTGTTCCAATCATCAAAACACCTCAAACAACATCAAATAACCCAAAACACATCGGATTCAAGACAAACTTTCAAAAATCTTCTGAATTCCGCTTTTGATCAAGAACCCAACCAAACCACATCCGAATGACCTAAAATTTTGCACACACATCCCAAATGACCCAACAAAACTACTACAACTCTCGGAATTCCATTCCGACCCCTATATCAAAATCTCTCCTATCAACCGAAAATCGCCAACATCTCAACTTCGCCAATTCAAGCCTAAATCAACTCCGAACCTCCAAAAATCATTCCGATTGCACTGCTAAGTCATAAATCACCTCCCGAAACTAACCGAACCATCAGAACTCACATCCGAGCCCTCTAACACATAAGTCAACACCCAGTTGACATTTCCACATTAAACTTCCTTAAAGGAGGCTAAGTGTCCCAAACCTTAACAAAATCATTCCGAATTCGATCCGACCAACCCGATACCACAAAATACGGATAGCGAAGCATAAAGAAATAGAAATGGAGAAAATGGAGCGGTATCTCATGAGACGACTGGCCGGGTCGTCACATCTTCCCCAACTTAAACAAACGTTCGTCCGCGAATGAATCAAGAAACATACCTGAAGCCTCAAACAACTGAAGATATCTGCTCCGCATCTCCCGCTCGGTCTCCCAGGTAGCCTCCTCCACGGGCCGACCTCTCCACTGCACTTTCATTGAAGCTATATCCTTTTACCTCAACTTCCAAACCTGACTACCCAAAATAGTTACTGGCTCCACATCATAGGCCAAATCATCATCCAACTGAACCATGTTGAAATCTAGAACATGAGACGGATTCCCAATATACTTCCGAAGCATTGAAACATGAAATACTAGATGCACACTCGACAAGCTATGTGGCAAAGCAAGCTCATAAGCCACCTCCCCAATCCTCCGAAGCACCTCAAAAGGTCCAATGAACCACAGACTCAATTTCCCTTTCTTCCCAAAACTCATAAAACCCTTCATAGGCAAAACCTTCAACAGAACCTTCTCACCAACCATGTAGGACACATCTCGAACCTTCCTGTCTGCATGACTCTTTTGCCTCGACTGCGCTGTACGAAGCCTCTCTTGAATCACCTTCACCTTTTCTAAAGCATTTTGCACCAAATGAGTCCCTAATAGCCTAGCATCACCGGGCTCGAACCAACCAACTGGAGATCTGCACCGCCTCCCATACAAAGCCTCATATGGAGCCATCAAAATACTCGACTGGTAGTTGTTGTTATAAGCAAACTCTGCAAGCAGTAGAAACTGATCCCATGACCCTCCGAAATCAATGACAGAAGCACGCAACATGTTCTCCAATATCTGAATCGTACGCTCGGACTGCCCGTCTGTTTGAGGATGAGAAGCTGTGCTCAACTCAACCTGAGTACCCTACTCTCGTTGCACAGACCTCCAAAACTGCAATGTAAACTGAGTGCCCCTATCTAAAATGATTGAAACTATGACACCATGCAAACTAACAATCTCCCAGATATAGATCTTTGCCAACCGCTCTGAAGAATAGGTAGTACACACAGGAATGAAGTGCGCGGACTTGGTTAGCCGATCCACAATCACCCAAATAGCATCAAACTTTCTCAAAGTCTGTGGAAGTCCAACAACAAAGTCCATAGTGATCCTCTCCCACTTTCACTCGAGAATATCCATCTGCTGAAGCAAGCCACCCGATCTCTGATGCTCGTATTTCACCTGCTGACAATTGAGACACCGAGCTACAAATCCCACAATGTCTTTCTTCATTCTTCTCTACAAATAGTGCTACCTCAATTCTTAATACATCTTCGTGGCATCCGGATGAATGGAATACCGCAAGCTATGGGCCTCCTCCAGAATTAACTCCCAAAGCCCATCCACATTGGGCACACAAATCCGGCCCTGCATCCTCAACACCCCATCATCACCAATGGTCATATCTCTAGAATCATCATGCTGAACTCTGTCCTTGAGGGCAAGCAAATGCGGATCATCATACTGACGCTCTTTGACGCGATCATATAAGGAAGACCGAGAAACCACACAAGCCAATACCCGACTGGGCTACGAAATATCCAACCTCACAAACCGGTTGGCCAAGGCCTGAACATCAACTGCCAGAGGTCTCTCCCCAACTAGAATATATGCCAAACTCCCCATACTCACTGCCTTTCGGCTCAAAGCATAGGCCACCACATTGGCCTTTCCTGGATGGTACAATATACTGATATCATAATCCTTAAGCAACTCCAACCATCTCCGCTACCTTAAATTAAGATCCTTTTGCTTGAATAAGTGCTGAAGACTGCGATGATCAGTGAATACCTCACAAGATACGCCATACAAGTTATGCCTCCAAATCTTCAACGCGTGAACTATGGCAGCCAGCTCTAAATCATGAATGAGGTAGTGTTTCTCATGGGGCTTCAACTGACGAGACGCATAAGCATTAACTCTACCCTCCTGCATCAACACACAACCAATCCCAACTCTCAAAGCATCATAATACACGATATATGAACTTAAAGCGGATGGCAAAACCAATAGTGGAGCCATGGTCAAAGCTGTCTTGAGCTTCTGAAAGTTCTCCTCACACTCGTCCGACCATACAAATGAAGCACCCTTTTGAGTCAACTTTGTCAAGGGCGATGCGATAGATGAGAATCCCTGAACAAACCGGCGATAATAACCTGCCAAACCAAGAAAGCTGCGAATCTCTGTGTCTGAGGACGATCTGGGACAACTCTGAACCACCTCTATCTTCTTTGGATCAACCTGAATACTCCCGCTGGACACCACATGCCCCAAGAAAGCCACTGAACTGAGCCAAAACTTACACTTGGAGAATTTTGCATAAAGCTTCTCCTCTCTTAATCTCTGCAACACAACTCTCAAATGCTCCACATGATCCTCATGACTATGTGAATATACCAGAATATCATCAATAAAGACTATGAAAAATGAGTCAAGATAAGGCCAAAACACGCTGTTCATCAAATGGATGAACGCTGCTGGGGCATTAGTCAGCCCAAAAGACATCACCAAGAACTCATAATGACCATATCGAGTCCTGAAAGATGTCTTAAGAATATCCGAGTCCCTGATCTTCAGCTGGTGATAACCTGAATGAGATCAATCTTGGAGAACACTCTGGCTCCCTGAAGCTGTCGAATAAATCATCAGTGTGATGCAAAGGATACTTGTTCTTAATTGTAACTTTGTTCAATTGCCTATAATAAATGCGCACTCATAGTGCCATCCTTCTTCTTCAAAAATAGAACCGGCGCACCCCAAGGTGACACACTAGGCCGAATGAACCCTTTATCAAGGAGTTCCTGAAGCTGCTCCTTTAATTCCTTCAACTTTGCTGGTGCCATACGATACGGCAGAATAGAAATGGGCTGAGGGCCCGTCACCAGGTCATTACCTAAATCAATATCCCTATCCGGTGTCATGTCCGGCAGGTCTGCAGGAAACACATTGGTAAAATCCCTCACAACTGGAATAGAATCAATACTGGGCGTCTCAGCACCAACATCCCTCACAAAGGCTAGATACGAAAGACAACCATTCCCAACCATACACTAGGCTTTCAAGAATGAGATCACTCTACCGGGAACACAATCAGTCACACCACGCCACTCGATCCGTGGCACACCCGGTATAGCCAATGCAACTATCTTAGCATGATAATCCAGAATAGCACGACATGAAGATAGCCAATCCATGCCCAAAATGACATCGAAATCCACCATACACAATAATAAAAGGTCCACACGGGTCTCCAGACTGCCAATAGTCACCACACACAATCGGTACGCACGATCTACAACAACAGTGTCGCCCACCTGGGTAGATACATGAACAGGTGAAGCAAGAAACTCATGGGGCATACCCAAATAATGAGCAAAGTATGATGACACATAAGAAAAGGTGGAACCGGGATCAAATAATACAAAGGCATCTCTGTGGCAGACTGAGACAATACCTATAATAATAGCATCTGAAGAAATAGCATCGGGTCTGCTTGGAATTGCATAAAAAAGGGCCTAACAGCCACCTGATCGACCTCCCCCTCTAGGACAACCCCTAGCCGACTGACCTCCACCCCTAGCTGGCTGGGCAAGTGGTGGTAAAGTAACTAGCGCTGAAGCCGATGATTGACCCTTCTGCTGAGATGAACTCACAAAATGATGAGGGCACTGCCTCCACATATGACCCATCTCACCACACTCATACCAACTCCTAGGTGCTGGAGAAAGGGACTGAAGGGAACCCTTCACACCGGAGTGATTAGCAGATGCACTCAGCATAGAAGAGCCCTGAACTAATAGAGCACGGGAGGAACTCTAAGCTGGAAGGGCACTAAGTGATAACTGGCCATGATGAGAACTTTGAGAACCATGACCCGATGACACCCCACAATAACATGGGCGAGCTGGCTGAGCATGCCTGAATGGACGACCTCTGCCGTGCTGAAACTGACCTCTCGAAGGGGTACCACTATAACTACCAGATCCTCGAGGCCTCTTGGCCTCCCTCTCCTCTCGTTCCTAGCAACGAACAGACTCAATCTCATGGGCAATATCCACAACCTCCTCTAAAGTAGCACTAATCACCCTCTCCCTGGTCATGAGAATGCGAAGCTGATAAGTGAAGCCATCAACAAACCTCCTAATCCTCTCTCTATCTGTCAGAAACATCCAAATAGCATGACGAGCTAACTCGGAGAACCTCATCTCGTACTACATCACAGTCATCTCTCCCTAACGCAACCACTCAAACTCTCTATGCAGCTCCTCTCTATGGGACTGCAACATATACTTCTCCAGAAAGAGAATGGAGAACTGCTGCCAGGTAAGGGGTGCTGCACCAATAGGCCTACGCCTCTCAAAAGCCTCCCACTAAGTAAAGTCAGCTCCCAAAAACTGATAAGTAGTGAAAGCGACCCCGCTGGTCTCCAGAATACCCACTGTACGAAGCATCCTCTGACACTTATCTAAGAAACCCTAGGCATCCTCGCCCTCTGCACCACTGAAGGTTGGAGGCTGTAGTCTACCAAACCTCTCCAACCTACACTGCTCATCCTCCGGTATAGCAGGAACAACATAGTCCTGAACAGCTACAACCACCTGGGCTGGATGTGCCCCCGACGTCTAAAGTCCCTGCACGACCTGCTCAGGTGTGTGAGCGGCGGGAGTCTGATTGACTCTCCCGGCCTGAGAAATAGCTGCAGCTATAGTGGCTGAAACCGCTTGATCTAGGCCAGTGAAAACTGATAATATCTGAGCCAAGGCCTCATGAAGACCCGGAATCACAATGGGCATAACTGGTACCTGAGCTGTTGCTGCAGGAGCGTCCATAACTAGGACCTGATCCTGAACTGGTGCAGCTAGTGGATCTACAGGTGTTGCCCTAGCTACTCTGCCCCTACCACGACCACGACTGCGTCCTCGGCCTCTAGTGGCAACGGCTGGTGGTACTGGTGGTCGTCCATCCTTACTGGTAGCGCGTGTCCTCACCATCTGTGAGAGAATAGAACAACAGAAGTTTAGTACTCAGATCAACAAGTTCGCATGACAAGAATTCCAAGAATATGAAGTTTTTCCTAAAGGTTCTGCAGCCTCTCGAGAATAAATATAGATGTCTCTGTACCGATCCGTGAGACTCGACTAAACTTGCTCATGACTCGTGAGACCTATGTAACCTAGGTTCTGATACCAACTTGGCACGACCCTAAACCCGGACCCGGTGGTGATGGCGCCTCTCGTGAAGACAAGGCCAGCTGACACTTCCCATTTTCCAAATCATTAACAATCAAGCATTTAGAAATAGTCGAAACATGATAAAACAATCCAAAGTAGCAGATAATATCATAAATACGTAGAAGAACAACCCAACACAACCTGATACCGGGGTGTCACTAGTCATAAGCATCTATGAATCCTAATACAAGTCTGAAAAGTCTACAAACTATTACAAAATGTCTGATAAGAGATAGAAATGATAAAGAGGGAGAAACACGAGACTGCGGACGTCAAACAGCTACCTCGTGAACTCCGAATGTGCGCCGAGAGCTCTCAACTCGCACTGGCAGGATCATCAATGCCTGAATCTGCACATAGGGGTGCAAAGAGTAAAGTGAGTACTCCAACTCAGTGAGTAACAAATGTAAATAAAGCCTGAAAGCAAGCAATCACGTAAGGCACAAAGCATTCTATAATGAAGCAGTAAAACTATTTAAATCAGTAAATCAGTGAAAGGTAGGTAAAATCCTTTAGCTCAAATGTAGTTTCATGAAAAGCCTTTTTCAATAATTAAGCAGGTAATTGACAGTCAAATATAAAAAAAATAAACACATAAAGGCTCGCCCCTCGGGCACAATATCAATAAATCCGCCCCCCGAGCAACATATCAGAACAGTACCAGCCCCGCAAGCTCAAATCTCAGATCACAATACCAGCCCCTCGGGCTCAATCTCACATCATAATGGGTACCCGCGCTCACTCGGGGTTTACAGACTCCTGGAGGGGCCCCTTACGACCCAAGAACAATAACAAGCCATCTCGTGGCATCAAAACTAGGCCCTCAACCTCATATCAATCAAGCCACCTCGTGGAGTACATATCTCAGGCTCTTGGCCTCAAATTAATATCAGTGTTTCCTCACAACATAGGCTTTCGACCTCACTCAGTCAAAAATCCTCACAAGCCCCTCGGGCAATAGTAAAATAGTGTTTCTCAGCCCAAACATCATTTAAAATATCATTTAAGTATTAAAATTGAGTAAACATGGCTGATTATGAAAACAGTGGAAAATAATATGACTGAGTTCAAGTATAAAGTCAAAACAGTGAGGTTTATCAATAAAAAGCCCCGAAGGGTTCAAATAGTTGGCACTAGGCCCAAATATGTCATTCAGCCCAAATAATAATTATAGCAAATAGTTTTCAATCAAATATGCGGTAAAATCATCAATCGGGATGGACCAAGTCACGATCCCCAATAGTGCACAACCCCACGCTCGTCATCAAGCGTGTGCCTTACCCCAATATAGCACTACAATGTGCAATCCGGGGTTTCAAACCCTGAGAACATCATTTACAATCATTACTCACCTCGAACCGATCAAGTCTCTAGCTCGCGATGCCTTTGCCCCTCGAATTGGCCTCCACTCTCATCGATTTTATCCAAAATCAGAACGAGGGAGTCAAAATATGCTAAGAGAACAAAGCCTAAGCGAAAACAATCAATAAATGGCATAGATCCCGAAATTACCAAAACCCGGACCCCAGGCCCACGTCTCGGAATTCGATAATTTTCACATTAACGGAATTTTTATCCTCCCATGAGTCTAGACATATCAAGAACACTGAAATCGGAGTCCAAATGACCCCTCAAATCCCCATTTAGAGGTGTCTTAAACTCAAGCCCTAATCCCCGATTTTCTTCCTTAATCTCCACTAAAACCATGATTAAGCAATGAAAAAATGATCTTAAAACTAAGTAATTAAGCTTAGGGAACTTACCCAACTGAAATCCTTTGATTCCTCTTGAAATCCTATGCCTTAGCTTCTTTCCCGTCTTCAAAAATGATAAACTTAGCAAAATTTAGCGAAGAAGACAATTTATACCTTCTGCCCAGACATTTTCGCATCTGCGGTCCCATACCCACTTCTGCGGTACCACAATTGCAGTTCAACGTCCACATCTACGGAATCACTTAAGTTCCCAGCCATCCGCATATGCGGTTCCTCGCCCGCATTTGCGACATCACAGATGCGGTTCTCCTAGCTGCTTCTGTGGTCCCAGTCAAACATAACTCTGGTCGCTTCTGCGGCAACTTTCTCGCATATGTGGCACCACACCTGCGGTCCCCAATCCGCAGGTGCGAAAATACCAGAAGCAGCAATTCAACAGCTACAACAACAATCCAAACTTCCCGTTAACCTTTCGAAATCACCCCGAGGCCCCCGGGATCTCAACCAAAAGCACAAACATATCCTAATACCTTATTCAAACTTGATTCAATCATCAAAACACCTCAAACAACATCAAATCACCCAAAACACATCGTATTTAAGCCAAACTTTCAAAAATCTTTCGAATTCCGTTTTGATCAAGAACCAAACCAAACCATGTCCGAATGACCTGAAATTTTGCACACACATCCCAAATGATCCAACGGAACTACTGCAACTCTCGGAATTCCATTCTGAGCCCTTTTAAAAAATCTCGCCTATAAACCGGAAATCGCCAAAATCTCAACTTCGCCAATTCAAGCCTAAATCAACTCCGAACCTCCAAAACTCATTTTGATTGCACTCCTAAGTCATAAATCACCTCCCGAAGCTAACCGAACCATCGAAACTCACATCCGAGCCCTCTAACACATGAGTCAACATCCGGTTGACTTTTCCAACTTAAACTTCCTTAAAAGAGACTGTCTCAAACCTTACCAAAATCATTTCGGATTTGATACGACCAACCCGATACTACAAAACACGGATAACGAAGCATAAGGAAACAAAAATGGGGAAAAAGGAGCGGTAACTCGTGAGACGACTGGCTGGGTCGTCAGAGTAATATCTTTTGATATTTCAATTTTAGCTATTCAATACAGAAATTACTTCCTAAATACCAGTTCTTATAAAGTGTTTACCTGGATACGACGTTTAAATATTACTAGAAGAGTGAATTTACTTGTTACCTTTTATAAACAAGCTGATTTTTTTTAATTAAGAAAATTGACTTATGTTGTTAATGATCATTGTGGAGGAAAATATTATAACAATTATAAAGTTAGCTTTTGTCACAACCCAAATCCCAACCCAACGTGATGGCGCTTATCATGATACTAGGCAAGCCGACAACTCATATATAACAACACTTTCAAGTTTGTATTATACTAAAACCGGTTTAAATAAGTGAAAATCTTATAAAATTTGGATGGAAATGTCACAACTAAATATAGAAGTTCCCAATACCCGGATGTCACTCAGTACATGAGCATTTATATAATGACATAGGTTGATACATTGTCTAGAAAGTATAACTGAATAAATAAGACTAAAAGATAGGCGAAGGAGAGTCAAGGTCTGCGGACGCCAAGGCAGCTACCTCGATGATCTTCGAACTGATGAAACACCAGGAATGAGCAACCACCGTGTCTGGATACACCTGGATCTGCATACAAAGTGCAAGGTGTAGCGTGAATACAACCAACTCAGTAAGTAACAAGTCTATCCTTTGGACTGAAAGTAGTGACGAGTCTCAGGTACAGTTCAATTACAGAAATACAGTACAAAGAATGTTGCCATGCTTTCGAGTCTAAGAGTTAAACTTAGAACAGATAAAATATGTCTAGTTTGGATGATATGAGGAATAAGACATCACTATGTCTACATGCCAAGATGCATATCGTATGTGATGCAACACAATTAAAAACCTCACGAACTCACACTCTCGGAGTACTCAACTTGACAATCTCAGTTCTAACTTATTACACTCAATCACTCAGCACTATATAGGGCAGATCTAGCTTGAATCAAATATCATGATTCAATAGCAATTGCGCTCACTATGGGTGTGCATAATCCGAAGGGATAGATCCGGCCCTCGCACTATCATAAGCCAAATTTTGGCATAAATTAATAAAGCATACTGCAGTGTGCAGCCCGATCCTATAAATATTACTCACAAACAGGCCCTCAACCTCACTCACTCTTCAATCTCTCCAGTTTCTCGGGATCATAACACTCATGCTAGGAAACACAAATCGATGATACAAGATGTGACTATATACGATAACATAGATTAAGATATGATATGCAATGATGAATGTGACTGAGTACATAACTGCAATTAAGCAAATAACTTAACAACAAAGAACGATCACTATGGGTCCCAATAGTACCAGCACATAGCCTAAATCATAGCTCAAGTGCTCTAATGAAAAATAATATTCAGATAAGATAGCTACGCAATTTCATGGAATCGTTTAAATCACAATTAATACAGTGCATGCCCATACGGCCGTGACCTAGCATTCACGTCACCTCCACACCAATCGCATAACACATAATTTCCAGGATTCATACCCTTAGAATCAAGTTTAGAAGTGTTACTTACCTCAAACCGTGCAAAACTCTACCCCAACAAGTCCTTGCCTTGCGAATCAGCCTCCGAATGCATGGAATCTAGACTCAAACAATTCAATACGATCAACTCAAGCTATAGGAATCAATTCCATATGAAAATACTAAGTTCTTAATCAAAAGCCAAAAAGTCAAGTTAAAAATCAACCCTGGACCCACGTCTCGGAATCCAATAAAAGTTACAAAATCCGAATACCCATTCAACCATGAGTCCAACCATACCAAAATTACTCGAATCCGACCCAAAAATCTTGCTTAAATCCCCAAAATTTGTCCTAAGAAGTTTTTTCTATTTTTTCCCAATTTTACAACCCAAATCACTAATTAAATGATGAAATCAAAGATATAATCATGGAATTTAACAAAAACTAAGTAAGAATTATTTACTCGAATCACTCCCTTGAAAATCTCTCCAAGAATCGCCTCCAACTGAGCTCCCAAAATCAAATTGTGAAATAACCTCAAACCCTCGTTTTCAAGACTTTAAATTCTGCCCAGTTATCCCGTCTTCGTGATCGCGGAAAATGCTTTGCGATCGCGAAGCACAAAAACCAGCTGCCAAAATTTAACATTATGCGAACGCGGATAAACTCATGCAAGCGCGATGCACTACCTTTATAGACCTACGCGATCGCAGACATATCTATGTGATCGCGAATAACAACCACGCAGAACCCAGCTGCCTCACTTCCTCTTTGGAATGTGACCAAGCCCACACGTTCGTGATTCACTATTTCCTCCAGCTTACGCGATCGCATACCAAAACTCGTGATCGCGTAGTACAAAAACCTTAACTGCCCAAACTAGCCTTCGTGATCGTGTAGAACAAAAACCTTAACTGCCCAAACTAGCCTTCGTGATCGCGGACCTTCCCACGCGATTGCGTATAAGGAAACAAGACCTGAACACCAGCAAACTTCAGCTATTTCTCCCAGTCAAATTTCACTTCATTAACCATCTGAAATCCTCCCGAGGCCCCTCGGACCTCAACCAAATATACCAGCAAGTCCTAAAATACTATACGAACTTGGTCGAGGCCTCAAATCACATCAAACAACATAAAAACACGAATTGCACACCAATTCAAGCCTAATGACCTTATGAACTTCTAACTACTACATTCGATGCCGAAACCTATCAAATCAAGTCTGATTGACCTCAAATTTAGCACACAAGTCATAAATGACACAACGGACCTGCTCTAATTCCGGAACCAAAATTCGAGACCGGTAACCATAAAGTCAACTCTCAGTCAAACTTCTCAATTTCCATAACTTCTAATATTTCAACTTTCACCATTTCAAGCCGAAATCAACTATGGACCTCCAAATAACTATTCATACACACTGCTAAGTCCAAAATCACCTTACAGAGCTATCAGAACCGACGAAACTCCATTTTGGAGTCGTTTGTATATAAGTCAATATCCGATCAACCTTTTCAACTTAAACTTTCAACCGTGAGACTAAGTATCTCAACTCATTTCGAAACATCTCCGGAACCGAACCAACTTCCTCAGTAGATCACATAACAAAAATTGAGCATAAAATAAGCAGTAAATGGGGAAACAGGGCTACAATACTCAAAACAACCGGTCAGGTCGTTACAACTTCATATTGTATACATTATTGTCTTTTCGTGTATAATGGTGTTTGACTAGATATGGAACTTAAGTAAAAAAAAAAGATTATTGGGACATATAAAAGATATAGTTACGACTTGTGATCTTGAACATGTCATAATATTTTTATGATAATAAGAGTATGTCATGAAGGATATAATGAGAAGTTTAAAATTTAAAAAAAAAATGTGAAAATGAGCCATTATTTAGTAGAATAATATAAAAAGAGTATCTTATATAATGAAACAAGAAAAAATATTTTATAAAATTTTAAAACTAGAATGGTCAAATGAAATTGAATCTTAAAAGTTGTAAATTTAAGTATAATGATACACATGCGAAATCCTTGATCATAGTTGTCGATGAAATTTAAGTTAGTCAAAAATAAAAAATTTGCTAAGTTGTCACAACCCAAACATCCACTGGAGCCGTGATGACGCCTAAAACTGCTTGGTAGGCAAGCCACAATTTCACAATAACAATAAAACTCAAATAATAGAACTTGATAATCTCAACAACAGGTAATAGCATAAAGTAACTAAAGATAAAAACAATAACGCAAATACAATTATCCGAAGGATCTGGTGTCAACGAGAACTTCAAGGTCTGCAAACGGCATAATAGGTACCCCGTAGCCTCCACAAGCTAGTTCTGGCACGAACTCTAGCAATCACCATGCCCAGAAGTACTGGATTTGCAAATCAAATGCAGAGTGTAGTATAAGTACAACCGACCCCATGAACTCAATAAGTAACTAACCCAACCTAGGGCTGACAGTAGTGGCGAGCTCAGAAGAAAGTCAGTGTCCAATATCAATAGTCAATAACAACTCATGATATAATGAAGACAATAAAAGTAAATAACTTAAAAAAATATCATTTTCAGCTCATTCACAATTATGAAAAACTAGACATACCTTTAACGTATAACAATCAAAGCCCACTTCCACCGAAATTTCTAAAATGTGAGTTTTCAAGGAAAATGTGATTTCTCGAACTTCAGATAAGACATTTCATTTACCAGCTACCATGAGGAAAAAACATCCCTATGCCTACATGTCAAATATACATGTCAGGTCAATAACATCACAGTTAAATCACCAAGTACACTCACTCTCAGCACACTCACGGTGCCTAGCACAAATGCCCCTCACAATCACACGAATAACCATACTCAGCACTATGCGGGTGCCTGAGATAAACGGCCCTCACTAAATCACATATATATCACTGTGCATGCGCTTACTATATCATTAGACTCAAGAGGGGTGGATCTTGTCCCAAGCGCTAATCAATAATCAGTATCCATCCATTGCAGAGTGCAACCCTATCAATACATCAATTCGTTGCAGCATGCAATCCGATCCAACATAACTCACAATACGCCTCTATGGTCCACTTCTGCCATCAACCGCTCAAGTATTAATAGCTCACATCTCATAAAACTCAGCCTAAAGAGTATCCCATATAGAAGAGAACAACAACATGTGATACGACGAACAAGTAATAAATAGAGATTGAGATATAACATGCGGATGAAGAATTTTGATAAAGAATATGACTACAATTAAGGCAAACAACTCGAAATAGCAAGAATAACCCTATCATTTCTCGAAAAAATAAGTACCTAGCCTAGACATGATTATTAACATGAGTCATAGCTCAAATAATCATATAAATTGGGAAAACACAGATATAATGAGGTATGCAAGTAAACAAGTCTTTTAGCAGCCTAAAGTCCATCTGTATCTTGATTACCCATGTGTATGCACACACGTCCATCACCTAACACCTGTGTCACCCCCAAAACACCTCAAATATCATAGTCCACATGGAATGAATGCCCTCAAACAAAGTTTAAATATGTGACTTACCTCAAAATGCGTGAGTCAATAATCCAAAATCCTTCATGCACGAATCAACCTCCGAACGGCTAGAAACAACTTAATATCATCAAATAGTGCTATAGGAAACAATTCCAAATAATAAAGCTTCGATCTTGAACAAAATTAAAAAGTCAACCCAAAAGGTTAACCCCGAGCTCGTACCCCGGAACCTGTCAAAACTTACAAATTCCAAACACTTATTCCGATATGAGTCAAAATATATGTGTGTTTATCTAAATCCGTCCTTAAATTATCAATTTTCACTCTCCAAAACTAAGTAAAAAATCCCCGAATTTCATCTTTAATTCACATAAAGTAGATGTAATAATCCATGGGTAATTAATAACTAACAACAAAAGCAAGTAAACTTCACTTACCTCTTCATTTGTAGTGAAAAGCATCTCAAAAACTTGCCTCAGACCGAGCTTCACAACTCCAAATAACAAAAAAATGACCAAACTCTTCGAATTATAAAACCTGCCGGTGATTTTCCAAATCACCACACATGCGGTGCTGCATTTGCGATCAAAAACTTGCATCTACAAGTTCCACTTAAGTCCTGACCTCCCCCTTCGGCGGACCCAACCTTCACACCTGCGAGTCTGCTTCTGTGGCAATCCTATCGCTCATTTGAAAGCGCATCCGCGCTCTAGTGCTGCATCTGCGGATTTCCTCTACTATGCCCGTAACTCGCATCATCCATGGCTGCATATGCAACCTTGCATTTGCGACCAAACTTCCGTAGATGTGAACCACACCAGAACTCAGAAATCTCAGCAATGCCAACATAGTAAAAAATAATCCGACATTCACCTAAGGCCCCTGGGACCCCATTCAATTACACCGAATAATCTCAAAATGTATCACAGACCTAATCGAGGCGTCAACATCGAAACAAAGAATTACACCTCAATTCAGGCTTAATGAACTAATGGACTTTTAACTTCCAAAATGCATGTCGAACCATATCAAATCCACTCGGAATGACCTCAAATTTTGCATACAAGTCCCAAATAAAACAACATTCCTACATCAACTCTAGAAATTGAAATTTGAACTAGATATCAACAAAGTCAACTCCCGGTAAAACCTATGAGCCTTCTATATCTTCAACTTTCCAACTTTTGAAAAAAAAACAAATCAACCTACAGAACCCCAATACTAAATCCGGACATACGCCTAAGTTCAAATTCACCAGATGAACATATTAAAACCATCAGAATATCATTTTAGGGTCGCCTACACAAAATTCAAACTTAGACCAACTCTATCAACTTAAGCACCCAACCTTGAGACTAAGTGTCCCAATTCAATCCAAACTTTTCCGAAGCTAAACCAACCAACCCCGAAAGTGACATAACATCAAATACCCATAAGTAAAGCATCAAGTATGGGGAACATGGCTTAAATACAAAACACAATCAGCCAGGTCGTTACATAAGTCTTTTTATATATTTGGTTATATAGAATGAAGAAAATACGTGTTACTTACCAATTTTCTATTTGTATATATAAAATCGAGCCTTAACACGTGGATAGTTTACATAGCGATACGATATTTCTTAGGATAAATGTCATTCTGGGGATGAATAAATGGTAAAAGTTTGCCATCATAAGAAATATCTTTGACTGGGTAGCTCCTTCCCTAGGAGATGGGAGCAGTGCTCCAGTGAAGCACTCCGAAGAAGACCCTGGGGATCTATTGAACAAGTTATAATTTGAAGTCTGACTTGGTCTTCAAAAGTCTCCAAAATATGCGAGATCTATTCATATCCACGACATCTACTGCTTTTCCCACAATCGACGAGTATCTCAAAAGTAGATAACCACCAAAAGCAACTTGTGGGAGTTGGACAATTTAAACGTCAGGCTTAGGCTATAAATACTCTCACTTTTTTCACTTGTAATTCATTTTGATTCTACTCTATTTACTCATTATTATAAGTGACTTCATTTTGCTCTTGCCAAGCTGGGCAATCGACCTTTACTTTATTGTATTATAACTCAAAAAAAATCTCAATAAGACTATTCTTTCCTTCGCTAACCGATTTTAATCACATTAATATATGTTGTTTATTACTTATTTAATCTAGCTAAACAATTTTCTCGACTAAGCTCTGATTTGAACCGATTGCTAGTGACCTTATTAAATATAAATTTATTTTTATCCTAAAAATATTTTTGGGTTAAACGTTTTGCGGGCACTATGAGGCCCTTGCAATTAAGCATTTGATTCAAAGCTCTAGTTGGTTTTTCTCATTAAAAGTCTTCTCTCTCAATCATTTGTTAATTGTTTTCTACTTTGTAACCCAAAATGACTGGAAAGAACGCTCAACCAACTGATCAGAGCAAAGCACCACAATTTAGTGGACAACCGGGTAACTCCGTGAATTTCCAAGGAAAGTAGATTCCAACTAGCCAAATAAAATCTCACCCCAATCCTTTGCCCCAAAGTCAATTCATCTGGATAGAAAAAATATTAAACCCTAGAGACAAATTATGTTTTCTTTTCTTCACGTAACGAGCAACACCTCCACCCCATTTAGGACAAAAAATCAATTTTTTCACACAATGGTAGAAGTTTGTCACTCTATTTTGATGCAATCGCATCTCTTTCACATGTGCTCTCTTCTTCTCTCATATTTTAAGCAAATTCTATAAGATAACAAAAAACGAATCAAACCAAATATTTACCTTTTCATAAAATAGCAAGGATGAATCTCCATGACTCTTAAACAAAATTGGTAAAGTAATTTGTTCATAGGTCCAAATTGCCATGACCCAAAATTGCATTAAGATCCTGATGGAACCTAACCTAACCCGCTAGGTAGGCCAACATTAATAATCAACCAAAGCAATATAAAAATAAAGGATAATCAACTATCATGATATAGATAAAGCATAAATAAGTCTGACAACATCAATTAAATGCGAAAAATACTATATCAATCTCTTAAACCTCGTTAATTGTAACGACCCAGTGTTCATTTTGATTATTTTAGCCTCGTTGCCCCTATTTGACGCCTTACTTATGTGTAATTGTGGCTATACGTCTTGCTGTGGTGGTTGGTCTAGTTTCTATCGCTGAGGTTTGGAGTGAGTTGAGATACTTAGTCCAAAGGTTGTAAACTTAAGTTGTAAGAGTTGATTGGACTTTTACTTTTGTATAGACAACACAAGAATAGAGTTTTGATGGTTCCAATAGCTTTGTATGGTGATTTTGGACTTAGATGTATGTCCAAATTTAGATTTGGAGGTTCGTAGATTGGTTTGGTGCTATTCGGAAAATGTTGGAAAGATTGAGGTTTGAAAGGTTGATAGGTTTGACTGTGAGTTGACTTTATGGATATCGGGTTCAGATATTAGTTCTGGGATTTAGAATAGGACCATGGTGTCATTTAGGCATTGTGTGCGAAAATTGAGGTCATTCCGGGTTGGTTTGATGTGATTCGGCATGAGTTTTAGAAATTAGAAGTTCATTAGTTTCATTATTAAATTTGAGTGAGATTCAGGGCTTTGGTGTTGTTATATGATATTTGAGGTTTCGAGTAGGTTCGTGTTGTATTTAGGACTTGTTGGTATGTTTGAATTGTGTCCTAGGACCTCGGGTGTATTTCATATTGGCTTCGTCTTGTTTTGGTTTGAGTTGCATTTGCTGAAGTGTGCTGGAACTAGTGTCCTCACATCTATGAAAGTTTGATCACAGATGCGAGTTCGCTAATGTGGACAGGTTGTCGCAGAAGCAAAGTTGGTTGGAGGAGCAGGATTCCACATATGCAAAAGTCTAAGAGCAGATGAAAGGAGGCACCTGCGAAGAAAGACCATAGATGTAGATGCGTAGATACATACTATGGTCCGCAAATATGGAAGGGCGGAGGCTGAAGGGAAATCACACATTCAATATTTTGACAACAAATGAAGAACTGCAGATGTGGTTAAGTGACGACAAATGCGGATTCACTGGCAGACATCATATATTCGAAGGTTTGAGTGTTTTCTCATTTTGGGAGTTTTAGTGCTCGGCTAAGTGCGATTTTTAGGAGACGTTTTGCTGCATTTGAAGAGGTAAGTGAAGTTTAGTCACTTTTGATGATACATATTGATTATTATATATAATATATGTAAATTTAAGGTGAAATTTGGGGATTTTAGGTAATGTTATTAGAGAGTGAGATTTGATGATTTGAGGGTCGATTTGTGGTTGGAATTGGATAAAATAGGTATTGTTGGGCTTGTATTTGAATGGGTGTTTGAAATTTATGAATTTTGAAGGATTTCAGGGTGGAAGCCAAGGTTGAATTTTTGGGTTGACTTTGCATATTTGATTCAACACCTTAGCTTTATCATTTGGAATTGTTTCAGATGGTTTTTATTGATGATATTAAGCTGCTTTGGCTAGATTCGAGTTGCTCTGAGGCTGATTCACGTGGAAAGGGATTTTTGGAGTATTGATCTCCCCACTTTGATTTAAGTAAAATATCAAAACTTGGATTTGAGGGTAAATATCTCTGGGAACTATGTTATATGAAATGTATTAGGTGACGCATGTGCTAGGTGACGAGTGTGTGTGCATGCACTGGAGTATTCATGATTTGAGATTGATTTAGACTATTGTGGGATTTGTTTTTCCATCATGCCTCATTATATTCGTGTTTTCTAAACCTGTATGATTATTTGAGTTTTGAATCATGTTAGAAATCATGTCTTATGTGCTATTTGTTTGAGACATAATAGGGCTTTACTTATTGTTTCTGAGCTATTTCCCTTAATTGTACACATACTCTCAGTCATAGTGCTATATCCGTGTATAATATCTATATCTTTGTACTTTCTTATTTGATTCCTCACATGTTGTTGATGCCTCATATGTGTAATACTATTGAATTGAGTACAATGAGATGTGAGTAATTGAGACTTGAGCTTGATGAATGAGCTTGGGCCATACAGCCGATTTGGTATGGATTTTAAGGTGACACGCATGCCAGGCTCATATTGGGATAAGTGTTACTAATTTAGACAACGTGTGCACCCAGCCCCACTATTAGGCTATGTGATTATGATTAGTGCTTGTGCAAGATTTGCCCCTGTGGAGTCTGACATGCCAGCAGTGGGCACATGCACAATGTTATAAATACGTGCTTTGGTGAGGGGCATTTATGCCAGGCACCCGTAAAGTGCTAAGTGTTGTTATTCCTGATGGCTTCACCGTGATGATATTTAGTTGACATGTAGGCACACAGATATATTTTTCTTCATACTAGATGGTAAAAATAAAATGTTTTTATCCGTGTTGGGCTTTAACTATTATACTTGGGAAGCATGTCTAAATTTCTGAAATGTGAACGAGCTGAACATGATACTATTGAGTTATTTACTTATAGTGTTTCCTTTATATCCTGAGCTATTATTGGTTATTGATATTGGTCTCTGACTGTTTCTTGTGAGCTTGCCACTGCTTTCAGCTCAAGGTTAGGTTTGTTACTTATTGAGTACATGAGGTTGGTTGTACTCATACTACACTCTGTACTTAGTGTGAAGATCCAGGTACTTTTGGACGTGGTGATTGGTAGAGTTTTCTTAGTACCAGCTGTTGAGACTACGAGGTAGCTTCTATGTCGTCCGCAGACCTTGAAGTTCTCTTTCATTATTTTTGACATTACTATTTAATTGTTCTGCCAGTTGTATTGAGGATTTGGCCTTGTATTTTGATACTCAGTAGTGCCTATACACTTATTAACACCAGATCATTGGGATCGTTGTACCAGTATTATTGTTGTTTTCATCAGTTATTTCACGACATTTTTGTTTTTGAGTTTATTAAACCATATTTATTCAAATTCATTATTATTGTATGATTTTTGGCTTGCCTAGAAAGTAGTGTTAGGCACCGTTGCGACTCCGGTGGGAGTTGGATCGTGACAAGTTTATATTAGAGCACTAGGTTGCTTGGTTCTCATAAGTCATGAGCAAGTTTAGTAGAGTCTTGCGGATTGGTACATAGATGTATGTACTTATCCTTGAGAGGCTACCGAACTATTAGGAAACTTCCTTTTTTTGCATTCATGTCATGGGGATTTTTTAATTCCGATGTCTAAGCCTCTACTCTTCTATTCTCTCACAGATGGTAAGGACACGTTCAATTGATCAGGAACAAGTACCACCAGTCAGGGCCACGAGAGGCCAGGGCTGAGGTAGAGGCCGAGTTGGGGCTCGCACTACAGCGAGGGCAACACCTATTATGCCACCAATTGATCTAGTGGAGCAACATGTACCGGATACTTTTGAGCTAGTGGGACCAGCTCAGACACCGACGGTACCTATTATGATACCTGGTCTTCTTGAGGCTTTGGCTCAGATTTTGAGTGTGTGCACTGACATGGCTCAAGCGGTTTCAATACCAGCTGCACCAGCTACCTCATAGGCTGGGGGATGAGCCTAGACCCCTACCACCCGTACTCCAGAGCAGCTAGCTAAGGGTTATCAGACACCATAGGTATAACTAGTGTAGCCGATTGTTGCTACTCGGGTCAAAGTTGGTCCACCTATGATCGATGCGGAGCAAATGAGGTTAGAGCAGTTTACGTTTAATGGAGGAGAGTTAGACGATGGTCAGGATTTTGTAGATCGGTGTCATCGTATTCTTCGCACTTTGGGTATTGTGTATCAGTGGAGTTTTTTTCACTACCTTTCAGCTGACAGGGTAGCATACAGATGGTGGCGAGACTACGAGTTAGGCAGGCCAGCTGGCGCAACACCACTTTTGTTGCATGAGTTCTCAGATCTCTTCTTAGAGAAATTTGTTCCACAGACTCGTAAACAGGAGTTGCGTATGGCATTTGAGTAGCTACTCCAGGGAAAAATGACTGTGACTCAATACGAGATGAGGTTTGTAGATTTGGCTCGTTATGCCATATGGTTGGTACCCACTGAGAGAGAGAGAGAGAGAGAGAGAGAGAGGATCAGGAGGTTAATTAATGGCCTCAACTATGGTCTATGTTACAATTTGGCTCGAGGGGCTGGGGTAGATGCCGGGTTTGACCAAGTGGTCAAGATTGCAGGTGCTTGAAGCAGGTTCGCAGGCTTGAGCACAAGGAGTTGGAGGGAAAGAGGCCCCGTGGGTTAGAGGCTAGTCACATCATAGGAGATGTCGTCCTTTTAGGCCTGCTCTGATGTCTCATCAGGTTCCTTGTAGTTCATCAACTAGCCACAATTCATACAGCACTCTTTCGACTCAGTCATCTTTCAGTGCACTCCCATCTCATAGATTATACCGTACTCCATCAGTTTAGGGTTCATCAGTACTCGGTTTTTCTAGTGGTTATTCTAGTTCTCGGGGTCCTATTCAAGCCCCAAAGTCACACCCAGCTCGAATTTACAACGATTGTGGAGAGTTAGGGCATGTGATAAAGTATTCCCCCTATCACTATAGAGTTCAATGCAATAGGGAGGCCATATTATGACACTTGCACCCGTTGCTATGCCACTCACGCAGCTAGATCGGGATGGAGGTCGTGGGGGTCGAGGTTGCCCTAGAGGGGGAGGTCCATCAGGTGGTGGTCAGGCCCGTTTCTATGCATTTCATACCAGATTGGAGGCAGTTTCTTCCAACACTATGATAATATGTATTGTTTCAGTGTGCCACAAGGATGCATTCGTGTTATTTTATCTTGGTTACACTTATTCATATGTGTCATCATGCTTTACTCGTTATTTGGATATGCTTCGTGATTCCTTAGTTATGTATGTTCATGTATCTATGTTGATGGGTGATTTTATTTTTGTGGACAACTTATATAGGTCGTATGTGGTGACTATTGGGGCTACGAGACCAGAGTTGATCTTTTACTACTTAGCATGATTGATTTTGACGTCATTTTGGGCATAGATATCCTTGATTTTGTTCACGTTATCCTTGATTGTCACGATATGATCATGACGTTGGTAATGCTTGGGGTGCTGAGGTTGGAGTGAAGAGGCTCCCTGGATCATGTTCCTAGTAGAGTGATCTTGAATTTGAAGGCTCAATGGATAGTTGGGAAGGAATTTTTGGCGTACTTGGCCTTCGTGAGGAATGCTAGTGCTGATATTCCTACCACTGAGTCAGTTCCTATAGTGAGAGACTTCCGAGAAATGCTTCTAGTAGACTTGTCGGGCACGCTACCCAACAGGGACATTGATTTTAGTATTGACCTAGTACCAGGGTCAACCCATCTCTATTTCACCATTTCGCATGAACCTATAGAATTGAAGGAGTTGAAGGAATAGTTGCAAGAGCTACTTGATAAGAGCTTCATCAGGCCTAGTGTGTCAACTTGAGGGGCACCGGTTCTATTTGTGAAGAAGAAAGATGGTACTATAAGGATGTGTATTGGCTACAGGCAGCTGAACAAGGTTAATATTAATAACAAGTAACCACTACCGCACATTCATGACTTATTTGATATGCTTCATGGTGCTAGAGTGTTCTTGAAGATTGATTTGATGTTGGGGTATCACCAGTTGAAGATCCGTGATTCAGATATTCCACAGACGGCTTTCAGAACTCGCTATGGTCACTATGAGTGTCTGGTGATGTCTTTTGGGCTGACAAATTTCCCAGCAAACTTTATGCACTTGATGAACATTGTATGTCAGCCTTATCTTTATTCCTTCATCATAGTTTTTATTGATGATATATTGGTGTATTCAGGCAGATTGGAGAATTATGAGCAGCATCTGAGGATCGTGCTCTAGACTTTGAGGGACAAGAAGCTATATGCTAAATTCTCCAAATTTGAGTTTTGGCTTAATTCAGTGGTAGTTTTGTGGCACGTGGTGTCCTATGAGGGGATTAAGGTATATTCGAAGAAGATTGAGGAAGTTCAGAGTTGGCCCAGACCGTATTGTGCTACTAAGATCGGAGTTTCCTTAGTTTGGCCGGGTATTATTGTCAAGACCCAAACTGATGGGCCGCGACGGCCACCTGGTACCTTACTCAACCAAGTACCAATGTATCATATATTTTATATCATTCAATCATAGGTAAATGAACCAGAGTAAAGTATGAAAGAATACAAACTTATACATATGAAACACAGGCCTATAAGACCAAAATAACCACTCGTGTACTGAACATAGGCCGACAAGACCATACAATCTTTTACGTACATGGAATCTGTCTACAATCCTCTAAGAATACTTAATTTTCATAAAGGTCGGGACAGAGTCCTTCCATACCAAACAATACACGTCTAAATCATACTAACCAAACAAGCAACTCTGAAGCAAATTGAGCGCAACAATATCTTCCGCTGAGCTGATAGCCTACTTGGAGGGCTCTCGACCTGTCTATCGGGACCTGCGGTCATGAAACGCAGCGTCCCTAGGCAAAAGGGACGTCAGTACGAATAATGTATCGAGTATGTAAGGAACATAAATAAGTATATAACAGACATGGAAGAAATATATAGTGAATGACTCAACCTATAAGTCTGGATAACACTTTAAATAATGAAATACTTATAGTGTCATGCATATGCGTATGAATATCATGTAGTGCATAGGTACATGTGTTCATAACATCATCAAGCCTCTGAGGGCATTCCATCCTATCATCTCGACCACTGTGGGCAAACTCAGCAACGTATACTAGCTGATTAGGTGGTGGTGCATATATAATGCCGTATCCTTTTCCCATATCTCATATACATAATATATATATATATATATATATATATATACGCATATATAATGCCATCTGGTCATGGGTCAGTGTACATGAATGCAATGCATGAGAAGTACGTCAATAAAATCTTTCGAAGTGTCATAAGACCATTATGCCTCTGATTAATATCATAAAATCAACTTACGTATTTTCTGAGACCCATGAACAAATGATAGAATAATATGACATATGGGAATTCAAGAATATAGGCATCATAATACTTCTATGAATAGAGTCATTTATGGAGGTTGTGTGTTTGCTCGTTTCGTTCATGTCATATAGATCATGCCAAAAAGAAAGAAGGGATAGCCTTAACATACCTGAGCCAATTCTCTTGACAATCCCTCTAACACACGTCAATTGCAACAATACGGAACAAGTCGTATGAAAAGTTTGACGCAACAACGTTGCTATGTAAAGATAATGTTGGCTGAAACTTTTCCTTAAAGAATTGGCAGTAACGTTTTGCATTAGGAAGTCTTGGTGGAAGCTCTTTCTTAAGAGATGGAAAATAATATTACTATGTAAGGAATTGGCTGAAAACACTTTAGCAAAAGCGTTACTTTGCTTGATCCTTTCTTAAGAGATTCCAGATTTTATCCATACTTTTAGGTAGGCCCCACATAACTAATGAGTAAGCCACATAATAAACTTAAGTGTGACACCTCTCAATCCCAATTCAAGAGTAATTAAGTTGACTTTAAAGGGCTTCCATGTTTAGAGATGTAACACTTATCCAAATATTTGGATTAATTATCCACTAATCACTTGATTAACTTGTTAATCTCTCATTAACTAATAATTAACCAATTACCCACATAATTAAGAACTATCTCAAATAACTTCAAATACTACCCACTTTTAACATACTTTATAAACCTTACCATCATGGCCATGTGATACCTTATATGGTATTAGCCCATAAATATCGGGTATTAACGCTCGGCCCATATTTTATCCCAACATGCCTAACTTGACGAAAGTTCATTTTCTTTGACTTGATTCCCCTCCCATCTTCACGAATTTACTCATTACTTGTTTGAAATGGGATAATCCTTTTAATCTCCAAATAATCTTTTCCTTGGACTGATGTCAATTATCTTACGACAAATTCAACGTACAATACTACATGGTGCAATATCGTCGTAATTTAATACTGCAAAGTGTAACATTATCGTAATATAATACTGCAGGACGTAATATCAATGTAATATTGTGGGGTGTAACATCATTCCCCTCTTTGGAACATTCGTCCTCGAATGTTGACTGATGCTCTTATCATTTTCATAACTTGTAGCTCTTGTGAATAACTCAATACTCTCCTTGCCATTTAGGCAGTTGTTCTATGAATAAATCCAAAGGCCAGGGCATTCCCCCCTTTAGGCCTCTTTCCCACGCCATGACTTGTGATCGAATTCCTTCCAATCTCGTAACTGTTGTTACCTTCTATCATGTAGCCTGTACGACTTCAATCTTGTAAGTGCGCCTATGCGACTCTTTTCCCCTTTTTCCTCCAGCTTTTGGCCAATCTCTAGGCCTCAATTTGTAAACATATACAGAGCTTGCCAAGATGTCACTCTAGGCATCTATAGGTATACTGAATTTCTTTACTTGGATTTTGTTGATAGCATTTTTGTCACGACATAAATAGATGGGCCACGATGGACACCCTGTACCTTACTCAACCGATTACCAATGTATCGTATCTTTCATATCATTCTATCATAGGTAAATGAACCCAAATAAAGCATAAGGGAATACAAACTTATACATATAAAGTACGGGCCTATAAGACCAAAATAACCACTCGTGTACTGAACATAGGCCGATAAGACCATAGAATCTTTTACGTACATGACATCTGTCTACAAGACTCTATGAATACATAATTTTCATAAAGGTCGGGATATAGTCCCGCTATACCAAAAATACACGTCTAAATCATACTAACCAAACAAGCAAGTCCGAAGCAAATGAAGCGCACCAACATCTTCCACTGAGCTTATAGCCTACTTGGAGGGCTCTCAACTGTCTATCGGGACCTGCGGGCATGAGACACAACATCCCCAAGCAAAAGGGATGTCAGTACGAACAATGTACCGAGTATGTAAGGCACATAAATAAGTACATAATAGACATGGAAGAAATATAATGTAAATGACTCAACCTGTAAGTCTGGATAACACTGTAAATCATGAAATACTTATAGTGTCATGCATATGCATATGAATGTCATGTCGTGCATAAGTACATGTGTTCATAACATCATCAATCCTCTGAGGGCATCACATCATATCATCTCGGCCACTGTGGGCAAAATCATGAACGTATACTAGCTGATCAGGTGGTGGTGCGTATATGATGCCGTAACCTTTTCCCATATCCCATATACATATAATATACATATATATGCGTATATAACACCATCTAGTCATAGGTTAATGTACATGAACGCAATGCATGAGAAGTACGTCAATAAAATCTCTCGGAGTGTCATAAGACTATTATGCCTCTAATTAATATCATAAAATCAACTTACTTATTTTCTGAGACTCATGAACAGATGATAGAATAATATAATAAATGAGAATTCAAGAATATAGGCATCTCTAATACTTCTATTAATAGATTCATTTATGGAAGATGTGCATTTGCTCATTTTATTCGTGTCGTATAGATCATGCCAAAAAGAAAGAAGGGATATCCTTAATATACCTGAGCTGATTCACTTGACAATCTCTCTAATACACGTCAATTGCGACAACACGGAACAAGTCGTATGAAAAGTTTGAAGCGACAACATTGCTTTGCAAAGATAATGCTGGTTGAATCTTTTCCTTAAATAATTGGCAGTAACGTTTTGCATTAGGAAGTCTTGGTGGAAGCTCTTTCTTAAGAGATGGAAAATAATATTACTATGTAAGGAATTCGCGGAAAACACCTTAGATAAAAAGGTTACTTTGCTTGTATCCTTTCTTAAGAGATTCCAAATTTTATCCTTACTTTTAGGTAGGGCCCACATAACTAATGAGTAAGCCACATAATAAACTTAAGTGTGACACCTCTCAATCCCAATTCAAGAGTCATTGAGTTATCTTTAAAGGCCTGCCACATTTGGAGATGTAACACTTAATTTAAATATTTGGATTAATTATCCACTAATTACTTGATTAACTTTTTAATCTCTCATTAACCAATTACCCACATAACTTAGAACTATCTCAAATTACATAAAATATAACACACTTTTAACATACCTTTTACACCTTACTATCATGGCCTTGTGGTACCTTATATGGTATTAGTCCATAAATATCAGGTATTAATGCTCGGTCCGTATTTTATCCCAACATGCCAAACTTGGACGATAATTCATTTTCTTTCACTTGCTTCCCCTCTGACCTTCACAAATTTACTCATTACTTGTTTGAAATAGCATAATCCTTGTAATCTCCAAATAATCTTTTCCTTGGACTGATGTCAATTATCTTAAGACAAATTCAACGTACAATACATTAGGGTGTAACATCATCGTAATATAATTCTATGGGACATAATATCGATGCAATGTTGCGGGGCATAACATCATTCCCCCCTTTGCAACATTCGTCCTCGAATGTTAACTGATGCTCTTATCATTTTCATAACTTATAGTTCTTGTGAATACCTCAATACTCTTCTTACCATTTAGACAGTTGTTCTGTGAATAAATCCAAAGGTATAGGCATTCCCCCCTTTAGGCCTCTTTCCCATGCCATGACTTGTGATCGAATTCCTTCCAATCTCGTAACTATTGTTACCTTCTATCATGCAGCCTGTACGACTTCGATCTTGTAAGTGCGCCTATGCGACTCTTTTCCCCTTTTCTTCCAGCTTTTGGACAATCTCTAGGCCTCAATTTGTAAATATATACAGAGCTTGACAAGATGTCACTCTGGGCATCTATAGGTATACTAAATTTCTTCACTCGGTACTTCGTTGACAACACTTTTGTCATGACCCAAACTGATGGACTGCGACGGGCACCCGGTACCTTACTCAACCGAGTATCAATATATAGTATCTTTCATATCATTCTATCATAGGTGAATGAACTGGATTAAATCATGAGGGAATACAAACTTATACATATGAAGTACGAGCCTATAAGACAAAAATAACCACTCATGTACTGGACATAGGCCGACAAGAACATACAATCTTTCACATACATGATATCTATGTACAAGCCTCTAAGAATATATAATTTTCATAAAGGTCAGGACAGAGTCCTACCATACCAAACAATACACGTCTAAATCATACTAACCAAACAAGCAACTTCGAAGAAAATGGAGCGCACCAACATCTTCCCCTAAGCTGATAGCCTACTTGGAGGGCTCTCGACCTGTCTATCGGGACCTGCGGGCATGAAATGCAGCGTCCCCAAGCAAAAGGGACGTCGGTACGAATAATGTACCAAGTATGTAAGGCACATAAATAAGTATATAATAGACATGGAAGAAATATAGATAAATGACTCAACCTGTAAGTTCAGATAACTCTGTAAATTATGAAATACTTATAGTGTCATGCATATGCATATGAATGTCATATCGTGCATAGGTACATGTGTTCATAACAACATCAAGCCTCTGAGGGCATCCAATCATATCATCTCGGCCACTGTGAGGAAAATTATCAATGTATACTAGCTGATCAAGTGGTGATGCGTATAAAAAGCCATAACTTTTTCCCATATCCCATATACATGTAATATACATGTATACACATATATAACGCTATATTTTCATGGGTCAATGAACATAAATGCAATGCATGGGAAGTACATCAATAAAATCTTTCGGAGTGTCATAAGACCGTTATGCCTCTGATTAATATCATAAAATCAACTTACATATTTTCTGAGACTCATGAACAGATGATAGAATAATATGATACATTAGAATTCAAGAATATAAGCATATCTAGTACTTTTATGAATAGAGTTATTTATGGAAGTTGTGCATTTTCTCATTTCGTTCGTGTTGTATAGATCATGCCAAAAAGAAAGAAGGGATAGCCTTAATATACCCGAGCCGATTCTCTTAACAATCCCTCTAGCACACCTTAATTGCGACAACACAGAACAAGTCGTATGAAAAGTTTCAAGCAACAACGTTGCTATGCAAAGATAGTGTTGGCTGAAACTTTTCCTTAAAGAATTGGCACTAACGTTTTGAATTTGGAAGTCTTGGTGGAAGCTCATTCTTAAGAGATGGAAAATATTATTACTATGTAAGGAATTGGCTGAAAACACTTCAGCAAAAACGTTACTTTGCTTGAATCCTTTCTTAAGAGATTCCAAATTTTATCCTTACTTTTAGGTTGGCCCCACATAACTAATGAGTAAGCCACATAATAAACTTAAGTGTGACACCTCTCAATCCCAATTCCAGAGTCATTAAGTTATTTTTAAAGGCCTACCACATTTGGAGATGTAACACTTAATTTAAATATTTGGATTAATTATCCACTAATTATTTGATTAACTTGTTAATCTCCCATTAACTAATAATTAACTAATTACCCACATAATTAAGAACTATCTCAAATTACATAATATACTACCCACTTTTAACATATCTTATACACCTTACTATCATGGCCATGTGGTACCTTATATGATATTGGTCCATAAATATCGGGTATTAATGCTCGGCCCGTATTTTATACCAACATGCCGAACATGGGCGAAAATTCATTTTCTTTGACTTGTTTCCCCTCTCACCTTTACGAATTTACTCATTACTTGTTTGAAATAGCATAATCCTTATAATCTCCAAATAATCTTTTCCTTGGACTAATGTCAATTATCTTACGACAAATTCAATGTACAATACTACAGGGTGCAACATCGACGTAATTTAATACTGCGAAGCGTAACATTATCGTAAAATAATACTGCGGGACGTAATATCGATGTAATATTGTGGGGCATAACAATTATCTCCATTCTGTGGAGGGTTTCTTGTTCATTGCTGCACCTTTGACTAGGTTGACCCAAAAGAGCGCCCCATTAGGTGGTTTGATGAGTGTGAGGAGAGCTTTTAGAAGCTCTAAACTGCAGTGACTATAACTCCAGTCCTAGTTCTACCTTCGAGATCGGGTTCTTAGACATTTTATTGTGATGCTTCATGGATTGGCATTGGATGTTTGTTGATGCATGGGATAAGGTTATCATTTATGCTTCGTGTGAGTTGATGCACCATGAGAAGAACTACCATGTACATGATTTAGATTTGGCAGCCATTGTTCACACATTGAAGATTTAGAGATACTATCTCTACAACGTGTCTTGTGAGGTATTCACAGTTTATAAGAATCTACAACACTTATTCAAGTAAAAGGACTTGAATATTAGGCAATAAAGGTGGTTAAACCTACTAAATTACTATAATATCACCAATCTATATCATCCGGGAAAGGCAAATGTGGTGACCAGTGCTTTGAGTAGGAAGGTCGAAAGCATGGGGAGTTTTGCTTATCTTTCAGTTGAGGAGATGCTATTAGCATTGGATGTTCAGGCTTTGGCTAATTAGTTTGTGAGGTTGGATACTTCAGAGCCTAGCCGGGTTTTTTCTTATGTGGTTTCACAGTCTTCTTTGTTCGAGTGCATCAAGGTCTGTCAGTGTGATGATCCCTTTTTGCTTGTCCTGAAGGACATAGTGCAGAACATTGATGCTAAAAAGGTTACTATTAGAGATGATGAGGTATTAAGGATTTAGGTTCGGATCTGTGTTCCAAATGTGGATGGGTTGCAAGAATCAATACATGGGGAGGCCCATAGTTCGTGGTAATCCATTCATCCTAGTGCCATGAAGATGCATCAGGATTTGAGGTAGCAGTATTGGTGGCGGAGGATGAAGAAAGATATTGTTGAGTATGTTGCTCTATGCTTGAACTGTTAGCAGGTGAGGTACAAGCATCAAAGACTCGGTGGTTTGCTTCAAAGGCTTGATATTCCGGAGTGGAAGTGGGAATGTATCACGATGGATTTTGTAGTGGGACTTGCACAAACCTTGAGGAAATTTGACACAATATGGGTTATTGTGGATAAAATGACCAAGTCTACACACTTCATTCCAATTATGAGTACCTTCTCTTCAGAGCAGCTGGCTTGAATTTACATTCGTAAGATTGTTTGTATTCATGGTGTGCCCGCGTCAATTATCTCGGAATGAGGCACTTTTCTCACATAGTAGTTTTGGTTAAAGGTGTAGCGAGAGTTAGGCACACAGGTAGAGCTGAGTACATCAATTCATCCCCAGACAGATGGGAAATCCAAGCGTATTATTCAGATCTTGCATGACATGTTATGTGCTTGTGTTATTTCTTTCTGGGTTTCATGGGATCAGTTTATTCTGTTAGCAGAGTTTGCCTACAAACAAAACTATTAGTCAAGTATCTAGATGGTTCCTTATGAGGCCTTATATAGGAGGCGATGCCGTTCTCCAGTTGGTTGGTTTGAGCCTGGGGAGGCTAGGTTATTGGGCACTAATTAGGTCCGTGACACTTTGGAGAAGGTAAAGTTGATCCAAGAGCGGCTTCGTACAACACAGTCCAAGAAGAAGAGTTATGCTAATAGAAAGGCTTTTGATGGTGCATACACAGTGTAAGAAGGTTCTACTCAGAGTTTCCCCATGAAAGGTGTGATGAGTTTTGGGAAGAAGGGGAAGTTGAGCTCTAGGTATAATGGTTTCGGCTTATTTTGTTTTGAGTTTCATTTGCTTAAGTTTGCTGGAACTAGTTTCATCGCATTTGTAAGTGTTGCAGATGCAAGTCCGCTAATACAGACAGTTAGTCATAGAAGCGAAGTTGGCTGAGGAGCAAGAGTCCGCAAATGCGGAAGTCTAAACATAGAAGCGGGGCCACACCTGTGATTAATGACTGCAAATGCGGATGCGCAGATACATACTATGGTCTGCAAACGTGGAAGGTCGAAGAATGAGGGGAAAACGCAAATGTGATATTTTGACAGCAAATGCGGAATCGCAGATGCAGATTCACTAGCAGACTTCATATATTCGAAAGATTTGAGTGTTTTCTCATTTTGGGGGTTTTGGAGCTCGGCTAAGGGCATTGTTTGGGAGACGTTTTGCTGCAATTGAAGCGGTATATGAAGTTTAATCACTTTTGATGATAGATATTGATTGCCCATTAATTATTACACCTAGTTTATGTGAATTCAAGATAAAATTTGGGGATTTAGGCTATGTTATTGGAGAGTCAGATTTGATGATTTGAGGGTCGATTTGTCGTTGGAATTGGATGAAAGTGGATGCTTGGACTCGTATTTGAATAGGCGTTCGAAATTTGTTAATTTTATCAGGTTTTGAAGTGCGGGCCCGGGGTTGACTTTTTGTTTTGATTTTGCATATTTGATTCAAGACCTTAACTTTATCATTTGGAATTATTTTCAATGGCTTTTATTGATGACATTAAGTTGCTTTGGCTAGATTCGAGTCGCTCAGAGGCCCATTCGCGTGGCCAGGGCTTTTAGGAGTATTTCTCTCCATGATTTGAGGTAAGTACCATATCTAAACTTGTATTTAAGGGTAAGTATCTCTAGGAACCATGTTATATGAGATGTATTGGGGTGACGCACGCGCTAGGTAACTGGCGTGTGTGCGTGCACCAGAATATTCATGATTTGAGAGGGATTTTAGACTATTACGAGATTTGTTTTGCTAGCATTCCTCATTATATCTATGTTTTCCAAACCTGTATGATTATTTGAGTTCTGATTCATTTTATAAATCATATCTAGGCTATGTGCTTTTTGTTTGAGACATGATAGGGGCTATACTTGCTGTTTCTGAGCTATTTGCCTTAATTGTTCTCATACTCTCAATTATGATGCTATATCCGTTTATGATATCTCTGTCTTAGTAATTTATTCTTTGATTTCCCACATGTTGTTGATGCGTCATATGTGTAACATTGTTGAATTTAGTACTGTGAGATGTGAGCAATTGAGACTTGAGCGGTTGATGACTGAGCTTGCGCCATAGAGCCAATTTGGTATTGATTTTGAGGTGACGCGTACGCAGGCTCATATTGGGTTAAGTTTTACAGATTTGGGGCGACGCGTGCACCAAGCCCCACTATTGAGCTATGTGATAATGATTAACGCTTGGGCAGGATCCACCCCTCCGGAGTCTGACATGCCGGCTGTGGGTGCATGTACAGTGTTACAAATACGTACTTTTGTATGTGGCATTTATTCTAGTCACCCGTACAATGTTAAGTGTTTTTATTCTGAATGGATTCACCGTGATGATATTGAGTTGAAATCTATATTTGCCATGTAGGCGTATAAATGTATTTTTTCTCATGTTATCTAGTAAATAAAATATTTTTATCCGTGTTGGGCTTTAAGTGTTACACTTGGGAAGCATGTCTAAATTTCTAAAATGTGAACAAGATGAACATGATATCATTGAGTTATTTACTTATTCTGTTCCCTTTATATCTTAAGTTGTTCTTGGTTATTGATATTGGTGTCTCACTGTTTCTTCTGAGCTCATCACTGCTTTTAGCCCAAGGTTAGGTTTGTTACTTATTCTGTACATATGGTCAGTTGTACTCATACTATATTTTGCACTTCATGTGCAGATCCAGGTACTTTCGGATATGGTGATTGCTATAGGTGTCTTGGTACCAGATGTTGGGAGACTACAAGGTAGCTGCTATGACATCCACAGACCTTGAAGTTCTCTTTCAGTATTTCTGTCATTATTGCTCTGTTGTTCAACCAATTGTATTGAGGATTTGGCCTTGTATTTTGATACTCAGTAGTTCTCACGTACTCGTTGACACAAATCATTGGGATGGTTGTTGCAGTATTGTTGTTGTTTTCATTAGTTATTTCAAAATATTTCTGCTGTTGAGCTTATTAAACCATGATTACTGAAATTCATTGTTATTGTGTGACTATTGGCTTGCCTAGCAAGTAGTTTTAGGCACCGTCATGGCTCCGGTGGGAGTTGGTATATGTATTCATGAGCTTCTAAATAGAGTACAACCAGGTTTTAAATATAAAAGTACTCTATAGAACAAGATATATAGTATGATATATAAGAAGTGGACTCCATAAGCTGTGAATCTGATATAGCAGATTACCATAAAGTCTTCAAAATGAAGCTACTACACACACTCCTGGATGCCGCTAGAACCAATATCACAATCTGTACAAGAATGTGCAGAAATGTAGTATGAGTATCACGACCCAAATCGAAGCACAGAGAGCAGCTCACCACTAAATGCCCGGGTGGTGCGTCTACATGCCTGAATGACCACCTGAAGTTGTCACGACCCAACTTCTACCAGAGCTGCAATGACACCTGACTCTACTTGATAGGAAAGCCAGTAGTTTTACACTAACAACAATTTCAATACAATAATATTTAATAAACTAAATAGCGGAAATATTATGAATTAACTACAAAACAACAGTAATACCACTACAACTATCCTAATGATCTGGTGTCAACAAGTACATGAGCACTATTGAATATCAATTTACAAGGCCAAATCCTCAAAACAACTGTCTGAATAATAGAACTGTAATAATAGAAATAAATGAAAGAGAACTTCAAGGTATGCGGATGATATATCAGCTACCTCGTAGTCTCCCAAAAGCTCCTACCGATAGAACTCTACCAATCACACGTCCGAAAGTACCTGGATCTGCACATGAAGTGCAGAGTGTAATATGAGTACAACCGACCCCATTTACTCAATAAGTAACAAACCTAACCTTAGTCTGAAAGCAGTGATGAGCTTAGAAGAAACAATTAGTGACCAATACCATTAACCAGTAAAAACTTAGGATATAAAGGAAATAGTAAGAATAAATAACTCAATGATATCATGTTCAGCTTGTTCACATTATAGGAATTAGACATGCTTTCCAAGTATACTAGTTAAAGCCCGAGACAGATAAACATTTCATTTACCAGCTAGCATGAAGAAAGTACTGCTCTATGCTTACATGCCAATTATATATGTCAACTCAATATCATCACAGTGAAACCATCAAGAATAACCACACTTAGCACGCTCATGGTTCCTAGCACAAGGTCCCTCGCCATTACACACAACTACACTCAGTACTGTACCGACGCCTAGCATAAATGCCCCTCAGCAAAGCACGTGTATATATCACTGTGCATGCACTCACTGAAAGTATCAGACTCTGGAAGGGCGGATCCTGACCGAAGCGCTAATCAAAATCGCATAGCCCAATAGTAGGGCATGGTGCATGCGTCACCCAAAATCAATGACACGCTTAGCCCAATATGAGCCTGGAATATGTGTTACCTCAAATCAATACCAAATCGGGTATATGGCCCAAGCCCAGTCATCAACCGCTCAAGTCTCAGTTAACTACATTTCATAGTACTCAATTCAAACAGTACATACAAGGCATCAACAACATGTGAGGAATCAAATAAGAAAGTACTTAGAGGTAGATATCATACACGGATATATGATCATGGTTGAGAGTATGTGTACAATTAAGACAAATAGCTCAGAAACATCAAGAATAGACGTATCATGTCTTAAACAAATAGCACATATCCTAGACATGATTTCTAATATGAATCAGAATTTAAATAATTATATAGGTTTAGAAAACACGGATATGACAAGTCATGATAGCAAAACTAATACTATAATAGTCTAAAAGCTACCCTAAATTAGGAATACTCCAGTGCACACACACACCCCCATCACCTAGCACGTGCGTCACCCCAATACATTTCATATAACATAGGTCTCAGGGATATTTACCCTCAAATCCAAGTTTAAATATATTACTTGCCTCAAATTGTGCAAATCACTATTCCAAAAATCCCTTGGCATGCGAATTAGCCTTCGAGCAATTCAAATCTAACCAAAACAACTTAATATAATCAATAAAATCCATAGAAACCGATTCCAATTGATAAAGATAAGATCTTTAACCAAAATCGAAAAGTCAAGCCAAAAATTTAACCTCGGGCTTGCACCTCAAAACCCAACCAAACTCACAAATTTTTAACGCCCTTTCCGATAAGATTCCGACCATACCAAAATCATCAAATTCCAACCATAAATCTCACTCTTCAATAACATAGTCCAAAAACCCCTAAATCCCACCTTGAATTCTCATAAATTAGGTGTAACAATCTATGGATAATCAATATCTGACACCAAAAATGAGTAAGAATCACTTACCTCTTTAACTATGATGGAAAGAACTCAAACAATCGCCCTAGACCGCTTTCCTCAAATCGAAAAATGAGAAAACACTCAAACCCTTGATTATAAAACCTATCCAGCAATTTTGCACTTGCGGTCACTTAACTGCTTCTGCAGGACAAGGGCCCCATTTGTGAACCCAGCCAATTTCCCGACAATCCGCTTCTGCGGTCATACTCCTGCACTTGTGCACCCGTAGTTTCTTTCTGCATCTGCGATTACTACTCCTTCAGCGAAACTTAGCTTCTATGGACCCCTCCTCACAGAAGCGCATCCGCTTATGAGAAATCCTTTGTGCATCTGTGGACTTCCCCTGTCCAGACCAACATTGCACTTGTGTAACAAAGGCTGCATATGTAACTCCGGATCTACGACCAATCCTACTGTAGATGCAAAAGCACCAGAAGCCAAAAGCTTTAGCAATAACACTATGTCTGGTCCGAACTCAATCCGAAACACCCCTGAGGCCCCCGAGACCCGGTCCTAACATACCAACCAATTCCACAACATAAGACGAACTTACTCGAAGCCTCAAATTACATAAAAACATAAAAACCACGAATCACACCTTAATTCAAGCATAATGAATTATTAAAATTTCAACTTCCAAAGTTCATGCCGAACCATATTAAATCAACTCTGAATGACCTCAAATTTTGAATACAAATCCCAAATGACACAACCGACCTATTCCAACTCCCGGAACAAAAATCCGAACCCGATATTATTAAAGTCATTTCTAGGTCAAACCCATCAACCTTCCAAACCTTCGACATTCTAAATTTCACCGAAAGGCACCAAACAAGCCAAGGGACCTCCAAATCTGCATCTGGACCTACACCTAAATTCAAAACCACCATACAAAGCTATTGGAAGCATCAAACCACATTCAGACCTACACCTAAGTTCAAAACGACCATACAAAGCTATTGAAACCATCAAAACTCTATTCCAGAGTCGTCTACACAAAAGTCAAACCCCGGTCAACTTTTTCAACTTAAGCTTCCAACCATTGGACTAAGTGTCACAATTCACTCCGAAACTTTCCCAAAACAAAACCAACAACCCAGGCAAATCACAAAATCTCAAATACATAAAAATAAATCATCAAATAGGGGAAATGAGGCTAAAATACTCAAAGCAACCAGTCGGGTCATTACAAAAGTACCTGTCTCTGTACTTGCACAAGTAGTGTAGAAGTGTTGTATGAGTGCTTAATTCAACGCCTACCCGGTAAGTATCTAGTCTAACCTCGAAGAAGTAGTAGCGAGGGGTCTACTTTAACACTTACTAGTTGTCAAATAATAAAGTACATAAAGTAGACTTGTATAGAATGCAACAAGTAGCAACAAGATAGATAAACATTAATAATAAATTTTCCAAACATAAATTATTACGAAATCGCTATAATGCCATAACCTTCCTCGAAGGCACAAGATCAACTGATACCAATACCAAATCAAATCTTAAGTATTACGCATGAGCCTGCCAAGGCGAACGGCCAAACCCCATACGAATAACTCACAATATTGCCGAGGCGAACGCGATACCGTAAGAGTAATTTACAATACTGTGAGGCCAACAGACCGATCCCATAAGAATAACTAATAATCATGCTAAGACGAATGAGCCTTGATACACTTAATAGCCACTTGAAGTGTCTAAATGGTAAATGGGTCAGTTGAGGTGTTTGTTTGATTGTTAAGGACAACTTAAAGAGGTCGTTTATGTATTTCGCCAACAAGTATAATTTATATTTAAGGCATGGTGTGGATCTAAGTCTACCCGTACATAAACATGAGTCTAGCTATGCACGAACTCCTGTCACCTCGTATGTACGTAGCACCCACAACAAGTAGAACACAACAATTAAAGTACATAAAGGGATAATTCCCTCTTACAAGATTAGGCAAGAGACTTATCTCACTTCCAAGCTCACTACTCGACTTTCAAGCCTCACTAGCCTCTTCAAATCGATGTCGCTCAACTCGAAACTAGACAAAGGTCATGCAAACTAGTCAATATATACTTAAAAGTTCATAATTCAACTATTAGAGAAGCCAACTCAAAAAGTCAATAAAAGTCAACCCCAGACTTGTGTGCTCGGATTCCGGGAAATTTCGAAGGTAAGTGTTACCCATGACATTGTGAACTCAAATATACTTGTACTCAATCCTGTATTCAATTTCGTGGCCAAATCCCATTTTTACTAATCCCTAGGTTCTTCAACAAAAATCCCAAAATTCCACAATTGCTATGTTAAAATGTACCCATAATACATGTATTTAACTCATAATAGGTAGAAATCACTTACCTTGTGATGCTTGATTGAAATCCCCCTCCAAAGAGCTCAAAATATCATCCAACTCAGTCCTTTCTTCTTTACGATTGCGGAAGCCTCCTCATGATAGCAACCCAACACTGAAGCTGCCCAACAATCCTCTTCTCTTTTGTGAACCCCAGGTTGCGTTCGTGATGCCTCTAGACCCCTTCCCTTCGCGTTAACGATCCCTGAGCCGCGTTCACAAAGGCTTAACGTCTGCAAGGCCCATCCGTCCCCTTTCTTCTTTGTGTTCGTGCTTGGACTTCCGCGTTCGTGAAGGAGAGTTAGGTCCTCCCTCACGTTCATGAAGACTTCTTCGCATTCGCGAAGAACAATCAGCTGCTCCTCCAATATCCGCAATTGCGATCGCGGAACACCCTTTGCAATCACAAATCACAATAATACCGGCAAAAATTTGCCAACTACAAAAATGCTCCAGGTGATCCGAAACTCATTCAATCCCCCCGGTACAACGCCCAATCATACAAACAAGTCCAAAAACATCACTTGGACCTATTCGAAGTATTGGAACACATAAAATAACATCAAATCCAAGAATTGCACCTCAAACAAAATTAATCAACTTCTAAACTTCATACTTCTTCTAACAAATTCCAAACGTGACGAATCATACATAAACTAAAGTTTACTTCAAATAAAACTTAGAAAACTCTAAAACCTTCAATGTGCATACTTCCAATAATAAGCGCCAAAACGCTTCTATTTCATCCAAAACTCGATTAGAACATAAGCCCAAGTCAAAAATCGTCATACGACCTATTGGAACCTTCAAATCCCAATTCCAGGTCGTTTACTAAAAGTCTTGACTCAAGTCAAACTTTGGTACCTAGGCCATAATTATGGTACTAAGTGTTCCGAATTCAACCCGGACCCTTTTAAAACCAAACCAACCGTCCCTGCAAGTCATAAAATAACAAAACAGATACGAGAAGTCTTAAATAGGGGAAGAGAGATCTAGAAAGAAAAAATATCGGTCGAGTCATTACATTCGCCACCTCTTAAGAAAACATTCGTCCTCGAACTGGTTTAGAATCATATGTGAAGTGCCGCATAAATGTTCATATATTCTCCATATGTCCTCCCTGGTCTCCCAAGTATCTTCCTCGACTGGTTGACCCTTCCACTGTACCTTCAGCACTGAAATATTCTTAGACCTCAACTTGCGTACATGCCTGCCAACAATAGCAACTGTCTCGTCCTCAAAACCCAAGATCTTATCTAGCTGAACTGTGTTGTAATCCAACACATGTGACATGTTGGCATTGTACCTCTAGAGCATAGGCACGTGGAATATCTAATGAAGTCACAACAAACTAGGAGGAAAGGCAAGATGTATGAAACCTCACCAACTCGCTCCAACACCTTAAATATACTGATGAACCTCGGACACAACTTGCCTATCTTTACGAACCTCATGATACCCTTCATCAACGAGACTTTCAAGAGGACCTTCTCGCCTACCATAAAAGGCAAATCATGCGCCTTTTATCTGCATAACTCTTCTTCCTGGAGTGTGTTTTCTGAAGTCACTCTTGAATCAATTTTACCTTATCCAAGGTATCCTTTACCAAATTAGTACCATATAACCTAGCCTCACCGGGCTCATACCAACCAATTGGGGAACGACATCGTCGCCATACAAGGACTCAAATGGAGCCATCTCGATGCTGGACTGATTACTGTTGTTATAAGCAAACTCAACCATAGGTAAGAATTGATCCTACAACCATCTGAAGTCAATCACACATGCTCTAAGCATATCCTCAAGAATCTGAACTGTCCACTCTGACTGCCCATCAGTCTGCGGATGAAAGGCCGTGTTGAGCTCTACACGGGTACCTAACTCACTCTGTACAGCTCTCCATAAATGCAAGGTGAACTGAGGTTCTCTATCTGAAATGATGAAAATAGACACGCCATGCAACCGAATGATCTCCTGAATATAAATTTGGGCCAACCTCTTTGAAGTATATGTAGTCATCGCCGAAATAAAGTGTGTAGACTTGGTCAATCTGTCAACAAATGACCCAAACGACATCCAATTTACTAAACGTCTGCGGTCAACCAACCATGAAATCCATAGTGATCCGCTCCCACTTCTATTACAGTATAACCATCTGCTGAAATAAGCTACCTGGCCTCTAGTGCTCGCACATAACTTGTTGGTAATTCAGACATATCGCCACATACTCAACTATGTCCTTTTTCATTCACTGCCACTAATAATGCTGCCTCAAGTTGCAATACATCTTCCTGGCACTTGGATGAATAAAATAACCCAAATTGTGTGCCTCCTCTAGAATCGTCTCCCTCAAGCATCAACATTAGGAACACATAAGTGACACCGGAATCGCAAAGCACCATTGTTTACCGTGAAAATGGTAATAGCAATTAAATTTGATTTAGTAGTTCTAAAAATATGTGATCTATTTTTATGCTAGTTGTTAGGCAATTGCTGCTATGTGGAAGACTTAGAAACGAGATAAGAGCTTGGGAGTGAGACAGTAACCAAACCGAATGATCAATAATTGGGGCCTCAAGCTTGCCTATTCGAGGGTCTCGAGGTCGAATCCAAAGCTAGGCTATGATCTATCGAGGGTGGTCGATGGAGACTAAAAATTATAAAAAAATCAGTGATGGCCCTTTATGGACAATAACAAGAAATAAATGATGAACTTTAAGTAGAACACAATATATATGAGCAATAAATGAAATAATGAGATAAAGAGAATAAGTTAGAGAGTAGAGAGAATGTTATTATGTATTTAGTATGGAGCAACAGATGTTTAAAAAATGACAAGGATCCCCTTTATATAAGAGGGGGAATCCCAACATAGTACAAGTGCATTTATTACAAAGATATGGAGATGTGACAACTAGTTAATGCCACGATATGAGCTCAGACTAGCCTGACAAACTTTGTCGGCTCTAGGTTCACGCCTTGGGAACTCCCCACTTTCTTTCCATAACCGTCGGTCTCATACTTCCCCGAGGTCGAGCATCAATGGCCCTCAAGGGATGAAACCCGATCATGATTTTGAGCCTTCGAGACGTCGTAACCATGGGAAATCGGACCCTTTGATTTGACCATATACAATTATCATCAATAATAGTGACCCCTTTGGAATCACCTTGTAGCATCGTCTCTCTAAGGACCAGCAAGTGTAGACCATCATCCTAATGATCCTTGATTCGCTCGAATAAAGAAGACTGGACTACAACACATGCAAGAATTCGTATGGGCTCTGAAATATCTAGCCTCACAAGTTGTTTAGCTAAGGATTGAATGTCTAAAGACAATGGCCTCTCCTCTGCTGAAATGAAGACCAAACTACACATACCTTTGGCTTTTCTTCTCAAGGCATCTGTGACCGCATTTGCCTTGCCCGAATGATAAAGGATGGTAATATCATAATCCTTAAGTAACTCAAGCCACCTGAACTGCCTTAGATTAAGATCCCTCTACTTAAACAAATGCTGCAAACTACGGTGATTGGAGTATACCTCGCACGACACTAGATAAAGATAATACCTATAGATCTTGAGAGCGTGAACTATCATAGCCAACTCCAAATCGTGCACATGGTAATTCTTCTCATGGGGCTTCAACTGATGTGAAGCATATGCAATAACTCACCCCTCCTACATCAATACACAACACAAGCCAACGTGTGAAGGGTCACAATACCAAGTATACAACCCCAAACTGGAGGGAAAAACCAACGCTGGTGCTATAGTCAATACAGCCTTGAGCTTCTAAAATCTGACCCCAAAATCATCGGACTATCTGAATTGAGCACCCTTTTGGGTCAATCTAGTCAAAGGGGCTTCAATAGACGAGAATCCCTTTGCAAATCGATGATAATAACCTGCAAGCCCTAAGAAACTGCTGATCTTGATCGTTGTAGTAGGACGAGGACAACTATAAACCGCCTAGATCATCTTGGGATTCACTTTAATACCCTCACCTAATACAACATGCCCCAAGAAAGCCACAAAATCTAACCGGAACTCGCACTTGGAGAACTTAGCATGTAGCTTTTATTCCTGCATGGTCTGAAGCACTATCCTCACATGATGTTTGTGTTCCTCCATGCTACGCTAATAGATCAATATGTCATCAATAAAGACAATGACAAATGAGTCAAGATATGGCCTGAACACCCGAGTAATCAAATCCATAAATTCCACCGGGGCATTAGTCAAGCCGAAGGATATCACTAGAAACTCATAGTGCCCAAATCAAGTTAGGAAAGCTGTCTTCAAAATATTCGAAGCACGAATCCTCAGCTGATGATACCAAGATCCCAAGTTGATCTTCGAGAACATTCTAGCACCTTGTAGCTAATCAAACAAATCATTAATGCGTGTTACTTATTCTTGATGGTGTCTTTGTTCAACTGGCGGTAATCAATGCACATCCACATGCTCCTATCCTTTTTCTTCACAAATAATACTAGTTCACCTTAAGGCAACACATTTATCCTGATGAACCCTTCTCGAGCAACTCCTAAAGTTGTTCCTTAAACACCCTCGACTTCACTAGAGCTATGTGATAAGGCAGAATAGAGATAGGCTAGGTTCCTGGTACCAAATCAGTACTAACATCGATATCACAATCTAGTGGCATACTTAGTAGATCAGCAGGAAATAAACTAGAAAACTCTTGCACCGCAGGCACTGAATCTATCATGAGAGTATCCACAATAGCATCTCAAACAAAAGCCTAATAGTCCAAACACCCCTTCTCGACCATATGCCGAGCCTTCAAGAAAGAAATAACCTGACTGGATGTACCAATAAATGAACCTCTCCACTCTAGCATAGGAAACTCTAGCATCACAAAGGTAACAATCTTGGCATGGCAATTGAGAATGCATGGTATGGAGACAAACAATACATATCCAGGATAATCTTGAAGTCAATAATATCGAGTAATAGAAGATTTTCTCTGGTCTCACAACCATAGAAAGTCACTACACAAGACCGGTAAACCTGATACACAATAATAGAATCACCCACGAGCATGGACACATATATAAGAGCACCCAAGGACTCACAAGATACATCTAAATAAGGAACAAATAGAGAAGAAACATAGGAATAGGTAGACCCTAGATAAAATAGTACTGAAGCTTCCCTACGAGAGACAGAAATAATACCTGTGATCACTGCATCGAAGGCGACTGCCTTTGGTCTAGCCGGAAAGGCATAGAATCTAGCCAGAGTGCCACCTGACTGGCCTCCACATCTAGGGCGGCCCCTACCAACTTACCTTATACCTCTAGCCTACCAGACGGGCAATGCGCTAGTTGGTGCAGTAATATGGGCCGATAGTCCTACTGCACTGCCTTGCCCTGAAGTCTATGACAAAACCTCGTCATGTGGCCCAACTCCCCACTGACTTTGAGTTTGACCTTGATAACCAGAGTACCCACTGAAGGAACCCTAAATAGTAAGCGGGCGGAAAGTACTCTCTAGGATAGCACTGAAGTACAGTCGTGCTAGAGCACCTTGAATAGCATGTGGTGCTGAATGCATGGGCCTGCGAGGATGGACCCTCATCAACTGACATCTGCCCCTAGATGGGGCGCTGCCGAGGCTGCTTGTCCCTCTATGCAAACGGTATGCTCTAGTTGCGGATACGCTCGATCCTCCAAGCTATATCCACAACCTAGAAGAATGGGGTCCTTATCTCTTCCTCTCGCGCCATATAAACCTGAATCTCAGGGTGCAAACCTTGCAATAAACCTCCGCACTCTCTCTGCATTTTTGGGGAGTATGATAGCTACAGGAAGAGACAAGTAAGTAAATCATGTCTCGTAGTCAATCATAGACATCTAAGCCTGTTGGAGCCACTCAAACTGACCTGTAGCTCCTATCTCTATAAAGGTAGAATATACTTCTCTAGAAAATGGTGTGTGAATTGATACCAAGTCAAGGTCCTACTTTGGAGATAAGACTGCAAACACCTATGGGCCTTCCCCTCTAGTTGAAATGTGGTAAAGTCTACCCTATTGGACTCTGCTACCCCTATATTATGCAGCCTCTATCGGTAATGGTCGATGAAATCATGTGGGTCCTTTGACTTCTCACCGCTAAAGATAGGAGGATGAAGCCTAGTCCATCTATCCAGACGCTTCTATTCCTCAACGGCCGTGGCCGTCTGCTCTCTACTCTAACCGCTACAATCGGTTGAACCCCACTCGTAGGCAGTGCACTTGGGGTCTGATAAACGACATCAACCTACCCAAAGGTTTGAGCATAGAGGTCTGTGCTACCACTCCTGCTTGAGATATGGCCGGATCTATAGTGTATAGTCCCGCCTAAGTCATAGAATCTATAAATCGCAACATACGGCCCATGGCCTCTTGAAAGCCCGTTGTGGTCATAAAATCTGCTGGGGCTAGCTCAACAGCAGGGACCTCATCTTACTCCTTAATAACAAGATCCTCAATCGGAAATAATGGTAGTACTACGGAAGAAACTCTAGGATGTTGTCGTGCTCTAGCAGGAGCTTTGGCCCTCCCTCAGCCTCTGTCTCTACCTCTAATGACTGGGGGAGCAGCCCCTATGCCACCAGGTAATGTCGTTGCGCGTGTTCTTACCATATGTGAGAGAATAAAAGAAAGATACTAAGCATAACATCAAATACATGATAGGAGATGAAGAAAGAGAAGTTTTCTAACACCCTATAGCCTCTCAAAGATAAGTACATGCATCTCCACACCGATCTACAAGACTCTACTAGGTCTGTTCATGACTCCTGAAACTTATTTGAATCTAATGCTTTGATACCAAGCTGTCACGATCCAATTTCCACCGTAGGTCATGATGGCCCCCAACAAACGTCGTTAGGTGAGCCAACGGTGAATCTCCAACTTAATTATCCATTCTTATATTTTAAAATTAGGAATTTCATTAAGTAAACATAATTAAATTGAAAAAACCACGGAAAACATACATTTCTTCTTACCAAGTTATAGAGTGTAAATAATACAAAAGCGAAGTAATAATAATAACATCAGGTACAACTGTGATCATCTACTAGAACCCCCAAAACTCGGTATCACAAGTGCATGAGCAATCTAGTCAAATATTCAAACCACTATAGTTATTGTCTGAAATAAAATGACAGAAATGATAAATATAACCAGAAGGAGATTTCGGGTTCTGCAGATCAAAGCAAGGAGAGCAGCTCACCACTAAGTCCCGGGGTAGTGTGTCTACATGCCCAAATGCCACCTAAAGTACCTATCTCGGTACCTATATATTTAGTGTAGAAGTGTAGTATGTGTACATAAATCAACGTATACCCAGTAAGTAACCTCGTAGAAGTAGTGACGAGGGGTCGACTTTGACACTTACTAGTAGTCAAATAATGAAGTACATAAATTAGAAAGGTATGGAACACATCAAGTAGCAACGAGATAGATAAACATTAATAATAAATTTTCTAAACATGACTTATTACGAAATCACTAAAATATCACAACCTGCCTCGAAGGCATAAGATCAATTGATACCAATACCACATCAAATCTCAAGTATTACGCATGAGTTTACCTAGGAGAATGGCCCAATCCGACAATAATAACTCATAATATTGCCGAGGAAAATGACCTGATCCAATAAGAATTATTTACAACATTGCTGAGGCGAATAGTCCAATAGCGTAAGAATAACTTATAATCCTGTCGAGGAAAGCAACCTGATTCCATGAGATTATAAAAAGTCTCTGACTCGCGAAGATACATGAAAGTCAATAAGACACAGAACTACCGTTCATCAAATATTTCACAAGCACAAAGTAAGATACTCATTCAATATATTTATTTTAGTCTCAATCTCAATCATATGTTTAAATAATCAAACAAAAAAGTTTAATTCAAATAGTACATTTAAGGCATGGTGTGAATCTAAGTCTACCCAAACATAAACATGAATTTAGCTACGCACAGGTCTCGTCACCTTGACGTACGTAGAACCCACAACAAGTAGCACACAATAATTAAATTGCCTACGAGGATAATTCTCTCTTACAAGATTAGGCAAGAGACTTAATTTGCTTCTAAGCTCACTACTAGGCTCTCAAACCTCACTGGTAGCCTCAATTTGATGCCACTCTTAAACCACTCAATATATGATCAAAAGTTCATAATTCAACTATTAAAGTAGTTTCCCAACCCAACTCAGACAGTCAACAAAAGTCAACTCGAGGCCCACGTGCAGGGATTCCAAAACTTTTTGAAGATAAATGTTAACCATGGTATTACGAACTAAAATATATAACTTGTACTCAATCCCATAATCAATTTCGTTGCAATATCTCATTTTTACTAGACCCTAGGTTGTTAAAACAAATCCTAAAATTCCATAATTTATGTGTTAAAATCTACCAATAATCCATGTATTTAACTCATAATTGGTAGAAATCACTTACCTTGTTATTCTTAATAAAAATCCCCTCAAAAGACTTCAAAAATCGTCCAACCCAAGTGAAAAGTGAGAGAAATGAGCCTAAGTCCCGAAATAAAATACCTTCGGCCCAGGCCTTTTTTCTTTGATATCGCAGAAGCCTTTTCACGATCGTGAAGGCTAACACTCAAGCTGGCCAAAAATCCTCTTCGCGTTCGCGACCCCCATGTCACGTTCGCGATGCCTCCAGACCCCTAATCTTTGCGTTTGCGGTCCTTGAGCCATGTCCGCAAAGGCTTAACGCCTGCCAGGCCCATTCACCCCCTTTCTTCTTCATGTTCGCTCTTGGACCTGCCCTTAATGAAGGACAGCCAGGTCCTCCCTCGCGTTCATAAAACCTTCTTTGCGTTCACGAAGAACAATCAGATACTCCTCCAAAATCCTTTTTGGCGATCGCGGAACACCCTTCTTGATTGCAAAGCACACTGGTATCAACAAAAATCTGCCAACTTAAAAGTTGCTCTAGGTGATCCGAAACTGACCTGAGCACCCGGAACCACATCCAATCATGCCAACAAGTCCACAAAATAATTCAGACCTACTCAAAGTATCAGAACCCATAAAATAACATCGAAACCAAGAATCGCACTTCAATATCAAATTAATCAACTTCTAAACTTTAAACTTATTCTAACAAACTTTGAACACGACGAATCAAAGTTAGACTAATCGGAATGAAGCAAAATTATATGCACAATTCACAAATCACTATATGAACCTATTCCAAGATCGGAATTCCAAATAGATATCCATAATACCAAAGTCTACTTCGAACTTATAAAACTCAATAACCTTTAAGATGCCAACTTCCAACAATAAGATTTTAAACGCTCCTGGTTCACCTGGAACTCAATCCAAACGTACGCCCAAGTCCAAAATTATCGTATGAACCTATTGGAACCTTCACAACCCAATTCTGAGGTCGTTACTCAAAGTGTTGACTCAAGCCAAACTTGGCCACCAAGGCCACTATTATGAAACTAGAAATGGATTGGATTGGTATTATTCTGTATACGGCAAAATCATTCTATTAGATCGAACCAAACCAACCATCCCCGCAAGTCATAAAATAGTAAAGCACATAAGAGAAGTTGTAAATAGGGAAATGAGGGATCTAGAAAGCAAAATGACCGGTCAAGTCGTTACAATGAGTACAATATTAGGTTTCGAATTTTATTGATGACTAAAAACAAAATTCAAATACACTCTACTAATGTGTTTACTACTTATGTAGATCAACTGTCAGGAGAACAAGAAGGGAAATTCCTAAAATAAATGCACTAGAATAGGAGGCAAACGTAGACAACTGTTTAACTAAAATCCTTCCATAAAATGTGTTCATCAAGAAAATAAGGTAGGAGAGGAAATCAATCAACTATGCAAGACTTACAAAAGTAAATTATAAGAATTAAACCAGGCAATCAAAAAGAAGACTGCAAGAATGGAAGGTTTTAAAGTCCAAGACCGTCAAGGAAGGTCTAACAAATTGATTGAGTTTGAATCCAGCCATGTTTCATATCCTGGATTCAAGAGGCAACCCTTGAGTTCTACTCTTAGAATATACTACCTCAAAAAGGAAAATCATAATCAATGATTTTCCAAATCTCAACGCAGGGAATAGAGAGCCTAATAAGGAACTATATAAGAAGAGAAGGAATAATATGGAACGACTATGCATCTTTCATAAAAGTTTTCACTCTTTCTACTTATTATAAAAAAAGGTATTCTTAAGCTTACTAGTGTTTCAAAAAATAGAGAGAAAAAGCAAGCAAGTGAAAGATCGCGTCAAGATTTCTTACAGTAATTCGTTGGTGGTAAGCGTGAGAAAAACCACACTCTTATTTGTAATTTTCGATTAAAGATCGAATATAACCCTTTTTACCTAAGGGAACTGGGTGTAGGTGCCAGAACGGTACATGAACCACTACAAAAATATCCATCTCTCCTGTTTATTCTCTTTACTATTTGTTACATATATTTGTTAAATTTACTATTGCTTGCAGAACAACTGTAATGACCAGATTTGTCGTTTTGTTTTGTAGATCCACATTCCCCTGTATAAGACTTCTCATATTTTTTTTACTATTTTATGACTTGCGAGGATGGTTGGTTTGGTTTTAGAAGGGTTCAGATTAAATTCGAAACATTTAATTCCTTAATAGTGGCCTAAGGTGGCCAGGTTTGATTTGAGTCAATGTTTTGAGTAAACAACCTCGAAACCGGGATCTGATGGTTCTAATAGGTTTGTATAATGATTTTGAACTTGAGCTTGTGTTTGGATCGAGTTTCGGGCGATCCGGGAGCATTTTAGCGCTTAATGTTGATAGTTGTCACCTTGAAAGATTTAGAGTTTCTTAAATTTTGTTTGAATTAGACTTTGGTGTTATCGATGTCCGTTATTGTGAGCCTGGAAATAGGTTCGTATGGTGAATTTTGACTTGTACACAAAAATTTGCATCATTCTAGTTGTCTAAGTATGATTCATCACCTTTGGAGCTAGTTGAAGAAGTTTGAATTTCATAAGTTGCTTTATCTGGTTTTAGGGTGTGATTCTTAGTTTTGATGTTGTTTATATGTTTCGAGGTTTCGAGCAGGTCCAGATTATGTTTTTGAACTTGTTGGTGCATTTGGACACGGCCACGGGTGGTTCAGGTGTATTTAGGACCACCTGAAGTTAACTCAAATTGCAGAAATTATGCTGCCGGTTTACTTCCTTGCGAATACGGAGGAAGCAACACGTTCGCGATGAAGGAATTGGGTTGGGAGACTTTTTGTTCTACGCATTCACGAAATAGGGGCCGCGATCGCGATGCTCTGGGTCACTGGTCTTCGTGTTCATCAATTCATGTTGAAATAGTGTAAGGCCAACTAGGGAGGGGTCAGGCTGGTAGCCTTCGCATTCGTGTAGAGGGTCTCGCTAGCGATGAGTAGGACAGGTTATCCTTCGCGGTCGTGAGGCTCCTGTAGCGTTCATTTTTTCTTGGCCTTAGCAGGTTTGCATTCGCGATCACATGAGACTTTTCGTGATCGCGAAGAAGGACCACTGGGCAGAAACATGTTTCAAAATTGGGACAGGCTCAATTTCTCTGATTTCACTTTGGGTTGGTCGATTTTGGAGCTCTTGGAGAGAGCTTTTTCACCTACCACTTTAAGTTAATTGATTTCTACTAAATATGAGTTGAATACATAGATTATGGATAGATTTTAACATGTAAATTGTGGAAATTATAGGATTATGTTGAAAAACCTAGGGTTTGGTAAAAATGGGAGTAGACCATTAAATTGATTATGAAATTGTGTAAAAATTATATATTTGAGTTCATCAGGTCATGGTTAACATTTATTTACAAAAATTTTCGGAATGCGGGCACGTGGGTCTGGGGGTGACTTTTAAGAACTTTTCGAATTAGGTTGGATAATTACTCTAATAGTTAAATTATGAACTTTTGGGAATATATTGATTAGTTTGTACGACCTTTGGCTATTTTTGGATAGCTCGACATCAATTTGATGCTATTAATGAGATTGGAGAGCCGAGAAGAGGAACTGAAAGCAAGGTAAGTCTCTTACCTAACCTTGTAAGTGGGAATTAACCACATAGGTGTTTAAATTGTTATTTGTTAATAATTGAGGGTGGTATGTACACATGAAGTGACAAGATTACGTAAATCATGTTTATATCCGGGTACACTTAGAATTTTATCATGCAATACTTGTATTATTTAAACCCAACTTGTTAGTTTAATTACTTGAATTTATAATTGAAATTCTATTAGGGATTTTGTTAGACCGAGCTTTATTACTTTGAAATGGGCGGAATATTCAATTGTTGATAGAAAATTTTGCTCCTTTATGAGCCTATTAGGGTGTTGTGAATGTATGTCCCGTAGTTTCAAGAGTATCTATAGTGACCTGATAGGTCATCTATTGCTTTAACCCTTAATTCTGTATTTCAAAACCTCTAATAGCTCCTTTTTAGCCATTCTCAATTTGTGTATGCAGTCCGTGCCTTTTTTCAGAAGGCTCTTATGTGAAAAATTGATTAAATTATAAAATCGTGTTTTAAAAACTCATTTGAGCTGACTTCAGTCAACATTTTGAGCAAACAAATCCATATTCGTATTTTAATGGTCATGGTGGGTCCGTATTGTGATTTTAGACTTGGGCGTATGCCCGAAATCGAATTTGGAGGTCCTTAGCCTAATTTATCGCAATTTGATGGAGATTTGAAGTTTAAAGAATTGATAAGTTTGACCAAAGTTTGACTTTGTTTCTACTGTGTCCGGATTTTGGTTCCGAAACATGGTATATGTTCATTACTATATTTATGACTTATCTGCAAAATTTGATGCAAAACGGAAGTGATTTGACGTGATTCAGACGTCTAGTTGTCAAAATGAAAGTTCTTATGTTTTATTAAAAATTTCATTCGTTTTGGTGTCTGGTTCACAGTTCTAGGTGTTATTTTAGTGTTTTGGTCACGTCAGCGAGTTCGTATGATGTTTTTGGAGTTGTGGGCATGTTTGATTTGGGGCCCCGAGGGCTCGGGTGAGTTTTCGATAGACTACGGACCATTTCGGACTTATGATTTTTTGTTTTTGAACTTCAGCTGTCATCTAGTGCATTGTGCTTCGCGATCGCGAAGACACTCGAGCGATCGTGAAAGGGAAGCTGGGCTGGGGATGGAATTTGCTCTTCACGAACGTGAAATGCTGGGGGGGTTTCCCTTCACAAATGTGAAAAACACCTCAAGAACACGTAGTGATGAGGACCTGGGAGGGGGGTAACCAGTGTTACTCTACGCGAACACGAGCATTGGCTCGCGAACTATCACTACCCCAATTTTCTTCTGTAGGATGTCGCGACGACACCTAGTCTCTAAGACTAGGTAAGCCTAATACTTACCAAATAGTTAGAAGAATCCAACCATCAAATGAAAAATACGAAATAAAAATCTCATACAAATTACAATTCCCAAAACCGGTAGTACAAGTCAAAAGCTCTTATCAGTACCCAAAACTCTAACCTGTCGTGATGGCGCCTATCGTGGTACTAGGCAAGCCGACACACTTCCAAACACTTCAATATTTCATTTAAAAGATAAGTCAAAGCTTTTCATATTAAAAACTTCATAAAAGAGTTCAACTTAAAAAAATGCGAAAAAGATAGCCCAACATCGGGGTGTCACTAAGTCATGAGCATCTACGACTGGTCTAGAATCAAAGTTTACAATAATCCATCAAATGCCATAAAAACAGAAAGAAGGACAACAATGGAAGGAGAGACAAGGGGATGCGGATGCCGACAGCTACCTCGTAGAACTCCGATAGTCAACTACGCACGAGCTCAACAATCTCTACGACCAGTCTCACCTGGATCTGCACACAAGGTGCATGAGTACTTCCAACTTAGTAAGTAACATAAATAAATAAGAAACTGAGAAGTAGTGACGAGCTATGCAAATACAATATCTTAACTTCTTTCAAATAAGAATAGTCATGCTTTTAAATTCATTAGTTTAAATCACATCAATACGTGCCCAAATATACCAGATATCAATTCTTTTAGAAATTTGTACAAGAAGGATAAATAACAACTAAGTGTTGTAAGCACGTGATTTTTGCCCTACATGAGAATTACTCCCAAAAAAATGCAAAATAAAATGATTTTCCTTGGTGTGCAATTTTGAGTATTTTTGTGACATTTTTGGATTATTATTTGTATTTGTTTGTGCTTGTTTATTTGCTAAATTAATAAAAAATACAAAAATATGTCGCATTTGCATGTAGGATTTAATTCTATAATTGTTAGTAATTAAATTAGTTTTATCAAAATTAAAATTTACAAAAAATATGCATCTTTTGCATTTTTAGCATTTAATGTCCAAATAAACAATTTTATGCTTAATTATTACTTAATTGTGTGTTAATTGTTATTGGTAGTTAATTTGCGCTTTTATAACTTAATTTAGTTCTTAATAATAATTTAAGTATTCTTATAATTTAGTTTTAGAAAATAAAAGAAGAAAAGATAACAAAAATACAAATAAAAATCGGATTGGGCCGCTTCTTCAATTTTCAACCCCAGGCCCAAACAATTGTCCACGACCCAGTCCACTTCACACGGGTCGACCCGGTCCGCCCCATTAACCCATTGACCCAAGACCCACTCTTCATTTTGCCAAAACACAAAAACAAAAACACAAACAAAAAACCCTAAAAAAAAACTAAACTAAACTCACCCGCCCCCTCCATCTTCTTCCTCTCCAAACCTTCAAACTCAAACACCCCAACATCCATGGCTGCTGCCATTCACCAGCCCCGTCAACCACCAGCTCCCCCCTGCGTCGTCACTATCCCGTCGCCACCAGCTTCACCACCAAACAGACCCCTCCGCCTCTAGCACCACCCGTCCAGCATCGTCAAGCAGCAGCTATAGCTGCTGCATCGTCCAAAACCACCACAACCCTTCCACCTCCAGCTGCCTTCCCGCCATTGACAATGCTTCAAGCTCGAGTTTTCTGCTTGCTGCGTCGACCACCTTCTTCCTCCTCGACGAACAAGCTACTACTGCCCGTCGAACCCACGCGGACACCACCCAAACCAGTCCGGCAGTCCCCCGAGCTACGCCTGTCCGCCATAGCTTTCCTCCTCGACGAGCAGCTGCTCGACGTCCAGTCGTCCCCAACTGTCGCGTCTCCGCTGTCCGTCGACCTCTCATATGGGTTTGTACTAAACCCTCGTCGTCCATGGATGCTTTGGCTGCTTCACTTCCGCCGCGCCAACTGCCGGTATAGCTTCGGCATGGATTCAGTTGTCAACTGCCGATATTGCTTCGTAGGTTCATGTTCGTCGTGTTCGTCATCGTTGGTTCGAGCTTTGGTCGAGGCTCGTCGAGTTCGTTGTTTGTTTGGTCGTTGTTCGTCGTTTCGATCCGGTTAGTTTTTTTTGAGTTTTATTTTTGTCCGTATTTTGTTTTGATATTTTCGAATCTAAAATCGGCAAATGTTTGTTTTGTTTATCGTTTGAATTAATTTTTTAGTTCATGTTCATGTGTTGTTTGTTAAATTAATTTTTCAGATTTCAAATGAAAGATTAATTAACTGTTTTTCATATTTATTTCATGTTTGTATTGTTGTTTAAGTGAATATTTGTTGGTTTGATGTTTGTTAGATTCAAATTGAAATTTAATTAATTATTTCTTCAATTTGTTTCATGTGTTATGTATTTTCCAGAAAATATTAATGTTGTTTGAATCGTTAGAATCCGTCATGTTTGTTGCTTAAAGATAGATTAAATTCATGTTCGTCTTGGTTTGAAGTTCATGTTTAAATCCAGTGATTTAATATGAGTTTATGTTTGTCTTTGATTTGTTAGTTTAATTTGAATCATGCATATTGTTGTTTGTATTATTGTCTCTTTGTTCATCCATTAATGGTCTAAATTAACCAGGATTGGTTCCCGATATGGTTGATTTATTTCCATTAATTTGGAGTTTGTGTTGTTCATCATGTTCATGTAAATTGTTGTTGAAGATTGTTGAGAAATTGGTCATCTTGACTATATTTTGGTTGAGTTATGATTAATTGATTGTTTAGAGCAGAAGGGTAATTTGGTAAATTGCATTGCATTCGGGGGTAGATTTGTAATTGCAACAAGGCAGGAGGGGTAGTTTGGTAATTAAACATTATTTTGATTCTTTATGTTAAGCATGGGGAACAAATATAATGGGGTGGGGTTTTTGATGTACTTGTTTAATGTAATGGGGGACAAGACAAAACATAATGGGGAGGAATCTTGTACTTTTTTAATATAGGCATGGGGGACATATGGTAATGGGTTGGGAATGTGGTATTTATTTAATGTAGGCATGGGGGACAAAGTTTAAAATAAAGAAAACATTATGTAGTGGGACAAAACATGCCATTGGGAGAATAATTTTGGGGTTGGGAATTGAAGACTTGTCTTGCTATATATAGAGGACTATTCTTGACATTAAGAGGAGGTTTTTTGAAAAGAGTAGAAATTGAACCTTGAGAGGATTTTTTTAGAGAAAAAAAGAAGAGAGTTTTTAGAACTTGAATATTAAGAGATACTTGAGAGAGTTTGTGAGAGTAAAAGAGAAATCCAATTTGAACTTTCACTCGAATAATTTCTGTTCGCTTTTCTTCGAGTGTTATTCAAAAATCCGAAGCTACTGCATCTCGTGTCTTTTCTCTCTTCTGCTTTGACTGCGATTGTACTTTTTTCACTGCTGAGTTTTCAATCTGTCACTGGGTTATTCTACTGGTCGTTACTGGTTTTGCGGTGTTGCGGAACCTGCTGTTGCTGCGTTATTACTGTTGCTGACTCCTACTTCTTTGTTCTTGTACTGCTGTTTCCAGGTACACATTTGTACACTCTTGGCTTGAAGCGAAAAATGAAATATTAATCAGGCTCCTGTTCCTGTTGAATTCTTTTGTTTGGATCTGTGTTTGAATATTAATTTTCCTCTCTTCGTATAAAAATGTAGTCGATTAATTAATGAGTAATGAGGTTGCATATGTATGATTTCTTCATCTAATAATGCTAGTTTAAATTATTTGAAGAATAGTTAATCGGCTTTGATATTATTGTGTATTTATCTCATGTTCTAGCAAATAATAAAATGTGAAATGAAAGCAGTTTTTCCTTGTACAAACGCGATCGCAATTTTCCGTTCACATAAGCCGTAACTTAATAACTAATAAGTTGCGTTTTTCAGCATGTAAATAATTAGGAGATTTTTCTTTTATTTTAGAGACGAACTTAATAGAAAATGTAGTCGCTATAGGTTTATCCTTTTAAAATAAAAATGAGACGAGCCTCGCCAAATAAATCACAAACCGCCGGGGCCCTCAATAAAATACATAACCATTGACTAGACTTTGGATTTGGCCGTTTAATGAACCTTCACGGCCTCTTCCCAAAATAACAATACGTTAGACTCTTTAGGACGCGCCTTAATAAATTTTACCTTCTTAAACTCGGGTGCACATTTATGTGACCCAAATCCAATTCTCAACGGAGTCGAAATGTGTTTCTAATCACGGGTACATTGATTGTGACGTGGTTCGAGATGCGTGTCCATGACGTTGCAAATTCATTTTAAAAAATAAGAATGAGATGAGCCTCGCCAAATAAAATACAAATTGTGGGGCCCTCAGTAAATATTTGCTTTAAAAATTATTTGGACTTCGGGATGGACCGTTTAGTAAAATTCCACGGTCTTACCCAAAAATAAATACGCTAGTCGCTTTAGGCTCGCCTTTAATAATTTAATTTCCTTAAACTCGGGTGCACATTGATGTGACCCAAATCCAAATCTCAACAGAGTCAAAGTGTGTCGACGACCACGGGTACATTGATTGTAACGCGGTTCGAGATACATTTTCACAACGTTGCAATTCTTAAAAATAACAGTAAATGATAAAAGCGGTTGAAAGATAAAATTTGCACATAAGTTCATATTGTATTTAAAATCAGATAAATAAGCCAAATATAACAGTTGAGCGACCGTGCTAGAACCACGGAACTCGGGAATGCCTAACACCTTCTCCCGGGTTAACAGAATTCCTTATCCGGATTTCTGGTACGCAGACTGTAATATGGAGTCATTCATTTCCTCGATTCGGGATTAAAATTGGTGACTTGGGACACCCTAAACCTCCCAAGTGGCGACTCTGAAATAATTAAACCAATCCCGTTTCGATTGTCCTTTAATTGGAAAAAACTCCCCTGCGCCCCTCGGGCGCGTAAAAAGGAGGTGTGACAGCTCTGGCGACTCTGCTGGGGATGAAACCCAGAACCACTGGTTCAGGGTTAGAAATTCGAGCTTAGATAAATTGTTATATTTGGCTTTATCTGATTTTTACATGTTTTGAGCCTAATGTGCTAAATGTTGCCTTTACCGCTTTGATATTATCTGAACTGTATATAAATTGTGCCGAAACCTTTCTCTTCTTACCTCCGGGGATGTGCTCACTGGTTGAGACTCCCTATTCTGTTAGTGTCATACCCTAAATAAAAGAGGCTCGGAAAGTTTCTAAGCCGGCTGGCCTTTTGGTTCCCGGAAAGGAGCTCCTTCCTCAACTCGAGTTGTCCGCTCGGGTGCACTGTCTAGAACACCGACCCAGGTTTTTGAACATAGAATAACGTGACTTCATGCCGGATCCCTAGTAGGAACGCTTATTTGCATCACGTTGCATTTGACTTAAGGGACTCAACATAGGGGTTGGGTCCGTCTAGGACTAGCAACCTGATATGAAAAGACCATCCTGATGCATCCTATTTGTTTTCCGTGCATTTATTTTGTCTCACTGACCGGTGTTTGAATATTATGAATATTGTGAAATTGAAAAAAAAAAGAAATAGCGGTTAGGGAATTGATTGTTTATTTTTGAAAAAAAACAATACCCAAATACTGTCAAAACTCTGCCGAAATTTTGAGAAAATGAAAAAATGTCTTATTAGTCTGTTTTATTAAAAGCAAAGGGAAAATAGAAGAAAAAAAGTCGTTGTTCTGTTTGTTTTTCAAAAAATAAAAACATAGAAAAATAGTTTGTCATGAAAATGAAAATGAAAAAGAGTCTTATGTTTAAAATAGTTTTTTTATTTGTTTATGAAAAGGCCAAAAAATAAAAATAAAATGAGTCGTGCGTTGAACGTGGTTTTATTATTTGTTCCAATATATATATATATATATATATATATATAAAATATATATATATATATATATATAATCCAAAAAGTATTTTTCTTTACTTCCAAAATGTATATATATCTTTATTTGTTGCAAAGAATATTTGTCTTACCAAAAAAATTCAAAGTAAAATTTCAAAAGATATGTCTTGCAAAAAAATATATATATATATATATATATATATATATATATATATATATATATATATATATATATATTTATTTTCCATTATTTATTTCTTTAGAAAGTCTTTTTAATTGTTTTTTTAAATAAAAAAATTAAAAAATATATATAAAAATAAAAATAAAAAATATTTTCGTTTTAAAAAAAAATCCGAAAATATTTTGATTCTTCTTTAAAAAATTGAAAAGAAAATTCAAAATTCAAAAAATATATATATATTTTTAGAAGTATTTCTTTTATTAAAGGTAAAATTCCAAAAAAAAAATATTTTCTTTCTTCTTTAGAATAAGAGAAAACAAATGAAAATTCAGACAAAAAATATCTTCCTTTTACTTTTGCAATTTTCAAAGTTCAAATCAAAAGAAAAGGAATTCTTACAAGTCTTTCTTTCAAAAGAGAAAATTAATCAAAAAAAAAATACTTCCTTTCTTCTTTTAAAGTAGTTCTTTCGCAAATTAAAAAAAAAAAAGAAGAAGAAGAAGAAGAAGTTAGTTCATCTACTTATCCTTGATTGCCCGAACTACGCGGGTTTGATTCCCACCGGATGTGAGATACGTAGGCAACCCTCATCGGGTCCAACCCCGCCTTTGCTAAAATAGCCAAAAACAAAAAAAATAATAATAAAAGAATAATATGTCAAATTTTAATTTTGTCATAAAGAAGTCGGGTGACGTTGTTTTATCAAGACATAGCCGAATGTTCCCGAGAGGGGCGCCGGAAGGCTGACTTTGCATAAACAGCCACCTTTGGGTCATATTTAAGATTTGGTCCAGTTGACCCACACAGCCTTAAAAATCTTCATCCCCGAGACGTTGAAAGGCCGTGTTTGCAGTATTGAGTTTTCTAATTTGAAAATCGATAAAAAGAGTCATAAATAAGTCAGGTGATGCTGTTTTGTCATAAATAGCCTAATGTTTCCGAAAGGGACGCCGGAAGGCTGACTTTGCATAAACAGCCACCTTTTGGGTCAGGTTTAGGAGTTTAGTCCAGTTGACCCGCACAGCCTTAAAAATCTTCGTCCCCGAGGCGCTGAAGGGCCGTGTTTGCAACTCCACGTTTTCATTGTAATTTGAAAAAAAAACAAAGAGTCAGCAGTTAGGTGAATACCGTTCGGATTTTTGGTCAAAATAAGCCGACCCAGCTTCGGCCGCGTCTTAAACCGTTCTTGCCAAAATAGCCTTAGAGTATCTTTCAGTTGTCGAAAGGTTATTTTCGTAAAAGAACGGACAAGTTTGTAAAAGTGTCATAAAATAATCCTCTTCGGCCTCGAATTCATGTGGAATTTGGAGGGGCCACATTTGCAAAAATAACCATTTGGTTGCATTTGTCGAACAGAGAAAGGGAGTTAGCCTTTTGTTTTGAGTTTATAAATCTCTTGATTAAAGTATATTGGTTATTTGATTTTCAAGTTTGTAGATCATCTTTAAACCTTTGAAACCCAGTTTGTTTTAATAGGAAAGTGAAAAGAAAAAATGTTCATTATTGTTTATTTTATTGGTCCGAACTACGCAAGGTCTGATTCATGCGGGGACATGATACGTAGGCAATCTCCATAAGATTCGACCACCACTAAAATGAAAAAAAATAATAAAATAAAAAAAAATATAATAAAATAAATATATAATAATAAATAAATAAAAGAGAGTGTGGAAGATTTTCAGGGGGCACAATTGCCTAACTACTTGGGTACATTTTTGATATATGATTGTCTGTCCAATGGCCTAACACTAACGTGATGACTTCCCTTTGATGTATCCATATATAGAGAGTGGTTGGTTGTGGTAACTCCTCCCTGCAAAGCAAAATCAAAGGACAATGGCTCAGAACCGCAGAACCGAGTGGGTCGGTACTGATGACCGACAACAATTGGTCGAACGGAACAACGGGTTGGTAGAAGAAGTGAAAATGCTGAGACAGCATGTGGCAGACATGTATCAGGCATGGATAACAGGAAAAGCACCACCCCCTCCACCGCCAAGTCTCTTGAACTCAGTCAATTCCCAAGCACCCAACACCATAATGGAAGATCCCCCATACTCTCCATCCCAACCCACTTATGGCAGCCTTCCCAGCTACCCGAGTAGCTCCATCACTCCTCAATGCTTCTCCGCTCCCCAACACCACTTCTTTCCCCGCCAAACCTCACTTCCCAGGCACCCGGCTCCACAAAATGCCTACCCACCTGCACAAGCCTACCAAAAGCCATCTGGATCAGGTTTCCGGCCCTGTCAACATGCAAGAATGAAGAGGTTGCTGAAACGAGGAGAGGCTCTCACCCCCATCGGGGTATCTTATGCCAGTCTGTTTGAAAGGCTAAGGCATGCTGGTTCGATTGAGCCACTCCCCGCATGTACTATAAATCCGCTTGCAAGGAGCTTTGATCCGGCAGCACGATGCGCCTACCACTCCAATGTCGTAGGGCACAACATTGAGAGCTGTCATAGCTGGAGAAAGGAAGTAGAGAAAATGATCCGAGAAGGGCGGGTTGCGATTAATAACAGTGACATGGAGCACTCGAACCTCCTCGAGAATTTGCCGACGGAGGTTGATGAGGTTGAAGCTGGTAATGGTCTCGGCAGTATTGATGCAAAGCTCAGTGGCTAAAATGCCAATTTTGATAAAGTGGGAGGACGTTTTGTTCCTTAGTCAGCAAGAGAGAAGCTTGTGGTGGCTCATTTTGTTGTCATTCCTGTTTGTTCGGATTATTAGGATTGTAATTCGGATTTTGTTTTGTGTCAATATCTTTCCGCTTATCTTTCCGTTTTGTCATGGCGGTTTGTTTTAGTTTTGTCCAGGTTGTTTAGGATTTTTATTTCGTTTGTTTGTTATTCAAACCATTTCACCGGTAGTCTAGCACAAAATCCAATCTTTTATTATTTCCAGTCATCTTTTGTTTGGTCCTTTTTACCATTTTTGTTCAATGCCGATTCTAGGGACATGACATGCGCACCCAGTTTGGGCCTAATCTTAAAAGTTAATCATAAAACCCTGGAAAGGCGATTCAGACCATTTAAAGGAAATAAGGACGGTTGAGATTATTCAGAGCTCGGGTCATGTTGAACTGGGGCAAGTTAAACACAAAGAAAACCGTTAAAGAAAGATTCGCCTAAATTGGCATGAGGGTCATTCATAATAATGAGAATGAGAGTGTCGCCCAACGGTGCTTTAAAAGTGACAAATGACCAAACAGATGTTGAATATAATTGTCAAGTCCAGCACCATCAGGAGAGACTACAAATTTAAGTTGTGTTGTTTGCACTTGGTATGATCTGAAGACTGGAAAGACAAAGGCATTTTGTTCTGCTACCCAAACACTTTATCCTTCGTTACCCCTTTTGAGCCTTATTTATTTTCTTTCGTACCCCTCGTTCGGAATTAGTAGCAACGAATAAAAAAAATGCAAGCATGGCGGGTAAGAGAAAAGAAAGAAAAGAAAACAACAAAATGGGAAAAAAAGAAAGAAAAGAAGAATGAAAGAAAAAAAAACGACAAAAAGAAAATGAGAAAAGAAAAAGAGAAAAGAAAAATGATAGCAAAAAGCAAAAGAGGAAAGTTAAATGAAAAAGAGGAATTGGGAACTACGTTTGACCTGATTCCTCAAAGAGGATACGTAGGCGCTTCACGGCTCGGTCATAGTTTTGAAAAATGAAAAAAAAAACAATTGAAATATCCCCAAGCAAGAAACTGGGGCAGATGTTGCGTTTGATGTAAATAAATCTAATTCCGAAGGTTGTAATTAATAACCCAAAATGAATGTATTTTTGAGCCTTTTAATACCCTTTTCTTTCTAGCCTATCCAAAACCCACATTACGGTCCAAAGAAAGACCTTCCGATCAGTCTTCAAAAGATGCCAAGTCGGACAAATGAAGAGTCTTACCGGCGAACATAACATTCTGTTCCACAGCAGAAAGGACTCTAATCTCCAGCAGAAAGAGTCATACCGGCGACACTCCAAATCCCCAGCTGGAAAGTGATACAAATGAGAGAGTCTTATCGGTGAAAACCTTCACAGGCACCATAAGGCGATGAAAGCTGAGAGAAAACCAAAATGAGAGAGACTTGATAGTGAAAACCCTTCGGGCACTACAAGTCGAATAAGATTGAGAATCAGAGGGGGAATCGCCAATGGAAGATCTTAAAAGATGATTGACGGCAGAGGATAGGCCACATACGCATGTCATGGCCATTAGAGTCAGTATCTGCATTTGATAGGGTTTTATTTATAGTTTCTTTTGTAAAAGAGTCATCGTTTCCTTTGTCTTTTATTTTGTTTCTGTTATCTTTCTCCTTTCATAAAAAATTTCCCCAATAGATTCTGTCCGGTCAGAACAAGTATGAAATGACTTCAAAATATGCCATCATCTTTCCAAGATGAGATCTGACTAGTATATCCAAATGGTATAGTCAGCAAGGAACAAGCGCGAGGCCAGTGTCAAAAAGATATCCCCAGCAAAGGGAATTGACAGAAGGATTGACGAGCGTCAAGAGAGATATCCTTGCCAAAACCAAGGTTATAAACCTCAAAGGCCAAGGCCCATGAACAGAGCAAGGAGAGCAGCGAGCATGATTTGGCGAAATCCATACTAGACTGAAAGGTCGGGGAAAATGCCAGTTTCCAAGCTATGCCACAAAAGAAGAGGGATATCCCCCAGCAGGAAGGGATTATCCCCAGCACATAATATCATCCCAACAAGTTGTGGAATACAAAGCAAGGAGGGAGAAAGGGAAAACCATCCCAACAGGAGTATCACAACCAACCACCATGTTTTAAACTAACAATTTTGTTTGATTTGAAACAGGTAAGGGAAATGGCATTGAGGCAGAAACGCATGCCACAAGGGATATTATCAAACTGGGGCAGAAAATTTTCCTTCCATTTTGAAAATTTTCTGGAAGTCAGGTACCCCCAGCTGATAACATTTTACCCCAACAGGGAAAAGAAATGTTACAGATGGCGGAAGAACATGCTATAAAGAAGATCATCAAACCGGGGCAGAATATTTTCTCATCGCGAAAATTTTCTCAAAAAGACAGGCGCCCACCTGAATAACGAGAGGAATACTTTTTGTCTGTGCATTTCATATTTCAGGCACCCACCTGTATAACAAGGGAATACATCTCATGTCTTTACCATCAGGCGCCCACTTGTATAACAAGGGAATACATTCCATGCCTTTACCAATAGGAGATACACTTCCTAGGTCTAGTTTTGCCAATAGGAGACGCACTTCCTAAGTTTTACCTATAGGAGACGCATTTCCTCCTAAGTTTATGTTTTAACCATAGGAGAGGCATTTCCTCCTAAGTTTAGTTTTACCCATAGGAGACGCATTTCCTCCTAAGTTTAGTTTTACCCATAGGAGATGCATTTCCTCCTAAGTTTAGTTTTACCAGTCCTAAGTTGTTGTTGAAATCAGGAGCCCGCATGAAGAGAGGAATGGCGTTTATTTTAAAAGTTGAAGTTGGGAGCCCGCCCAGATAACAGAGGCATACATTTCAGTCTTTATTTTCTAGTATTGAAGTTGGGAGCCCGCCCATATAACAGAGGAATACATTCAGTCTTTTCATTTCAGGTGTTGAAATTGGGAGCCCGCCCATAATAACAGAGGAATACATTCCAGTCTTTATTTTCAAGTGTTGAAGTTGGGAGCCCGCCCATAATAACAGAGGCATATATTTCAGTCTTTTCATTTCAGGTGTTGAAATTGGGAGCCCGCCCATAATAACAGAGGAATACATTCCAGTCTTTATTTTCAAGTGTTGAAGTTGGGAGCCCGCCCATAATAACAGAGGCATATATTTCAGTCTTTACTTTCAAGCGTTGAAGTTGGGAGCCCGCCCAGATAACAGAGGCATACATTCAGTCTTTATTTTCAAGTGTTGAAGTTGGGAGCCCGCCCATAATAACAGAGGAATACATTCAGTCTTTACTTTCAAGCGTTGAAGTTGGGAGCCCGCCCAGATAACAGAGGCATACATTCAGTCTTTATTTTCAAGTGTTGAAGTTGGGAGCCCGCCCATAATAACAGAGGAATACATTCAGTCTTTACTTTCAAGCGTTGAAGTTGGGAGCCCGCCCAGATAACAGAGGCATAAATTCAGTCTTTCATTTCAAGTGTTGAAATTGGGAGCCCGCCCATAATAACAGAGGCATACATTCAGTCTTTATATTTCCAAAGTTGAAGTTGGGAGCCCGCCCATAATAACAGAGGAATACATTTCAGTCTTTATATTTCCAGAGTTGAAGTTGGGAGCCCGCCCATAATAACAGAGGAATACATTCAGTCTTTACTTTTCAAGCGTTGAAGTTGGGAGCCCGCCCATAATAACAGAGGAATACATTCAGTCTTTATTTTCAAGAGTTGAAGTTGGGAGCCCGCCCATAATAACAGAGGAATACATTCAGTCTTTATATTTCCAGAGTTGAAGTTGGGAGCCCGCCCAGATAACAGAGGCATACATTTCAGTCTTTATATTTCCAGAGTTGAAGTTGGGAGCCCGCCCAGATAACAGAGGCATACATTCAGTCTTTACATTTCAAGCGTTGAAGTTGGGAGCCCGCCCATAATAACAGAGGAATACATTCAGTCTTTATATCTCCAGAGTTGAAGTTGGGAGCCCGCCCAGATAACAGAGGCATACATTTCAGCCATTTCATTTCAAGCGTTGAAGTTGGGAGCCCGCCCAGATAATAGAGGCATACATTTTAGTCTTTATATTTCGAGCGTTGAAGTTGGGAGCCCGCCCAGATAACAGAGAAATACATTCAACATTAATTTTCAAGTATTGAAGTTGGGAGCCCGCCCATATAACAGAGGCATAGGTTTCAAGATCAAGTCAGAGGACAATAAAATAGAGGGTTACAGCAGGAATCCCCAACAGGAAACAATAAAAAATCCCAGCACCGGGAAGCAAAAGGTTGCAACAAGAGGTCCCAGCACATACTCAAGAGCATGGGTCTAAAGGAAGAAAATCATCGGAAGAAAAGCACCGGAGGAAACACAAGCCGACGAGAAAGCCAGGCAACAAGAACAAATTTCAGTCTAGCCTAGCTTCTTGTTTTTATTTTAAGTACGGTGTAATAAGGAGATCGGTAAGCAGTGATAACAACATGCAACAGCAGTAACATTGCAATCCCACGGTAGTCCCAGCTACCAAAATTTCCCGAACTACATTAACCTGATTCCCCTTTAGCCAGGGATATGTAGGAAACCTTTGAAGCAAAGGTTCGGTTAAATCTTTTTCAAAAAAAATGCTTCACACGGAGTACTCGGACGGGCAAAAATCGCTCGCTTTATCTTTGCGCGAAAACCCTTCGTGTCTTCGGGCAAAGAGGGGCAGCTGTAAGCACGTGATTTTTGCCCTACATGAGAATTACTCCCAAAAAATGCAAAATAAAATGATTTTCCTTGGTGTGCAATTTTGAGTATTTTTGTGACATTTTTGGATTATTATTTGTATTTGTTTGTGCTTGTTTATTTGCTAAATTAATAAAAAATACAAAAATATGTCGCATTTGCATGTAGGATTTAATTCTATAATTGCTAGTAATTAAATTAGTTTTATCAAAATTAAAATTTACAAAAAATATGCATCTTTTGCATTTTTAGCATTTAATGTCCAAATAAACAATTTTATGCTTAATTATTACTTAATTGTGTGTTAATTGTTATTGGTAGTTAATTTGCGCTTTTATAACTTAATTTAGTTCTTAATAATAATTTAAGTATTCTTATAATTTAGTTTTAGAAAATAAAAGAAGAAAAGATAACAAAAATACAAATAAAAATCGGATTGGGCCGCTTCTTCAATTTTCAACCCCAGGCCCAAACAATTGTCCACGACCCAGTCCACTTCACACGGGTCGACCCGGTCCGCCCCATTAACCCATTGACCCAAGACCCACTCTTCATTTTGCCAAAACACAAAAACAAAAACACAAACAAAAAACCCTAAAAAAAAACTAAACTAAACTCACCCGCCCCCTCCATCTTCTTCCTCTCCAAACCTTCAAACTCAAACACCCCAACATCCATGGCTGCTGCCATTCACCAGCCCCGTCAACCACCAGCTCCCCCCTGCGTCGTCACTATCCCGTCGCCACCAGCTTCACCACCAAACAGACCCCTCCGCCTCTAGCACCACCCGTCCAGCATCGTCAAGCAGCAGCTATAGCTGCTGCATCGTCCAAAACCACCACAACCCTTCCACCTCCAGCTGCCTTCCCGCCATTGACAATGCTTCAAGCTCGAGTTTTCTGCTTGCTGCGTCGACCACCTTCTTCCTCCTCGACGAACAGCTACTACTGCCCGTCGAACCCACGCGGACACCACCCAAACCAGTCCGGCAGTCCCCCGAGCTACGCCTGTCCGCCATAGCTTTCCTCCTCGACGAGCAGCTGCTCGACGTCCAGTCGTCCCCAACTGTCGCGTCTCCGCTGTCCGTCGACCTCTCATATGGGTTTGTACTAAACCCTCGTCGTCCATGGATGCTTTGGCTGCTTCACTTCCGCCGCGCCAACTGCCGGTATAGCTTCGGCATGGATTCAGTTGTCAACTGCCGATATTGCTTCGTAGGTTCATGTTCGTCGTGTTCGTCATCGTTGGTTCGAGCTTTGGTCGAGGCTCGTCGAGTTCGTTGTTTGTTTGGTCGTTGTTCGTCGTTTCGATCCGGTTAGTTTTTTTTTGAGTTTTATTTTTGTCCGTATTTTGTTTTGATATTTTCGAATCTAAAATCGGCAAATGTTTGTTTTGTTTATCGTTTGAATTAATTTTTTAGTTCATGTTCATGTGTTGTTTGTTAAATTAATTTTTCAGATTTCAAATGAAAGATTAATTAACTGTTTTTCATATTTATTTCATGTTTGTATTGTTGTTTAAGTGAATATTTGTTGGTTTGATGTTTGTTAGATTCAAATTGAAATTTAATTAATTATTTCTTCAATTTGTTTCATGTGTTATGTATTTTCCAGAAAATATTAATGTTGTTTGAATCGTTAGAATCCGTCATGTTTGTTGCTTAAAGATAGATTAAATTCATGTTCGTCTTGGTTTGAAGTTCATGTTTAAATCCAGTGATTTAATATGAGTTTATGTTTGTCTTTGATTTGTTAGTTTAATTTGAATCATGCATATTGTTGTTTGTATTATTGTCTCTTTGTTCATCCATTAATGGTCTAAATTAACCAGGATTGGTTCCCGATATGGTTGATTTATTTCCATTAATTTGGAGTTTGTGTTGTTCATCATGTTCATGTAAATTGTTGTTGAAGATTGTTGAGAAATTGGTCATCTTGACTATATTTTGGTTGAGTTATGATTAATTGATTGTTTAGAGCAGAAGGGTAATTTGGTAAATTGCATTGCATTCAGGGGTAGATTTGTAATTGCAACAAGGCAGGAGGGGTAGTTTGGTAATTAAACATTATTTTGATTCTTTATGTTAAGCATGGGGAACAAATATAATGGGGTGGGGTTTTTGATGTACTTGTTTAATGTAATGGGGGACAAGACAAAACATAATGGGGAGGAATCTTGTACTTTTTTAATATAGGCATGGGGGACATATGGTAATGGGTTGGGAATGTGGTATTTATTTAATGTAGGCATGGGGGACAAAGTTTAAAATAAAGAAAACATTATGTAGTGGGACAAAACATGCCATTGGGAGAATAATTTTGGGGTTGGGAATTGAAGACTTGTCTTGCTATATATAGAGGACTATTCTTGACATTAAGAGGAGGTTTTTTGAAAAGAGTAGAACTTGAACCTTGAGAGGATTTTTTTAGAGAAAAAAGAAGAGAGTTTTTAGAACTTGAATATTAAGAGATACTTGAGAGAGTTTGTGAGAGTAAAAGAGAAATCCAATTTGAACTTTCACTCGAATAATTTCTGTTCGCTTTTCTTCGAGTGTTATTCAAAAATCCGAAGCTACTGCATCTCGTGTCTTTTCTCTCTTCTGCTTTGACTGCGATTGTACTTTTTTCACTGCTGAGTTTTCAATCTGTCACTGGGTTATTCTACTGGTCGTTACTGGTTTTGCGGTGTTGCGGAACCTGCTGTTGCTGCGTTATTACTGTTGCTGACTCCTACTTCTTTGTTCTTGTACTGCTGTTTCCAGGTACACATTTGTACACTCTTGGCTTGAAGCGAAAAATGAAATATTAATCAGGCTCCTGTTCCTGTTGAATTCTTTTGTTTGGATCTGTGTTTGAATATTAATTTTCCTCTCTTCGTATAAAAATGTAGTCGATTAATTAATGAGTAATGAGGTTGCATATGTATGATTTCTTCATCTAATAATGCTAGTTTAAATTATTTGAAGAATAGTTAATCGGCTTTGATATTATTGTGTATTTATCTCATGTTCTAGCAAATAATAAAATGTGAAATGAAAGCAGTTTTTCCTTGTACAAACGCGATCGCAATTTTCCGTTCACATAAGCCGTAACTTAATAACTAATAAGTTGCGTTTTTCAGCATGTAAATAATTAGGAGATTTTTCTTTTATTTTAGAGACGAACTTAATAGAAAATGTAGTCGCTATAGGTTTATCCTTTTAAAATAAAAATGAGACGAGCCTCGCCAAATAAATCACAAACCGCCGGGGCCCTCAATAAAATACATAACCATTGACTAGACTTTGGATTTGGCCGTTTAATGAACCTTCACGGCCTCTTCCCAAAATAACAATACGTTAGACTCTTTAGGACGCGCCTTAATAAATTTTACCTTCTTAAACTCGGGTGCACATTTATGTGACCCAAATCCAATTCTCAACGGAGTCGAAATGTGTTTCTAATCACGGGTACATTGATTGTGACGTGGTTCGAGATGCGTGTCCATGACGTTGCAAATTCATTTTAAAAAATAAGAATGAGATGAGCCTCGCCAAATAAAATACAAATTGTGGGGCCCTCAGTAAATATTTGCTTTAAAAATTATTTGGACTTCGGGATGGACCGTTTAGTAAAATTCCACGGTCTTACCCAAAAATAAATACGCTAGTCGCTTTAGGCTCGCCTTTAATAATTTAATTTCCTTAAACTCGGGTGCACATTGATGTGACCCAAATCCAAATCTCAACAGAGTCAAAGTGTGTCGACGACCACGGGTACATTGATTGTAACGCGGTTCGAGATACATTTTCACAACGTTGCAATTCTTAAAAATAACAGTAAATGATAAAAGCGGTTGAAAGATAAAATTTGCACATAAGTTCATATTGTATTTAAAATCAGATAAATAAGCCAAATATAACAGTTGAGCGACCGTGCTAGAACCACGGAACTCGGGAATGCCTAACACCTTCTCCCGGGTTAACAGAATTCCTTATCCGGATTTCTGGTACGCAGACTGTAATATGGAGTCATTCATTTCCTCGATTCGGGATTAAAATTGGTGACTTGGGACACCCTAAACCTCCCAAGTGGCGACTCTGAAATAATTAAACCAATCCCGTTTCGATTGTCCTTTAATTGGAAAAAACTCCCCTGCGCCCCTCGGGCGCGTAAAAAGGAGGTGTGACAAGTGTAACAATTAACTGAAAGCAAGTACAACTCTCAAGGCAACAGTCACTCAGCGCATCTCAACAGCTCAATCACTCGGCTCTCAGCCCTTAACAATCATACTCAATAGGCACCTGTGCTCATTGGGGGTGTGCAGACTCCAAAGGGGATCCTTCATCCCAATCGTGATATCTATACGGCATGCAGCCCGATCCAATATACAAATAGCTATAAGGTTCGTTACGACGTGCAACCTAATCCAATATAAAAAATTAGACTGAATGCTCATTGCAACGTGCAAACCGATCCAATAATACATATATAGCCATGAGGCTCGTTGCGGCGGGCAACCCAATCTATAGACACTCATATCGCTCACAGCTCGGCACTCAGGCCCTATCTCAGTCACCAACCTCACCAGTCCCTCGGGCTCTTAGAAAGCATAAAATTCAGCCCAAATAAAGATAAACACATGTATCAATGATAAGTAGGAGGGGACGGAGGTACAATATGCAAGTAATATCATGACTAAGAACAAAACAACAAATTACAGTTAATTCAGCAAGTACATGACCTCACGGGTCTCAATAGTAGTATTACAAAGCCTAAATAGGATTTCTAACAAGAAGTGCAATCAATTTCCATAAAAATAGAGGGAACACGTAGTATACAGTAGGTTAATCGAGTCTACAATCTCACGGGATGGACCAAGTCACAATCCCTACAGTGCACGCCTACACGCACGTCACCTAGCATGTGCATCACCTCCAAAATAGTCAAACGATACGATATCCAGGTTTTCAAACCCTCAGGACCAGATTTATAACCGTTACTTACCTCAATCCGAGCGAAATCCTACTCCGCGATGCCTTTGACTCTCGAATCGGTCTCCAAACACCATGAATCTAGCCAAAAGTAATACAAAATAATCAATATATTCCAAGGAACAAATTCCACAAGAAAAAACACAAAAGTGGACTCAAATCCCGAAATCGACTCAAACTCGGCCCCCAAGCCCACGTCTCGAAATCCGACAAATATCACAAAACTAGAAAGCCCATTCATGACGAGTCTATCCATGCCAATTTCACCAAAATCCGACATCATTTGGTCCCTCAAATTCTCAAATTACTCTCTCCAAAATTCCAAGCCCTAACCCCCAATTTTCATTTCAAAACCCCACTAATTAGGAGAGAATCAACGGGAAAACACCATAGCTAATGATAATAGAGAGCAAGCAACTTACCTCAACGAAAATCCTTGAATCCCCTTCAAATATCACCTCAAAAGCTCCCAAGTTCGTGTTCAAAATGGTGGAAATGAGCAAAAATTCGCAAAATCTTCTATTTATAGATTTTGCCCAGGTTTTCCACACAAACGGCTCAATATGCGCACCCATGGTGCCGCTTTTGCGCAATAATATCCGCATCTGCGAAAAATCACTTAAAATCCCTAGACCGCTTCTGCGCCTCTAGACCGCATCTGCGATCACCATAGGTGCGGAAATGACATTGCATCTGCGGACCAACACATGCACATACGCCCTCTCTTCCGCTTCTGCGAACATCGCAGGTGCGGCAAAACTCTCACACCTGTAGACTCTACCAGCCCTTCCTCCTTTCGCTTCTGCGGCCACATTCCTGCTTCTGCGGGATCGTACCTATGGCTCCCACTCCACAGGTGCGGCTGTGACAGCTGAGTTCAACTTCATCAATTCCTCCAATTTCCAAACTTGTTCCGTCAATCACCCGAAATCAACCTGAGGCCCTCGGAACCTCAACCGAACATACCAACAAGTCATATAACCCCATACGAACTTAGTCGAGCCTTCGAATCACTCAAAACAACATCAAAACACCAAATTGGATTCAAGCCTAAGAACTTCTAAACATTCAAATTCCACAAACAATGCCGAAACCTACCAAACAACGTCCAAATAACCTCAAATTTTATACACACATAAAAAATGACACCACAAACCTATTCCAACTTCCAGAAATCCATTTCGACCTCGATATCAAATTTTCCATGGCCGACAAAAATCGCCAAATTTCCAACTTTTGCCAATTCAAGCATAATTCTACGATGAACCTCCAAAACACATTCCAGATGCGCTCCTAAGTCCAAAATAACCTAATGGAGCTAACAAAAACATAAAAATTCAAATCCGAGATCGTTTACATATAAGTCAACATCCGGTTGATGTTTCCAACTTAAGCTTCTCCTAAAGAGACTAAGTGTCTCAAATCCTCTCCGAAACCACTCCAGACCCGAGCCGAATGACCCGACATATCATAATACAGCTGAAGAACACAAAAAGAAGCAGAAATAGGGAAACAGGGCTATAACTCTCAAAACGACCGGCCGAGTCGTTACATCCTCCCCCTCTTAACATATGCTCGTCCTCGAACAAGGCTAGAAACATACACAAAGACTCAAATAGGTGTGGGTATATGCTTCACATCTCCCGCTCGATCTCCTAGGTGGGCTCCTCCACAGGCTGACCTCTCCACTGCACTTTCACTGAAGCTATATCCTTTGATCTCAACCTTCGGACCTAACACTGCAAAATAGCCACCGACTCTACATCATAAGTCAAATCACCATCCAACTAAACCGTTCTGAAATCTAAAACATGAGATGAATCGTCGGTATACTTCTGAAGCATAGAAACATGAAATACTGGATGGACACTCGATAAGATGGGTGGCAAAGCAAGCATATAGGCCATCTCCCCAATCATCCGAAACACCTCAAACGACCCAATAAATCGAGGTCTTAACTTGTCCTTCTTTCCAAACCTCATAACACCCTTCATGGGTGAAACCTTCAGCAAGACCTTCTCCCCAACCATGTAAGACACATCCCGGACCTTTCTGTCAGCATAACTCCTTTGTCTTAACTGTGCTGTGAGAAGCCGCTCCTGAATCACTTTTACCTTGTGCAAAGCATCCTGAATCAAGTCTGTACCCAAAAGCCTAGCCTCACCCGGCTCAAACCAACCCACTGGAGATCTACACTACCTCCCATATAAAGCCTCATACGGAGCCTTCTGAATACTCGACTAATAATTGTTGTTGTAAGCAATCTCTGCGTGTGGCATAAATTGGTCCCATGAAACCCTAAAATCAATGACACAGGAGCATAACATGTCCTCCAATATCTGAATAGTATGCTCGTACTATACATCCTTCTGAGGATGAAATGATGTGCTAAACTCAACCTGAGTGCCCAACTCTCGCTGCACAACCCTCTAAAACTGCAACGTGAACTGTGTGCCTCTGTCTGAAATGATGGAAACTGGCACACCATGAAGGTGAACAATCTCTCTGATATAAATCTTTGCTAACCGGTCTGAAGAATAGGTAGTACACACAGGAATGAAGTGTGCATACTTGGTCAGTCGATCCACAATCACCCAAATGGCATCAAACTTCCTCGAAGTCCGTGAGAGCCCAAATATGAAATCCATGGTGATTCGCTCCCGCTTCCACTCTGGAATCTCTATCTTCTGAAGCAAACCACCCGGTCTCTGATGCTCACATTTTACCTACTGACAATTAAGACACCGTGCTACAAACCCAACTATGTCTTTCTTCATTCCCCTCTACCAATAGTGTTGTCTCAAATCCTGATACATCTTCACGGAACTCAGATGGATGGAATACCGCAAACTATGGGCCTCTTCTAGAATCAATTCTCGTAGCTCATCCACATTGGGCACACATATCCGGTCTTACATCCTCAATACCCCATCATCACCAATAGTCATATCTCTGGCATCATCATACAGAACCTTGTCCTTGAGTACAAGCAAATAGGGATCATCATACTGGTGCTCTCTGATACGATCAAACAGGGAAGACCAAGAAACCATACAAGCTAGGACCCGACTGGGCTCCAAAATATCCAATCTCACAAACCGATTGGCCAAGGCCTGAACATCAACTTCAAGAGGTCTCTCACAAATAGAAAGGAATGTAAGACTACCCATACTCACTACCTTTCTACTCAAGGCCTCGGACACCACATTGGCCTTTTTTGGATGATATAGAATAGTAATATCATAGTCCTTTAGCAACTCCAACCATCTCCGCTGCCTCAAATTGAGATCCTTCTATTTGAACAAGTGCTGGAAGCTACAATGATTAGTAAACACTTCACAAGACACACCATAAATAAAGATAATGCCTCCAAATCATCAATGCGTGAACAATGGCAGCCAACTCCAAATCATGAACAGGGTAGTTCTTCTCATGGGGCTTTAACTAGTGAGAAGCATAAGCAATAACTCAACCCTCCTACATCAGAACACATCCAATACCAATCTGAGAAGCATCACAATATACCAAATATGAACCAGGAGCTGATGGCCGAACTAGTACTAGGGTTGTGGTCAAGGCAGTCTTGAGCTTCTAAAAGCTCGCCTCACACTCATCCAACCACCTGAAAGGATCACCCTTTTGAGTCAATTTGGTCAAAGGCGATGCGATAGAAGAGAAACCCTACACGAACCGACGGTAATATACCGCCAAACCAAGAAATCTATGAATCTCCATGGCTGAGGACGATCTAGGCCAACTCTGGACCGCCTCTATCTTCTTCGGATCCACCTGAATACCCTCACTAGACACCACATGCCCCAAGAATGTAACTGAACTAAGCCAAAACTCACACTTGGAGAACATAGCATAAAGCTTTTCCTCCCTCAACCACTGCAATACAACTCTCAAATGCTCAGCGTGCTCCTCCTAGCTATGAGAGTACACCAGGATATCATCTTTGAATACAAGAAACAACAAGTCAAGATAAGGCCGAAACACGCTGTTCATCAAATGCACTAATGCTGTTGGGGCGTTGGTTAGCCCAAAAAATATCACAAGGATCTCATAATGACCATATCAGGTCCTGAAGGCTGCCTTAAGAATTTCCGAGTCCTCAATCTTCAACTGATGATACCCTGACCTAAGATCAATCTTGGAGAACACCCTTGCTCCCTGAAGCCGGTCGAATAGATCAGCAATGCACGACAAAGGTTACTTGTTATTGATTGTAACTTTGTTCAATGCGCGACAAATGCATATTCTCATAGTGCCATCCTTCTTCTTTACAAATAGAATTGGTGCACCCCAAGGTGACACACTAGGTCGAATAAACCTCTTATCGAGGAGTTCTTGAAGCTGCTCATTCAATTCCTTTAACTCCATCGGTGCCATACGATACAGTGGAATAGAAATGGGCTGAGTGCCCAGCACCAAATCAATAGTAAAGTCAATATCCCTGTCCGGCGGCATGCCCGAAAGGTCTACAAGAAATTCATCCATAAAATATTGCACCACCGAAACTAAATCAACAATAGGAGTCTGTACACTAACATCCCTGACAAAGGCCAAATAAGAAAGAAAACGCTTCCCAACCATCCACTGGGCTTTCAATAATGAAATCACTTTACTAGGAACATAATTTGACAAACCTTGCCACTCGATCTATGGAAACCTCGGCATAGCCAACGTCACCGTATTAGCATGATAGTCCAAAATAGCATGACATAGAGACAACCAATCCATGCCCAATATCACATCAAAGTCAACCATACTAAGCAGCAACAAATCCACTCTAGTCTATAGTCCCCAATAGTCACTACACACGACCGATATACACGGTCTACAATAATGGTATCGCCCATTGGCGTAGATACATGAACAGAAGATACAAGAGACTTGCAGGGCTTATCCAAATAATGAGAAAAATATGATGACACATATACAAAAGTGGAACCAGAATCAAATAATACAGAGGCATCCCTGTGGCAAATTGAGATAATACCTGTGATCACAACATCTGGAGAAATAGCATTAGGTCTAGCAGGGACTGCATAGAAACTTGCCTGATCGCCACCTGATCAGCCTCCCTCTCTAGGGCGACCCCTAGCTGGTTGTCCTCCACCCCGAGCTGGCTAAGCGGGTGTTGAAATAACTAGTGCTGAAGTCGAAGTCTGACCCATCTGCTGCTGAGCTGGACCTTCCACTAGGTGGGGATACTACCTCCTGATATGACCAAACTCTTTATACTTGTAGCAACTCCCCGGTGCTAGTGGTAGGGACTGTAGGGAGCCCGGAGCACCGGGATAACTGGTAGAAGAACCTAGCATGGATGAACACTGAGCTGATGGTGCATCAGTCGACCTTTGAGCTGGAAGGGCACTGAAAGATGAGTGGCCCTGATGTGAACTATGAGAACCATGGCCAGATGATGCACCACGGTGAACTGGACGAGCCGTCTGAGCATGCTTGAAGGGACGACCCCTGCCGTAGTGAAACTGACACCCAGAAAGAACACCACCAAAACTGCTTGATCCCCGAGGCCTCTTGGCCTCCCTTTTAGCCCGCTCCTGGTGGCGAACAGACTCTATCTCCCAGGTAATTTCAAGAACCTCCTCAAATATAGCACCTGTCACCCTCTATCTAGTCATAAGAATCTGTAGCTGATATCCGAGGCCATCCATAAACCTCCTCATCCTCTCCCTGTTTGTGGGAACCAACCAAATAACATGACGAGCTAACACAAAAATCTCATCTCGTACTGCATCACAGTCATATCATCCTGATACAACTGCTTAAACTGTCTGTGCAGCTCCTCTCTATGGGACTGCAGCACATATTTCTCCAGGAAGAGAACGGAGAACTGCTGCCAGGTAAGGAGAACTGCACCAACAAGCCTACGCCTCTCATAAGCCTCCCACCAAGTAAAGGCAGCTCCAGAGAACTGAAAGGTAGTGAACGAGACCCTACTGGTCTCTAGAATACTTGTCGTACGGAGAATCCTATGACACTCATCCAAGAAACTCTGGGCATCCTTGCCCTCTGCACTGCTGAAAGTAGGAGACTGAAGTATACCAAACCTCTCCAATCTACGTTGCTCATCTTCAGGCATAGTAGGAACCACATAATCCTAAGCAGGTGCAACCAGCTGAGCTGGTGGTGCCCCCGGTGTCTGGAGTCCCTGAACAACCTGCTCGGGGGTGCTGGCGACGGGAGTCTGAGTGCCTCCCCCGGCCTAGGAAGTGACTGTTGTAGTAGAAACAGAGACCTCCTAATCAAGACCGGTGCACACGGTCAAAATTTGAGCTAAGGTCTCTTGAAGACCTGGAATCACGAAGGGCACAACTGGTGCCTAAGCTGGTCCCGCCGGTGCATCCACAACTAGGACTTGATCCCGAATCAGGGCAATTGGTGGATCTTCAGGTGCTGCGTTAGCTGCTATGCGAGCTACACCCCTACCCCTACCACGACCTCTACCGCGACCTCGGCCTCTCGGGACCCCAACTGGTCGTACTGGTGGATGTCTATCCTCACCTGTAGCACGTGTCGTCACCATCTGTGAGATAATAGAATAAAATAAGTTTAGTTACGAGAATCAACATATTCGCTCAATAAGAATTCAAGAATGTGAAGTTTCCTAAGGGTTCTGCAGCCTCTCAAAGATAAGTACAGACGTCTCGGTACTGATCCGTTAGACTCTACTAAACCTGTTCATGACTCGTGAGACCGATGTAACCTAGGCTCTGATACCAACTTGTCACGACCCAAAACTCTAACTTGTCGTGATGACATCTATCGTGGTGCTAGTCAAGCCGACACACTTCCAAAAACTTCAATATTTCATTTGAAAGATAAGTCAAAGCTTATCATATTAAAAACTTCATAAAAGAGTTCAACTCAAAAGAAAAAAGTGGAAAAAATAGCCCGACATCAGGGTATCACAAAGTCATGAGCATCTACGACCGGTCTAGAATCAAAGTTTACAATAATTTGTCAAATGCCATAAAAACATAAAGAAAGACAACAATGGAAGGAGAGACAAGGGTAGCGGACGCCGACAACTACCTCATAGATCTCTGATAGTCAACTGCGCACGAGCTCAACAACCTCTGCGACCGGTCTCGCCAGGATGTGCACAAAAGGTGCAAGGCGTATCTTGAGTACTTCCAACTCAGTAAGTAACATAAATAAATAAGGAACTGAGAAGTACTGACGAGCTATGAAAATACAGTATCTCAACTTCTTTCAAATAAGAACAGTCATGGTTTCAAATTCATTAGTTTGAATCACATCAGTATGTGCTCAAGTAAACCAGATATCAAGTCTTTAAAAAATTTGTACAAGAAGGACAAATAACAACTAAATGCAAAAATTAACTGAAAGCAAGTACAACCTCTCAAGACAACAATCACTCAACTCATCTCAACAGCTCAATCACTCGGCTCTCAACCCTCAATAATCATACCCAATAGGTACATGTGCTCACTGGGGGTGTGCAAACTCCGAATGGGCTCCTTTATCCCAATCGCTATATCTCTGCAACATACAACCTAATCCAATATATAAATAGCTATAACACTCGTTGCGACATGCAACCTGATTCAATATAAATAATCAACCCGAAGGCTCATTGCGGCATGCAAACCGATTCAATAATCTATATATAGCCCTAAGGATCGTTGTAGCGTGCAACCCGATCCATATACACTCATATAGCTCACAGCTTGGCACTCATGCACTATCTCAGTCACTAACCTCACCAGCCCCTCGGGCTCTCAGAAAGCATATAATTCAGCCCAAACAGAGATAAACACATGTATCAATGATAAGCAGGAGGGGACGAATGTAAAATATACAAGTAATATCATCACCGAGAACAAAACAGCAAATTGCAGTTAATTCACCAAGTACACGACCTTGCGAGTCTCAACAGTAATATCACAAAGCCTAAACAGGATTTCTAAAAGGAACTGTAATTAATTTCCATAAAACAAAGGGAACACGTAGTAAACAGTAGGCTAATCAAGTCTACAATCTCACCGGACGAACCAAGTCACAATCCCTACGGTGCACGCCCACACGCCCGTTACCTAACATTTGCGTCACCTCCAAAATAGTCATACAATACGATATCTGGGGATTCATACCTCAGGACCGGATTTATAATCGTTACTTACCTCAATCCTAGTGAAATCCTACTCTGCGATGCCTTTGCCTCTCGAATCGTCCTCCAAACACCCCGAATCTAGAAAAAGTAATACAACACAATCAATATATTCCAATGAACAAATTCCACATGAAAAACTACTAAGTTAGACTCAAATCCTGAAATCGACTCAAACCTGGCCCCTGGTCCCACATCTCGAAATCTGAAGAAAAAAAAACTAGAAATCCCATTTACTCACGAGTCTATCCATACCAGTTTCTCCAAAATCCTACGTCATTTGGTCCCTCAACTCCCCAAATTACTCTCTCCAAAAGTCCAAGCCCTAACCCCCAATTTTCACTTCAAAACCCCACTAATTAGGTGAGGAATCAACGGGAAAATACTATAGCTAATGATAATAGAGCTCAAGTAACTTACCTCAGCGAAAATTCTTGAATCCCCTTCAAAAGCACCTCAAAAGCTCCCAAGTCCATGTTCAAAATGGTGGAAATGAGCAAAAATTTGCGAAGCCTTCTATTTATAGGTTTTGCCGAGGTTTTTCACACCTGCGGCTCAATATGTGCACCTGCGGTGCCACTTTTGCACAAAAATCTCTGCATCTACAAAAAATCACTTAAAATCCCTGGACCGCTTCTATGCATCTAGACTGCATCTGTGATCAGTGTTGGTGCAGAAATAACATCGCATCTGCTGACCAACACACGCACCTACGCCCTCTTTTTCGCTTCTGCGACCATCACAGGTGCGGAAAACCTCTCACACCTGAGGACTCTCCCAACCCTTCCTCCTTTCGCTTCTGCAGCCACATTCCTGCTTCTGCGAGGTCGCACCTACGGCTCCCACTCCGCAGGTGCCCTTATGACAGCTGAGTTCAACTTTAGCAATTCCTCCAATTTCCAAACTTGTTCCGTCAATCAACCGAAATCAACCCGAGGCCCTCGGGATCTCAACAAAACATACTAACAAGTCATATAACCCCATATGAACTTAGTCGAGCCTTTGAATCATTAAAACAACATGAAAACACCAAATTACCCTCGGATACAAGCCTAAGAACTTCTAAACTTCCAAATTCCGCAAACGACATCGAAACCTACCAAACCACATCCAAATGAACTCAAATCTTACACACACGTCACAAATGACACCACGAACCTATTCCAACTTTCGAAAATCCATTCCGTCCCCGATATCAAATTTTCCACTACCGATCAAAATCGCCAAATTTCCAACTTTCACCAATTCAAGCCTAATTGTACTACGGACCTTCAAAGCACATTTCGGATGCGCTCCAAAGTCCAAAATCACCTAACGGAGCTAACAGATCTATAAAAATTCAAATCCGAGATCGTTTACACATAAGTCAACATCTGATTGACTTTTCCAACTTAAGCTTCTCCTAAAGAGACTAAGTGTCTCAAATCCTCTCCGAAACCACTCCAGGCTCGAGCCAACTGACCCGACATAGCATAATATATATAAAGAACACAAAAAGAAGCAGAAATAGGAAAACAGGGCTATAACTCTCAAAACGACCGACCATGTAGTTATATCTCTACTAAGTTTACTAGGAAAATCCCTAAACACAACGGTTTGGAATGGAAGTTAAGCAGTACAAATACAAAATCAAATGGTGACTCTGAGGCCTGCGAATGCGATGACAGGTTTACTTGAGTCTCCACAGCTCGACCAGCCAGTTAATAATCAACAACTTTGGCACCTGAATCTGCACAAAACTTTTTAAAAGCGTAGTATGAGTACACCACAGCTGTACCCAGTAAGTATCTAGACAAACCTCGGTAAAGTAGTAACAAGGGATAGCCTAGACACCTACCAGACTAAACAACCTGAACGAGTGTGAAGGTGAACTAACAGAGGAAACAATATTAATATAAAGGTAAGCAGGATAAGGAACAGAAATTAATACTTGCAACAATACACTAATAACAACTATATTTAACAGGAAGGAGTTAGGTAATAATGTTGTAAAGTAAACAAAACACATTCTAAGTCACTGAAACCAAATAAAAGAAAACTAGTAACAACTCAATAAGTACAACGACTCTCACACTTGATTTGTTCGAGCATTTCCACGAGGTATCGAACCTCATAATCACAACTCACGGTTCCCAATTCTTGAACCCCAATCATTTGGCACCTTGTGCCCACATTTCATTTCATCACTGCACGGACAACTCATGTGCCAAGAGGACAACTCTCACACAGAATACAAGTAGACAAGAGTACATGTAATGGTCAATAATGTCAGGACTCATCCCCTTAAACTGATATGGGTGGTTCATCTACATGTATGATTGTGCAAGTGTTTTATCACGATTCATATCCACAATTAAGAGTGGAGATAGGGAATGGCACATAAGAAATGATCATCACAAAATAAACATTGTAAATAAGACAGCAATGAAGTGGATATAATGACAAGCACAACAAGATTAGCTACATAGAACTGAGCAAATAGAGCAACACCAAGGAAAGCAATTAGCAGTATGCTGAGGAAAACAACATTCAAAGATAAGTGCACAAAAAAGGGGAAATGATAACAAAGCCCTCCCGAGGTACCGCCTCGTAGTCTCAAATCGTAAAAATGAATCACAATGGCATGGAAGAAACATCATGCAAATAATAACAACCGCACGGTAGAAACCTCGTGCAACAATAATGATCGCACGATAAAAACCTCGTGCCACAATGACAATCGCACGGCAGAAACCTCGTGCCACAATAACAACTGCACGACAGAAATCTTGTGCAATAATGACGACCACACGGTAGAAACCTCGTACCACAATAACAACCGCACAACAAAAACCTCGTGCCACAATAACAACCACGTGACAAAAACCTCGTGCAAACACAACACTGAATACTACAACAATAATGACAATAACATAAGAATATGGCAAGTAAATCAACTCAAGAACTCCAGAACAGAAAGAGACAGAAGAACAAGCTCATAAGGAAAAACACAACAAGAAATAATGGTACAACATAGCAATAGCTCAACAAGGAAGAGATAGTGTGAAGCAATGATTTCACATAAGTACAATTCAACGATAAGAGGGATAACGTGAATCAATGACTCCAATTAAGGGTAAGTCACCAATGATGTGGGATAACATAACTTCAATTAGGGTTGAGCAATTACGGAAGATATTCAACAAATTTAATTAAGGATAAACAAATTATGGGAATGATCATAATAACTTCAATCAAGGATAAAGAATTACGGAAAGGATATCATAGAAATAAAAGAAGCAGCAACTTCAGATAAGGCACGTAAGAGTTTAATCGGCCATAAGGGTTAGTGATAATAGGATATAATCTCGTGTCGCTTATTGCACTCTAATTTACTGCACTTTAATTAAGTTTGAGCTTTAATCGCTAGTATTTTGCGCTAATTGTGTGTTTATGACTTGTAGGAATGATTTCGAGCTATGTAGATATTATGGAATGAATTCGAGCTTTTTGGAGCTTTAAAGTCTGAGTAAAATCCCAAGAGATTAAGCCAGGATCGTGTTCGGGGGTCGAGGACCAAGTCTAGATGTCAAAATCAAAGAAAAATCCGTGCTCTGAGAGATTTGCGCTAATGCAACGCACTATACGATGCGGCAGTGCAAATCTCTACTGCCTTGAAATTGCATTCTCCCTGATAAACCCTACTACCAAATATGCAACACGTAGTAGAAGAGAATGAGAAACAAATGGTGTTGGACATACTAGAGGAATATTCACTTGACTTTTCGTCTTTGTTTTCTTATTCTAACCTTGATCATGTGGATTTATTTTTGGGTATTTATAGGAATATGTATGAATTGATCCTGTATTAGAATGAAGGAACAAGTTGAGGATCATCATGAACGAGCAATTCACCGCTCAAGATGAGGACAAGAAAGAAAGAAAAGAGTCGGTCTTGCAGGTATTCTAAAACAACTTCAGTTTAATGAGCTCCATAAAGAATCCCAAGGAGAAAAAACCAGGAATGAATTCCGAATTAGGGTTGAAGGTCATAAGTTCTCGGAAAAGAAGAAAATTCAAGGAAGTTTCCTTTAGCTTATACTTTTTAATTTTGTGTCATGGAGACATGCGGCAACTTAAAGTGTGGGGTGGGGGAGATTATTGTATGTATGCATTTATATTAGTTTTGGTTTTGCTTTTGTTAGTTTTAGTAGTTAGAGATAGAGAATTTTGAAAAAACATAAAAAAATTAATTGTTTTTGATTTTTTCCGATGATGAATATCATCAATAGGTTTCTTGACGAGTAAAGTCGAAAGAAAAAGATAAATAGATTTTATTTTGTACGTAGTGTAACAATTCCACCTTAGTTTTTCTTTGTGTTGCGTGTCTTTTCCAACGGTTTTTTGATTAAACCGGCTGTAGTTAGTTATTATTTTTGTTAGGAGTAGGAAATCTTGTGCTATGATTTGAAGTGGAAGTAATGTCTCTTGACTTTATTATGCCTTAAGAATAGTGAGTGCTTTAGTTGTGACGCTTAGGCTCAGTTTTTGACTTTTATATAAGTACCTTAAATTGTATAATCTTAACATTCTTAACTGCTTTGACTAGAGTGTCTTGATGAGTCCGATCCGGAGTGAGTTATGTGCCATATGTGTGTGAGGTTTTGTGTTATTCTGTGCATTGCATTTGATATCTAGAACTTGCCCCGTGTGTTTGCAAAGACAAATAGTAGTTTTGTTTAGTCTTGGAAGTGATATAGGCATTTTTTGTTGAGCCAGTTATATGCTTTCACCCACCTAGTTGTTGTGTATCCTAGTTAACCCCTTTGAGCCTATAATCTTGTTTATTTGGCAACCACATTACAAGCCATACTCATTTGTTTGAATTGACCATCTATTTGAACCTTGTACTTCTCCTGCGCACTTGAAGTTGTTATGAACTTTGTAAAAGTTGAAGTCTAGGGTGGTTGGTTTGGATTTTGAGTGGAACTAATGAAATAAGGAAAAAGGTGCATTGCATTGGAAAAAAGTAAGAGCAACTTGAATTGAATAAGAAAAAAAAATAGGTGCAATGTTGTGCAAAATATTCTTTGATAGTGGTGACTCTTGATGTAATTGTGCTTAAAGAATAGGAAGTTGATGTATATTGACGTGAAGGTGGAGTATGGTTTGACATAAGTGTGGGGTTTTAGAATGTTAAAATGTATTTATTAAAGTGATTAGGGAGGTGTAGTCACTCTTATATCTAAATGTATCCTACCAATCCCGTAGCCTACATTACAATCATTTAAAGTCCTACTTGATCCTTGACTGAATTAGCTCGAATTAGTGGAGTAGAACACTACGGACAAGCCTATGGTTCATCTTTTGTGTCATATGAATGTTGTTTTTGAAAATGAGTGAATTCTTTATATATTGAGTTCCTAATTGTTCTTAAATTTTATTGTGTGTGGAACTACTCTCTATTGTTGTACGATGACACTTTATTCATGAAGGAAAGGTAATGTCGTTGACCTCTATGTTAGAGTAAGTTAGTGGGTTATGAATAATGCGCGGTACTTTTGAGTCAAATCATGACGTGAGGATGTTACGGCCCAAAATCCACTAAGGGCCGTGATGGCTCCGGACACCATTGTCAGGCAAGCCAACAACAAATAACTAGTAACTTCTCGTTTTAGATATTTCTGAAATCACTTCTTTTATACGTTTAAACAATACATAATAAATTCCACTGAATAAATATTGAAATATTTAACAACTTTAAATTTCTGAATAAACCCATAGACATCCCAAAACTCGGTGTCACAAGTGCATGAGCATTTACAAGGAATGAAATAAAATACAGTAACTGCCTGAAATACAAGTGGACAGAAATGAAAATATAGTACAATACTCTGAAGGAGACTCTGTTGGCTACAATCGTCTCGATAAATGCAACTCACCTAAGTTTTCGTATCAACCATTCCGTTATGCCACTAGCCACACATAAACCTATGCAAAAAAAATGCACAGCAAATGTAGTAAGAGTACAAAAAAACATGTACCCAATGAGTATCCCGTCTAATCTCGAAGAAGTAGAGACGAGAGGTCGACTTCGACACTTACTAGTGGTCCAATATTAATATATTATTAATGAGAATAATCATGGAGTTATTAAAAACGACAGTAATTTCAAATAAGTCACGAACTAGTAAAAGTGTTTTTTTATATTAAAAATCTCTGGATTCATAATCTATTAATTTTCAATTATCTCAAGCCATGGAGGGCAAAAATCAATATCGATAAATCTCAAGGCAAGCAATACAAGCATGCGCAAATCATGCCGAGGTCGTACGGCCCGATCCAACAATCTTTAAACTGTGCAATGCCAGAGGGTCGAATGGCGCGAACCATAGATGCATCTATTTAATCTGCCGAGGTGTTTGACCCGTTCCGAAATTAAACGCATACAGACAGTCAATCAAGAACTCAACAGGGAACAATTATCCGAAGAAAAGCCAATTCCCTTTTAACAATTTTATAAAATAAAGTTTAATCGTTTTAGAAATTCATTTACCAATTAGATAGGATTTAAGCAATTCAACTGCCAACAAGATTACAGATATTCCAAGTATATCATGCTTTTGAGTCCTAGACTGCCCGGACTTACACATAATAGAAGCTACGCACGGACTCTCGTCACCTCGTGCGTACGTAGCCCCCACAAATTAGAGAACATAACCAATTATATCACATATGGGGACAATTCCCTCTTATAAGGTTAGAAAGGAGAACACCTCGCTCCGAAGTTCCATAACCGACACTCTACGCCCTTCCGAAGACTTGAATCGATGCGCAATGCTCCAAAACTAGCCAATAATTATGCAAATCCATTACTATATGTTCAATTACTCATTACAATCCAATTTATAACAATTCCTAGCCCCGATCGAAAAGTTGACAAAATAGCCCTCCGGCCCACATGCCTGGATTCCGAAATTTGTCGAAGATAAAGTTTACCCATAAACTCACGAACTCAGATATATAATTTACTCTCAATTTCATGTCCAAAATCGTGGTCAAAATTCAAGAATATCAAATTTCTAAGTCTTACTCAAAATCCCCAAATTTCTACAAATTTCCTTGTCTAAATCCATATATAAGCCTTGTATTTACTCAAAATTAGTAGAAATCACTTACCTCATGCTTGGTGATGAAAATGGCTCTCCAAAGTTGCTCCAAAATCGGCTCCCATGGAAGAAATAAAGTAAAAGTGAGCCAAAACTCCGATTTTAATAACACTGCCCAAGCGACCCTTCATCGTGAACGCGGAACATCCCTTGCATTTGCGAAGCTCAGAAATCTCATGGCCAGAAAATCCTTCTCCACGTTTGCGACCTGCTGATCGCGTTCGTGAAAGCTAGCTGCCCAGACCCATCGCGTACGTGTTATCCTCTACGCGTTCGCGTAGGCCAAATGGCCTTGGGCCCGGCTCTCCCTTACCTTCTTCGCGTTCACGTAGCCTTCCCCGCGTTCGCGAAGGCAAAACTCAGCAGGCCCATCAACCCCTCTTCGAGAACGGGGCACTGCCTTCGCGTTCGCGAAGAAGGAAACCAGACACCAGCAAACAACAGTTCCAAAACAGCCCGAAATGCTCCGAACCACCCCGAAACACACCCGAGGCCCACGGTACCCATCTAATCACACCAACTAGTCCTATAACATAACAAAGACCTTCTCGAGGCCTCAAATCACATCAAACAACATCGAAATCATGAATCACACTCCAATTCAAGCTTAAGGAACTTTATAATTTCAAACTTCTACATTCGATGTCGAAATCTATCAAATCATGTTCGATTGACCTCAAATTTTGCACACAAGTCATATTCGACATTATGGAGCTACTCTAACTTCCAGAATCGGAATCCGACCCCAATATCAAAAAGTCCACTTCCAGTCAAACTCCTCAAAAAACCCTTTAAATTTCTATCTTTAGCCAAATGACTTAAAAATGACCCACAGACCTCCGAATTCACTTCCGATCACGCTCCCAATGCCAGAATCACCATATGGAGCTATTCCTAGACTCGGAATCCCAAACAGACATCGAAAACACTGAAATTCACTTCAACCCAAACTTAAGAAATTCTTCCAAAAATGATAACTTCCACGATAGGCGCCAAAACGTTACTAGGTGCTCCAAAAACTGATCCGGACATACGCCCAAGTCCAAAATCATCATATGAACCTACTGGAACCTTCGAATCCCGATTCCGAGGTCGTTTACTCAGAAATCCAATCTTAGTTAATTCTTTCAACTTAAAACTTCCGAAATGAGAATTCTCTTTCCAAATCAACTTCGAATTTCCCAGAATTCAATTCCGACCATGCGTATAAGTCATAATACCTGAAGTGAAGCTGCTCATGGCCTCAAACTACGGAATGACGCGCTAGAGCTTAGAACGACTGGTCGGGTCGTTACATTCTCTCTCACTTAAACATTCGTTCGTGCTCGAACGTGCTGAGAACTACACTGAAGTAGTCTGAAATCACTGTTTAACACCTCGTGCACCTACTCGTGCTACCACAACTAAGTCGAGCACGTTAGCTCGATTAATTCTAGTGATATTCCCCTTTATTCAAGCAAATAAGCCTTGAGCCATATTCCAACATCCGGAATTTTAAGCCAGGCCTGTTTCCAACATACGCTCACCGTATCAATAACTACACGCAACAATAAAACATGACTGCATACCTTAGTCGAATTTGCGCCTTGCACCATTTTACTTACATGACCACAATAACATTCTCTGATAAAATTAGTCAAAATTCCACGAATCTGATTCTCCCAATGCACCTCATGATATATATAAGTCTTGCTCTAACTCTTACAATATTGCCACGATGGAAGAGATTTGTAGAAATTCATAACCTAGTGCTGAATCAATAAATCATTGGGTATATACTCTTGACAAGAACCATCACCTCATTCTGAACCAAATAATGGTCTTATCTCCTTAATATACTTCATATAATTAGATTGCACTGATCCTAACTTCAATGATCTCGCCTTACCGAGTACGAACTGCTCAGGCAATAACCCATCCCGGACATGATTAAAGTCTCATATGATGCCACAATGTGCCAATAGGCTACCAATTCGAACATGATACAAAGGAAAATGAACTCTGAAAAGGAAATCCAATTGCCCCGGTCACGAATCATATATGCGACGTGGTCAACATAATTAAACAAACACCCTACTCACGATTGATACATGCAACGCGACACACAACAAATAGGAGTTTTTCTTAGAAAATGGGAAGTAAAACACATAAAACAGATATAGGGAACTGTACTCAATATCATACTATTATGGCATGCAACCGATCCAAATAACATACCCATGGCAGTGTGCCACCTGATCCTCACATAGAATTCGCATAAGGAGATATACATCGAGCTAAACTTCTCATTACAACAAAATACCGAATATTGGTCACAAGAACGCTAAGTACATAATACCATCCTTGGGGAGATATATAGCGCTATAAGCTACAAACTAAAGCACAATTGAGGCGCGATATACGATCTAAATCTCAAGAGCCATTTTGCTCATATAACATCGTCTCTACGCGGGACCTCAACATATAAGAAATTCACCAAGCCATCTCACAACCCATACAACGCAATATATCATTACATGAAATAGCTGACGATGAATAGCACCCAACTACTCTTCTATAAGTAGCGCATTGCTGAAATGAACATATCTGGCCTGATATAGAGCCCCTATTAACATTTAAATCCATCCACAACCACAAGCTGATTCTGATCGCACTGAACTAGGCTAATAACCTTTCAAAGGTCCATAATAACTCCCCTTTCTCATAACACACGAGAACTACCATCATGACCAGAGTAATCCTCCACAGTCAACAACCCAATAAACTGAGTGCCCTCCAGGCATAAATTCTCAATTTAACGGCATCACTACAATCTTCATACTTGGTTTAACTGTTCAATCAATCAAGTGACTACATGTCACACTTATACAACCTTCCTGTGGGGCACGCTCCCACAACCTTCTATAACAGATGACAGGTCTGTACATCCAAACCACTGGACGCACTAACACTGAAAAACGATCAAGAATCCTTAACTAGGTGATGCTGAAGACAATACCCACTTACTTTACTCATCGAAACTCCTTTCCTTATTATCCGAGCTCGTGACATCCTTGTTAATAGCGAACTGCGACCTTGATCCTCACTTCAAATTCCATACCACTAACTACACCCAACATGCCGATATACGATAGAACACGATTTTCATCATAATTCTGGAACCTCTAATAGAATAGCACTTTATCATATAAAAACTTTTCACTTAACTCACTTTAGGAGAACCATAGCAACACACAAGTGAATTCTCATAACCGTAGAATATGCAAATCTCTAAGTAGTGTTATAAGCCATCATAGCCCTTTCGGGATCCGCCTACACATAACAGGCCATAATAGTTGAATACTCCTGAATAACATCGATTACGGCAACCGACAAGCCTCACACATACCATCACAAATCACTTGCACAACTTGATCACACTGAAGGAACTGATCACTACCACCAATATTCCAATTCTACTATGGCTAACCAATCTATCTTCTTCCAATTTATCCTTGATTGCAGTAGAAATAACTCCATTCGACACATAACACGCTCCATCCACACTCATCCCGAGTGACCTTGAATCACGAGACCATGTTGTCTCAAATCCCATGAACCATTTCATACCTCCCATATGCTACACTACAAGTCAAAACATCATAGAACATTCTCTGCTTCTTCTCATAAGTTGCTACAAAGCTTGGTTCATAACCGAACCTATAGGCTCAAAATCATTAGGCACCACATTTTACCCCTTTGAATCTACTAGGACCGTTGTTGAGAGCCACCCACACTGACTTGGCCCCTAATATATTCAACTCCATGAATCTTCTAGCACATGAATACCCTCTTGATGAAGCACCCGGCAAAATCACTTCCCTTGAAACCCGCATTTATACAAGGCATAAATCCTGAATCCTTCTCCAAGTCTGAACATGAGCCAATAAGTCCAACCATAAAATACCTTTAACAATTCCTTTGCTCAAATTATCTCTTATGTCCTTTTCCCGTAGCTGAAATAACCCATCAATATGCTAATAACTAGAAACCTCGCAAGTAGTTAACCATGCAACCCAATCATAGGCGGTGGGACTCTCCCACTTAGCTTGAAGCCACTATTACACACCTCTAGAATTCACCAAGATTCTTTATCTCTTATTGACATAACCTTGCGCAATCAACCACCAAAATTCTTGGAATCTTCCTATAAAATCCCTTTTTATACTGTGAATCATCAACCACATTCGCACGACTGATCTCTTTGTTGTACAACCAATATAATTCTTCGCAGAAGCCTCGCCAACCACGCAACCGCTAACCTGCTTACAGGGAATAACCCACTTGTGGAAATCATTTCCTGACATCTTCCAACGCTGTTGCACGAGGTACAATCACTACGACATCAATAACCCATCCTGAGTCCGGGCTCACTCTCTAGCTGCACAAGTCCATTCACCCTTCATGGACATCAATTAAATGTGCGGCAACATTCTTCCAATTCAAAGTTTTGTTGTATCCTTCTTCATTTCAAGCAACTCCTTCCCGTTATATCAGATCTCCTGCCGCATAATAGCCCATACTTCAAATTAGATCCATAGACCCCAATCATCAATCACTAAAATTCCCAAGTCATTCCAAACTCTCCTTAAGGTGCGTAGTCATCCTACCACAAAAGCCCATATGCAACTCCACAACTCTCCCACTTTGGCGGAACTTACCCCTTTAATCGACTACTCGACCTTTGCTTCGTATAGCTGGCCTTCTTGAAGTTTTAACCACCGCATGACACTCCCCACATGCCCTTCCTCATCCTTTGCTGCTTAGTTGTTGTCTTAATAAAATCTATCTTCGTAGCACTTGAACCCACAAATTGCTACTAACCTTAAACTTTTCCGAAGAAAATCTTTCTCGAGCCGTCAACATTAGAAACTCCAATTCAATCCTGAACCACCGTAACCCACGATATCTGATAGTTATTTCTCCCATATTATTTCATAATATATTACCCCAAAGGCGAATTGCAGAAGACCATAACACCGGTGAACTTAACACATACAATCGAGGACGACGACACTACATCGCAGATGAAAATTCCACCACGCTTGAAAATACCAAGTCTTGTTTCTTCATCACCCCAAATCTGGATTATTCATAAGCTAATTGCTTTTCCTCGACCGAAAATGAAATATCAGATCTCTGAATCGTGCACTGAGTAGACTTCCTTTAAAATTATTCACCGCCCTAACACATAGGCAAGTATCCTACCATCAAGTCAGTACTATGCGATAAAAAATCATGAGCAATCATAGTGATCTGTGCATAGTCTCAAAGCTCTCAGGAATACTGTTACTGAGCTGAAATGAAAAGATATCCTCCCGCAAGGCAACGACAATAGCCCAATCAATAATACCGGGAGAAACATCCCGCACCACATCTTTTGTGCCAATACAATCATTCAATTCTCGATGTATAACCATCGGTTTGCGTCGCGTAAGATTGAGTAGGAAGGGAACAAGGCATAAGCCTCAAGGAATCAAGTCGCACGATGAGGAAATGAAGAAGGGAAGTGCTCCTAACAACCCTGTAGACTCCCGAAGATAAGTACAAATGTCTTTGTACTGATCCGCGAGACTCTACTAGACTTGCTCATGACTCGTGAGACCTAAGGGAATCCAGTGCTCTGATACCATGTAGTCACGACCCAAAATCCACTAAGGGTCGTGATGGCGCCGGACACCATTGTCAGGTAAGCCAACAACAAATAACTAGTAACTTCTCGTTTTAAATATTTCTGAAATCACTTCTTTTATACGTTTAAACAATACATAATAAATTCCAATGAATAAATAATAAAACATTTAACAATTTTAAATTTCTAAATAAACCTATAGACATCCCAGAATTCGGCGTCACAAGTGCATGAGCATTTACTAGGAATGAAATAAAATACAGTAATTGTCCAGAATACAAGTGGACAGAAATGAAAATACAGTACAATACTCTGAAGGAGACTCTGCTGGCTACGATCGTCTCGATAAATGCAACTCACCTAAGTCTCCGTATCAACCATGCCACTATGCCACTAGCCACACATAAACCTATGCAACAAAAATACACAACAAGTGCAGTATGAGTACGAAAATAACGTACACCCAATGAGATCCCGTCTAATCTCGAAGAAGTAGAGACGAGATGTCGACTTCTACACTTACTAGTGGTCCAACAATAATACATTATTAATGAGAATAATCATGGAGTTATTAAGAATGGCAGTAATTTCAAATAAGTGACGAACATGTAAAAGTTTCTTTTTATATTAAAAATCTCTGGATTCATAATCTATTAATTTTTCAATTATCTCAAGCCATGGAGGGCAAATATCAATATCGATAAATCTCAAGACAAGCAATACAAGCATGCGCAAATCATGCAGAGGTCGTATGGCCCGATCTAACAATATTTAAACTGTGCACTGCCAGAGGGTCGAATGGCGTGAATCATAGATACATCTATTTAATCTATCGAGGCGTTCGGCCCGTTCTGAAATTAAACGCATACAGACAGTCAATCAAGAAATCACCAGGGAGTAATTATCTAAAGAAAAGCCAATTCTCGTTTAACAATTTTATAAAATAAAGTTTAATCCTTTTAGAAATTCATTTACCAATTCAATAGGATTTAAGCAATTCAACTGCCAACAAGATTACAGATATTCCAAGTTTATCATGTTTTTGGGTCCTAGACTACCCGGACTTACACATAATAGTAGTTACGCACGGACTCTTGTCACCTTGTGCGTACGTAGCCCCCACAAATAGGAGCACATAACCAATTATATCACCTATGGGGACAATTCCCTCTTATAAGATTAGCAAGGAGACTCACCTCGCTTCGAAGTTTCATAATCGACATTCCACGCCCTTCCAAAGACTCGAATCAATGCACAATGAACCAAAACTAGCCAATAATTATGCAAATCCATTAATATATGTTAAATTACTCATTACAGTCCAATTTATAACTATTCCTAGCCTAGATCGAAAAGTTAACAAAATAGCCCTCAGGCCCATGTGCCCCGATTTCAAAAAATTTCGAAGATAAAGTTTACCCATAACCTCAAGAACTCAGATATATAATTTACTCACAATTTCATGTCCAAAATCGTGGTCAAAATTCAAGAATATCAAATTTGTAGGTCTTCCTCAAAATACCCAAATTTTTACAAATTTCCATGTCTAAATCCATATATAAGCCTTGTATTTACTAAAAACTAGTAGAAATCACTTACCTCATGCTCGGTGATGAAAATGGCACTCCAAAGTTGCTCCAAAATTGGCTCCCATGGAAGAAATGAAGTGAAATGAGCCAAAACTTCAATTTTAACAGAACACTGCCCAGGCGACATTTCATCGAGAACACGGAACATCCCTCGCGTTCGCAAAGATCAAAAATCTCATGCCAAGAAAATCCTTCTCCGCATTCGCAACCCCCTGATCGCGTTCGCAAAAGCCAGCTGCCCAGACCCATCGCGTTCACGTTATCCTCTATGTGTTCGCATAGGCCAAATGGCCTTGGGCCCAGCTCTCCCTTACCTTCTTCGCGTTCGCGTAGCCTCCCCCGCGTTCGCGAAGGCTAAACTCAACAGCCCCATAAACTCCTCTTCGCGAACGTGGCACTGCCTTTGTTTTTGCGAAGAAAAAAACCAGACACCAGCAAACAACAGTTCCAAAACAGTCCAAAATGCTCTGAAACCACCCCAAAACACACCCGAGCCCCCCGGGGCCCCGTCTAATCACACCAACCAGTCCTATAACATAACACGGACCTACTCGAGACCTCAAATCACATCAAACAACATCAAAATCATGAATCACACTCCAATTCAAGTTTAAATTTTAGACTTTCAAACATCTACATTCGATGTCAAAACCTATCAAATCATGTCTGATTGACCTCAAATTTTGCACACAAGTCATATTCGACATTACGGACCTACTCCAACATCTGTAATAGGAATCCGATATCAAAAAGTCCACTTCCAGTCAAACTCCTCAAAAAAACCTTTAAATTTCTATCTTTTAGCCAAATGACTCCAAAATGACCCACAGACCTCCGAATTCACTTCCGATCGCGCTTCCAAAACCAAAATCACCATACGGAGCTATTCCTAGACTCGGAATCCCAAGCAGACATCGATAACACTGAAATGCACTTCAACCCAAACTTATGAAATTCTTTCAAAAATGCTAACTTCCACGATAGGCGCCAAAACGTTCCCGGTTATCAAAACCCGATCCGGACATATGCCCAAGTTCGAGAACGTTTACTCAAAAATCCAATCTTAGTTAATTCTTTCAACTTAAAACTTCTAAAATGAGAATTCTCTTTACAAATCAACTCTGATTCCCTAGAATTCAATTTCGACCATGCGTACAAGTCATAATACCTGAAGTGAAGTTGTTCATGGACTCAAACTGCGGAACGACGTGCTAGAGCTCAAAACGACCTGTCGGGTCGATACAGAGGATGTAACACAATTATGCTTAGTCTATTTTAAGCCACACGTTCCATTCATCCCGAAGGGTCTGGGGAACAATCTCTGTCAAGAACATCTCTAAAAACTGAACCCATGGAAGTGAAGTTGCATCGGCCGAACTACCCAACTCATATGCTCGCTACCACTTATATGTTGCTCCCTTAAGGTGGATCGTAGTAAAAGCAACCCCACTTATCTCCACAATGCTTATAGCGCGGAGAATACAATACATCCCCTAGGATCCCATGCGCATATTCTGAAGCCAAACCGCTGAAAGTAAGCAGGTAATACTTCTTGAACCTAGCAAGTCTAAGTTGTTCTTCCTCATCTTCTACTACCCTGACCACGAGCTAAACTAGAACAAAAGGTTGTCTTGGCATGACACCTGAAACCTGACCAATGTGGGTCGCTGCTCTAAAGTACGACGGTAGGAGTTTCAGCTCCTCCCCCGATATGTGAAATAGCTGATGCAATCGGAATCAACCCCACCTGAGCCAAGGTGACGAACATGCTTTGGAACTATGCTAAAGTCTCCTGAAGTCTTCGGGTAACAATAAGCGCCTTTGATACCTGTCCCCCAACTGGAGTTGCTGGCGGCTCCTCAACTACTGCTCTGACAGGTGCTCTAGCTGTTGCATGTGCTCCTCCTCAGCCTCTACCTCTGCCCTGGTCCATAGCAACACCGAATCTGGGGAAATGATTGTTGGTAACTGTAGCTCGTGTCCTCACCATTTGTGAGAGAATAAATGACAAAGGTTCAAATTCCGATATCAATAAACTCGCACGATTGGAATTATGACTACCCAGCCGGTAATCTTAATAATTAATGCCCCAATTCCCTATTAACTACTTTCCTCGAGTTTATTTCTGCTATTTTGATTCACCGGGATGTCTGGTTTTGAGTTTCAAAGAGTTTTGGGACACTTAGTCCCTAAATGAGAGTTTAAGTGTTGGAAAGTTAACCATAGTTGGAACAGTATAAAGACGGCCTTGGAATGGAAATACGATGGTTCCATTAGTTCTGTTGGGTGATTTCGGGGTTAGGAGTGTGTTCGAATTGTGTTTTGTAGGTCCGTAGATAATTTAGGCTTGAAATGCCGAAGGTTGAATTTTTGAAGTTTCCGGTTCGATAGTGAGATTTTGATCAGATGGTCGGAATGGAAGCCCAAGAGTTGCAATAGTTCCATTGTGTTATTTGGGATGCGTGTGCAAAATTTCAGGTCATTCGAACGTGGTTTGGTTGGGTTTTTGATCAAAAGCGGAATTCGGAAGATTTTAGAAACTTAGGCTTGAATCTGATGTGTTTTGGTTGATTTGATGTTGCATGAAGTGTTTTGAAGATTGGTATAATTTTGAATAAGGTATTGGGTGATGTTTGTGCTTTTGGTTGAGGTCTCGGGTGCCTCGGGGTGATTTCGGATGGTTAACGGAGAGTTTGAAATTTTTGAGGAAGCTTCAGATTTTCTGCTTCTGGTGTTTCCGCACCTGTGGATTGGGGACCGTAGGTGCGATGCTGCAGAGGTGGGGAAAAGGAGTGCAGAAGCGGAAAGGGCCTGGGAAATCTGGAACCGCAGAAGCAGCTTAGGGGTCGCATCTACGAGGCCGCTGATCTGGAAAAAGGGATCGCAGAAGCGAAAATTGGTAATTAAGTGAAAAACCGCAGAAGCGGAAATTGGGCAGCAGATGCGAAAATGCCTGGGCCAGAACATATAAATAATTGCCTCCGCGAATTTGAGCTATTCTTTCACCATTTTCATCTGGGTTTGAAACTTTTGAGAGAGATTTTTGAGAAAAACAAAGGAGAATCACTTGAAGGTAACATCCTTGACTTCATAACTCGTTTTTATGTGATTAAAAACCTAATTAGTGGTGAAAGTTTTGGGAAAAATGGGTAGTTAGGGCTTGAGTTTAAGAGACCTTTAAATGAGGATTTGAGGGGTCATTTGGACTCCGATTTCAATGTTCTTGTTATGTATAGACTCGTGAGAGTGTGAGGATTCTGGAAATATAAATTTTACCCAATTCCGAGACATGGTCCCGAGGTTCTTTTTGGTCATTTTACATAATTTCGCACATTAGCTTAGAATTTAATTGTAGAATCAGCTACTTGAATTGTTATTTACATTATGAAATTTAATTGAATAGATTTGGGCAATTTGAAGTCGAGTACTCGTGGCAAGAGCGTGGATTTCGGTTGTTTTTTGAGCCAGTTCGAGGTAAGTGGCTTGTTTAACCTTGTGTGGGGGACCTTCCCCTTAAGATTTATATATTTGGTAATTGAAATGCCTTGTACGTGAGGTGACAAGTGCATACTTGTGCAAATTATTGGAAATCCGATTTTCTTTAAGTATTGATTAGTATGTTTCTTTTCCGGCTTTTATTACGTGTACCATTAAGCATGTTATTTGCTTAGGAAAGCATGTCTAAGTGATTTATTTGCTTTAATTGTCCAACCTGTTTACTTGAACTCTGTGCAGCATGCTAGGCTAGAACTAATTGTTTCCTTAATATGAAATTTCCATTTCTGAATATTTTCTTGCTTCTGCTGTGTATTTACATTGGGACTACGGATGTGGGATTCCGGTAGCTCCCCCTTGTCTGTTTATTTTAGGACTACGGATGTGGGATTCCGGTAGATCCCCCTGCACAATTATATGGAATTGTGGGAATGCACCCGGTAGATTCCCCTAGTACTGGGTATTTAGATTTAGACTATGGCACGGGATTTTGGTAGATCCTCGCGCACTCTATGTTAGGCTATGGGATGGTATCCCGGGAGACTGATCGGATATGTGTATTTGGGACTGCAGAACGGAATCCTGGGAGATCCCCAATCGGTATTATTGGTGCTGAGCTATACTTTCTTTCCGTGGTTACCTCGCTTCTGTAAAGTTGTTGTTGTCCTATATATCGTATGTTACTTTCACTTCCATATTTCATTATACTTTTCTATTCTATACTATCGAACTTTATATTTTTGTTTAATTTTAGTAGGACCCTGACCTTTCTTGTCACTACCCAACCAAGATTAGGCTTGGCACTTACTGAGTACCACTATGGTGTACTCATGCCCCTTTTTGCGCATGCTTTTTATGTGCAGATCCAGGTACCGGTACTCAGGCCTACCATCCTTGAGGGAGGCGACTGCTCTATAGAATTTGAGGTACATCTGCCGCGTCCACAAATCGAGAAGTCCCTTTCTATTCTAGATGTTCAACATTGTCCTTCTGTATTTTTTTTTCTTGTTAGATATTCTGGAGTTAGACTATTAGATATTCCAAAGGCTAGTGTTTCCGTAAGTTTACGGGTTTTGGGATAGTGTGTTGATTTTGAGAATGTTGTGTTGTATATGCCGAGCAGCATTCTAACTATTTTTCCATTCAGTTATTTTGGTTTTTGATTATTTCTTCCGCAAGTTTCGTTTATGTTCTGCATTTGTTAGGCTTACTTAGTCGTAGAGACTAGGTGCCATCATGGCAGTTCACGGAGGGCGAACTGGGATCGTGACAAGTTGGTATCAGAGCTCTAGGTTCATAGGAGTCATGGATCACAAGCCGGTTTATTAGAGTCTCATTGATCAGTACAGAGACGTCTGTACTTATCTACGATAGGCTATGTAACTATTTGGAAAATTCCACTTCATTTGATTTCCTTGTCGTGCGATATTTTGACATCACAATTTTAAACTTCTGTCTTCTATTCTCTCACAGATGGTGAGGACACATGCTACCCGAGATGATCAAGCACCCGCGCCCCTGCTGCAGCCGTCGGAGGCCGGGGTCGGGGTAAAGGCCAAGGACGTACACATGGTGCAGCCAGAGCACCTGCGCGAGCTATCACCGAGGTACCACCCGCAGTTCCAGCCGGAGTCCAGGCACTTGACATGCCTACCGCTACTACTACTCTAGCACTTCAGGAGACTCTGGCGCAGTTCATGAGTATGTACACCACCAGGGGAGGAGCACAAACTCCCGCCGCCCGCACTCTTGAGCAGCGAGTGCATGTTGAGCAGGTCCCTGATATTATTCCTATGCCGCTTGTAGTGTCGGTTCAGCCCGAGGATAGGGCAGCGGCTTTTGAGGATGAGCAGTTGAGGCTTGAGAGGTTCAAGAAGTACAAGCCCCTGTATTCAGTGGTCTAGTATCGGACAATGCTCTGGGATTTCTAGATGAGTGTTACCGCATTCTTTGTACCATGGGTATATCAGGATCGAGGGGGGTTTCCTTCACTACTTTCCAGCTTCGAGGAGCTGCCTATGAATGGTGGCGCACCTATGAGTTAGATAGTCCGGATGAGGCTACTTCACTAACTTGGACTCAGTTTTCACATCTGTTCCTGAGAGAGTATGTTCCTCAGAGCCTCAGGGATACATGGCGTGTAGAGTTTGAGCTTTTGTGACAGGGTACTATGATTGTCTCAGAGTATGCTGTCTGTTATGCCAGTTTGGATAGGCATGCACCGACCTTGGTTTTTACTATTCGCAAGAGGGTTCACTGGTTTATTAAGGGCTTATTCCCAGCATCAGATCTAGCATGGATCGTGAGTTGGAGAGGGATATTTCTTATCAGCAGGTGGTGAGCATTGCTAGGAGGATTGAGGGTATGCAAGCTAGGGAAAGAGAGGAGAGGGAGGCCAAGAGGTCTCGAGAGTCGGGCCACTTCTCTGGTGCCTGTGCCCCAGCTGTAGGACGTCATGGTAGGGGTTATATGAGTTGCCCTATTCATTTAGGTCCAGCTCCTCCTAGGCCTTAGGAGTCTTATTGTGCACCACCGGTATCTAGCGCGCCTCCTACGCTGGGTGCTTTCAGAGGTCAGTCCAGCAGACCTGGCCCGAGCCAGTCACAGCCGCCACATCCTCCCAAAGCTTGTTTTGAGTGTTGCGACACACGCCATATGGTGAGTAATTGCCCCAAACTTGGGAGGGGTGCACCTCCACAGAATTCTCAGCCACAGCGTGCCTTGCAAAGTTCTCTGGATATGGTTCCCACTGCAGTTGCTACCCCACCTGCTCAGCCAGCTAGAGGTCAAGGTTGGGGAGGTATATGTTGCCCTGGAGGGGAAGGCCAGGCCAGATACTATGCCCTTCCTGCCCGTACCGATGTTGTTATCTCCGATTCTATCATCATAAGTATTATACTGGTTTGTTACAGAGATGCATCGGTTTTATTCGATCTAGGCTCCACTTACTCTTATGTGTCTTCTTATTTTTCTCCGCATTTGGCTGTAACTCGGGATTCTTTGAGTTCCCATGTTTATGTTTCTACTCCCGTGGGAGATTCTCTTGTTATGAACCGCATTTATCGGTTGTGTTTGGTTGCTCTTAGTGGTTTTGAGACCAGATCCAATTTATTGTTGCTCAACACGGTGGATTTTGACTTTATCTTGGTCATGGACTGGTTGTCGCCCCATTATGCTATTCTTGATTGTCGCGCCAAAACCGTGACATTGGATAGATCACACGTTGAGTGGAGGGGTACTTTAGATCACACTCCCAGTAGAGTTATTTCTTTTCTTAAAGCTCAGCTTATGGTTGAGAGGGTTGTGATCCATATTTAGCTTATGTGAAAGATGTTAGAGTTGATACCTCTGTAGTTGATTCAGTCCCAGTAGTACGAGATTTTCCCAACATGTTTCCATCTGATCTTCCATGAATGCCGCCTGATAGAGATATTGATTTTGGCATCGATCTATTGCCGAGTACTCAGCCCATTTCTATTCCTCCATATCGTATGGCTCCTCCTAAGTTGAAAGAGTTGAAGGATCGGTTACAGGAATTTCTTGATTAGGGTTTTATTTGGACCAGTGTGTCACATTATGGTGCTCCTGTCTTGTTTGTAAAGAAAAAGGATGGTTCTATACGTATGTATATTGATTATCGCCAGTTGAACAAGGTGACAGTCAAAAACTGTTATCCTTTGCCTCGTATTAATGATCTGTTTGACCAGCTTCAGGGTGCACAGGTGTTTTCTAAGATTGATTTGTGCTCAGGTTACCATCAGTTGAAGATTCGGGAGCCAGATATCTAGAAGACTATTTTCAGGACTCTGTATAGTCATTACAAGTTCCTTGTCATGTCATTTGGGCTAACCAATGCCCCAACAGCCTTTATGCATTTGATGCGCAGTGTGTTCCGGCCATATCTTGACTCATTCATCATTGTCTTTATTGATGACATTCTGGTGTATTGCCAGAGTCGGGAAGATCATGAGCAACACCTGAGGACTGTGCTTCAGACTCTGAGAGAGAAGAAGTTATATGCTAAGTTCTCGAAATATGAGTTTTGGTTGGATTCAGTGGCATCCCTAGGCCACGTGGTATCGAGTGAAGGTATTCAGGTGGATCCGAAGAAGATAGAGGTCGTGAAGCATTGGCCCATACCATCCTCAGCTACAAAGATCCGTAGTTGCCTTGGCTTGACGGGTTACTACCATCATTTTGTTGAGGGGTTTTCATCGATTGCAGCCCCTATTACTAGGCTGACCTAGAAGGATGCTCCGTTCTAGTGGACGGAGGAGTGTGAGGTGAGCTTTCAGAAGCTTAAGACACCTTTGACCACAGCCCCAATTTTGATGTTGCTTACAGGTTCGGGGTCTTACACGGTCTATTGTGATGCCTCGTCGGAGCGGTGTTGGTGCAGGAGGGTAGGGTGATTGCCTACGCATCCAGACAGTTGAAGATACATGAGAAGAACTACCCTGTTCACAACCTTGAGTTAGCTACCTTTTTTCACGCCCTGCAGATTTGGCGCCATTATTTATATGGGGTTATTTGTGAGATTTATACTGACCATCAGAGCTTGAACCATCTGTTCGAGCAAAAGGATCTAAATTTGCGCCGGATGAGGTGGTTAGAGTTGCTAAAGAAATTTGATATCACTATTTTGTATCACCCAGGCAAGGCCAATATGTTGGCTGATGCTTTGAGTCGCCGGGCAGAGACTTTGGGGAGTTTGGCTTATTTACAAGCATCAGAGAGGCCTATGGTGATGGATATCTAGGCCTTAGCCAGCCAGTTTGTGAGATTGGATATTTTAGATCCCAATAGGGTTCTAGCTTGCGTGGTTTCTCGGTTTTCCTTATTTGATCATATCAGGGAGCGGCAGTATGATGACCCTCATTTGTTTGCCCTCAAGGGGAAGGTTCACCGCGGTGATGCCAGAGATGTAACTATTAGTGATGATGGGGTATTGAGGATGTATGGTCGGATTTGTGTGCCCAATGTTGATGGGCTGTGAGAGTTGGTTCTAGATGAGGCCCATAGTTCGCGGTATTCCATCCATCCGGGTGCCGTGAAGATGTATCAGGATTTGAGGAACCACTATTGGTGGAGGCAGATGAAGAAAGATATAGTTGAATTTCTAGCTTGGTGTCTCAACTGTCAGCAGGTGAAGTATGAGCACCAGAGACCGGGTGAGTTGTTTCAACAGATAGAGATTCTAGAGTGGAAGTGGGAGCAGATCACCATGGACTTTATAGTTGGACTCCAATGGACTTTGAGGAAGTTTGATGCTATTTGGGTGATGGTGGATCGACTGACCAAGTTCGCTCATTTCATTCATGTGTGTACTACTAATTCTTCGGAGCGGTTGGCAGAGATTTATATCCAGGATATTGTTTGCCTGCATGGTATTCCAGTGTCCATCATTGCAGATAGAGGTACTCAGTTCACATCACGATTTTGGAGGGTTGTTCTGCATGAGTTGGGTACTTGGGTGGAGTTGAGTATAACATTTCACCCTCAGACAGACGTACAGTCTGAGCGCACTATTCAGATTCTTGAGAATATGCTCCGTGCTTGTGTGATTGAGTTTGGAGGGTCTTGGGATCAGTTCTTGCCATTGGTGGAGTTTGGTTACAACAACAACTATCAGTCCAGTATTTAGATGGCACCGTATGAGGCTTTATATGGTAGGAGATATAGATCTCCGGTTGGGTAGTTTGAGCCAGAAAAGCTAGATATTGGGCACAGACTTGGTTTGGGATGCTTTGGAGAAGGTTAAGCTAATTCAGAATAGACTCCGTACAGCCCAATCCAGACAGTAGAGTTACGCGGACCGTAAGGTTCACGATGTTTCCTATATGGTTGGAGAGCGGGTTCTACTTCGGGTTTCGCCTATGAAGGGCATTATGAGGTTTGGGAAGAAATGGAAGTTGTGTCCGAGGTTTATTGGCCCTTTTGAGATATTCAGGTGTGTTGGGGAGGTTGCTTATGAGCTTGCCTTACCTCCCTGCTTGGCAGGGGTTCATCCGGTATTTCATGTTTCGATGATCCGGAGGTATCACGGTGACCCGTCGTACGTGTTGGATTTCAATTCAGTCTAGTTGGACAAAGATTTATCTTATGTTGAGGAGCTAGTGGATATATTGGACAGGCGGGTCAGAAAACTGAGGTCAAAGAACATTGCATCAGTGAAGGTTTAGTGGCGGGGTCAGCTTGTTGAAGAGGCGACCTGGGAGATCGAGCAGGATATGCACAGTCGTTACCCTCATCTTTTCACTACTTCAGGTATGTCTCTATGCTCGTTCGAGGACGAACAAATGTTTAAGTGTAGGAGGATATGATGACACGGCCGGTCGTCTTAAGAATTAACTCTCCGATCCCCTATTAACTACTTTCCCCGAGTCTATTTATGCTATTTTGATTCGTCGGGATGTCCGATTTTGAGTTTCGGAGAGTTTTGGGTTACTTAGTCCCTAAATGAGATCTTAAGTGTTGGAAAATTGACCGTGGTCGAAACATTGTGAAGACTACCTCGGAATGGAAATTCGATAGTTCTGTTAGCTCCGTTGGGTAATTTCGGGGTTAGGAGCATGTTTGAATTGTGTTTTGGAGGTCTGTAGCAAATTTAGGCTTGAAATGCCGAAGGTTGAATTTTTGAAGTTTCGGGTTCGATAGCGAGATTTTTATCAGAGGGTTCGAATGGAATTCTAAGAGTTTCAGTACTTCCATTGTGTCATTTGGGATGTGTTGTGTTTTTTATCAAAAGCGGAATTCGGAAGATTTTAGAAACTTAGGCTTGAATCCTATGTGTTTTGGTTGATTGGTACAAGTTTGAATAAGGTATTAGGTGATGTTTGTGCTTTTAGTTGAGGTCTCGAGGGCCTCGGGGTGATTTCAGATGGTTAACGGAGAGTTTGGAATTTTTCAGGAAGCTTCAGATTTCCTACTTATGGTGTTTCCGCACCTACGAATTGGGGACCGCAGGTGTGATGCCGCAGATGCGAGGAAAAGGAGTGTAGAAGCGGAAAGGGCCTGGGAAGGCTGGAATCGCAGAAGCGGCTTAGGGGCCGCATCTACGATGCCGCAGATGCAGAAAAAGGGATCGCAGAAGCAAAAATTGGGACTTAAGTGAAAACCTACAGAAGTGGAAATTAGGCCGCAAATGTGAAAATGCCTAGGCCAGAACATATAAATAGTTGCCTTTGAGAATTTGAGCTATTCTTTCACCATTTTCATCCGGGTTTGAAGCTTTTGAGAGAGATTTTTGAGGAAAACAAAGGGGAATCACTTGGAGCTAACATCCTTGACTTCATAACTCGTTTTTATGTGATTAAAGACCTAACTAGTGGTAAAAAATTTGGGAAAAATGGGTAATTAGGGCTTGAGTTTAAGAGACCTTTAAATGAGGATTTGAGAGGTCATTTGTACTCCAATTTCAGTGTTCTTTGTTATGTATAGACGCATGAGAGTGTGATGATTCTGGAAATATAAATTTTACCCGATTCCGAGACATGGGCCCGAGGTGCGTTTTGGTCATTTTACATAATTTTGCGCATTAGCTTAGAATTTAATTATAGAATCAGCTACTTGAAGTGTTATTTACATTATGAAATTGAATTGAATAGATTTGGGTCATTTGGAGTCGAGTACTTGTGGCAAGAGCATGGTTTCGAGTTGATTTTTGAGTCAGTTCGAGGTAAGTGGCTTGTCTAACCTTGTGTGGGGGACTTTCCCCTTAGAATTTATATATTTTTTAATTGAAATGCCTTGTACGTGAGGTGACGAGTACGTACTTGTGCAAATTGTTGGAAATCTGGTTTTCTTTAAGTATTGATTAGTATGTTTCTTTTCCGGCTTTTATTACTTGTACTGTTAAGCCTGTTGTTAGCTTAGGAAAACATGTCTATGTGATTTAATTTATTTAGTTGTCCAACCTATTTATCTGAACTCTATGCAGCATGCTAGGCTAAAATTAATTGTTGCCTTAATATGAATTTCCATTTCTGAATATTTTCTTGTTGCTGTTGTGTATTTACATTGGGACTACAGATGTGGGATTCCAGTTGCTCCCCCTTGTCTGTTTATTTTGGGACTACGGATGTGGGATTCCGGTAGATCCCCCTGCATAGTTATATGGAACAACAGGAATGCACCCGGTAGATTCCCCTAGTAATATGTACTTACATTTGGGACTACGGAACGGGATTCCGGTGGATCCCCACGCACTATGAGTTGAGCTACGGGACTGTATCCCGGGAGACTTATCGGATATGTTTATTTGGGACTACAGGACAGTATCTTGGGAGATCCCCGATCTGTATTATTGGTGTTGAGCTGTACTTTCTTTCCGTGTTTACCTCGCTTCTGTATAGTTGTTGCTATCCTATATATCATATGTTACTTTCACTGCCATATTTCATTATACTGTTCTATTCTATACTGTCGAACTTTATATTTTTGTTTAATCTCAGTAGGGCCCTGACCTTCCCCGTCACTACCCGACCGAAGTTAGGTTTGGCACTTACTGAGTACCGCTGTGGTGTACTCATGCCCCTTTCTGCGCATGTTTTTCATATACAGATCCAGGTACCGCTACTCAGGCCTACCATCCTTGAGGGAGGCTACTGCTCTAGAGACTTCGAGGTACATCTACCGCGTTCGCAGACCTAGAAGTCCCTTTCTATTCTAGCTGTTAAACATTGCCCTCATGTATTTCTTTCTTTCTTGTTAGATATTTTGGAGTTAGACTATTAAATATTCCAAAGACTTGTGTTTCCGTGAGTTTCCGGGTTTTGGGATAGTGTACTGGTTTTGAGAATGTTGTGTTGTATGTGCCGAGCGACATTCTAACTATTTTTCCATTCAGTTATTTTGGCTTATGATTATTTCTTCCGCAAGTTTCGTTTATGTTTCGCATTTGTTAGGCTTACTTAGTTGTATAGACTAGGTGCCATCATGGCAGTTCACGGAGGGCAAACTGGGGTCGTGATAGGAATGAAGGAAGTGAAATTGTCCTAATAGTTCTGTAGCCTCTCGAAGATAAATACATACGTCTCTATACCGATCCACAAGACTCTACTCAACTCGCTTATGACTCGTAGAACCTATGAACCTAGAGCTCTGATACCAACTTGTCACGAACCCAATTTCCCTCCGTAGGATGTTGTGACAACACCTGGTCTTTAAGACTAGGTCAGCCTAACACTAACTAAATAATTAGAAGAATCCAACCATCAAATGAAAAATACGAGATAAAAATCTCATACAAATTACAATTGCCAAACCCAGTAGTACAAGTCATAAGCTCTACTTAGCTTACTAAGAAAATCCCTAAACACAACAGTTCGGAATGGAAGTTAAACAGTACAAATACAAAATCAGAGGGTGACTCTAAGGCCTGCGAACGTGACAACAGGTTTACCTTGAGTTTCCACAGTTCGACCAGTTAGCGAATAATCAACAACAACCATGGCAATTAGATCTACACAAAAATATGCAAAAGCATAGTATGAGTACACCACAGCGGTACCCAATAAGTATCAATACTAACCTCGGTGAAGTAGTGATGAGGGACAATCAAGAAACCTACGGGACTAAACAACTTAAACAAGTGTGAAGGTGAACTAACAGAGGAAACAATATTAATATAAAGCTAAGAAGGATAAGGAACATAGATTAATACTTGCAACGATACACTAATAACAACAATATTTAACAGGAAGCAGTTAGGTAATAAATTTGTAGAGTAAACTTAACACAATCTAAGTCAATGAAACCAAATAAAAGAAAACCATCAACAACTCAATAAGAACAACAACTCTCACACCAGATTTGTTTGAGCATTTCCACGAGGTACCGAACCTCATAATCACAGCTCACGGGTCCCAATTCGTGAACCCTAATCACTTGGCACCTTGTGCCCATATATAAATCAATCATCGCAAGGACGACTCATGTGCCAAGAGGACAACTCTCACACAGAAGGCAAGTAGACAAAAGTACATGTAATGGTCAATAATGCCAGGACTCATCTCCTTAAACCGATATGGGTGATTCATCTATGTGTATGCTTGTGCAAGTGTTCTACCACAATTTAAGTCCAAAATTAAGAGTGGAGATAAGGAATGGCACCTAAGAAATGATCACTAAGAAATATATAGTGTAAATAAGACAGCAATGAAGTGGACTTACCGATAAGCATAAGAAGATCATCTACATAGAATTGAGAAAATAGAGCAACACAGAGGAAAATGGGGAATGATAACAGAGCCCTCCTGAGGTACCGCCTCGTAGTCTCAAATCCTAAAATTGAATCACAACTGCACGGAAGAAACCTCATGCAAACAATAAAAACTGCACAGTAGAAACCTCATGCAACAATAATGACCACACGATAGAAACCATGCGCCACAATGACAACTGCACAGTAGAAACCTCATGCCACAATAACAACCGCATGCCAGAAACCTCGTGCCACGATAACAACCGCACGACAGAATATCTAGTGAAAACCAACACTGAATACAACAACAACAATGACAACAACACAAGAATACGGCAAGTAAATCAACTCAGGAATTCCATAACACAAAGAGATGGAAGAACGAGCTAACAAGGAAAGACACAACAAGAAATAATGGTACAATATAACAATAGCTCAACAAGGAAGATATAATGTGTAGCAATGATTCCATATAAGTACAATTCAACTATAAGAGGGATAACGTGAATCAATGACTCCAATCAAGGGTAAGTCAACAATGATAGGGATAACAAAACATCAATTAGGGTTGAGCAATTGCGGAAGAGATTCAACAAACTCAATTATGGATAAGAAGATTATGGGAAAGATAATAATAACTTCAAATCAAGGATAAAGAATTACGGAAAAGACATAATAGCAATAAAGAAGCAACAACTTCAGTTAAGGCACATAAGAGTTTAATTGGCAATAAGAGTAAGACATGGAACAATTAATTCTAATTAAGACACGTAAGGGTGAACTTAGTAAATGTGGGATTTGACATAGCAAAACACCTTCATATCTAATGAACATAAGAACCTAAGAGCCCTAAACAGTCAAATCTCCACAAATAAGCCTGAGATCTCCACAAATAAGCTTGAGCATGTACTCGTCACCTCGCGTACACAGGCTTCACATGACACAATTACCACCAAAGACTCAAATCCTAAGGGGTAGTTTTCCCACACAAAGTTAAGCAAGATATTTACCTGAAATAAGTTAGATAGTTACTCTAAAATGATCTCCACGAGTGAAACAACCTCCAGACGGCTCAAATCTAGTCAAAATAACTTCAATTCATAAATTAAACTCATAGAAAATAATTTCAGATAATAAAGCTTCAATCATTAACAAGAACTAAAAGTCAACCCAAAAGTTAAATCTTGGCCCCGCACCTTCGAACCCGATAAAATTTAAAAACCCCTCACACACATTCTGATACGAGTTCAACTATACAAAAATTATCGTATTCCGACATCAGATCGCCTTTCAAATCTTCATTTTTCATTTTTGGTAGATTTTGCAAAAACTGATTTTCTTCCATTAAACTCACTAATTAATGATGTAAATAAGTATGAAATCAAGAAATATAACTAATTTTGGATAAATAATACTTACCCAAATCAAACTCGTGAAGAATCCCTCTAAAATCGCTCAAAACCGAGCTCCAAAACTCTAAAAATGAACAAAATGTCGAACTCCAAACTTAAGCATTCTTCCAAGGTAAATAACATCTTTAAAGTGTGACTTGTCTCATTATTTCCAGGTAGGTCGCATTTAAAAGCAGCGACCTGCTTTAACAACTTTCCAGGCAAAAATTGTGGTACCGATCTTTAGTAAATTAATCATACCTTTTTGTACATATGTCCAAATAATGAATGGTTACTTTTTATGGAAACTAAACTTAAAGGGCTACAACTTTCATTTTCGGATCATCTCCTAATTATTTATAGATTACGAGATATAATATTCCAAAGTAAGCCCTATGCAGCAGAAATTTCTCGCGATGCACACTGCTGTAGCCAAAAAACCAACAATTCAAAATTGCCTAAAAATGGTCTGAAGCCACTCCGAAACACACTCGAGCCCTCGGGAACCTGTCCTAACATACCAACAAGTCTTAAAATATGTTACGAACCTACTCGAGGTCTCAAATCACATCAAACAATGTCGAAATTACGATGTCACATCAAGCACCATGAATCGAACGTATGAACTTTCAAATCTTCCAACTTCCAAAACACGTGTTGAAACACCCCAAATCAATCCAGAATGATGTGACATTTTTCATGCAAGTCCCAAATGACATAGAAGATATAATCCAACTCTTGGAATCGCATTCTGACCGTCATATCATCAAGGTCAACCCTCGGTCAAACCTCTCAACCTTCAAAAATTTCTACTTTCCAATTTTCGCCGAAATGCTTCAAATTACCCTATGGACCTCTAAATCCAAATCTGGATGTATACCTGAGTCTAAAACCACCATACAAAGCTATTGAAACCATACAAATTCCCTACGGACCTCCAAATCCAAATTCGGAGTTGTTTGCTCAAAGTTCAAATTCTGGTTAACTCTTTTCATTCAAGCTTAAAAAATAAGAATTATTCTTTCAATTTAATCCCAAATCATCTTAAAACCAAACTAGACCACACACGCAAGTCGTTATACACATTACAAATATTCTCGAGACCTTATGCCGCCAATCAGGACATTAATTCTCAAAATGACTGGTTGGGTTGTTACACGAACGCCTGGGGGGGAGCAGCCTTCACGAACGCGTGAGTACACTCGCGAATGCTTAGGCCTCTTGGGTTGCTGTGCTTCGTGATCATGGTAGGCCCTTTGCGAACGCGAAGAAGGCCTGGTGCCTAGTCACTTAATCATTGTAAAAAATGAGATTTCATCCATTTTTCACCATCTTTCCATTTGAGCTTGACTTAGAGGTGATTTTGAAGACAAAATTCATCACCAATTCATTGGTTAGTATACTTTAACTCATTCACGTATATTTCTAACATCACCCATTAATTTCTAGCCTTAATCTTTGTTCTTCCATAGTAGAAAACTAGGGATTTGGGAAGAATTGAGGGTTTTTGCAAATTAGGGATTTAGACCTCAACATGGGCCCAAATTGAAACTAAATACATAATCAGGCTCAGGGTGAATGGGTAAATGGGTTTTGATCTGAATCTCGAGCTTTGACCAAGCGAGCCCGGGGTCAACCTTTTTAGACTTTCTTGAAAAAGTGTAAAAATCCTAACTTTATGTATTATAATTGACTCCTTTAGAATTATTTAACGATATCGAGTTGATTTTGGTTAGATACAATTGGTTTAGAGATGGATTCTAGAGGAAAGGTCGCGGTAGAGCTTTGAGTTGACTGCGGAGTTAGGTAAGTGTTAGGTTTAACCTTGATTTGAGAGAATTAGGAAACCTTGAGCTATATGTTATGTGAAATTCATGTGTGCGACGTATATGCAAGGTAACGAGTGTATATACGATATCAAAATACTTGTTTCCCTATTTTTCCGCGTTTCATTAATTATTTCACCACATGCCTTATCTTTTATATGCTTTAAATACTTCCATGACTTACTGCTACTTGCCTTAAATGACTTACTTGTACCCTTAGCTATCATTTATTTGAATACTCTAACTATTTAGTATTCATTATTATGGTGGAATAAAGGATAATTGTATTGTATGGTAGGATCGGGTTGCGCACCGCAACAGGTAAAATAAGGATGAATTGATATGGTGAAATAACGGTGAATTTCGATATTGATTCTTATTATGTGGTGGAATCGGGTTGCATGTCGCAACATTTATTTTTTTATTATTGTTGATATTATTATGGTGGAATAAGAGGATTGTGTTGTACGGTGGGATCGGGTTGCATACCACAAAATTCTATATGTTTCTATCGTGTTGTGTTAGCTTCGTCATTTTCATACATGTCACGACCCTAACGCCGAACCCGGTCGTGACAAGCTGGTATCAAATCCTAGGTTACATAGGTTTCACGAGTCATGAGCAGGTTTAGTAGAGTCTCGCGGATCGGTACAGAGACATCTGTATTTATCCTCGAGAGGTTGTAGAACCTTTAGGAAAACTTCAAATTCTTGAATTCTTATCGTGCATCCTTTGATTCAGTTGAAATGTAACTCTTTGAATTCCTTCCACGTGTTTGTGTGCACGTATGAGCGCTCAGTATCAGATGTTCATCGATGGTTTGTGATTCCCCGATCGAGGGGTGAGACGTGATCTTTGTGAGTTGATGTTGGGCCAGTCTGGAGGACTTGAGGCCGGATCTTTGCCTATAGCTTGAGTACCGAGGTGTTGATTATGTGAGCAAATGTCTTCGAACTGATATGTTCGGTAGTGTCCCTATAAGTGGAAGTGACAACTACATGGCTATGTGATGAGTATTTTGTGACTGTGAGATGTATTCTTATGAATTGGAAGCGACCAAGAGGGTCTGCTGGAGGATAGAAGAACTATTTGGTGCTTGATTTCATCTTGATTTGAGGTATAGCCCTGAGTTATGGGTGTGCGAAGAGTCTTTTCATGTGTCATGGTTGGGAGTGAAGTAAATTTCATGTTGCGGTATGAGTTTAGACTTAGGAAGGCTAAGTGACTGCGTAATGTTTGTGATGCTGGAAGGTATACAGAAATGTTAGTTGGAGGCAAAACAGGTGGGTTATCTCTTACGGAGTGTTCTAAGGTTGTTTAATCCTTATGTTGTCTGTTAGAAGATCTCTTTTACAAGTGAAAAATATGTATTGAAATTTAAATTTGGGTCGCTTAAGAGAGTGGGCTTGACTGTTGCGGAGATGAATGTAAGCTTTGCAGAAGATTTAAAGTACCAGATGGTATGCGTTTCACGATCTTATGAAGGATTGAGTTTAATCTCACTATGGTATTATGGTAGCAATAGGGTATATGCATTATGGGTTATTGTGTGTGTTTTGGTCTATGGCTTCGAGCCAAATGGGGGAGTCTGCTATTGATTAGGAGATTGCATGGTTAGGTGCTATGTTGGTTCCAGTTTGAGGCGTGCTGGTAAATCAATTATGGCTTACGGAGATTGAGACCAAGGATGGCTCGAGTAAAGGAAAATTTTGACAAAGGTTATATTATGCTTCATAGGTGTATGAGAATCACGGATGTCTTGAGTGGTTATTGGTAAGGGTGTATGGTGCATAGGATAGGAAATTGCTTGGTTGTATTAAGGTAAGGTTACATTCCGCAGTGTCAGAAGTGCTAATGAGGCACAAGTTGTTTGGGTCTTTTGATCGGGCTAATTGCAGTTTGAGTAGAGTGGATGACTCTCGGAAATGGTTCTAATGTGCTCAAGATTTCGCATGTAATAATTGGAGATTTTCAGATTGTATTTTTGGCCAGGAACTGAGGTTTGCATTTGGAGGGTGTCAAGATCTGTGGTATTTCTATATCAATTATGGGCTTCTATATATCAGTATCAAGAAGGTGAAGGTAATGGCTCGAGATTCGTAGGAGGCCTCTTCAGGGTAAGTATTTTGAACGTAGTGCTTATGGGAAAATCTAAGAAAGTATTCAGCGGCTTATGAGCCTTAGACGACGTGGTTTAATGCTTGGGTCTCGCGTGGTGAGTCGGAGTTGAGGAATTATGGTGTTATAGCAAGAAGGAGTATCTAGTTGAAGGTAAATCAGAAGGAAGCTCAGATAGATGGGGTCATTGAAACGTTCTTGGTTGGTTGAGTACATAGTTGCTTGTGGCTCGGAAAGGGTACGAAGTTCTCATGTTATCCTAGGATGGTATGGTATATGCGGTATGTTGTGGAGGATTAAGATTGCATGTGTAAGGTTACAGTTCAGTTCTGAAAGGAACGTCATAAGACTCTTAGACAGCGAGCAACTTCAAATAATTAGAGAAATGAGCTTCAGATAATTAGAGAAATGAGCTCCAGATGATTAGGGAAATGATATTCAGATGATTAAGGAAATGGTAGTGCTAATTGGAATGATTTGGCGAGGGTATATGTTTCAAAAAAGGCAATGTGATTAAGTTGATGGTACTTCGGTAGTATTGCGGCACTTTCTTATTAGATCGACTGCTGATATTCAAGTTTGCTTGGTGGCACAGAAGAATTTTAGAGTATCTCGCATAGAATGATTAGGTATTGGAGGTGTGGTATGTATTTGGACGGTGGAATTGGGATCGGATATGGTGATTCGTGTGCTATATAGAGTTGGAAACTGGGAGTTCTCATGATCCAGACTATGTTGTGGCTATAGGTCGCGTGTATCAGCACCGTTTAGTGACTATCGGGATTTGGAGACCCGAGTGGATCTTTTGTTGCTTGGTATGTTAGATTTTGGATGTGACATTGGGTACAGACTGGTTGTCTTCGTGTCGTATTATTCTGGTCTATTGCGTTAAGGTAGCGCTGTTGGCAGGGAATTCCACAGACTGAGTGGTGAGTTTTGATGGATTATGTTCTTAGTAGAGTGTGTTCGGATTGTTGCTTATTGGTGTGCGGATTGCACATGTTGCGACTATAGTCTGTATTGAGGTATCATGTCACCACAATGGTTGTGTTGGATTTGATGAGATCATTGGGATCTTTAATGAATACAAATAGATTCGATTTCAGCATGTTGGAAGGATAATATCGAGGTTCGACTCAGAAATTTTCCATGGTCTTTGCCAAAGGAGAAGTAGGCTTCATGAATGGTAGATCTGAGAAATGGTTATGGTTTATTGCGTGTTTCATTTATCATTGACAATGTATGAAAGTGTTGGAATGATACTTTAGTTGATAAGAGATTTTCTATCGGTATTCGGTTGTTGTTTGCAGCTGTTGTTATTAGCAGTTATTGCTACCGGTGTTGAATTATGTGGTATATCATGTAATTGCACCCGAGGTTACAGGTATGGGTATTACAACTTGTTCGGGCTTATTCAGAGTATAAATATGAGATTCTGATCTTGTGGATGATTTCAGAAATTGAAGTGTGGTTCTAAGGTTTATGGGCTAGGTCGGATTGTGAAATTTCAGTTACATTGTGCTATCAAACCTATATGAGATAGGATGACATGGGATCACCCCTGGGTATATGCATGGTAAGGTTAGTCAGCGATCAGTTGGCTTTTGGAACAACTCTAGGCACGTTCGAAAACGAATGTATGTTTAAGTGGGGGAGGATGTAACGACCCGACCGGTTGTTTTGAGCTTTTGTACTTTGCTCTCCAGTTCTTGGGCATGGCTTGCCCCGTGTGATGTATTAGGACTTATGTAAATCGTTGGTATTGGTTTTCAGGGTAATCAGAATGAATTTGGAAGAACAGTTCTCAGTTGAAGCTTGAAATTTGAAAGGTTTGACCAAGTTTTGGCTATTTAGTATTCGATCTCGAATTTGGATTTCTGTGATTTGGTTAGCTTCGTTAGGTGATTTTGGACTTGGGAACGCATCCGGAATGTATTTTGGAGGTCCGCGGTAGATTTAGGCTCGAATTGGCAAATTGGAAATTTGGCGTTTTCCGATCGGCAATGGAGATTTTGATATCGGGGTCAGAATGGAATTCAAAAAATGATAGTAGGTCCATTGTGTCATTCGTGATGTGTGTGCAAAATTTCAGGTCATTCGGACGAGGTTTGATAGACTTTTTGATTGAATTCGGAATTCGGAAGTTTTGGAGTTCTTAGGCTTGAATCTGAGGGTGATTTGATGTTTTGATGTTGTTTTGAGCATTCCGAATGTTGGAACAAGTTTGAATTATGTTATGGGGTGTGTTGGCATGTTTGGTTGGGGTCTCATGAGGCTCGGATATATTTTGGAAGAGTTTTTGGAAGATTTTGGTGTTTTGAGCATAAGCATGTAATGATCCAAAGGTCCATTTTTAGTTATAGAGATCAAAATTTGATTTTGAGACTTCCAGAATTTTGATAATGAATTATAGGAGTGATCTGGAAAGTTTGGTCTAATTTCATCAAGTCGCGATTGGGTTTTTGACGTGAATCGTGAGTTAATTATTTAACGAGCGAAATAGATATCGCACTGAGCAAACGAGCTCCGAATTGAGTTTCGATTGAAGGACTATGTTCGTATCATTATTTGTTACTCATAGGAATAAGAATCATCGAATTACGAGTTCGTATGATGGAGTTAGAGTCTTTTTAGTGAAATTAAAGACTGTTGGTGCATCAGAACTGATGCGCACCTTTTAGCGACCAGATTGGACCTTTTAGCGACGGGAAATAAGCCTTTAGCGACCAACATCGGATTTATTAAAGCTGTTACGTTTTTTTAGCTCATTTTGACATTTTTTTGGTGAAAGAACACGGCTTGGGGCGATTATTGAGCAAGAAATCATAGGAAATATTGAGGTAAGTCACTTGTGATCATTTCTACTCCATAATATGAAATTATCATCGAATAATCCGACTAAATTACATGTTTTTGAGGTGTAAATTGGGGATTTGGACCTAGGGATTTGAAAATAAGATTTGAGGATTTGGAGGCCGAATTGTTATCGAAATTTAGTAATTTTGGTATGGTTGGACTCGTGGTTGAATGAGTTGTCGGATTTTGTGTGTTTCGTCGGATTCCGAAGCGTGGGCCCGGGGGGTTGGGTTTGAGCAATTTCGGGATTTTGATGTTAAATTGGTATATTTTCGAGTGATCTTCGCTCCCTTAGCATATTTTAATGATTATGTACTGATTGTGGCTAGATTTGGAACATCCGGAGGTCGATTCGCGTTGGCGAGGCATCGCGAGCTAGATTTCGGACCGGATTGAGGTGAGTAATGATTGTAAATGATGTTCTGAGGGTTTGAAACCCTGGATTGCACATTGTTGTGCTATATTGAGGTGAGGCACACGCTTGATGACGAGCGTGGGGTCGTGCACTATTGGGGATTGTGATTTGGTCCGTCCAGATTGATGATTTTGTCGCGTATTTGATTGAAAACTATTTGCTATCATCATTATTTGGGCTGAAAGACATATTTGGGCCTAGTGCCAGCTATTTGAACCATTCGGTGATTTTTTTTTATATTTCCTCACTGTTTTGACTTTATACTTGAACTCAGTCATGTTATTTTCCACTACTTTCAAAACTCAGCCATGTTTACTCTGCTTTAACATTTGAAATGATATTTTAAATAATATTTTGGGCTGAGCGTTATGTTTTACTGTTGCCCGAGTGGCTTATGTAATTTTTGACTGATTAAGCCGAGGGCCTATATTGTGAGGATACTTTTGGGTCGGGATGCACGCCGCAGTAGTGAGATACTGATTATGATAATGAGGCCGAGGGCCTGAGATTGTGGGCCACGAGGTGGCTTGATATTGATATGAGGCCGAGAGCCTATTTATGATGCCACGAGGTGGCTTGATATTGTGTTTGGGCTGTAAGGGGACCCTACCGGAGTCTGTACACCCCCAGTGAGCACGGGTACCCATTGTGATGTGAGATATAGTCGGATGGGCTGATATTGTTCTATGTGATAGCCCGAGGGGCTGGTATTGTTCTAAGTGATTGCCCGAGGGGCTGGTAATCATTCTATGTTATTTCAGGGGTTGGTATTGTTCTGAGATATGGCCTGAGGGGTGGAGTTGTTGACATTGTGTCCGAGGGGCGAACCTCTATGTGTTTATCTTTCATATTTACCTGTCATTTACCTATTAAAATATGGTATTTGTGCCCGAGGGGCGGATTTATGTGCTTATCTACACTAATTGTTTTGCATTCATTTGTGTAACTGTAGAAAAGTCATTTTCAAAGAAGTTTAAATTGAGCTAAGATGTTTTAAGAGATTTTTACAGCTTCACTGCTTTCTTACTGGTTTTTGAACTGCTTCTATATAGCATCTTGATATGATTTACGTGATTTCTTACTATTCAGGCTTTAGTTATGATTATTACTCACTGAGTTGGAGTACTCACTTTACTCCCTGCACCTTGTGTGCAGATTCAGGTATTTATACACCAAGTAGTGGGTTTTGGTTGATCGGAAGCAGAGTCATCGGAGTTTAGCAATGTAGCTGTCGGTGTTCGCAGCACTGCTTTTCTCTCTCTTCATTTCATTAATCTGTATTTGTACACTTCAGACTTTCAGTTGTATTTATACCCTAGTAGATGCTCGTGACTTGTGACACCCCAGTTAGGGCTTGTGTCGGGTTGTATGTCTGCTACTTATTATCATTAAATCATGTTTAGACTGCTTTTTATATTTTTTAACTGTTTTAAAAAGTGAATTGGGTTTAATTGGCTGGCCTTGTCTTTACGAGAGGCACCATCACGACCGGGTTTGGGGTTAGGGTCGTGACAATACAAGACTTTAATGATTGGTATTTTTGGCATTTACTGGTTTTCCTTCGGATATTGAGTTACTTTCATGTGTTAATTGCTTCAATTCGTTTCTGCATTTTCTTTCCTACCATTATTTTATGTTGCGTACAGGTTATTGTAAGTGGCTGCCTTAGCCTCCTCACTACTTCATCGAGGTTAGACTCGGCACTTACAGAGTACATGGGGTCGGTTGTACTCATACTACACTCTGCACTTTTTGTGCAGATTTTGGAGTTGGTCCCAGTGGCGGTTCATAGATTGCTCGGGTCGGCTATTGAGTAGAGACTTAAGGTATATCTGTTTAGCGTCCGCAGCCCCTAAAGTCTCCTTCTTCTTTATTGTAGATGTGTAATTTGCCTTGGACAACTTTATTTTTATTCAAACCTTTATTTGTACTATTCTAGTAGATCCTGCACTTGTGACACCGGATTCGGGGTTGTATTAGATATTTCAGTTGTTATGTTTTTCGCACATTACTTTAGAATTTATTTCAGTTACTTCGGTATCTTTATTATTATTATTATTTAATTTGAACTGTTAAAAATGGATAACATTAGAACAATTTATCCATTTTTAACAGTTCAAATTAAATAATAATAATAATAATAATAAAGAGACAGTTTCCCTATTCTTGTAGATCGGGCCGAACGCCTCGGCTATGTGTGTGTGTATATATATATATATATATATATATATATATATATATATATATATATATATAGAGAGAGAGAGAGAGAGAGAGAGAGAGAGAGTCAAACCTCTCTATATAATAACTCTTCACTATAAAAGCAAAGTTTTCCTCATAACCAATTTTTACATTATATTTTACCTCTCTATAAGAGCTTTTTACCTGTAACAACAACAACCAACAAAACGCTCTTTGTAAATTACCCCTCTATAACAGCCATATAGAATCTTTTAAGGTTACAAATAATAATTCTAAAAATATGCACACAATCTTTTTTTTTATTGCAGAAAGTTTCTATTTTGCATAAGATATAAGATTTAAAGATTTGCACATAATATCTTTTCCATTGGACAGATGCCAAAAAATATTTAGATAGAAGGTTTAGCTATTAAACTTTTAGATTATTTTAAAGTAAAAGCTATTGGATACCTTTTTGCTGAAAATTTGGATACGAGTCCTTGCCAATTCAAGCGTTATATCACTCGCAAGAAAATAAAATCTATGAAACAAGCTACAGTTACAAAGTTCTTCCATTAATCTTTAAAGAATCTATTTTTCTAAGTAGCTTTAAATATGTGTCTTAGTGTTTAAATCTTTATCATTTAGTTATTATTTTATTAATAATATATTGACTTTCTTCAATATTTAACAAGTGAAGTACACATATCTTATGAGATTTTAAATTTGAATAATTTTCTTATTTATATGTAACATTAGTTATTTGGGTAATTTTTATCTATTACGGCCAAAAATTATTTAAACGTCAAATGTTGTTATAGTTATATAACATCCATTTACTATAAAAGCCAAAAAATATCGGAACAAACAAATCTGTTACATAGAGGGTTGGCTCTGTGTGTGTATGTGTATATATTGCGTCCATCTGCCCAGCTTCTTCTGTTGCTCGATAGTCACGGCTGGTCTGGGCTCTGGTATAGCGGCTATAACTGGCTAGGCCCCACCTGCAGGCAGTGCACCTGGAGTTTGATAAATGGCAGTTGCGTGCCCTGGAGCTTGAGCGGTAGGGGTATGTACCTGTCACGACCCAATTTTCCTCTGTAGGATGTCGTGATAGCACCTAGTCTTTAAAACTAGGTAAGCATAACCCTTATGGAAATAAATGTCAAAATTCAACCAGCAACTATTAAATATGAAACAGAATTATACAAAGCCAACAATTCCAATAACCGGCAGTACAAGTCATAAGCTCTACTGAGTTCACTAGAAAATCTCTAAGTACAACCGTTCTGGAATATAAATAAATTGTACAAAGATAAATTCCGAAGGTGACTCCGAGGCTTGCGAATGCGACGACTGGTATACCTTGAAGTCTCCACAGCAATATCTTATCCTCTATCTAATAATCAACAGACTCCGAAGTACATGGATCTGCACAAAAAATTGCAGAAGTGTAGTATGAGTACATCATAGTCAGTAACCAGTAAGTATCAAGGCTAACCTCGTTGGAGTAGTGACGAGGTAAAAATATACTCACTGGACAAATAATGTCTGCAGTATAGAAGTATAAAACTAATAACGGAAAGCGGAAATCAGTAAATGGAAACAAGAACCAACAAGTGATATAAACAGTAAAGTAATAAGAATACCATGACGTATCATTAAAACCAAATAAGGAGCATAAGGTCAATTAATTAATCAAGTCATTCTAACACAAGTTTCACAAAGAAATCACTACATGATACTTCATCTCATAGTCACCAGTTACGGGTCTCAATCCACCATCATATACTCACGGCACCTCATGCCCACATCTCGCATCACAACCGCACGGACAACTCACGTGCCAAAATCTCAATCTGCCCGGCATGATCACATGCTCACATTCACAATTCGCCTGGCATGGTCACAAGCTCACAATCACAATCCGCCCAGCATAATCATAGGCTCGCAATGATAATCCACCCAGCATGGTCACGAGCTCAATATCAACATGGAAATGGATAATACGAGAACACATGGGCAAGACCAATAAATGTTAAGTTTCATACTCCAGAGCTAGTATAAATGGCATGCGACGGTGTGTGCTTGTACGAGTGTACTACCGCAATCCTAGTCAACAAGTAATATCTAAGACATTGAATAGTTCATCGACACAACAAAGCAAGTCACACATGGTGCATGACAAACACAAGGAAAAGCACACCAACACGCGAAAATCACCAACACAATGTATCCAAACCATCACACATCATCCTTGACATTGCCACCATTATCTCTCTGGTAGCCACCCGTATCACTCCGCCTTGACATTATTATTAGCCACCCTTATCCCTCATATAGCCACCCGTATCACTCCGTATAATAGCCACGCTTATCTCTCCGCCCAGACAATAACATAATAGCTACTTGTATCACTCCATACATTCAACAACAGTGAGATGCTACTCTTATGCCTTGTATAACAACAACAGTGATATGCCACGCTTATACTCTGCATAAGAACAACGATGAAATTTTAGCCTTATACTCTGCATAACCACAACCAAACCACACAACAATTCACACATGCCATCATCACAACAACACAACATATCAACTCGTATCATAAGTACCCGTTGGCCACAACCTTTCTAAAGATTCGACGATATCAATATTTTCACAAAAAATAGCCCACGACTCAACACAACATATATAGAATCTCAATAACAAAAATATGAACTGAAAAGTAACTCAACAAGTAACAACACCCCCTTTAAACACAACTTCAATTAGAATAGATTAATGACTCTCGATAACTTCAATTCCAATTAATTGTTTATGGATAACCTCGATAGTGAAAACTTCCATGAAATGGCAAACTTTGGACATTAGTGTATGAATTAGGCTAACAATGAAGGAGATTTCGCGAACAACCCATCAACAAAAGGATATCATGTGACGACAATTTGCACTAAGAGTAACTCCACAATAAAATAAATCACGTAATTATAAAAGTGATAACAACTCCAAATAAGGCATATAAGAGCAAACTCAACAAGTAAAGGAGGTGACATGTAACGACAACTTCAAATAAAGCATGTGATAGTAGACATGACGAAAAGACATAACATGTGTTAACAATTCCAAATAAGTACATAAAAGATGCCTAAGAGTCTAGAATGGTCAATTTCCACATATAAGCCAGAGTATGTACTCGTCACCTCGCGTACATGGCACATGACACAAAATAGCAGTAACGACTCAAATCCTAAGGGCTATCTCCCCCCACACAAAGTTAGGCAAAACACTTACCTCAAGGAAGCTAGACCGATAATCTAAAATGACCTTCTCAAGTGAAACAACCTCCGGAAGGCTCAAATCTAGCCAAAAGTCAAACTTGGGCCTACACGTCAGAACCCAACAAAATTTATAAAATCCGAACCCGCATTGCGATACGAGTCCAACCATACAAAAATTATCAAATTTCGACATCAAATCGCCCTTCAAATCATCATTTTTTGTTTTTCATAGTTTTCACGAAAATTCCCATTTTTCTCTAATTCAAATAACTAATTTAGAGTTAAAAACAATTATGGAATCATGAAATATAATCAATTCCGGTTAAAGAACACTTACCCCAATCCAACACGTGAAGAACCCCTCAAAACATCGTTCAGATCGAGGTCTACAACTCAAGATATGATAAAAATGGCCAAACCCTCTTAAAAACATTCTGCCCAGATATCCTGCTTTTGCTGTCAAAATGTCGCTTCTACGAAGTCTGCTTCTGTGGAAAAAAATCTGCTTCTGTGGATATACCTTACCTGAGCCAAATGTCGCTTCTGTGACCACAAATGCGCTTATGCGCTCAATGTTCCGCTTCTTTGGCTGCGTAGATGTGCCCAGACATCTGCTTTTGCATTATTCCTCATCCACCGCAACTTTCATTTTTGAGCTCCTTTCCTCCGCACCTACGAGCAATGCACATGCGCCCAGTGGTCCCCAGGTGCAATCATACTAGACCCCTTCCTAAACCAGCTTCTCTAAAGCATGAAGAAATGGCTCGTAGCCCATCCGAACCACACCCAAGGCCCCCGGGACCCTGTCGAAATATACCAACAAGTTCCATAACATAAAGCGGACCTGCTAGAGTCCTCAAATCACGTCAAAATATATCAAAACTATGAATCGCACCTCAAATAAAACTTAATTAACTTATCAACTTTCAACTTCTACAACTCGCGTCGTATCATATCAAATCAATCCAGAATAACCTCAAATTTTGCATGCTAGTCTTAAATGGCACAACGGAGCTATTCAAACTCTCATAATTGCAATACGAGCCTGATATCCACAAAGTCAACTCCAGGTCAGACCTCTCAACGTTCTAAATCTTCAATTTTCCAATTTTCGCTGAAATACATCAAATTAACCTACGAACCTCCAAATTCAAAAAATGAACACATGCTTAAGCCTAAAATCACCTTATGAAGCTATTTAAATCATCAGAACACCATTCCAGAGTCATCTTCGTAAAGTCAAACTCCGGTTAGCTCTTTTCAATTGAGCTTCTAAAACAAGAATTGTTCTTCAAAATAATTCTCGAATAATCTGAAAACCAAACTCGGATACACATGCAAGTCATAATACATAATATGAAGCTTCTCGAGACCTTAAGCCACCACAACGGGAAGCTAATACTCGAAATGGCCGACCGGGTCGTTATAGTGCCCCCTCCCACCTGGGATGTGGCCGGATCTGCCGAATATAGCCTAGCATGTGTCATAGAATCCACGAACCATAGCTTATGGCCCATGACCTACTGTAATTCCAATGCAATCATAAAATCGCCCAGGGCCGGCTCAGCTACTAGCGCCTCATCCTGCTCCTCAATAACAAGATCCTCCACTAGATCCACTAGCTATTGTCGCACCCCCTTTTTCTCGAGAAATTAGGTTTCGACATGTGACAATTCTTTTAAGGAAGGTGCTAAAAGAGAGAGTCGCCACCTAAAGGGTTTGAGGTGCATTAGGGCACCTATTTGCAAATAACTCTGGTTTAACCAGTTTGCATCACAAAAGATCAGGTAAGGGCTCAAATTACCTCGAAGAGAAGGTCTTAAGCACTCTTCGAGGTCCACAACTATGGGTCCCGGCCGAACTCGAATTATATAAATTAGTCAAATAAATAGAGAGAAATACAAGAAGTTTGTTTATTATCAAAAGTCCTTGAATAAACACAAAATAATTGATTTAAAGACAAGATGGGGGTCCTAAGTTTTTTAGCCTAAAGGATCACCCCGTGCAACATAAATAATACTTCATAACTCCCTCGAGATGGGGTGTTACTCGTATTATTCAGCCGGCACAAACTATCATTTCCTGCTACCCGATTAATATCTTTAAGTTTTTACCTAGAGCTTACTAGTTGATTCTAAACCATGCCTTATGCGTGCACTACCCGTCCCATGCCTATGGCCCAGGAGGTGTTTGGACCTCTATTTTGGATAGTTCTAGACTTAACTTAGGCTGGTAAAAAATGATAAAATTAGGTGACATACAAAACAAGTTGGACTTCGTGTAAAGATAATTAAGGGCTCAAGTTAGCCTCCACACTTAGGCACCAAATGCACGCGAACAAATTCCCACATTAAGCGTTAGACAGTTTCAGGATTGAGGCAAAATTAAAGCCATTAAGCCCTAATGACATTGTTTCTATATGACCTCGTGCAGGCAGTTTCAAATACAAGGCGCCATTTTACACTTATGGACAACTATACAGTTTAGAGGGCATTCGGTATTGCATGTTGATTATTGAAATAACAGATTATAAGTGATTAAACCCATAGGCATGATCTCTAGGTGATTTATGCAGTAGTTGGCAGAGATGACCATTGGAAATACTCAAAATTACTCAGTTTGATCCTACAAGCATGCTTTCTAATAACGGCAGAGCTAAGTAATGAAACAGTGTTTGAGAGCTTAGTATTAACACTTTAAAGCAAGTGGTAATACCCCTATAGACAGGATTTCTAACGATTAGCGATTGAAACAGATTTTTTATACTTAACTCCTATAGGCATGTCTTCTAAGTGAACAATATAATAACAACAAAAAGTTTATCAATTAAAGTCCTATAGGCATGATTTCTAGATGAAGTTTAGGAGAACATAATCCTAAAGTCATAGAATCTAATGAATATGTTGCAGTTATGCAAATTGAATGAATGGTCATTGACATTTTATTTCCTATAGGCATGATATCTAACAAAACACATAAGCGTAGAACATGTTGAACGAATTAAACACTCAGGTCCTATAGGCAGGTTATCGAACAAACACATAGGAGAAGAACATGTTGAATATATTAAACACCTATAGGCAGGATTTCTACCATTTTCACGCAAACATCAGAATAGGCCCATTTTCCCAACTTTACTAACACCCCAGTTGTTATTACAACATTATTACAGACCCAATGAATGAAATAAATTATAAAGTGACAAAATAATTATAGTGGGCTTAAGACAGGCCCAAAGTATATCCAACCTAGCCAACCCTTCAAATTCGTATCCATACATAATAAGTTTTGGAAAAGCATTTGCAAGCACTACAAAATAATCACATGATGAACATGAACTCAAGGAACAAGCTAACACATTGGGGTAGGGTGACATGTTAATAAGAACAAGGAGCCTAAAGCTTATGAGATTACTAAGTTAATAGGCAAAGAGCATTAGGCTAATAAAACCAATGTAAGAACTTTAAAGCCCACATGATCAAATTAGGCTAAACACAAGGGTTAAGCATTATAACTTATGCTAGGGAGGCAAGAAAAATCATAATTTAGGCAGAACTAGTCTGAAGGTTCCACTTAATTGCTAGAGGTACATGACTGGGTAGGGCACGAACGCAATAAGTAACAAACATTTCCATAGGAGCACACTATACACTTAGAGTGAAGGTCTTAAACAGATTAAGGAATATTAATAACGTAAGGTAACCACCAGGGAAGTTCAGAATCAGGTAGAAAGACAGTATTAGGCCAGACAATCAATGCAAATACTCAACTTATCAATAACATTAAACTAAACATGCTTCAAACTATCCAACTTGCCTGAGTTTGATGCAAATACATTATTAGGGCTAGGAATTATAGGCAGAATCACACATGAAGAGAAGAAAGGAAATACATCAAGTCATGCAATTTTCAGAGAACATGCTAATTAGAACATAATGGAATAAACATTGCAAAGGTTTAGCAACTAACCAGTTATTGCTCAATAAACGAGAAAAGAACAACAATTAGGACCCAGAATCTTAAATGTGTCAAGTTCCCAAGGGTTTCAAGAACCTAGGGCAATGCTCAGACCCAAGAAAGGTTGGAAAAGTAAGAAATCCGGTGGCCTTGGCTTTTAGCCGGCCAAGAGCCAAAACAGAACAAGATAATAAACGAGGAAAGTAAAACCTCAGTTTTTAGTGAATCTTTTTTAATGATTTTAGTCTTGTTTTGAAGGGGTTTATATAATAGTAGAAATTGACAAAAAACAAGGAAATATAATCAATCGGACATAAAATAAGGAAAGAAGAGCATGCAGAATTGATTAGAATCAATTTAGGAGAAAATCAGGCAAACCCTAGTTTTTAGGGAAAGTAAATATCAACAGAATATACACAAAAACATTAGCACAGGATGAATGTAAACACAAATAACACTCAAAATCAGAGAATCGAACCAATTTTGGTTTGATTCGAAGAGATCTGTAAACCTAGTTTTAGAGTAAGTAAGAATAAACAAAATATAAACAAATATTTGGACTTAAAAGTAGAATATAGGATGAATATAAACAAAATAGCAAAAACATCATGAATTTAAACCGATTTTGGTTCGATCTTGAAGAGAACTGCTTGCCATGTTTAGGCAAGCACTATAGGAGAGTAGCCAGTAATAGAAGGGGGTCGAGTATGATAAGCAATAGTCATGGAATCCCATATTAGGTGGGATTAGGAGAAGATTTAAGGGGCGGCGCCTAGGGTTCTTGAGGGACGGAGAAGGAGTTGAGAGGATATTAGGGCGGTTGATGATCGGAGAGTGAGGTTAGGGTTAGATGTTTAGGTAATTAGGGGGGTTAGATAGGGGTCGTTGATCTTGAGAGATCAACGACCAGGGTTTAAAACGTGAATGGGGCGGGTTAATTTAAATGGGTTGCGACCGGATTTTGAGTTAAAGGGGTTATTGGTTTGCGATGAGGTTATTAGGCCAGTGTATGGGGTAATTGGGCTGAGGTCTGAGTAATTTTGGGTCCGAAAAGAGGTTTAAAATTAGGCTATTATTTAAATACCCAATATTTTATCAATAAATAATTTGTAAAAGTAATTAATAAATAAAAAAATATTATTTGTACACTAAAATGATTCAAAATAATAACATGACATTATAAAAATATAAAAAGTTATTTTGGCATAAATAATATAGTTATACATGAATATAGGCTATTATTGCAAAAATATGCAATTAGCCTAAAAATGCAAATCTAATGATGAAAATTAAGTAAAATATTTTAAAACATACATGTTGGTTAAATAATTAGTTTGGATGATTAAATCATCATAAAAATAATTTGAAGGATAATTATTGAATATGTATACAATAAAAATGCAGAAAGAAATTAATTTAGGGCTTCTAAAAATTATGGAAAATTATGTAAAATGCTTGTATAGGTTTTTAAACTAAATGATGCTGCAAATATACTATTTTGAAAGTATATATGTACAATTTAAAAATATGAGGAAAACATTGGGTATCAACAACGGTACAATCGGAGCAGCTCTAGGATTCCCTCATCCTGAACTAGGAGTTGTGGCCCTCCCTCGACCTCTGCCTCGTCCTCTAACAACAAAGGGAACCACTCGTCTGCCACCGGGTACAGCCGTAACACACCTTCTCACCATCTGTGAGAGAATAGAAGATACTTAGTGCTCTGATACCAAGCTGTCACGACCCCGAGCCCACAATAGGCCGTGATGGTGCCAAACATCGCTGTTAGGCAATCCAACGGTGAACTATATAATTAATTACTCATTTTATTGCTTTTGAAATCATAATTTTTTAATTAATAAAGAAATTATTTATAAAAGATCATGGTGATTGTATACGGCTAAAATCGGAGAGTCCGATTTTGGGATCATCATGGCATTCCATAGCTCATTGCCAGAAGCCTCGAGGCACAACTCGAGGTTTGATGAACCAGAAGGCTCGAGGCAAAGCTCGACCTCGGGGCAGTACAAATCGGTGGCTATGATGAAAAACTGGGAGATTTCCAAGGTGAGTGGTTAGAGCTGACCAAGTCCATAAGAATACTACAAGCCTGTACCATGGCATTAAATGGATGTACCAACCGCATAACTTTGTAATAAATGCATATGTAATATGTTGGGATTCCCTCTCCTATATAAAGGGGACCCTTGTTAGTTTTTGCACACATGATATTCAATACATGAACAAGAACATTCTCTGCTCTCTAACTTAAACACTCTCTATTGTCTTTCCTTTGATTTGTTGCTTATATTTATTGTGTTTCATTGATTGTTATTCATTTATTACTCATCATTGATCACAAAGAGCCCTCATTAAAGCTCTTAACACTATTAGTCCTTCATCGACTACCCACAGTCTAACGTTTAGCTCGACCTCGAGGCACAGTATAGGCTAGCTCGAGACCCCAATTCTCGGCTACTCGGTTTGCACATATTTCGACCTTCAAGCTCTCATCTTATTTTCTAGTCTCACACTTAGCATCTACTGCCTAAAAATTAGAATAAAAATAAATTACATATTTTTAGAACCACGAAATCAAATCTAATTGTAATTACCATATTTGAGGTAAATAGTTTGGCGCCCACCATGGGGCTAAAAATAATAGTGACTGTTTTCGTGCTGGTTTACTGAAAGCACAAAGTTATTCTTTACACTTTTCTTGCCCAAGAATCATTGAATTCAGGTCAAAATGTCTAACTCAGTGAATGCACATGAAAACAACTATCTTGAACACCATGGAGAGAATGATGTAGCTGTTCCAAGCGTCGGTGTACCACTGTGAAACCCTGAGGATGCACCAGAGCCAATCCCCGTGGATGTGGTCTCACGCAATGCTCAACATGTCGATATAAGCTCCCACATTAACATGAGTATACGCCAAGAAAACCAACAAGAAGCTCAGAAAACCCCATCTCGGGGGGAACAAGAGATTAGCCTTCACGTCATTTTTGAGATGTTGCAAGCACAACAACTAGCGATTGCTCAACTGCAAAGCTACCAAAAAACTCCAAGCACAACAGCACCAGAAACGGCCCCTTAATCCGAACAGGTGCTGAAAAAATAGAGCAACAACGGGTCAACAACTGACTCCACTATTATAAAGATGCTCGAGGACCTCACAAAGAGGATTGAATCGGGCGAAAAGAAGATAGAAGCTAATGATAAAAAGGTGGAGACCTACAATTCAAGGGTCGATAAGATCCCGAGCACACCCCCAATCCTGAAGGGTGTCGATTCAAAGAAATTCATACAAAATCCATTCCCATCAAGTGCGGCTCCGAAGCCCATCCAGAAGAAATTCAGAATGCCCGATCTCCCGAAGTACAACGGAACCTCAGATCGCAACGAGCACGTCACTGCCTATACTTGTGCCGTAAAGAAAAATGACATGAAGGTTAACGAAATTGAATCTGTCCTGTTGAAGAAATTAGGGGAAACACTTTCAAAAGGGGCCATGATGTGGTATCACATCCTGTCCCCGAATTCGATAGACTCATTCGCCATGTTGGCAGATTCTTTTATTAAGGCACATTTCGGTGCCATCAAAGTTGCTACAAGGAAGTCAGACGTCTTCAAAATCAAACAGAGAGAAAACGAGATGTTACGGGAGTTTGTATATCGCTTTCATATGGAGCGAATGGATTTACCACCAGTCTATGATGACTGGACAGTGTAGGTGATAATACGCAAAATCTAGGTGATTTAGCTATTGTTTATGCTTCCGCTTGATTATATTCCAATGACATATTATGGTTAATAGATGAAAAATAGGCTCTAATTGTGATATGTATACATTGCAGGATGAGGAGCCTATATGCTGCTTTCAAGAGGATATTGGAATGATTTATCAGCAAGAACAACCCCTCGGAGTCGAGTGTGCGCAAGGACGAGACGAAAAATGGACGAAATCAAGTGTCAGACGCGCGAAGAAACGCGTGAAGTCGCGCAGTAGTTCGCGCATAAGAAGAGTTGAGGCAGAATCATGCGCGAAGAAACGCGCGAAGTTGTGCGCGAGCTCGCGTGTGTTCGATCCGAAAAAGGTTATTTAGGGGTAAAATTGGAAATCTGGGGAGAAACCCACTTAACCTATATAAAGTCAAGCTCGCCCAAGGTTAAAAGAGGAAGTTTTTCATAGTTTAGTGGAGGAGATAGAGAGGCAAGAGGCAAGGAGGACGTTTTTAAGAGAAAAACACAAGCATAGAGCCACCGTGGAGGCCGGAATTCATCGGGTTTCATCTTTATTCCTCCAAACTTAGTAATTTTTATGTTTCTTTGTCTGAGTTGATGTTTTGCTACCATGTCTATGTAGAGCTAAACTTCACATTCTAGGGTTGTGGTTCTTTCATGACTATTGTTATTCGGATATTGAGTTTGATTTCTTAGTTTATAATATTGGTTTATTTATTCAATCATGCACTTAGTTATTTGATTGCTTGATCACCAATTGAATACTATCTACGAATCTTGAATTGAACTCAAAAGTGGGAATTCTAGATTGCATATAAGATTGAATAGATCAAGTTCTTGAACTTGGTCATCAAGGAATGGATTCGCGGTTAGGATAGACATTTACCTAATTGTCTTGCTTGGTTGATTTACAGGAATTATAAATGCATTCTTGTTGATTCTAACTCCATAGACATATAGGCATTAGGTTTGCTTGAATAGGCGAGTAAGAACTCGACAGATTCTTATGAGTAATATTAACCCTGTCAACCAATAACTAGATAAATTAGTGAGTCAATTCAATAGAAGAATACAATAGGATTGTTAGATAGCCCATAAACCTAGATCATTTTCATTACATTGATGTCATAAAAATCTGCTATCCTTTGGCTCAGAGTTCATTATTTATTTTCTTTTTATTTTAATTAGTTTAGAATCAAATACTTCTAGGTTTCATTCTTGTATAGATAATTAGGATAGTCTAATTTAGTTAATAGTTAATCACAAGTCCTCGTGGGATCAACATCCGACTTTTAGTCACTTTATTACTTGACGACCGCGTATACTTGCGTGTGTGTTTGGTCGCAACAAGTTTTTGGCGCCGTTGCCGGAGAATTAGAAATTAACTATTCTTCTAGATTAGACATTGAATTTTTTTTATTTATTCATTTTTTTGTGTTTTAGTTTAGTTAATATTTTTTATTTATTTTAACATGGAATCTTGGAGTGAAAGTTATTCGAATGATGGTTATTCTTATTTTGATGATCCTTGTCCATATTTTGGAGGACCGCAGTAGTGGAAAAATTGTTAGAATGTTCCCGGAAACGAGTTGTGCGCACAATCTCAATCCTTTGAGTGAAATATTTGTAATATGTGTGGTGGTCAATATGGCCATTGGGATGGTTGTCCTAATTCTTTTCATCCTTCTCTGAGCCCTTATTATGATCATTCTAATAATATTTGTGAGTTCGGTAGGGGCAATGAAGTAAAAGATATGAAACCTGATGCATATATTAAGGATATTTTAAAGCAAGTAGCAGAGCAACAGGATGAACTCAAAAAATATATAAAAAGAATGAGGGCAACAATCACAAGAATGAGGCCAATATAGAAAAATTGAATGAAGATAGTGAGTACCAGCAAGAGGAAAATTTTGAAAAAGAGGAGATTTTGAGTCAAACTTGGCTGGTGCAACAAGCTGAAACATTGGAGATATATGAGGCTCAACGTGAGAAAATTACAGATCGGATACAAGACCTAATAAAAGGAAGAGCTAAAATAAGACAATAGATCGAAAAATTTGGCACTGCTATTCATGACTTGGGAGCTCAATTGATTGAAAAGGTTGATGCGTCTAATGCCCAACAAAATAGTTCAGAGTTGTGTGAAACTGAAAAGGAGCTTATACGCCAATTCGAGGAGCTAAAATTGGAGAGTCAATCATTCGAGCGTACTTTTATTAATGATGTCCATGTTGAGGAAAACACTCTAGAGTCATGTGAGGAAGTAGATAATGTTATATTTGAAGACTCTAGTGTGTGTACATATGTGGATGTAACTAGTGATACAATTCTAGAGTTGGGGCGTACTGCTCTTCTTTCCATACATTTTTCAACATTGTGTTTGGATGATGACATGGAAATCGAGTCATCTGAGCCTTTGGGGGAGCCAATGTACGAGGACCTGGGTGCTTATATCCTGGAATTTATCATGCTAGAGAGACATAATTACATACCTCATTTGAAAGCCAAAAAGTGTAGAACACGATATTGGTTGCTTGGCCCTATTAAATTTGTCTCACCACCCCTAGAGCATAGCAAAAAGCTTGAAGCCAAATTGAGGGCTCAATTTATAAGTTCGAGGTGGAGGCAAAAAGTGGTTCACGTCGTGCCGCGATCTTAAATTAGGCGCTTGTTGGGAGGCAACCCAGCTTTACTGCTTTCTTTTATTTTTATTTATTTTTGTTTATTTTAGTTTTCTATCTTTGTAGCATTTTTTTGTAGGATTATGAGCATTGAAGAAAAGCCACTGAAAGTGTGCAAATGCGAGCCAGCTGGTTGGAACTACTGTGAGGTACCCGCACAAAGGACCATCTTCGGGAGAAGTCTGAGTACCCCGTGAGCTGCTAGTGCTTCGGCCTTTGGCCTTTCAAGGAGTTTTTTGTCCACTCTTGTTATTTTTGCTTTATTTGTGCATTTGGGATATTGCACTCTTTTAAGTGTGGGGTGGGAGAATTCTTTTGGATACTTAGCTTTTTAGTAGTTTAGCTTCTTATTTATTTTCTTCGTAGTTGTGTAGTATTTTCGTAGATTAATTTTTTATGTGGAAAACAAGAAAAATCAAAAAAAAATTGAAAAAGGTAGAAAAATTAGACTTTTCCCGACGATGGATCTCTTAGACAGTTTTCTTGAGGGACTGAGTCGAGAAAAAAAACTAAAAAAAATTGTAGGCTCTTCCTGATGACGGATCTTTTAGATGATTTTCTTGAGGGAAGTGAGTCTAAAGAAAACAACAAAAAGATTTTTTATTTTTTCTTAGGTAGTGTAGCAATTTCCCCTTGGTTTTTCTTTAAGCCGCGGTTCTTTTCCAAGGGTTTAGCTTGAATCGGGCATAGGTAGTTTTTATTCTGTTTTCTTTTTGATTTGTAGATTAGGAAAATGGGCTACGAGCTATAAAAATTGAAAGAGAACCCATAGCGTTGACACACCTGAACACAATAGACCCTAGAGTGTAACGCTTAGTCCTAATTGTTGAATCTCACTGAAAACGCCTTAATTTGTATATTTGTACTGAATTGAATGCTCGTAATGGAGCATCTTGGTGAGCTGATATGAATGAGTCATATGCTATGTGTGGTGAGTATTTGTGTAGTCCATGTATGGTACTTGTGTCTAGAACTTGCCCGGTATGTGAGTTGAAGCGAAATTTGAGGTGACGCTCGGTTTGAAAAATGATGTTAGGCTTTCTTTGACCTTTTTGAGCTTAATTGCTTATCACAAAAAAAATTTGTCCCTAGTTAACCCTTTAGACTTTTGTTTGGCACCCGCATTACAAGCCTATACCCTTTTGTTCTTAATTGACATTGTTTTGATCCTTTTACCTCTTAAAGAACTTTGATTGTGAGAGGAGTGCTAAAAGAAGTAAGAAGGAAATAAGGGTGGGGTGGCTTTTGAGTGGAACCAATAAAAGGATGAAAGGTGCACTTATGTTGTAAACGAATACACCACTAGTAGAGATTGAGTGACAAGAAGAATAAACTAATTAAAAAAAAAGAAAAAAAAAAGAAAAAAGGAAAGATGATTACATTGTGTCTTGTTCCAGCTAGTGGGAATGAATTAATAGAGTGTTTAAAGAAGAAGCGAGTATTTGTGGGATGATATTGTGTGTGAATAAGAAGTGGGTTGAAGAATTTGCGCAAAAACAATTGCTCATGTGATGTGTTAAAGTGCTTAGGGGTTGAGTTACTATTCCTAAATGCATCCTACCCGTCCCTTAGCCCACATTACAACCATGAAAAAGTCCTAATTGATTTTGGATCGAGCTAACCTGCATTAGTAGAGATTTACATTAAGGGCAAGGTTATGGTACCAATTGCATGCATGTGACCTCTTTTGTGAGAGTGAGTGATTTCCTTGATATATGTGAATATATGAATTGAATGTAGTGGATTGAACTCAGTTTCTGTTGGTGTAATTGTGAGGGCATATGATTCGTGATGGAAAAGCAAGTCTTGACTTCTATGTAGAGTACTTTGAGGAAGTGTGAATATTGTGTGGCACTTGAGAGTCGATTTTGGGCTAGGATTGTTCACTGCTAGGCGTAATACATGTACATTGTTGTAGGTGTAATGCGTTAAGGGAAATGGTTGAGTGAAGGATTCTCTAGAGAGTATAGTTGATTGCTCGAGGACTAGCAATGAATTAAGTGTGGGGTGTTGATAATAGGCGAAATCTAGGTGATTTAGCTATTGTTTATGCTTCCGCTTGATTATATTCCAATGACATATTATGGTAAACTGATGAAAAATAGGCTCTAATTGTGATATGTATACATTGCAGGATAAGGAGCCTATATGCTGCTTTCAAGAGGATATTGGAATGATTTATGAGCAAGAACAACCCCTCAGAGTTGAGTGTGCGCAAGGACGAGACGAAAAATGGACGAAATCAAGCGTCAGACGCGCAAAGAAACGCGCGAAGTCGCGCAGTAGTTCACGCGTAAGAAGAGCTGAGGCAGAATCACGCGCGAAGTTGTGTGCGAGCTCGCGCGTGTCCGATCCGAAAAAAAGTTATTTAGGGGTAAAATTGGAAATCTGGGGAGAAACCCACTTAACCTCTATAAAGTCAAGCTCGCCCAAGGTTAAAAGAGGAAGTTTTTCATAGTTTAGTGGAGGAGATAGAGAGGCAAGAGGCAAGGAGGACGTTTTTAAGAGAAAAACACAAGCATAGAGCCGTCGTGGAGGCCGGAATTCATCGGGTTTTATCTTTCTTCCTCCAAACTTAGTAATTTTTATGTTTCTTTGTATGAGTTGTTGTTTTTCTACCATGTCTATGTGGATCTAAACTTCACGTCCTAGGGTTGTCGTTTTTTCATGACTATTGTTATTCGGATATTGAGTTTGATTTCTTAGTTTATAATATTGGTTTATTTATTCATTCATGCACTTAGTTATTTGATTGCTTGATCACCAATTGAATACTATCTACGAATCTTGAATTGAACTCGAAAGTGGGAAATCTAGATTGCATATAGGATTGAATAGAGCAAGTTCTTGAACTTGGGCATCGGGGAACGGATTCGCGGTTAGGATAGACATATACCTAATTGCCTTGCTTGGTTGATTTACAGGAATTATAAAGGCATTCTTGTTGATTCTAACTCCATAGACATATAGGCGTTAGGTTATCTTGAATAGACGAGTAAGAACTCGACAGATATTTATGAGCAATATTAACCCTGTCAACCAATAAACTAGATAAATTAGTTAGTCAATTCAATAGAAGAATACAATAGGATTGTTAGATAGCCCATAACCCTAGATCGTTTTCATTACATTGATATCATAAAAATATGCTATCCTTTGGCTCAGAGTTCATTATTTATTTTCTTTTTATTTTAATTAGTTTAGAATCAAATACTTCTAGGTTTCATTCTTGTATAGATGATTAGGATAGTCTAATTTAGTTAATAGTTAATCACAAGTCCTCGTGGGATCGACATCCGACTTTTAGTCACTTTATTACTTGACGACCGCGTATACTTGCGTGTGTGTTTGGTCGCAACAGTAGGCCTTCACCCAAGGCTTGAATGAACAAAGCTCGGTTGCTTCAAAGAAGCTAAATCAGAACTTGGTTGAATATCCCGCCATGACTTAGGCGGATGTCCACAACCGATATCAATCAAAGATTAGGGAATGTTCCCGATGGCCCTGAACATTGGGCGGCTTCTCTAATGTAAAGTTCCTCCTTGATACAAAGCATCTCAAGGTTAGCCCACCGGACGCCGGCGGTGTACCACCGAACGAGCGGGAAGCAGAGGCGGAACTCTCCTCTTCTTGGTGGACAAATTTGGGCATAGCAGCCATAACTATGGTGAAATAAGAAGAAGGAGATGAAAACTTAAACGAAAACTTTGAAGTAAAACGATGGAAGCACTAATGCAAGGAAGAAAGGCTCTACAAAAATAGCAAAGTCCTCAAAAAAGGAAAGTAAGCTCATATATAGAGCAAGCGGCAACTAATCGCGTACCGTAAAGGCCAATTAATTCTGACTAGGCCATTATTGCTTTTGGGGAAGTGTACCCGCGGGACCACCTCGGCTACTTCATGGTCATGTAATACGAACGACGCTGTCATATGGCATTCGAGGGGTCAAGATTCCCGTATCAATCTAACCTCGAGATGGTGCCAAACTCGAGGAGCTCTGTCACTACAACTATAGGCTCTAAGGAGCCATCAATATCAATCTAAGCCTCTAGATGGTTCCCGATCTCGAGGATCTCTGTCAAAATGAAAACAAGCTCAAAGGAGCTATCAACATCAATCTAGTCTCGGGATGGTGCTCGATCTCGAGGGTCCCTATTATACCAAGTATGGTCTCTAAAGAGCCGAACATCAAAATTCAAAAGACTAGCTTTGCATAAGCACTGAAAAATAAAATAATTGAAACAAAAGGGTCTCTTTGCATTTCCAAAAAGTATATTTACAAATTGTATCTTTACAAAACATCCCCGAGGAGCCCATACACAACAGGAAGAAAAGAGGAAGCAGAAAGGACAATGTGAGACTATTCCTCACCCTCACTACCATCTAAATCACTTCCAGAGTCCTGATCCGAAGTAGTTGAATGTGCTAATCTTAACTTTAAAGTCCTGGCCTTCTCAATCTAAGTAGAGATATCGACACCTTCGGCATTTTCTTCCTCGAAAACCTGCCTCCGAGCTTGCAGACGAGCATAAGCAACGGCCTGAGCCAACTTCTGCCTGGCCTTCTCGTATATCTCCCTGGCTCGAGTGTTTGTAGTGGCGGCATCTATCTTGTATGAGGATGCATTTTCATCGGCCCAGGCCTTGGCCGCAGATAATGTAGTGAACTCCTTCTGAACAGTTCGAAGAAGATCCTAGGTCGAGGCCAACTCTCCTTGTAAAATATCTCTCTCCGAGGTCACGATCTCATTCTGCCTCTTCAGGTCGAGGATCTCTGGGTCTCTGGATGCAACCTCTTCCTGAAGTTGCCCTACCAGGGCATCCTTTTGCCCAATCTGCAAAGGCAGAACAAGATAGTAAGCATGAAGTCATAAGAATGTAAAATATGAAAATACGAATGTCGTATTACCTGCTCGACAAAGCTAGTCCTTCCTTGGTGTACCCTCTCCAGGCTTGCTCGAAGATCACCTAATTCCTCTTCCTTTTGGGCGGAGGAAGCCTCCGACTTATTTAGCTCCAAGGTGAGCCTCTCAAGTTCCTTCTCATGGCATGAAAGCTCTTCATGGAGCTTAGAAAAGGCATGGTAATACAACTTCTTGACCTACAATAAAAGCAGAAAAGTTGAGAAGATTAGCTAAAACCTTGAAGAGCAAATGGTATATCTAGAATATTACCTACTGTTAAAGCTTCTCGGCCTCCTGTAGAGCAATGGGGGCATCGAGGTATGTGTCGATGTCGATGCCGACGAAGTAGTCCTCAAGCATATCTTCCTCTCCATGAGAGGCCCCCACACTGGGAGTACCCGTATCCTGGGGATCCCTAATTTCCCTTGGTGAAAATGAAGGGCCCAATTTAAAGCCACCCAGGGCATCTATTTATGTAAGGGTTTCGTATCGACCCCGAGAAACTTCGGGTCCAGGCCCTCCGAATTGCCAGTCGACATTTCATCAGTACGGGTTGTACCATGTCTGGCTTGAGGCTCGGGAACTGCGCCCAAACCCTCCTCGAGTGTCTTTCTAATACGAGTTTGGTCCACATCAACCATTCCTGACCTAGAGGCTTTCTGACCAACAACTTGTGGAGCATCAACACTCTGTCTTGACCTTTGTACCAAAGGGTGATCATCATCATCATCATCCTCACAAAGACTTGCCGCAGTTGTCGAAGTCAGGACCACAGCCTCAGTCTTAGTTGGAGACTCGGTCGAAGCCTTCTTCTTCCTCTTCTTACCCTTGTCGGGTTTCGAGGTTCCTTCTTCACCAGGAGGAGGTGGCCTCATCGACACACCTTTCTCAAGGACTACACAAGTATGATGTATTACACTTACTGCCACAATGAGTACTTATAAAAAATGGCAACGATAGTAAGAAGTGCTTACCATGGTTCTTATCCTGCCACCACGTCTTGGCCAAATCACGCCAAGCACGCTCGCTGTAAAGAAAGGTAGAGTCTAGCTGTCCGGTCCACCCCGAAAGGTTCTAAGCCACGTCAGGGTACCAAATAGTAGTTGTATAGTCAAAAGAAGATGATTTCAGAAGGGGAAAGAAGGAGCAATAAAATGTACTCGAGGTAGGGACACTTACACTTCATGTTCCATTCCTTAGGGAATGGCATCCTATCAGCCGTGATAATGTTCGATGGACTTACTCTGATAAACCGACTTATCCACACCCGGTCCTTGTCCTTATCGATGCTTGAAAAGAACATCTTCATGGATCAAGGATGAAGCTTGATCAAACCTCAGAAGACACGAGGGCTATACAACCTGACCAAGTGATCGAGGGTGAAGGTCATTCCCTCGACCCGATTGGAGAAATATCATAGCATGTAAACAATCCACCAAAAAGAGGGATAGATTTGACCGAGTGTCACTCGGTACTCACGGAAAAAATCAAGAATCACCGGATCTATCTTCGGGGAAGAAGGATCTACGGGACCTAGAGTGAATGGGTATGTATATACATTGAGGAAGCTATCTTCGTGGTCTACAATGCTTTACTCAGGTTTGGGGATCTCTACTTGCACTGCCTCCCCCCATCGACAATCTTCCTTTACCCTCTTCGTGTTGGTCACCACCCTGATGTACCAAGCCACGAGCTCGCATCGGCCCGGTGTAGAAGGGGAGTTTTCTATGGTGAAATCGAACACAGTATCGAAGTGGTCAGGGGTACACTATTCGATGCTCGGAGGTACTTTTGGTTTGCCCCTAGACGGGCGTGATAATTAAGCAGCTCCCTCTTTCTGAGGTACCGTTCTGGAGGTTCTAGCCATAACTATAAAAAAAAGTTTATAAGAAAAAGGATGAAGAGGCAAGCACATAAAGTAGATGAATGCAGAAGATGGTGAACTTAGCCCTAAAAACTTGATGTTGTTAAAGTGTGAATGGCTAAACAAATTCAAGTATTTATAGAAGCCATTTGGGCAATGTTTGAGGAGCGGAAAGGTCGAACCAATGATGGCTTGTGGGATTCTCAATAATCATGCTAGTAGCAACCTCTGTGCAGCCTTTGAGTCATGGCATTTAATGCTCTAATGGGCTAACGTCATAGTGGGAATATCGAAGAGGCAAAAATTCAAGACCGTTTCTTATCATTTCACTATAAGAAACTCGGGGACTATCTGTATATGGCTAAAATCGGAGAGTCCGATTTTAGGATCATCATGGCATTTCACAACTCGTTGCCAGAAGGCTCGAGGTATAGCTGGAGGTTTGATGAACCAGAAGGCTCGAGGCACAGCTCGACCTCAGGGTAGTACAAATTGGTGGCTATGATGAACGAGTGGGAGATTCCCAATGAGAGTGGTTAGAGATAACCAAGTCCATAAGAATAGTACAAGCCTGTACCATGACATTAAATGGTTGTACCAGCCGCATACCTTTGTAATAAATGCATATGCACTATGTTGGGATTCCCCCTCCTATATAAATAGGACCCTTGTTATTTTTTGCACACATGATATTCAATACAAGAACAATAACATTCTCTGCTCTCTAACTTAAACACTCTCTATTGTCTTTCCTTTGATTTGTTGCTTATATTTATTGTGTTTCATTGATTGTTCTTCATTTATTACTCATCATTGATCACAAAGAGCCCTCATCAAAGCTCTTAGCACTATTAGTCTTTCATCGACTACCCACAGCCTAACGCTTAGCTCGACCTCGAGGCATAGTATAGGCTAGCTCGAGACCCCGATTCTCGGCTACTTGGTTTGCACAGAGTTCGACCTTCAAGCTCTCATCTTATTTTCTAGTCTCACACTTAGCATCTACTTCCTAACAACTAGCATAAAAAATAAGTCGCGTATTTTTTAACCACAAAATCAAATCTAATTGTAATTACTATTTTTTGAGGTAAACAGTGATATAACGCGTAAACAAGAAAAAAAAGGAAATGAAATGGTAACAATGTTAGGCAAAACCATAAACCTCTACTAGCAATTCCTAAAACCTGGTGTCACAAGTGCATAAGTAATCTAGTAGAATATACAAAATTCCTATAACTAGTGTTTGAAATAAAATAGACAAAAATAGTAAATACAACAAGGAGGAGACTCCGGGTGCTGCAGAATGGGGCACGGGAAGAATCTCACCACTAGGTCTCTAGATAATATGGATGATCCCCCAAGCGGATACCAGATGTACCTGCCTTTATACCTGGATAATTTGTGCCGAAGTGTAGCATGAGTACATAAATCAACGTGTACCTAGTAAATATCTAGTTTAACCTCGAAGAGTTAGTGATGAGGGATTGACATCGACACTTACTAGTGATCAATAAATAAAGTGCAGGAATTATAAAAAGTCATGAAATACAACAATAACAAAGGAATAAGAAACAATACATAAGTAATTCTTTCACAAAATATCAATTTAAAATTTCTAATTATCATGCCAATTTCAACAAATAAGAGTCATCAAGTAATTATCAATTCTCAAGTAATGAAGGAATATCAAGTATAATCGGACTCCTAGCAATATTACGCATGCGTTATGCCGAGGTTGTACGGCCTGATCCATGGATGCATTGTTTGGCGGTGAATGACATGAGGACCCATAGGACAAGAATGTTCGTTGTGGGGATCGACTGCATAATATGGGAGTATTGGAGTCTAACTGGGTGGACTTCACCGCATTTCAGTTAGAGGGCAAGGCCTATAGATGGTGGCAGCCTTATCTCTGTAGCAGGCCAGAAAGTTTACCTTCCTTGTCTTGGGACTAGTTCACACATCTCTTTTTTGAGAGATATATTCCACCCTCTGAAAGGGAATAGTTACAGGATCAGTTCGAGCAACTCCAGAAGGGTCAGATGTCGGTGACCGATTATGAGGCGAGATTCTTTGAGTTGTCTCGCCACACACTTATGATGCTCCTCGCAAATGCAGAGAGAGTTCAGAGGTTTATTGAAGGCTTGCATTATGGTATTCAGGTTACTATGGCCCGAGAGGTTGAGATGGGACCTCTTGCAGGTTATAGAGATAGCTTGGAAAATTAAGGGTATCTGTAGCCAGGGCAAATTGTATATGATGGGAGAGAAGTAGCCTCAGCATTTTGGTAGATTCAATGGCACCCTATCTGGGGGCAAAGGTTAGTTCATGAGGGACCAACCTTGTAGGCTTGCGTATTCAGCATAATCGCTTGCTCGGAGTGCTCCAGCACGACCCTACTTCAGTGCCATTCCAGAAAGTACTACCGTCCATTAACTATTCAGGGTTCCTCCAGTAGGTATTCAGGTCATCAGGGTTAGACTCAGGGTCAGCAGTCTTCCGCACCGAGAGGTTGTTGCGAGTGCGGGGAGCTTGGACATATGAGGAGGTTTTGCCCCAGGCTTTGGGGCAAGGCAGTACAATAGGGCTATCATCCCATGATCACCACACCAGCTGTTGCACTGCCCGTCCGACTAGCTAGAGCCTGAGGACAAGTGGGTAGGGGTCACCTTAGAAGTGGAGGCTATCTAGATGGCACTCCAGCTAGGTTCTATGCCTTTACATCCAGACCAGATGTAGTAGCTTCAGACGCTTTGATCACAAGTATTATTTCTATCTGCAGTTAGGATGTTTTGGTACTATTCAATCCAGGGTATACATATTAATATGTGTCTTCTCTATTTGATCCTCTCATAAGTCTTTGGATGTTCATGTCTATATGTCCACGCTAGTGGGTGATTTTGTTGTTGTGGATCAGGTTTACCAGTCTTGTGTAGTGAATTTCTATGGCTATGAGACCTGAGCAGATCTTATGTTGCTTTATATGACTGACTTTGAGTTTATCTTGGGCATGGACTAGTTATCTCCGTACCATGTCATTCTTGATTGCCATGCCAAGACCGTTACCTTGGCGATGCTAGAGTTTCCTAGATTTGAGTGGAGGGGTTCATCTATCACTACATCCAGTTAGGTTATATGTTTCTTAAATGCTTGACATATGGTCGAGCAAGGTTGTTTGGCCTATTTGGCTGATATTTGGGTTACTGGTGTGAAGACTCCTATGACTGATTCAATGTCCGTGGTGCGGGAGTTCTCCAATGTTTTTCCTGCTGATCTACCAGGCATGCGACCAGATCGTGATATTGATTTCAGTACTAATTTGGCACCAGGCACCCAGCCTATCTCTATTCCACTGTATCGCATGGTTTCTAAAGAGTTAAGGGAACAACTTGAGGAGTTGCTCACGAAGGGGTTCATCTGGCCGAACGTGTCACCTTGGGGTACACCAGTATTGTTTGTGAAGAAGAAGGATGGGAGTATGCAGATGTGCATTGATTACCACCAGTTGAACAAATTCACTATCAAGAATAAGTACTTGTTGTTGTCCATTGGTGATATGTTTGATCAGTTACATGGTGCTAGAGTGTTCTCTAAGATCGACCTAAGGTCAGGGTATCACCAACTAATGATTCGTGCTTTGGATGTTCCGAAGACGACTTTACGGACTAGATAGCATTATGAGTTTCTAGTGATGTCCTTCGGCTTGACTAACACCTCAGTGACATTTATGGATTTGATTAATTGGGTGCTCAGGCCATATCTTGACTCATTTGTTTTCATTGATGACATAATGATCTACTCGCGTAGTAGGGAGGAGCATGAGCAACATTTGAGGATTGTGCTTCAAACATTGCGGGAACATAAGCTATATGTTATGTTCTCTAAGTGCGAGTTCTGGTTAGATCCTTTGGCGTTCTTGGGGCATGTTATATCAGGTGAGGTTACTAAGGTATATCCCGGGAAGATCGAGGCAGTTTAGAGTTGGCCTAGTCCTACCACAGCAACCCAGATCAGGAGTTTCTTGGGGTTGGTAGGATACTATTATCAATTTGTGAAAGGTTTCTCATCCATTGCAGCTCCTTTGACTAGATTGGCCCAAAAGAGTGCTCCATTCAGATTGTCTGATGATTGCTAGGCAAGCTTTCAGAAGACTGAATTGTTTACAACACCGATGTTAGTGTTGCCCTCCAGTTCAAGGATGTATTCTGTTTATTGTGATGCTTTACGTGTTGTCTTGGGTAGTGTATTGATGTAGGAGGGGCGATCTATTGCATATTCTTCACATCAGCTGAAGCCCCATGAAACAAATTACACCGTACATGATTTAGAGTTCGCCATGATAGTTCATGCTCTCAAGGTCTGAAGGCATTATCTTTTTAAGGTGTCGTTTGAGGTCTACATCGATCATTACAGTTTGTAGCTTCTGTTTAATTAGAGGGACCTTAATTTGCGGTAGCGCATGTGGCTTGACTTACTGAAGTATTATGGTATTACTATCCTCTATCATTCACGCAAGGCAAATGTGGTTGCGGATGCATTGAGCAGAAAGGCCGAGAGTATGGGTAGTTTGGCATCATTTCAGTAGAGGAGAGGCCATTGGATTTGGACATTCAGTACTTAGCTAACAGACTTATGAGGTTGGATATTTCCAAGCTCATTCGAGTTCTTCCATGTGTTGTGGCTCATTCTTCTTTATTTGAGCGTATCAACGCCTGTAAGTATGATGATACACGCTTGTTGGTTCTTAGAGAGACAGTGCTTTGGGGTGGTACAAAAGAGGTCGCTATCGGTGATGATGGTGTACTACGACTCCAAGGTCGCCTATGTGTTCCTAATGTTGATAGCCTAAGGGAAACGATTCTAGAGGAGGAACACAGTTCATGGTATTATATCCATCTAGGTGCTACAAAGATGTATTGTGACCTGTGGCAGCATTACTGGTGGTGGCAGCTGAAGAAAGACATATTTGAGTATGTGGCAAGATGTCTAAATTGCTAGCAAGTTAAGTATGAGCACTAGAGGTCGGGTGGATTACTTCAACAGATGGTTATACCGAAGTGGAAGTGGAACCGCATCACTATGGACTTCGTAGTTGGGTTACCACGGACGTTGAGGAAATTTGATGTTGTTTGGGTCGTTGTCGGTACACTAACCAAGTCAACACACTTTATTCCAGTAATGACTACGTACTCTTCAGAGAGGTTGGCCCAGATTTATATTCAGGAGATTGTCTGGTTGCATGGTATGCCTATTTCTATCATTTCTAAAAGAGGCCCTCAGTTCACTTCACATTTCTAGAGAGCAGTACAGAATGAGTTGGGTACTTAGGTAGAGCTCAGCATAGCATTTCATTCCTAAACCGACGGGCAGTCAGAGCGAAGAGTTCACATTTTGGAAGACATGCTCATGGCATGTGTGATTGAGTTCGGAGGGCAGTGGGATCGATTCTTACCTTGGTCGAGTTTGCTTATAACAATAGTTATCAGTCCAGCATCGAGATGGCTCCATTTGAGGTCTTGTATGGCCGACAATGTCGTTCCACCATTGGTTGGTTTGAGTTTGACGAGGCTAAATTATATTGGTATAGAATGCCTTGGATGAGGTAAAGTTGATACGGGCGACTTCTCACAGCTCAGTCCAGTCATAAGAGTTACGCGGATCAGAAAGTGCGTGACTTATCATTTATGGTGGTAGAGAAGGTTTCATAAAAGTCTCGCCGATGATGGGTATCATTAGTGTTTACCATGAAAATAGTAACAACAATTAGATTTTTAAATGGGATTCTAAAAATACGTGATATATTCTTGAGCTAGTTTTAGAGCAGTTGATGCTAATAATGTGAAGTTTAACGATGAAATGCAAGCTAAAACGAGGCAGTAATCAAACCGAGGGGCCTCTTACCCGGATGCAGGACTGGTCGATGGAAGATATCGGGGTCGATGTTCGGGTTGAGCTCGAGCTATCGGGGACGGCTGGGAATGAGATAACAATTAAGATATGATTAAATAAAGCTCTTTATGGCCAATACCGAGCGATAAGATGAAGAACAAGTAAGAGAACGATGAATACTAAAGTGGCCTCGGGCCAGTGAGAATGAGCAATTTAGAAAGAAGAGAGAGAGAGAGAGATTATTTCACTTGTGGAAAAAATGGAGCAACATCAGCCCTTTACAAAGTGGCATAGATTCCCCTTATATAGGAGAGGGAATACCATATAGTACAAAGCGCATTGAATGTAAAGATACGGGGATGGGACGGCTAGGCATGGTACTAGTGTTTACTGATTCTAGCTGCTCGCCTCGGGAATCCCCCAACCTCGGAATCTTCGTTGGGTCGCAGACAAATTCCCTATCCTCAAAATCTTTGCGGGGTAGCGGACAAACCCCAAGGTACGGAGCTCGATTGTAATCCTGCATACTCGATATGCCGATATGACTTCCCGAATGCACCTTAACGGTGAGAAATAGACTTCCCTGATTTCATCGCATATAGATAGTCTCCGCATTTCCTAGAATGAAGTAATAGGAAATGATATTGAACCGTCATCTCGAGGCCATTATTTCCATGACGTCAACCGTCTAAGAGCATGAAATGCCATGCCCTAGAGAACCATGCAGGGCCGCCGTCAGATGCGGTAATCGAGAAACCCACAAACTGTCATCGGCTTGTCTCTTCTGCTTCCCTAGTGATTCCTATAAATGAACCGGTTGGTAGATACTTCCCATCTTCACCCTACTTACAAGCCCGCGAGTCAGAATTTTGTATTTGACATTCTTTCCTCTTTTCACAGAAGGGTTTTTACCATTTTACATGGCTAGCACTTCTAGGATGGTTCCCCTACTGGAACAACACTACATCGCCGTCCCGATTACTTGAGGAAGAAACCAGATCTGTTCCCACTTTGGAACAATGTACCCCACCCGATCTTGACACGTCGAAGGATTTTGACATCGAGACTCCCTCGTCTATGCCAGACTGGTGTAAGCACGTGTCTCAATACGTTAGCATCGTGACCGATGTTAGAAAGGTGAGGGAGGACTATCGATGAACCAAGGCATTAGAAATGGAGATTCCCAACCCCAACAATAATATTACTGACTTCAAGGCTGGCTTCCTTTATGTATACACTTACCCATTCACCATGGGCCTTGATAAATCCATCGAATCTCCTCCCTTGGAAACCGACACGGTTATTCTTGACTTCTGCGACCGATATCAGGTGACACTTGGTCAGATCTACCATTCTTTTTGGAGGATAGTGTTGATGCTTAGACATTTCACCGAAGGGGTTGAAGGTGAGGTTTTTACCCTTAATCATCTGATCAGACTGTACCTCCCTCGGCTGTATCGATGCTTAACCAAGCTCCACCATCTGTCCAAAAAATCATTTTTCACGAGCATTGATGAGGGGAAGGACCGAGGATGGATGAACAGGTTTATCCAAGTTAAGACCTTGGAAATCATCCCGGCCCGGAGAATGCCCTTTTCGGAGCAGCGGAACGCCCGACGTAAACGATTTTCCTTTTAGCCGCTTTTCGACTACTATTTCGTTCGTCATAATAACCTCTTTGTGCTTTCTGAAGCCGTTGCTTGGCATCCGAAGGTGGTCCCAGATTTTTCGGGATGGATTAGGCGGCTGAGAGAGAAATTCCCGTACTACGTTCGGTCTTGGACCGTCCTGTCTAAGAAGCGTTGGGTGGCCAAGAATCATGGTGAGGTTCCTTTACCGCCCGTGCTTCGCATTTTGTGTTTCCTTCTGAGCTCTTAGCGAAATAGTATCGTGGTTATTGTGTTGGTGCATGTCTTAGTGAGAATATGCAAATGAGGCCGCACCCTGATGGTGAAGTAGAGGCCTTGGAGCCTGGCATGAACAAGAAGAGGAAAAGCAGGGCAACTGTTGCCCGTCCTAATGGGACTCTGCTCTAACCTCCAGATCGAATCCTGATACAGAAAAGGAGGGCAATGATGGAAGTCTGTTAAGAAGGAGAACAAGGTCCAGTGCGAGAGATTTGCAGGCACCTCGGTCGGAGGCTGCTGAGTCCGGAACTGCTGGCTCTGGCAGGGCTCGTGAGTCGGGGATCCTTGAAGAGGATGCTGATATAGCTTTGAATTGCATGGCCGAATTCAGTGTAGCTTCTTCTAGGAAGATCGTTGGCATTGATCCTGAGGGATCGGAGCTCGGGGCCTTCCAAGAATGTGGGTTGCCACTTGGAGAAATTGATGAACTGAACGACTTCATTTTGAACTTTCCAGTTTCATCAAGGGAACTGAGGGATGCCGAAGGGATGATTGGCGCCACATCTGGGACTCCTCCCAAAGGGGGAAACTTTATTGCCAACATTTTTGATGGTGTAATCGACAGGGCTGATCTCGATATTTCTGGCGCTGTCAGAGCGGCGGAGAAGTCCATGCATCAGGTGATAGTTTTCCCTCGCATATTTCTTTCGTTCTCAAGCATTTTTCGTTGTCTTTCTAACTTTTCCATTATGCTGCAGTGCAAGGAGATGTATGACCATGCCATTCTTCAGCTCCCCGGGGAACATTATTGCCATAACAAGGAGCGTAAGAAAATTGCTTCGAAGCTACAGGATTCGGAGGCTCGCTCTTCCCGAAGGGATAAAAATCTGGGAGAACTTTGGGTCGCCTTGGAGACGGCGCTCCGGGAGAAGGCCAATCTTGCTGATCATGTATTCTACCTCGCTCATACTCGACCTTTTACCCCGTATTCACATATGTTTTTGGATTCATATATTCATCGACTTGCCCTTCTCCTGTAGGTCGAGCAGAGTAACTCGCGGATTAGTCAGTTGAAAGTGGAGATCTCCGGGCTGAAAGAGCAAAACGAGATTGTGGCCAGGGAATTGGTGACATCCCAGGATCTTCTATCGGACACTCTTAGGAAGATTGTTGCTTTCGCCGTAGCTAAGTCTGAGGCCGAACGAGATGCTGCCACTTATCAGGAGGATGCAACCATAGCACATATAATGGTTCGTGACATATCCATGGTAGTTGAGTAGAAACTAACCCGAGCTGTAGAGCATGCCAAAGCGGAGGCAAAGAGGGTGACCCTGGAAGAGCTCGAGGCCAGAGCTGTGAGTTATCTGCTGATTTGAAGGAGGCTCGTGTGGCAGAGGAAAGATTGGCGCTCTTGATTGCCCCTGACAAGGGAGAAGATGATAGTGAAAAGGAGTAGTCTCGAGTCCTTTTTGTATGCTTTCCTTTTTGCTTCAAGTATTCCCCCCATCGGGAAACAAATAGTGTAAAGATGTTTTTTCTCTTTGTCAATGTATAAAAGGAGATTTTATTCTGTCAACCCTTCTTCCTGCTTTTTTGATTTTGCGTTCCGGCATCGGCCTTTCGGGGCCTTTTTGTAGGACAAAATGGGGGCCCCGAGACTGGCCAGATCCCGAGGTTGAATTAATAGCTACTCCCGAACCGATATTTATGACGTCGGGGATTTCCTGAGGTCTCACGGTTTTTTGAGTTATGTGGGAGCCTAGAGTGATTCTACCAGTACACTCCCCAAGGAGAGGGTGACGTTAACACAACCAGAATTGATTGGCCCTTGGGCAAACGAGCAGTTGTCGCTTAGCCTCTATATATTTGCTCATCCGCCTCTTAAGCGGCGATTTTGCAGTTCTTGATAAGCCTATCTCCTCTGCAGAGCCTGGCGCTTTGTGCTAGTCCTTCCGTTTCCCTGTTTCAGAAAGTTTTTTCCTGCATCCTCATCCTCTTCCCCTTACTCTGCCGTAATCATGGTCATCGCTTCGATGCCTGATCCTCGGACAAAAGGGAGTCCCTCCTGTGTTTTGCCTTTGGTCGGTACCAGCGGCTCGCCTATGATAGCGGGAGAGCAAGGCTCGGGCGCCCTTCCTTGAAGAGGGCTGTCATACGGGGGAGGCCTCCAAATGTTCTGGGCCATCGAGAGCATGTGTCGAGGATTATTTCATCAGTGAAGGAGGAAAACCTCGAGATGATCAGGAAAGAATGCAGATTAGAGGAAGGCATGAGTTTGCAAGCACCTTCCCCCGAGGAGTGTGTCATGAAATACGTTGAGGGATTCTTGAGTGTGTATATTCATGTTCTTGCGCCGGGTTCTCCGGACTGGGCCATGCTTGATTTCTGTAGAAGATATCAAGTAACCTTGGTGCAGGTTCATCACTTTCTTTGGAGAATAGTGCAGTCGATGAGATATTTTGCTGACAAGGCAGGGACAGAATTCACCCTCAGCCACCTCGTGAGGTTGTGCTGCCATTGTTCTATTGGGGCCTGATTGCTCTTCAGCGTAGATCCACCCGAGCTCCTGTGATCGGCAGCAAGGAGAATGAGGAGTGTGGATGGATGAATCGGTTCGTTCGAATCCGGACGACCGATGTTATCCCTGGAGAATTTTCGCCGTTTCTTGAGAAATGGAACATCACATGTAAGTGCTCCGTTCGAACTGTCTTTATCTTAACATGAGGTTGGCCCCCTAATGATATCTTTCTGTTCTTTGTTTATAACAACTCATTGGTTTCTCGGCGAGGTCCCTGATTTAGCCAAATGGTCTCATAAGCTGGCAGCTTGTTCAACTTACGATAGGCACCGGTGGCGAGATCTATCAAAAGGGAGATGGGAGGCGTAGCATCACGGTAGGTGGATGGCGTTCTGCCCCCATAAGAGATGGCTTCCTTCTTGCTGGCTCATCTGATTTATCTATTGTAGGTGCTGGGAGTCCTTTCGAAGCGAGGTCGAGTTCCCCGAGGGAGGAGGAGAGATTGTTGGCCCCAGTGTTAAGGAGCGATTGCTCCGGAGTGCGAGAAGGCTTGTGGTGAGGTGACTTCTTCGTAGCGGTTAAGGGGAAGCGATTTGGTCGACCGACAACCTTCAGGGATTGGTGCACCGTCGGACGTTGCTTCGGCCTTCGGCGAGGCTCAGTGCTTTGGCCTTATGGTGAGTTTCAGCCGCTGTAAGGATGTTCTGGCCCTACGCTCCTCTCTTTTCTTCTTATTTACCTGGATTTCTTTCTCAGGCTTTTGATAGGCTCAAAGACAAACTACTTCATTGTGAGGCCCAGTTGCGGGAGGCTCGAGATAGGGAGAAAGCCCTCAAACTTCTTTGTGCGGCAAAGGAAAGCGAGCTCGTCTCTTTACGGCGTGAGGTGGACTAGACCCTAGCGCAGGAGGCCTTTTTGGAGAAGCAGGTATCCTGTATTTCGCACTACCCTGTATTCCCTTTTTGTCTCGCCGCCTTGACGTATTGCTGTTTTAGTTGAAGGATAAGGCAGATGAGCTGGGACAACTCTGGGGAGAGGTTGGAAAAGCCAAGCGTGAATTCACCGAGCTGTAGGAACATGTGAATGCCCATTCTGTGGCCAAAGAGAGGGCTCAGGCCGGGGCTTCCACTCTTGAGGTGAAAATTCAGGCCGCACGTGTGAAGATGATCGTAAGACTCTCATCTGAGCTTTCAAGGGCAAAAACCGAGGTGGTGAATGTCGGGCCGAGATTGTGATGAATAACACCAGGGCGGGAAAGAAAATGGCGGCTTATTCAAGAAGTGCTGCCGCTGCTAAAACTGAGCTGAAGAAGACCTTCGATCGTGCAAACAATAGCAAGGAGTACGTGAGTTGCAGATCTCTGAGGGAAATCCTCGAGGAGATTCATGCCAGGGGCTTTGATCTCTCCAGGGAGATTGAGCAAGACAAAGGAGAGGAGTACGATGCCAAGTTCCTACTGTCCGCAACTGAGGACGATGAGGAGGAGACTGCCGGACTATAGTTGTTGGAAAAAGGAGGAATGGCTACTCCCTACCTTCTTTGTTGTGTATATAGCTTTCATTATATGACGTAGGCTGAGATTGCGCTCCATCGTCAATATATAGAAATAAGAGGGGGAACCCCGCAATTTGTATCTTCTGTATTTCTACTTGTTGAGTTTCAACTGGGTGGATTCGACCTCAGATTTGCCCTTAGGCTTGCGTTCTTTAACCGTCTTCAAGTTTAGTCTCCGAGTCGGGATCCTACTCGAGCTTAATTTACCCTCAAGTTTTGCATTTGTATGGGCTGGCGATGACGGTTTTTATTTCTCGCCCTTGGATGTTTTTTTAGTCCAGTCTCTGAGTCGTGTTGCGACTCGAGCTTCAATTGACCCTCAAGTTTTTTCGATCTTCAAATTGGCGATAGTGGCCCTTATGCTGTTTGGTTGTAGAGACCTTTTGATATGTGGCCCTGAGGCTTTTATAGTTAACTATTTTGAATTCGATCTCCGAATCGGGTTACGACTCGAGCTCATTTTAATCCTCAAATTGCCAATTTTCAAGTTGGTGACAGTGGCTCTTACGCTGTTTTGGTCATTGAGACCTTTTAGTGTGTGGCCCGGAGGCTTGTTTTGGTTGGCGACAATGGCTCTTAAGTTTTTGCCCATGAGCTTTTTGTAGGCTTTGTTTTCCACTCGTTAAGGTCTTTTGAAATAATTTTGCCTGACCCATTGTCGGTTCCAGAAGAACCTCGATTTAAAGTCGTTGTCAGCGATGTTTGAGCACCTTGAAAGGTTTTTCGCTCGTAGGTCGAGTACATCGATGCATTGCAATTTAGAGTCGATATGGTTGAAGCTCATTTTTTGCCTGTTGAGGGAAGCCTATTTTAACCGGTTCTTTCCGAAGTATATGCGAAGTAGTGGCCTGCGATTTTGTTTAGCGACGATCGGGCGTACCTGAGTTGCATTAATTTGGTTGTATCAGCCATTTTGACCGTAGTCATATGTGTTTGGCAAGAGCCATTTTTTATCTTGACTGATAGTTTAGGCGTCTACACCGAGGGTATGCCCTTTTGGGATTCTTACAAATGCGATGTATATCCTAAACTTCGGGATTTTCATGCATGATGAGGTCTTACAGTTTGTCATGCCTGTTGAGGTCTTACAGTTTGTCATGCTTGTTGAGGTCTTACAGTTTTTGTTGTAATTTAGAATAGATCTGTTTATGCCGAGTCAGTCTGTTAGGGGTCTTATAGTGTCGTGTGGGTGCTGAATTGTTGACGCTAAGTCTCCGAGTATCTCGAGATGCGTGTGGTAGAGAGACCTTCGCCATGAGCATGTCGAAATCCCCCTTTTTAGAGTACAAGATGCCGAAAGATATTCTTTATTGCTTGGCATAGATATATGCTGTAAATACATGTCATTTTGCTGTTGCGAGCTCGACCCGCGTGGGCGCGACTCCTTGGATAATCCGGTCTGGTGCATTATTCTCTATTGGGGCTTCGTTCGTCATTTTCCAGCGCGGGGCCGGTTGTAAAGAAAGTCCCATAGTCTTGTTGAATACTTCTTGGGAAGTGCGTCAATGTTGCCTCGGTAAAAACCTTTGCTGGTAAAAACCCGTTTCGGGATAAAAAAATCCGATCAAAGGAAAAGAGTGGAACAGACACTTTGAAGCCTCAAAATCTTTGAGGCGGGGTATCGTTTGGATTACCTTGGTCGTTGTCCTGCACAAGAGTAGCCGTGAAGTAGAAGATAGAAGTGAGATGGGCAATTATACCTTGGTGGCGACATCTCTTCTTGAGTTTTGGCGCTTATTTGGCGGTTGCTAAGTGGTCCTTTCTTTGAATGCGTTCGGAGCGATTATCAAAAAATCGTGTAAACGACATGTTGAGGCTCATATGTTTTGTTCCCTTTTGCTATCTCTCTTTCTCGCAATTGATTTTTAGCCCGGCTGCTGAGAAGTTCCCGAAGGTACCCGTTGTTGAGCAATCGGGCCACTTCTTCTCAGAGCTGCCTGCAATCTTCGGTTCGGTGCCCGTGCGAGTAATGAAACTCGCAAATCAAATTGTAGTTCCTATGGGAAGGATCTGAATGTAACGTTCTGGGCCATCTAGCATCTCTGATTTTACTAATGGCGAACACAATGTCTGATGTCACACATCCTTTTTGCGCGCCCTTCCCAGAGGGTAAGATGCGCGAGGGGAGTTTTTCCAATTTAAGTGACAATATTCGAAATGGGATTATTTATTTAATTCAGAGTCGCCACTTGGGAAAGGTTTGGCTTTTTGGTGTCCCAAGTCACCGGTTTTATCTTGAATCCCAAATCGAGGAAATTTTCGACTTTTCCAAATGAAGTCTGTGAACCAGAAATTCTAAGTAAGGAATTCTGTTGACCCGAGGGAAGGTGTTAGGCACCCTCGAATCCCGTGGTTCTAGCACGGTCGCTTAAATTGTTATAATGGCTAAATATCTGATTTAAATACAGGTTGTGACTTATGTGCTTTTATTAAGTTTAAACCGCTTTTATTATTATCATTTATTTTATAGAATTACAACGTCGTGAAAATGCATCTCGAACCACGTCACAATCAATGCACCCGTAGTTGTTAACACATTTTGACTCCGTTGGGACTTGGACTTGGGTCACATCAATGTGCACCCGATTTTTAAGAATATAATTTACTAAAAGTCGCGCCTAAAGAATCTAAACGCGTTATTATCTTTGTAGAAGGCCATGAAATTTATTAAATGGCCTATCTTGAATTCTAAATAATTATCATGGTTATTTATTGAGGGCCCCGCAATTTTGCATCTTTATTTGGCGAGGCTCATCTCTATTTTAGAAAAGGATATCCTAAAATGGCTACATTTCTAATGCATTTGTCTCTAAAACTAGAAGAAAAGGTACATGCTAATTCAATTATAGGCTTTGGCCTAATCCGGATTTTTGTCAGTTTCTGATTAACTACTTATAAAGTAAAAACGTCATGCCTTGCGAGGATGTTTCAGTCGAACAAAAGACTACATATGAGATTGATGAAATGCAATACCTAATCCGAACATTTTTGAGTTGAACTTAACTGAACTTATTTGGCCTAGATTAAAGGATAACTGGCAAGTAAAATACTTTAGTTTGGCAAGGAATCATGTACGAGCTAAACGAAATACAACACTTAATCCGAACACTTCTCGAGTCGAACTTAACTAAACTTGTGTGGACTAGTCTTAACTAAACAAAAACCAAATGAAACAAGAACAGTATTGTATAAGGCCGAAATATACATGCCCCTACTGACAAACAACTACAGAGTTAAAATACAACAGGGTAAACTCAGTCAAATATCAATACATACTTTCGAACTGTTGAATCATAAACTAAATCAATTTTCACAGGCCTGTTAATGTACTATGAATATTACAACAAATACTTGAACTTCTTCAACCCTTTTTTCATTTCATGCTTTCCAACTGTTTTAATTACATCAATATGGGACTTGAAATGTGTACCTGGAAATGCTGAAAATGCAAAGGAGAAGAAGAAGAAGATGTGGAAATCAGCAGCAGAAAGAAGCAGGACTAGTAATAGCAGCAGGACAGGGCAGCAACAATAGTGAGCAGAATAGCAACAGCAATCAGAACAGCACAAAAGAAAAGGATTCTGATGCGAGGTGGAACTAGAGTTGAAGGAAAAAAAACAGCCAAACGAAATAGCACACAGTGTGATGGCAACAATGCTCCAGACAATCCAATTCCGGAATATACCAAATGCCACAAAACACTAACAATAATCTCGATTGAATTTTAGGAGGAGCAACACTGCCTAATGTATTGACAATAGATGAAGTTCAGACAAACGAAACCAAATTTCTGATTTCCTAATCTGTTTTATCTCTTTCTTGCTCTCTTTCTATTTCTGTCAACTCTCTCTTTTTCTTTTCTATTCTCACAGTGTATGTATATCTTCTAATCCCTCTGCCTCTAATTCTGTCTCTCTCCTCAGTCAGATGTTTGCCCCTTTTATATGCCTTCCTTAAACCTTTAACAGCCTGTTTTTTAGAGTATCCCAGTACCCTCCCATGTGCCTTTAACCTTTTTCCAGTTCCACTTTAGTTAATTAAGTATTAAAACCCATTCACCTTCCCTGGCAGATTCAACTTTTCCTTTTATTATCTAAAAGCAAGTATGGGCAGTAGAATATATTGACAGCATATGCTGTCAAACCATTTTAAAATTAAACAAGGACTTTTATGCAGGCCCCAGGCTGTGCACAATGCACATGCGGTGCACCAATGCACATGAGGTGCACCAATGCAAATGCTGTGCAAGAGTGCACATGCCCTCCAATTCAGCATTTAAACCAAACATCCCTTTTACATTACTAATCCAAATCAACAGCTATAAGTAAACAAAATTGGTTCTTAATTGATTTAACAAATGTTCAACAGAAGCCAATCGATTTACTATGCTCGGACAGTTGAAACTAATTGACGACTCATGTCGACTCGACTATATTAGCATTAACGTACACAATCGTAGCCAAAAATCAGACATTCAGAAGTATGGGACACATGACTCGACTTATACTGATTAAAATAGAATGGTACTTCGAGGAATCAGTTAGTCAGTACAAATTTGGAATACAACCAATACGCATGCCGTATCAGAATAGGAGGAGAGGGATTCAGACAAACACAGATGTTCAAACAAAGTGGACAAACAAAAGTTGATAAAAAATTAAAACAAATATGAACAGTCTTTTAAAACAGATCATACGGACTAAAAACAAATAAAGGAAAAGAAAGCAGACTTACCTTAAAACTTGAAAAGTTAAAAGTTTGAACTCGGATTGGGACAAACTTTCCTTAAGGCTGAATGGACTTTAATCGAAGTGTTTCTCATATGAGAAACACTTTGATTAAAGTCCATTAGACCTTAATCTCTTCGGTTGAACCGGTATGAACCAGTGACGAAGAACCACACAATTTTTCAAAACTCAGATCCGGGATTCATGCTTCCCTGGTCAGATTCGGACCAAACCAAGTATGGTTTGGTCACGAGGAGGATCTGGGGAGTATCTGGTGTGAAGCTGGGGTTGAACCGTGTAGATCGAGTTTCGACTCGAACCTTCAAATGAAGATTCGATAAGGTGGGGAGGGATTCGAACTACAGGGTTAATGGATTCATGTTCAGGATGGCAAGGGGGTTCTAGGGTGTTAAGGGGAAGGTCACCGGCGTCCATGCCGCCGGTTTTCATGGTGGAGGATACAGGGGCGGCTCTAGGGTTTGATGGGGATGAGGTTGAAGACGGGAGCTGGGGTATCTGATGGGGGGGCAGGGTAAGGTTATAGGCTTATATATGGAATAGGCGGCTGATCTCAGCCATCGGATTAACTGAATCAATGGCTTGGATCTAAAGGCCTCGGGGAAACGATGTCGTTTCAACTAAAGGGGGTTTGGGTTGGTCCGGGTGGAAACGGGTCGGGTTCTGTTCGCGGGTATAGGAAATGTGATCTTGGCCGTTGATCAATCTGAGATCAACGGCCCAGATCAAACTGTATCCATACGACGTCGTTTGGACTCTCTCTAGGCATCATCTGGACTGGACCGGGCAGGCCTGGGTCTTGGGCTGTTTGTTTGGGCCAATTTTGTTAAAATTGGCCCAAATCCGGAAGAATAAAGGGACCCTTTCTTTTTTCCTTTTTTTTTGTTTTATTTTATTTATTTCCTTTTTTTTATTTTAAAACAAAACTAAGCCAAAAATCAAATTAAAATTAAATACACTTAATGCAATTATTTGCACACTAAAATATTTCAAACAAGTAAAGTTAAACAAAATAAAATCACGGACGAAGATGCCTACTCATGATTTTCTAGTTAACGACCGGATTACGGTTTGAATTATGCAGGACACATATATTTTTTGAATTTTATTTTTAATAAAGTAAATAAATAAAAATGGGCCGAAGTCACAAATAAATCAACAAGGTGCCGCACAAAAATTAAAAATTGTACAGCGGGGCCAATTATTATTTTTTATTTCTTTTTGGAGCGATTGTCATGCGAAAAACAAAAATCACGTGCTCACATCTGACACATCGATGTTGAAGATATACTCTGATAGGCGGGGCACCCCCATTGGCCCTGCGTATCCGTTGAAGCCACCCCGATTGAGAGGTCCCCGAGGGTTCTATCCTTGGTTCACCGGTCGGCTGTTGTGGGGTAGATTATGCTTTGGAGCGTTTCTCCTATCATCGGGGTATGGCTGGTACTTTTTTTTATTCGATCTTGACTCCTTCGCAAAAAGCATGTTCGGGTATACTGAGCTTGAAGGGGCTCCCATCTGGTCATCCTCGGCCCTGATCTTTGACTGGTATCAATTGTGGACATCGGACCAGGTTACAGTGGGATACTCGATCGAGTTCTTTTTTATCTGCCTCGATGCCACCGAGCTTCGTTCATTCAGGCCTTGAGTAAAGGCCTGTACTTCCCAGTCGTCGGAGAACGAGGGCAGCTCCATTCGTTCTGTCTAAAAACGAGACACAAATTCTCGCAGTATTTCATTCTCCCTTTGCTTAATCTTGAATACGTCGGAATGCCTTGTTGCTACTTTGATGGTGACAGCGTGCGCCCCTATGAAGGAGTCGTCCAGCACGATGAATGAATCTATGGAATTGGGAGCCAGGATGTTGTACCACATCATGTCCCCCTTCGAGAGCGTTTCTCTAAATTTCTTCAGCAGGACTGACTCGATCTCATAGTTCTTTATGTCGTTGCCCTTCACTGCACACGTGTAAGTGGTGACGTGTTCGTTGGGATCCGTGGTCCCACTGTATTTAGGGAGTTCTGGCATTCTGAACTTCTTTGGAATGGGTTTCGGAGCCGCTTCCTCTGAGAACGGCCATTCCACGAACTTTCTCGAATCTACACCTTTAAGGATTGGGGGTGCTCCCAGGATCTGATCCATTGTAGAGTTGTAGGTCTCGACCTTTTTATCGTTGGCTGCAATCATTTTCTCACCTGATTCGATCCATTTGGTGAGGTCCTCGAGCATCTTCACTATGGCAGGGTCGGCCACTGACCCGTAGTTGCTTGACCTTTCGGGTACTTGCTCGGCAAGGGGAGTTGTCTCTGGTGCTCCTGTGCTGGGAGTCTTCGGATGGCTTTGCAACTGGGCAATGACCAGTTCTTTCGCCTGCAACATTTCAAAATAACATGAAGACTAACTTCCTGTTCTTCCCTAGTCGGGGTTTTTTGAGCTTCCTATCGGTCGCTGCGCTGTGTGCTTCTATCAGTGTGAGCTCGACCTGTTGTGCGTCTTGTGAATCCGCGTCCGCTAGAATTGGTCCGGGCGCATTATTGGGATTCTGTGGTGGTGCTCCAGTGGCCGGGACAACCACGCCATTTTCCCCATGGTTTTCGAGGTTGTCATTCTCGAAAGATAATGTGCGTTTGTGCAATGAAACCAGCAAGAAAATAATCACTATTATTTTTAGCCCCACGATGGGCACCAAACTGTTTACCGTGAAAATGGTAACAACAATTAGATTTGTAAATGGGATTCTAAAAATACGTGATCGATTCTCGAGCTGGTTTTTAGTGAAGTTTATGCTAAGAATGTGAAGTTTAACGATGAAATGCAAGCTAAAACGAGGCAATAATCAAATTGAGGGGCCTGTTACCCGGATGCAGGACTGGTCGATTGGGGACCTTGGGGTCGATGTTCGGGTTGAGCTTGAGCTATCGGGGACCACCGAGAATGGTATAACAATTAAGATATGATTAAATAAAGATCTTTATGGACAATACCGAGCGATAAGATGAAGAACAAGTAAGAGAATGATGAATATTAAAGTGGTCTCGAGTCATATTATTTCACTTGTGGAGAAAATGGAGCAACATCAGCCCTTTACAAAGTGGCATGGATTCCCCTTATATAGGAGAGGGAATACCATACAGTACAAAGCTCATTGAATGTAAAGATACGGGGATGGGATGGCTAGGAATGGTACTAGTGTTTACTGATTCTAGCTGCTTGCCTCTGGAATCCCCCGTCCTTGGAATCTTCGTTAGGTTGCGGACAAATTCCCTGTCCTCAGAATCTTTGCGGGGTCACGGACGAACCCCGAGGGAGGGAGCTCGATCGTAATCCTGTAGCCTCGATATGCCGATATGACTTTTCGAGTGTACCTTAACAGCGAGAAATAGACTCCCCTAATTTCACCGCATACAATTAGGTTTGGAAAGAAGGGTAAGATGAGTTTGAGGTTCATCGGTGCATTTCCAGTGTTGGAGCGTAATAGAGATGTTGCTTAAAGGCTTGCTTTGCATCCCAATCTATCGGGAGTTCATCCTGTTTTCCACGTGTCTATGATCTGGATGTACCAAGCCCACAAGGCACATGTGTTAGATTACAACACAGTTCAGCTAGATAAAAAGCTTGGGTAATGTGAAGGAGCTAGTTGTCATTATTATAAGGTAGGTCTGCTAGTTGAGGTCTATGAAGATTTTAGCTCTAAGGTCCAGGACAACCAGTCGAGGAGGCGTATTGGGAGATTGAAGAGGACAGGCGGAGCAGATATCCACACTTATTCAACACTCCGGATATGATTCTAGACCCATTCGAGGATGAACACTTGTTTAAGAGGTGGAGAATGCAACGACCCCACCGGTTATTTTTCTTAGTAGATCCTCATTACCCTATTTAAGACTTCCTGTATTTAATTTTACTATTTTATGACTTACGAGGATATGTGGTTTGGTTTTGGAAGGGTTCGGGTTGAATTCAGACCACTTAATTCCTTAATAGTGGCCTAAGGTATCCAAGTTTGACTTGATTCAATATTTAGAGTAAACAACCTCGGAACTGGGATTTGATTGTTCCAATAGGTTCGTAAGATGATTTTTGATTTGGGCGTGTGTTCGGATCGAGTTTTGGGTGATCCGGGAGCATTTCGGTGCTTAATGTTAAAAGTTGGCACCTTGACGATTTAGAGCTTCTTACATTTGGTTTGAAGTAGACTTTGGTGTTATTGATGTCTGTTTAGGATTCTGAGCCTGTGAATAGGTTCGTATGGTGATTTTTGACTTGTGCGCAAAATTTAGCATCATTCTGAGTTGTCTATGTATGATTCATCGCGGTCAGAGCTGGTCGAAAAAGTTTGTTCATAAGTTGAATTATTTTTTTAGGGTGTGATTCTTAGTTTTGATGTTGTTTTATGTGTTTGAGGTTTCGAACACCTCCGGATTATGTGTTTGAGCTTATTAGTGCATTTGGATAGGGTTCCGGGTTGCTCGGGTATGTTCCAGGTACTATAATATGTATCGTGACCTGAGGCAGCATTACTGGTGGCGATGAATGAAGAAGGACATAGTTGCGTATGTGGCAAGATGTCAAAATTTCCAACAGGTTAAATATGAGCACCAGAGGCCATGTGGCTTGCTTTATCAAATAGTTATACCATAGTGAAAGTGGGAGCGCGTCATTATGGACTTCATAGTTGGGTTGTAGCGGATGGTGATGAAATTTGATGTTGTTTGGGTCATTGTCGATAGGCTGACCAAGTCGGTATACTTTATTCCAGTAGTGACAACATACTCTTCAAAGAGGTTGCCCCAAATTTATATTCAGGAGACTGTCTGAATGCATGGTATGTCTATTTCTCTCATTTCAAATAGAGTCCCTCAGTTCACATCACATTTCCGAAGAGTAGTACAAAGTGAGTTGGTTACCCGGGTAGAGCTCAGCACGACCTTTCATTTTCAAACCGACGGGCACTCGGAGCGGAGAGTTTACATTCTGGAGGATATGCTCATAGCATGTGTGATTAACTTCGGAGGGTAGTGGGATCGATTCTTACCTTTGGCTGAGTTTGCTTATAACAAAAATTATCAATCCAACATCGAGATTGTAATAACCTGACTGGTCATTTGAGCTTTAAGGTTTTGTTTAGTGGTTCGAGATCTTGAGTAGCTTCATATTTTTTATTATGACTTGCGTGCATGGTCGGATTTTATTTTCGGATGACTCGGAATGAATTTGAATGATAGATTCTCGCTTTATAAGCTTAAGTTAAAAATTTTGATTGAGGTTTCGTGATTTTTGACTTGGGCATATGCCCGGAATTGAATTCGGAGCTTCGTATGTTGATTTGTGTTGTTTTGTCGAAAGTTGGCAATTCAAAGGCTTAGAAGTTTGATAAGTTTGACCATAGGTTGACTTCATAGCTATCATGTTTGGATTTTTTTTTGGGTCTTGGAATAGGTCTTTTTTGTCATTTGAAACTTGTCTGCAAAGTTTGGCATCATTCCGAGTTGATTTGATAGGAATCGGACCCGCGATTGTGTTTTTAGAAGTTCTTAGGTTTCATGTTGATTTTACGTGTTTTGGAGGTTTGTTTCATGGTTTCGTATATTATTTTTATGGTGTGATTGCACGAGCAAGTTCGTGTTATGTTTTTAGACTTGTGTTGATGTTGGGTTTTGAGCCCCTAGGGATCTATTTCGGACGCGTTGCGAAGTATTTGATAGAGTTTAAGTTCTGTTGGTTTTTGCACAGAAGCTTCAGGTCTCGCATTTGCAAGATATGAGTCGCATTTGCGATGTTTGGCTTGAGTATGCTCGGATCGCATTTGCAAACCCTGTGTTCACATTTGCAAAGGGCAGCTGGGCTTAGCAGTGATCGCATTTACGATCATCTTGATCGATTTTGCGATGACAGAAGGGATGTATCGCTTTTGCGATAATTTCTTTGCATTTTCGGGGTTCGCATTTGCGACTGGACAAAAAGCTGAGGGACAGGATTTATAATGTATGCATCGGGTTACATGCTGCAACAATGAGATGTTTTGTATGATTCCTTATAATATTTTATGTGTTTTACTTCCCCTCTGTGGGATAGATTCATATAATTTTATCGGTGGCTATATCCGTCAAGCGTGCAGGATACTTTTATACCTGGGTTTCCTATCCTTAGTGGTCATATTCGTGTTGTGGCTTGCTGGACGAACGAATTGCGTCGTGTGAGATCTTAGATGGAATTTAATGCGGCTTGTTGGACGCACGAATTGTGCCGTGTTAGGTCTTGGATGGAGTTTCATGTAGCTTGTCGGCCAAGCATCTTGTACTGGGAGAGACGAGGTTGTTAGACCTGGAATCAGTTCAATCGAATTTGTATAATATATTTGGAGAGGAAATGTCGCTAATCAGTTCATAATGCTTTAGTGGTTCTTGTCGAACGGAAGAACTCAATGATTTATTGAATTGACGGGTGTTATGAGATTATATACGTCTCTTTCATCGTTGTAGTGTTGCAATGGTTAGAACAGGGCCTCGTGTATTAGGAGGCCCCATGTGTAGGCGTAATATGAATGTATATTTAACACCAGATCGGGTATGATTATTCAGCACAACATTGTCTATGGATGAATCTTCGGGCATGGTGCCTATTATTCCTATCATCATCTATTTCGAGTGTTACTTTCATGCTATGAGGGTTGTGAGGCAACTTTATTATTCACCCGCGCATTGTGGTCCTGTGTAAGTTGTTGTGTTATATGAGCGAGATGGATCTCGAGATGCTTATTGTTTGTTGCACCTTAGTCGTGCTTAGCCTCTTTCTTAGCGCATTATGCTATCCGTCTCCCCTAGATTATGTTTATACACTTGTTGTGCTTGTTATTGATGTACGTGTGTCTAGTGAGTGTGAGCATTTTTGGGTCGATAGGTGTTCCCATATAGATTATTATGTGTGGATCATGTGGCACACCACAACGGGTATGATGTTTGCATCAGGTTGCATGTTCCAACGGTCAGATGTTATGTACGATTCCTTATACTATTTTGTTTGTTTTACTTCTCCTCTGTTGGATAGATTCATAGTATTGTATTCGGTGGTTATATCCGTCAAGCGTGCATGATAGTTTTGTACCTAGGTTTCCTTTCCTTAGTGGTCATATTCGAGTTGTGGCTTGTTGGACACATGAATTGCGTCGTGTGAGATCTTAGATGGAATTTGATATGGCTTGTTGGACGCACGAATTATGCCGTGTGAGATCTTAGATGGAGTTTAATGTGGCTTGTCGGTCGAGCATCCTGTACTGGGTGAGACGAGGTTGTTGGACCTGGAGTTAGTTCAATCGGATTTGTATAATGTATGTTTGGAGAGGAAAATGTCGCTACTCAGTTCAGAATGCGGCACTGGTTCATGTCGAACTGAAGAACTCCATGATTTATTGAGTTGATGGGTGGTTATGAGATTGCAAGGGTTGGAATAGGGCCTCATGTGTCAGGAGATGCATTACCGGATTTGGAAAACTTACAGTTATTATGGTTCGATAATACGATTATAGGCATTTGAGTGATTTGGTACATCGTGGTAACAACGTGAGTGTATATGTATATTTTGGTACAGCTTGTGGAGATTGATACATGTGCATGTATGCAAGAATCAGACCTTATAGGAAATTCCGGATGTTGGAATTTGGTTCCAAGGCTAGCAGGCTAAGGTAGCAGAAAGGATCTTCAGTCTCGGTTGAGCTAATGTGCTCATATGGATTGTGGTGGCAGGGGTAGGTGCACGATGAGTTATACAGTGATCTTGGAAACTTTGGAATGGTTCTTGGCACATTTGAGGATGAACATATGTTTAAGTGGGAGAGAATATAATGACCTAACCGGTCGTTTTCAGCTTTAGCATGTTATTCGGCGGTATGAATCTTGAATAGCTTCACTATATGTATTATTACTTGAACGTGTAGTCGGTTTTGATTTTTGAGAAGTTTAGAGTCGACTTGTAAGAATAATTCTCAATTCGAAAGCTTTAAGTTTGAAGAGTTGACCAGGGTTTGACTTTTGAGTAAACACCCTTGGAATTAGTAATTGAAAGTTTCTATAGGTTCGTAAAGTGATTTTGGACTAGGTCGTATGTCCGAGTGGAGTATTGGATGGTCCGGGAGCGATTCGGCGCTAATTGTTGGATGTTTGAATTTTGGAGGTTTCTGATTTTGCTAAGTTTTACATGGAGTGGACTTTGGTGTTATCGGACTCCGGGCGGTATTTTCAGGACCTTGGACAGGTTTAGTAGATTGGAACTTGTGTGTGAAATTTGGTCGTGATCCGGAATATCTAAGTGTGATGCGGACGTGTTCGGCGAAGTTTGAAGGTTTGAAACATAAGACAAAGATTTTTATCGACGATTCGTGGGTTTAATGTTATTCATGGCATTTTGAGCCCTTGGATAAGTTTAGATAAAGTATGGGAACTTGTTGGTGTGATTGGACGGTCTCTTGGGGGGCCTCTGGTGTGTTTCGAGATGGCTTCGGACCATTTCCCTTTGTTTTGTCATTGCTGGTTTCTAGTGTCATGGGTGTGAATTACAATCGTGGAGAAGGACTCATGATCGCAGAGTGTTGTATGGAGCTGTGAAGAATTTATTCTTTGCGAATGCGGCTGCAGGCTCGTGATCGCGGTGTTTGATCTAGGCGAGTTTCGCATTCGCGTGGTGAGGATCGCGAACATAGTGTATTGTAGGATTATCCTGGTTTGGAAGGATGTTAATCGAGATCACGTAGGAGAGTCCACGATTGCGGAAGGTAAATTTCTGAGGCTGAAGGATTGGCCTTCGTTTTCAGGAGTTGCGCTCGCGTTCGCGTAGGTATGGTTGGATGAGGGTCGCGATCGCAAGAGGACCTCGCGTTCGCGAAGGAGGACTTAGGGCAAGACTGATATGGCCTTCGCGATCGCGAGGTTGCTTCCGCGATCGCATAGAACAAGGCTTGGGCAGAATATAAGTTAGCAAATTGGGAATTTGCTCATTTTCATCTCATTTCTCTTTTGAAGCCGATTTTTACGGAGATATTGGAGAGCTATTTCATCTACCTATTGAGGGTAAGTGTTTCTTACCCACTTCTAATTATATTTCATGAACATGTATGAATTTTAACATGCAAATTGGTAAAAATTGGAGGATTTTGGAAAAAAATCCATAAATGATATTTTTGGATTTTGACCAAGAAATTAGTCATGAAATTGGAATAAATTATATATTTGAATTCGGGGTGTTATAGGTAATATATATCTTAGAGAATTTTCGAAAGTCGGGCGCTTGGGTCCGGGGTTAACTCTGATGGCTTTTCATATGGAGTTGGGAATTTTTTCTAATTGTTAAATTACGAGTCTTTGAGTGTATCTTGATTGGCTTACATGTTATTTTTGACTATTTTTGGATCGTTTTGCTTTGGTTTGACGTGCTAGAGAGGCATTGGAACCGGTTATCAGACTCGGAGCGAGGTAAGTCTCTTATCTAACCTTGTGAGGAGGAAATTATCCCCTAGGTTTTTTACTTGTTATATGCTATGTGTAATGGGAGCTACGTACGTATAAGATGACGAGTATCTGTGCGTATGATAGAATTTCTGATTATGATCGGGCAGACTTAGACTCACACCATGCATTAATTGTATTATTTTAGTTATTCTTACCTGTTTACATGCCTTAATTATTATGTTTAGCCTGAGACTGGATTTGTATAGAGTATCGAACCTTGCTATTTTAGATAATTGACGTGCTACTTGTTTAGTCGTGGAAATTATACTTCTATTTATGAATTTCTCTAGTGTTGTGCGTATCCGTTCGAAATTTTCTTAAATTTCATAACTCATACGTATATTCGTAAATGGGGCCAAAGACCCATCAAAGTGATAACAACACAATAGTGGTCCAAAACTACTAAAGAAAAATAAAAAAATCAAGAAACGTGCGGAAGCTAAAAAAATAGGTAAACAAAAAAAAAAGACAGAGATTAAAGATAGATTGAATTCAAGAAAAAGTTTCTTGAATTCAAAAAATCTATTCCAGAAGACAAAAATTAAAGATAGATTGAATTCAAAAAAGAGTTTCTTGAATTCAAGAAGTATATTCTTAAAGTTGAATCCTAAAAACAACAATAGGTAACGAAGAACTAATCGCCTTTGATAGAGAATTAAAAACAAGAGATAGATTGTGAAACCCGACTCTTTAAAATAACATGAACAACAATAAGCCAAAACTTATCACCTTTCTTGAATACCTAGAAATTATCTAAGATTTCGAAAAGAGTTTAAACTTACCACCTTAAGTTGAGTCTTGAAAGTTGAAGAATAAATCCAAGAGTAGCCACACACAAGAGTGCAAGAAAAATCTCACAATTTATATTGATAATAATTTGCAATAATCTAAGCCTAAAAACAAAGAATAAACCCCTTATATGTAGGAAGGGGTCACGAAATGAAAGCTAAAAAATAAGGAAATAAAGTCCTAAACTAATTTGGACAACAAGTCCAACTACCTTAAGAAAAGGAAAAATACTAGGAAATAGAAACCAAGTCAATCTTGATAAGTAATTCCAACTATCTTAGGAAAAGGAAAACACAACCTTAACTAATTAGGAAAACAATAAATCTAGTACCAAAATATATGAAAATAAGTTAAAACTAATCTAGGATAAAATCTTGCAAGTCCCAAAATATCTTGGATAGGTTCTTGGAAATCTTGAAGGCAACTTGCAAGCAACTTGGCACCAACTTGCACCAACTTCTAGCACGCCTATTATACCCTTCTTGGATATCAAGTAAGTTCTTTTTATGTTATAAAAATATGGCTTAATGTAGGACTTCTTGGGATGAAAGTTTGGACACATTTTAGCTGCCAAATAGGTCCAATAGTGGTCTGATTTGGACCATCTTCATAGGATGCTTCTTGGGATCTAATACATCTTTTCGTGGACATGAATTTGTGCTATAAAATAATTATAACACCTAGATAACTCATATCCTTTATCCTTGAGCTTTTCCTCCCAACTAACAACTTCTTTGTTCGCTCCTGAAATCCAATAACCTTGTTTTGTAACTCTTTAGCTTGACATCTTGTTAAAGGCCCTCTTTGAGATTCCAAAGCTTCATCTTTTTCCTTGAATTAGAGTTGAGCTTCCTAAAATGCTATCAATTTTCTTTTAGCTTCAACACGTTTCTTGATTTTCTTGTTTTCTTTAGTAATTCTTCGACTCCTATCATGTTGTTAGCACAAAGTTTCATATTCTTATGCGATCGGGCTAAATGCCTCAGTAGTATTCTTATGGGATTGGGTCGTTCGTCTCGGCATTATATGTAACACACTCTTATGGGATCGGGTCATTCGCCTAGGCAGTATATGTAACACACTCTTATACGATCAGGTCGTTCGCCTAGGCAGTATCATGTAATATATTATTATAGGATCGGGCAGTACACCATGACATGATATTGTACTACCACTCTTATAGGATCAGGTCTTTCGCCTCGGCAAAATCGTGCATGATATTCGATAAAAACTTTGCATACGTATGAGTCTTTTTGACTTGAGATATGATATTTTATTTGGTATTGATCCTCATGTACCCCTTACGAGGTAGTATCTGAATTTTTTATGAGGTTTTAGTATTTTCTGGGTCATGTTATATACATACATTTGCTTTATTATTTTTACTTACTATACTTCATATATGTCTACTTTCATTTTACTTGATTATCTTACCACTAGCAAGTGTCGATGTCGATTCCACATTACTACTTCGTCGAGGTTAGTCTAGATACATACTAGGTACGCGTTGATTTATTTACTCATACTATATTTATGCACTAATTGTTCAGGTACTAAGACGGTATATTTGGTGGTCATCTGGGTGCGTGGGCGTGGTTGCTGACAAGACTTTGTGGTGAGTTGCTCTCTATGTTACGATCCACAGCACACAGAGTCCCCCTTCTATTCATTATTGTATGCTATCTATTTTCTATTCTAGACAATTGTTGTTGTAGTATTGTATATTCTAGTAAATGCTCATTCACTTGTGACACTGTATATTTTGGGTTTCTAGTAGATGCTCATAGATGTACCTAATATTATTATCACTTCGTTATATGTATTGTTCATACTTGGTAATTTGGTAAAGAAGAACGTATGTTTCCATGAGTTTATTTAATTTAATTTATTTAATAAAATTCCTAATTTTCAAAGTTAAAATGGATAATTAAGTTGAAGGTTCATGTGTTGGTTTGCCCAACGGTATTGTTGTATGCCATTACGGCCTATTATGGGAATTGGGCCGCGACAATCTTTTTCGTTGTCACTGCTATTACTACAGTAATACACGCTAGCCAAGCTTTTCCCTTTCCGTTTTGGGAACTTACACAAATGTCCCAAATAAATCTCAACTTACCAACCTCTAGCCATTAATCATAGACTTACCAAAACTAGCCAACAAAAATTGAAAAACCAAATAAGAGGGTTCTTTCTCTCAAAGAATAACATGCAAAAATCACCTTCCATATTTTTAAGCGTGATTAGTAATACTAGATACAAGACATAAAGGAAATTTTATGAATGAGGTAGAAAATAAGGTGATGAAATACAAAAAATATATATAATATTCCAAATCTAAACAAAAAAAGGAACTTTTTCAATGGGTATGGTTGAAATTCATCGAAAATATATAGATAAGTCAATATACATAATTTGAGGAAGATTGGAGGTGATTTGGACTGCTTTTGTATCAAAATTCGTAATTAAATCGAGTTCAAAAAAGTCTTTTGTGACACATGTATCAAACATGTATCACACATGTATCTCACACACAGGTATACTTGGATATACATGTGATACACAATAGATACAAATATGATACATATGTGATACATAAATGATACATAGTGTGATACACATATCATTTTTTTCATGTTCAGTTTTTACCGAATTTTCAATTCAAACCACCTCAAAACTTCATCTAATCATCCCACAACTGAGATTCAAGCTTCTTAAGTTGTGCCCAATCTATTCTAATAACACTCACTCAAAACAAAACAAAAATTTGATAACTTTTTGCTACAAATAACTAATTGACTAATTTGGATAATATTAGTAATATTTTATCAATTGGCCAATTTTTGTAATGAGCTACCTATAAATGGACATAGCTGGTAATTTCCCTTCCTTTTTCTCTCGTGTCACAAGCGAAACCCCTCTTTATCTCCCTCCTTCCTCCCGTTCGAAACTATTATCATATTTGGTGATATAATTTTTTGCACTGCTGAAAAATATCCCATTGAAACTCTTATTTAGTGGAGTCTAAATTTCAAACCCAATAATAACACTTATAAAATAACAAAGGAATTTTGAATAAACAAAAGAACTATGAAGAAGTTATGGCTGATAAAAGAAGCAAAATTGAAGGAGTGGTTGGGGGATAAATTTCACAAATGGTTATATAATTATGATTTTTTTTATCAAAGTTATCTAACTATGTTATCTAACACAAAAATTATAAAATTTTCACCTACTCACAAAAAAATTAGAACAGGGGCGGCCCGACGAGTTTTGTAGCCTAAAGCTAAACTTTACTAGGGGCCTTAACTTATATATTTTTTTTAAAATTATTTATTTATTTGAAATCTATTTTTCTAACGTTTCTTAGATACAGAGTTATTAATAATTTTCTAATAATCAATAACTCCTAATAAATCTTTCTTAATTGACTATATAGTTAATCCATCTAACCTTTATTAAGACATTGTTGATCTTCGGTGAGATTTTATCAATTTTAATTTTGAAAATTTCTTTCCACTAAAACGACGAAAACAAGAGTTATTAATATTATTCCATATGTAATATAGACATTGGGAAAAGAATCGAACTTTTTTTTGACAGAGTGTATCAATTAAACTGCTATTTCTAATTGTACTATTTTTCTTAATATTTTAATTCTGAAAATAAGTCTAAACTATCAATATCAAATTGATTATTATGCTTTAGGGAACATTCAACATTAAGGTAGTATTTTATCAAATTTTCATCATCTAGTGATCTTAATTTTTATCGCTAAATAGAAAACCAAAAATATTTAAATATGCTTCGAATTTGTTCAAATCTATTTTGAAGTGAAAAAAATAGTCTTGTCTATTATGTATTTTATTATCAACATTCTCATCAAATTGTTATTTCCTATATATCATACGTTTCTTACGAAATTTGGGTTCGATACACATTTTAAGTGCAATTTTTTGGCAGAAATTGTGCCAATTGCAAATCCTTCTTCTCTCTACTTGCTAAAGAAAGAAATCAAATTTTTTCACTTCACATAACTTTTTTTTAAACTTATACATAGCATATAAGGTGTAACAAAAAATGGGCCCCCCATAAATATAGGGCCTAAAATAGTTGTTTTACTTGTTTTATGGAAGGACCGCCCCTAATTCAGAATTACAGGAAAACCTAACTTGTGAAGCAATATTTTTTATACCACTTTCTTTATTTTTTATCTTTAGTCTAATAAGTATTGACCCAATGAATAGAGGACCGACCCCACGCAACCCAACATGAATGATACTTTTTTTTTACGGAATAGTCTAAATGACACTTATACTAGTGCTGCTTTGTCATCCTTGTCCCAAAACTTAGCATTTTGTCAATTGAACACTTATACTCGTTCAAATCGTATATAATAGACGAAGCCACGCATTTTGTCAATGCGTGTAATACAATCTCCTATACGTACGATGTTACGTTGCCACATAGAAAAATAAACTATTGACTTTGTCTTTATTTTTTTCCCTACTCCACCATCACTTCTCCTTAACGTCAACAACTCTACCATTGCCATCGCCGAAAAATTCCTCCGGCCACCGGAGAACACCATTAAAATTTGGAGATCACTCTTCATTCTCCATTGATTTCTTATTATTGACAAAAAGCACACTTCATTCCTAAATAAACTGAACAATTTCTTTTGGCGCTGAAGATGAAGTACTCAGACCCGACATTTTCCATTTCAAAATTCATTACAGATATTAGATCCCACCCACGACTACTCTATACTTTACGATTTCTAGGTATTTACTTTGTTATATTTTTCTACCATGCTATCCCTTCTCCCTTTCTCTAAATACAGTACTTATAACTCATAGATTTGAGCCTTGCCCAACATTTTAATCTTGGAAAATAGTACATTAACTGAACAATTTTTTATTTTTATTTTTTCAAAAAAGCAGATTCACTTATCCATTGAAATCGAAACCATCCTTTGCCCTTTAGAAAAGTGTTATCTAGAAATTATAATAATTTTTGTTGGATGAGAATATATAGGTTCAAGGTAAAATAATTGGGAAATTGGGAGGGAGAACGGGAAAGGGAAGGGGGTGCAGGTGTGGTGGGGTGGGGTGGGGGGAGGGTGCAAAAAGGGAAAGAAAGAGAAAAAGAAATAGAAATGGGAAATGGGTTTTGGGGAAGAACGGGAAGGGGAGTAGTTATAGAAGCGGGGGAACGGGAAGGGTAAGAAAGAAATAAAAATAGGAGATCGGTTTTGGGGATGAACGGGAAGGGGTTTAATTTACTTTCTTTAAATTTAACTATTTTTTTCATTTTATTATTTTTTTCTCCTTAGTTCAATCATTTCTTAGGCTAATTTTTTATGTTCACGCTAGTTGCAGTGGCGGACCCAGGATTTTTATCAAGCGGGTTCAAAAAAAAAATTAGAGGTATATGTGAATAGCTGGTTTCGAACTCAAGATCATGTGGAAAATTTGAACCCTCTTTACCAACATGTTAGACATTTTACTTGTTTCAAGTGGGTTCAAAATTATATTTATACCTTTACTTGTCTGAAAACAACAAAAATATACCTATATATACAGTGTTATTTTTCGATGAAGCGGGTTCATATGAACCCACTTGACTCCACGTGGGTCCGCCCCTGGCTAGTTGTACGCGTGAATTACATGGTGTCACACCTCCTTTTTGCGCGCCCCGCCCCGAGGGGTAAGATGCGCGGGTGGAGTTTTTCCAATTTAAGTGACAATATTCGAAATGGGATTATTTATTTAATTCAGAGTCGCCACTTGGGAAAGGTTTGGCTTTTGGTGTCCCAAGTCACCGGTTTATCTTGAATCCCAAATCGAGGAAATTTTCGACTTTTCCAAATGAAGTCTGCGAACCAGAAATTCTAAGTAAGGAATTCTGTTGACCCGAGGGAAGGTGTTAGGCACCCTCGAATCCCGTGGTTCTAGCACGGTCGCTTAAATTGTTATAATGGCTAAATATCTGATTTAAATACAGGTTGTGACTTATGTGCTTTTATTAAGTTTAAACCGCTTTTATTATTATCATTTATTTTATAGAATTACAACGTCGTGAAAATGCATCTCGAACCACGTCACAATCAATGCACCCGTAGTTGTTAACACATTTTGACTCCGTTGGGACTTGGACTTGGGTCACATCAATGTGCACCCGATTTTTAAGAATATAATTTACTAAAGTCGCGCCTAAAGAATCTAAACGCGTTATTATCTTTGTAGAAGGCCATGAAATTTATTAAATGGCCTATCTGGAATTCTAAATAATTATCAATGGTTATTTATTGAGGGCCCCGCAATTTTTGCATCTTTATTTGGCGAGGCTCATCTCTATTTTAGAAAAGGAACCCTACAGTGGCTACATTTCTATTACGTTTGTTCCTAAAACTAAAAGAAAAAGAACATGCTAATTTAACTATATGCTTTTGCCTAATCCGGATTCTTATCAATTTCTGATTAATTATTTACAAAGTAGAGAAAACACTACACTTCAATGGAAAATTGCTTTAGTTTGACAGAAGAAATCCGCTTAGTCTAATGAAACACGACACTTAATCCGAACAAACATTTTTAGGCCAAAGTTAGATTAACTTGTTTAAACAGGGTTGATAGAATTCCTTAGTGAGGAATACCCCCGATAACATTCAAAACTAATCCTATAAAGGCCTAAAGAAATCGAAAACCGGGCAGTTCAAAACCACATTATGTTTGGCTAGGTTTCATAGCCATTTGCCCTTACTTATTCAATACATGCTGAAAAAGTGAATTTAATTTTAACAATCACATTAAATAATTTCTCATTTCAAGAGTTCTGTTTACATCCTGTATGCCACTAAACGAATCGAACACCACAGTTCAAATCAGCATAGTACAAGCTTAACAATGTATTCCCTATCAGCTATAAACTACAATTTACATAAACTTGACAACATTTATGAAAAGGCAGTCAGTAAACGGGTGATTATAACTCTTTCAAATCTTTCTATTCATGCTTTTTCAATGTTACATTCAGCTACACCAATGTGAGACTTGAGATGTGTACCTGGAAACAACTGAAAATGCCAAAGAGAAGAGGAAGAAGATAGGGAAATCAGCAACAGCAGGAAACAAAATAGCAGCAAGCAGCAGGGCAGGATAGCAGCAGACAAAACAATACAGCAAGAACAGGCTCGAGTGCAGAAATGCAACTATGGCCAATAGAAAGCAGTAGCCAAATGACAGCAACACCCAGTGGAGTAGAATCAGGACTCCAGACAGACCAAACTAGTAGTAAACCAATGAAAACACTCGACTAGTAAACACAACTGGAACTTCAAAGAATCAGAATTGTTTTTGAACAAATTGAACAGCTGAAACCCAAACAATAATAGGAGGAAACAGTTTCTGATTGTTGACTGTACACCTTCTATCCCTTAACCTCTCTCTATCTGTGTTTGTGTTTTTCTTTTTCAGCTCTTCAGGTTCAATCTCTATCCCCCTCTGTGTATCTATTTGTATTTCAGCTCTCTCTTTCAGAAATTCCTCACAGTCTGTCAATTTTCTTTTTTCTCTCCCTCTCTGATTCTGTATCTATATCCTCTCTTCTCCTTCATTCTGTATATCTCCCTCCCTTTATAACCTCAAAACTATCTCTTTTAATAGCCTGTTTTCAGAAATCACAGTACCCCTCCCATGTGCCTTCCATTTTCAATTCCAACTTTAGCTAATTAAGTATTAAACCCCATCAACATTCCCTGGCAGATTCAACTTTTTCATTTTATTATCTAAAAGCAAGTATGAGCAGTAGAATATATCTGACAGCATATGTTGTCAACCCATTTTGAAATTGAAAACCCTTTTATGTAGGAAAACAGGATGTGCACAATGCACATGCTGTGCACAAGTGCACATGCCACCAACTCAGATTTCGGTTACAGACCAAACCTTAGGTTTCTGAAACCATATTCACGACTATAAGTAACAGGGCTTGGTTCTTAATTGATTCAGGCAAATGTTCAACAGAGGCAAGTTGATTTGTTATTGTTCGGACAGTTGAAACTAATTGACGACACATGTCGACTCGACTATATTAGCATTAACATACACAATCGTAGCCAAAAATCAAACATTTAAACAGTATCGATACATGGTTTGAATTATACTGACTAACAGAAATGCACTCGAGGAGTTAACTAGTCAGTCCAAACTCGGAACACAACCAATACACATGCCTTATCAGAATAGGAGGGGGGGATTTAGACAAACACAGAGGTTTAAGTAAAGTGGACAAACAAAAGTTGATAAAATCAAAACAAATATGAACAGACTTTTTAAACAATCACACGGACTAAAACAATAAAGGAAAGAAAGCAGACTTACCTTAAAACTTGAAAAGTTTAACAGTTTGAACTCGGATTTGGACAAACTTTTCTTAAGGCTGAATGGACTTTAATCGAAGTGTTTCTCAGATGAGAAACACTTTGATTGAAGTCCATTAGACCTTAATCTCTTCGGTTGAACCGGTATGAACCAGTGATGACCTGGTTAGATTCGGACCAAACCAAGTATGGTTTGGTCACGGGGAGGGTCCGGGGAGTGTCTGGTATGAAGCTGGGGTTGGTTGGTGTAGATCGAGTTTTGACTCGAATCTTCAAATGAAGATTCGAGGACCTGGGGGGTGATTCGAAGTGTGTGGTTGGTAGATTTAGGTTCAGGATGGCATGGGGGTTCTATGGTGTTCAGGTGGAGGTCACCGGCGTTCAGGCCGCCGGGTTTCTGGTGAAGGTGTGCAGGGGCGGCTAGGGTTTGAAGGGGATGGGTTTGGTGAAGACGAAGGCGGGGGTGTTGGCTAGGGGGGGCAGGGTATGGTGAATGGTTTATATAGTTAGTGGGTGGGTGAACCTCGACCGTTAGATCAATCTAGATCTACGGTTTGGATCTGATGGTCTTAAATGAAACGGTGTCGTTTTGAGGGTTGAGGGTTGGGGTCGGTCCGGGTGAGACGGGTCGGGTTTATTGGTGGGTTATGGGGAATTGATCTTGGCCGTTGATCAATTTGAGATCAACGGCCCAGATCAGGCACGACTCAAACGACGTCGTTTGGACACCCTGGGTATCAGGTGGTCTGGACCGGGCAGGCCTGGGTCTTGGGCTGTTCGTTTGGGCCAATTTTGTTATCCTCTTTATTTTTTTTATTTATTTATTTCTTTTTCTCTTTTTTTTTCTCATTTATTTTAAAACAAAACTAAGCCAAAAAATCAAATTAAAATTAAATACACACTCAATACAATTATTTGCACACACACTAAAATATTTCAAAACAGGTAAAGTCAAACAAAATAAAATCACGGACGAAGATGCCTATTCATGATTTTCTATTTAACGACCGGATTACGGTTCGAATTATGCAGGACACATATTTTTTAAATTTTGTTTTAATAAAGTAAATAAATAAAAACGGGCCGAAGTCACAAACAAATCAACAAGGTGCCGCACAGAAATCCAAAAATTGTGCAGCAGGGCCAATTATTATTATTTTTATTTCTTTTTGGAGCGATTGTCGTGCGAAACAAAAATCACGTGCTCACAGCTGCCCCTCTTTGTTCGGAAACACGAAGAGTTTTCGTGCAAAGATAAAGTGAGCGTGTATGAGCGATTTTTGCCTATGGACCACTCCGTATGAAGCATTTTTTTTTGAAAGATCTGACCGAATCTTGCTTCAAAGATTTCCTACATATCCTGGGCTAAACAGGAATCAGGTCAATGTAGTTCGAGAAGTTTTGGTAGCTGGGACTACCATGGGACTGCAATGCTTGCTGCTACTGCTGCTGCTGTTGTCACTGCTACGTCACTGACCGCCTTATTACAACCAAACGAAAATTAGAAACTGAACTAACTACTTATATGTATGTCAACTGCTAGTTACAAGATTCCTATCTATGATTCTTTTACGACTTGATCTTGGGTCTTAGCTGATTCTGCTTGTAGACTCCGATCTGAATCTTGATGCTTGCGAGTTGCGGCGACTTGTGTAACCTCTGGGATACTGAGTGAGACGCGATTGGCAAGGTTCAGGCCCTTAATTAAACGTTGGAGTCAATCCGCTCTCTATTCACTCTGATATCCGGAATGTCTTCTTTTGTCTTTTTCTTCTTTGATTCTGAGTTGAGATTCATCTCGTAGGTCATTTCGATCCGTGTGGCTCGAGGTTAGACCTGCGGGAAAAAACAAACAAACGAACGAAATTTTCTGCCCCAGTTTCACTAGGAAAATTTCGTTAATTATTCACCAGGAAGTTCATAAAATTGATGAAAGAGGATATGCATGCTCAGTTCAGGGTTGGAGCCCTAACACCGGCTAGCTGGGGAGAGGTTCGGTTTGGGGTTTAAAACCCTAACGCCGAACAAAGGAAGAATTCAGTTTAGGGTTTAAAACCCTAATGCTGATTGCATGGAAAAGCTCAGTTTAGAGTTTAAAACTCTAATGCTGGCTGAAAAGGAAAAAGTTCAGTTTAGGGTTTAAAACCCTAATGCTGACTAAAAGGAAAATTCAGTTTAGGGTTTAAAACCCTAATGCTGATTGCATGGGAAAGCTCAGTTTAGAGTTTAAAACTCTAATGCTGGCTGAAAGGAAAAAGTTCAGTTTAGGGTTTAAAACCCTAATGCTGACTAAAAGGAAAATTCAGTTTAGGGTTTAAAACCCTAATGCCGATTGCATGGAAAAGCTCAGTTTAGAGTTTAAAACTCTAATGCTGGCTGAAAGGAAAAAGTTCAGTTTAGGGTTTAAAACCCTAATGCTGACTAAAGGAAAATTCAGTTTAGGGTTTAAAACCCTAATGCTGATTGCATGGAAAAGCTCAGTTTAGAGTTTAAAACTCTAATGCTGGCTGAAAGGAAAAAGTTCAGTTTAGGGTTTAAAACCCTAATGCTGATTGCATGGAAAAGCTCAGTTTAGAGTTTAAAACTCTAATGCTGGCTGAAAGGAAAATTCAGTTTAGGGTTTAAAACCCTAATGCTGATTGCATGGAAAAGCTCAGTTTAGAGTTTAAAACTCTAATGCTGGCTGAAAGGAAAATTCAGTTTAGGGTTTAAAACCCTAATGCTGATTGCATGGAAAAGCTCAGTTTAGAGTTTAAAACTCTAATGCTGGCTGAAAGGAAAATTCAGTTTAGGGTTTAAAACCCTAATGCTGATTGCATGGAAAAGCTCAGTTTAGAGTTTAAAACTCTAATGCTGGCTGAAAGGAAAATTCAGTTTAGGGTTTAAAACCCTAATGCTGATTGCATGGAAAAGCTCAGTTTAGAGTTTAAAACTCTAATGCTGGCTGAAAGGAAAATTCAGTTTAGGGTTTAAAACCCTAATGCTGATTGCATGGAAAAGCTCAGTTTAGAGTTTAAAACTCTAATGCTGGCTGAAAGGAAAATTCAGTTTAGGGTTTAAAACCCTAATGCTGATTGCATGAAAAAGCTCAGTTTAGAGTTTAAAACTCTAATGCTGGCTGAAAGGAAAATTCAGTTTAGGGTTTAAAACCCTAATGCTGATTGCATGGAAAAGCTCAGTTTAGAGTTTAAAACTCTAATGCTGGCTGAAAGGAAAATTCAGTTTAGGGTTTAAAACCCTAATGCTGATTGCATGGAAAAGCTCAGTTTAGAGTTTAAAACTCTAATGCTGGCTGAAAGGAAAATTCAGTTTAGGGTTTAAAACCCTAATGCTGATTGCATGGAAAAGCTCAGTTTAGAGTTTAAAACTCTAATGCTGGCTGAAAGGAAAATTCAGTTTAGGGTTTAAAACCCTAATGCTGATTGCATGGAAAAGCTCAGTTTAGAGTTTAAAACTCTAATGCTGGCTGAAAGGAAAATTCAGTTTAGGGTTTAAAACCCTAATGCTGATTGCATGGAAAAGCTCAGTTTAGAGTTTAAAACTCTAATGCTGACTAAAAGGAAAATTCAGTTTAGGGTTTAAAACCCTAATGCTGATTGCATGGAAAAGCTCAGTTTAGAGTTTAAAACTCTAATGCTGGCTGAAAGGAAAAAGTTCAGTTTAGGGTTTAAAACCCTAATGCTGACTAAAAAGAAAATTCAGTTTAGGGTTTAAAACCCTAATGCTGATTGCATGGAAAAGCTCAGTTTAGAGTTTAAAACTCTAATGCTGGCTGAAACCTGCTTCTTGCATGGTTGTCTTGGATCAATCCTGTTTCAACTTTTCAGACAAAGAAAATTTGTTAGTTCGGAAACGACGGTTGGTTCGGTGACCTTGATCGTTCCCAATTGCTTTGTTGCGTCTCTATTTCTGTTGCGAAGTCCCGCCATTGATTTGATTCGAATGGCGAAACCTTTAGACTGCTCAGGCTTGTATTTCCGGATTCTGTGATGATTTGCCTCGTAAGGCCTCTTTTTTCTTTTGTCCCGTTTTGATTGAAGGTTCTCAACGGGGATTTTATTGGAGGTGTTCTGTGGGAACTTGTACAAAAGGAAGCTATGTGGGGGGGGGAATATTTACAAAGTGGATTCTTTGTGCGGATTCCGTACAATGGGGTGTGCTGGGTTTTTGTTTCAAAATGGGTTTCCCAGGGTTTGTTAGGGTAAGCTTGTTGGGGAATATTTACAAAAGGACTCGCCGGGGATGTGCTGATGAAATTCCAACGGGGATTTTTTTTTTTTTTTTACTGGGGAGACTTTGTGGGAGATTGTACAAAAGGAGAAACTCTGTGGGGATTTGTACAGGGGGAGACTCTGTGGGGATTTTTCTGAAGGTGGACTTGCTGGGGAAGACTTCAAGATTTCTCTCTTTCCTCTTTACTCCGGAACAACATCAAACGTCATGATTCATCATGCTTGGGTAATCATATCAACGAGATGAGGCGCTTTCCTTCATGAGATGGGATTCCGTGCAAACAAACCATGCCACCTGTCCTTTCCGGCGTGTCCTGAACTCGGGGTTAAAATGCGAAAGGGATTCGAAAAGAAACAAAGAAAGGGGAAAATAAAATCAGAAAAGGAACACTCTTTTTGGGACGAGAAAAACTTATCTGAGGAAGATAACGCTGGCTTTAAATGACATGACATGCTCTTTGGACTGGACGTCTGACCTTCTAAGAGCTTGCGTTTTCCTGAACCAGAACGGATCTGTGATTCCAAACTGGTGGCACTCCGCCGAAACTTTCTTGGGATGGAGTCATTCTTTTCGGCCAACAGCGCCCTTTTGCGGGTTTTCGCTGGCTGACCTCTCTCATTTCTCTTCCTGTCATCGCTTGATAGCACTCTTTGCGAGTTTTTACTAAACAAGCTCTCTCATTTTGGTTTCTCTACTCCCGTCGCCTCAGGGTGCCCGAAGGTTTTCACCGCCGAGGCTCTCTCATTTTATCTCTCTCAATTCAAAGTGTGCTGGTCTCCATTCGTGACGCTTATTGGTTCCCCATCATATTTGGTAATTGATTTGAAGTCTTGTGCTTGGTAAAGAGAGGTAGATGATACTAACTTCTAAACTGTTCGACGTGCCCCAGTTTCAATTTCAGGGTGAATGGGATTTTATTGTTGGTGTGACTGAACCTCAGGGAGAGGCTGCCTACGTATCCTTTCGGAATCAAGTCAAACGTAGTTCAGGCTTCAATCAATTTTTTTTTGTTTTCTTTTTTGTTTTCTTTTTGTGGAGAGGGTTGGGTAGTGTTTGGGGAGTAGTGGGGAATAAACACCTTCGCCCTTTTCAACGTGTCAGGACCACTTGGAGTATGATCTAGACGTAGTACCTCTTGACTGCATCTGCATTCACCGCTGTGTCAGGGTCATTTCCTTCGATATCACCTAAATACAATGCTCCTCTTGGCAATATTTTCCTTACGATGTATGGGCCTTTCCAATTTGGGGCAAACTTTCCTTTTGCTTCTTCATGATGCGGCAGAATACGCCTCAGTACCAGCTGACCTACTTCGAAATTCCGGGGTCGGACTTTCTTGTTGTAAGCACGGGCCATCCTTCGTTGGTATAACTGTCCGTGACAAACTGCAGCCATCCGCTTTTCATCAATCAACGTCAATTGCTCTAACCGAGTCTTAACCCACTCGCTGTCCTCGATTTCTGCTTCGACAATGATTCGAAGCGAAGGAATTTCTACCTCTGCCGGTATTACAGCCTCGGTCCCATAAACCAAAAGATAAGGAGTCGCTCCCACCGATGTGCGTACCGTAGTGCGGTACCCCAATAATGCAAAAGGTAACTGCTCATGCCACTGTCGGGAACTTTGTATTGTTTTCCTCAAAATCTTCTTGATGTTTTTATTTGCAGCTTCCACAGCACCATTGGCTTTTGGCCGATAAGGAGTGGAATTCCTGTGTGTTATCTTGAATTGCTCGCACACATCTCCCATCAAGTGACTGTTCAAGTTTGCTGCATTATCTGTAATGATAGTCGCAGGAATACCGAAGCGACAGATAAGATTTGAGTGTACAAAATCCACTACAGCTTTCTTGGTGACCGACTTGAGAGTGACAGCCTCTACCCATTTTGTGAAGTAATCGATGGCAACCAGTATAAACCTGTGTCCATTCGAAGCCTTTGGTTCAATGAGTCCAATGACGTCCATGCCCCAAGCAACAAATGGCCAAGGCGCAGACATGGGATGCAGTTCTGTGGGAGGTGCATGAATCAAATCACCGTGCACCTGACACTGATGACATTTCCGAACGAAGCTAAAGCAATCCTTTTCCATGGTCATCCAGTAATAACCTGCTCTAAGGATTTTCTTCGCTAAGACATACCCGTTCATGTGAGGTCCGCACACACCTGCGTGTACTTCGTGCATGATCTTTCTCGCTTCCTCGATATCGACACATCTTAGGAGATTGAGGTCCGGAGTCCTCTTATATAACAAATCACCGCTCAAAAAGAAACCACTTGCATGTCGCCTAATGGTCCTCTTTTGATCTCCAGTAGCGTGCTCGGGGTATTCTTGTGTCTTCAGGAATTTCTTGATGTCATGGTACCAAGGCTGCGTATTTGATCCCGCCTCGATTACACTGCAGTAACCGTGTCTTTCCTTGATTTGGATTTCCAAAGGATCGACGTGGGCGTTGCCCGGGTAGGGTAGCATTGAAGCCAAAGTAGCAAGTGCATCTGCCAGTTCATTGTGACACCTCGGAATGTACCTGAATTCTATTGATGTAAAGCGCTTGCTGAGGTCCTCCACATGTTGTCGGTACGGGATAAGTTTGACATCCCGAGTTTCCCATTCGCCTTGAGCTTGCCGGATGATCAGGTCAGAATCTCCCATAATCAGTAAGTTTTCGACATCCTGATCGATTGCCATATGCATGCCCATAATGCAGGCTTCATACTCAGCTGTATTGTTTGTGCAAAAGAAACGCAGTCTAGCTGTGGCGGGATAATGCTGACCGGAAGGCGAGATCAAAATTGCCCCAATCCCTACACCCTTGGCGTTCACGGCTCCGTCAAAGAACATTTTCCAAACATGCGCTTCCTCCGAGATTACTTCTACGGTGTTTACCTCTTCGTCTGGAAAGTAGGTATCCAATGGCTGGTATTCCTCATCAACCGGATTTTCGGCCAAATGATCTGCTAACACCTGGGCTTTCATTGCCGTGCGGGTGACATAAACTATGTCGAATTCCGTAAGCAAGATTTGCCATTTAGCCAGTCTCCCAGTAGGCATTGGTTTCTGAAATATATACTTCAAAGGATCCAACCTGCTTATGAGGAATGTAGTGTGGGCTTGGAGATAATGTCTCAGCTTTTGAGCAACCCATGTGAGAGCGCAGCATGTCCTTTCCAGCAGAGTGTATTTGGCCTCGTAGCTGGTGAATTTCTTGCTCAGGTAGTAGATTGCTTGTTCCTTCTTTCCGGTTATGTCGTGTTGCCCGAGGACGCAACCGAAAGAGTTCTCCAAGACTGTCAGATACAAGAAAAGTGGCCTCCCTGGTTCTGGAGGGACCAAGACTGGGGGATTCGAAAGGTATTCTTTGACTTTATCAAAGGCTTCTTGACACTCCGTTGTCCACTTAATCGCCGCATCTTTCCTTAACAGCTTGAATATGGGCTCACACGTGCTTGTCAGCTGGGCAATAAACCGACTGATGTAGTTCAACCTGCCCAACAGACTCATTACGTCTTTCTTCGTTCTCGGGGGAGGTAGATCTCTGATGGATTTTATCTTAGTTGGATCTAGCTCGATACCTCTCCTGCTTACGATGAAACCCAAAAGTTTGCCCGACGGAACTCCGAAAGCGCATTTGGCTGGATTTAGCTTCAAGTCATACTTCCTTAGCCTCTCGAAGAATTTCCTCAAGTCTTGGATGTGATTATCCTGCGTCCTGGACTTGACTATCACATCGTCCACGTACACCTCTATTTCCTGGTGCATCATGTCATGGAAAATGGCAGTCATGGCCCTCATGTAAGTAGCCCCAGCATTCTTCAGACCAAATGGCATGACCCGGTAACAGTAGGTGCCCCAAGGCGTGGTGAAGGCGGTTTTCTCGGCGTCCTCTTCATCCATCAGTACCTGATGATACCCAGCATAACAATCTACAAAAGACTGTATCTCGTGTTTGGCACAATTATCAACGAGGATGTGGATGTTGGGCAGCGGGAAATTATCTTTGGGACTTGCTCTGTTCAGATCTCGGTAATCTACGCATACTCGAGTTTTCCCGTCCTTCTTTGGTACTGGAACCACATTCGCCAACCATGTTGTATATTGGACTACCCGGATCACTCCTGTTTTCAGTTGCTTGGTGATCTCCTCTTTAATTTTGTCACTGACCTCGGTTTTGAACTTTCGTTGCTTTTGTTGAACCGGAGGACAATCAGGATGAATCGGCAATTTGTGAACCACTAGATCGACACCTAGTCCCGGCATGTCATCATATGACCAAGCAAACACGTCTTTAAATTCAAGAAGAAGTTGAATTATCGCCTCTCGCGTTTTCTTGTCCGTGTGAATGCTTATCTTGGTCTCCCGGATTTCTTCCGGGGTTCCTAAATTTACCGGTTCAGTGTCATTCAGATTTGGCTTAGGTTTATTCTCGAAATATTCCAACTCTCGGTTTATCTCCCTAAAAGCCTCTTCCGCATCATATTCTGGTTCTGGGTTCATTAATTCGCAGTTAAATAGCTCATTGTGATCTGGGCGTGAAGTCCGCAAGCATGTCATATTTAAAGCCGCATTATTAGGACTGAAAAGGAAGATGAAAGGAAAAGTAACAAAAATCAGAACAAAAGAAAGAATAGGAAAGCAAAGATGATTTTTTTTCGTATATTTTCTTTGGAAAGTTGGAAGACAACAATGTTTACAACTAGGAATTCAAAAACAACAATTGAAAAGAAGAAAACGTTCAAGTTATGCCCCGGAGATAACTTGTGATACAGGAAAGGTGGCAGGACAGGTCTACCCGGACTTTCGTCTAGTCGGGAATGGCGTGGCCTCCCAGTTTTGGAGTTTGGCGTTTGGCCCCATGTACATCATCTCAGCAGTGCTTGTGCCTTCGCCTGGTTGAACCATGTGGACCTCGTAGAGCATTTCCCTCATTGCTCCACATATTTCCTCGATTTCCTCAGCTGTGAAGACCTCATCATCTTCTTCTTCAGCGTACCTTGGCCTGACGAAAGTCGCATATAAACCCGGCAGTGGTTGAGGCAACTTCCAACCCTCATTTCTCCTTTTCTTTGCCCATTTTTCGTCTGTCGGAGTAGGTTTGAAACCTAGTCCAAAAGGTTTCTTGACGACTGGTAAAGTAATGGGCTCTGTTATTCCCTGAAGGGTTCGTCCAAGTCCCTTCCCTGGCCTAAATCCGTGCCGGATCATCTCTTTGGCCACCATGACCGAAGCGTTAGACAAGAAAGGCTGGGGGCAAGGTACTCCCTCTTCGTGCTGCTCTGCCAGTACCACCTCGAAAGCTTGATAGACCGTATGTTCGCTCCCTTCTCTCGGTTCAAGATACGGGATGGATGGGTCCCGATAAATGGCATGTTCGTCTTCCCCATGGACCACGATCTCTTGGTCTTCGTACTCGAACTTCACCATCTGGTGAAGAGTGGAAGGCACGGCTCCTGCCGCATGGATCCAAGGTTTGCCAAGGAGGAAATTGTAGGATGTGTCCATGTCGATCACTTGGAAGGTTACTCGAAATTCGACTGGTCCTATGACCAGCAGCAGGTCTATCTCTCCCATGGTATCTCTTTTGATGCCGTCGAAAGCTCTTACGCAGATGTTGTTGGGTCGGATTCTTCCTGCCCCAATTTCCATTCTTTGTAGCGTGGAGAACGGGCAAATGTCAACACCTGATCCCCCATCCAGCATTACCCGCTTGACATAGTAGTCCTCGCATTTAACTGTTAAGTGCAAGGCCTTGTTGTGTGCTGCTCCTTCCGAGGGTAAATCATTCTTGCTGAAAGAGATTTGGTTGACGGCGAAGAATCTTTCTGTCATCCGCTCTAGTTGTTCCACCGAGGTTTCGACCGGTACATATGCTTCATTCAGGGTTTTCAGCAGGATCTTTTGATGCTCGGTTGACCTTATTAATAATGACAGCATGGATACTTGCTCAGGGTGCTTGCGCAGCTGATCTATCACTTCGTAATCCGGCATCTTCATTTGTTGGAAGAACACTTCCGCTTCTTCAACACTCACAGGCTTCTTTGGAGGGAAGCGCCTTTGTGTGGCGTTGTTCAGTTCTTGGGTATTTGAGTACCCTCCAATGAAAGTATTTTCTGGAAGTTCTCCCATGACCTCTTTACCTTTGTACATTACCAAAGTCTTTTGATAATTCCACGGCACTGTGGACGGGTTGGTCATTGGCTTTTGTGGCACGCGTCCGATAACCACTGGCTCATTCAGCCGAGGTGGTTGAATCGTCCCCCGGACCACATAGGCCCCTTTCGGCACGTACTTAGGTTTTGTCTTTTTGATCCCGAAGTTTTGCGCCTTCTCAGCTCCACCTCGTGGTATGTAAAGAACTTCATTTTTTACAGGTACCACTTTCTTCTCTTCCTTCTTTTCGGGCTTGTTCTTTATAGCCTTGACCACTTCCCCCATTTCTGGTTTCTGGTCCATTTCGGGCCTTTTCCCCGTGTCGACAATGGCGATTATAGCTTTCAAAGCAGGATCGAACTCTTTGTCTTCACAAATCATTCCGATCAGCGGCCCATTATTGTGAGCAGGTAATGGATTGTTAGTTACGTTCGGGACTTCCTCGTCCCTTAGCACTATTTTCCCTTGCTCGATCAAATTTTCGACCACTCTTTTCAATGACCAGCAGTCGTTTGTATCATGTCCCTCGGCCCCTGAATGATAGGCGCATCTGACTCCGGCTTTGTAAGAAGGCGATGTTGGGTTTTGCCTCGTTTGGGGAATTGGTTGCAAGAAACCCAACTGGACTAGCTTAGGGAACAAAGTAGAGTATTGTTCACCGATGGGCGTGAAAGTCCGCCGTCGAGGTGGCTCCTGGGGGCGGTAGTTATTCTGCGGGGGTTGTGGGTTATAGTGGTTGCGGTAAGGAGGCTGATTTCTGGGAGGTGGAGCTGGGCCTCGGTTGGCTTGTTGTGGTGGATGGTTATAAGGTTGGGCATTCATGACCATATAAGGTTGATGAGCATATGCCAAATTTGAGTGGGGGTAGTAGTGTTGTGGGGCTCTTTCCGGAAAATGGGGCCTGGGATGACGATACTCCCTTGCTTCAGAGGCTGCCATAGCCGTTTCTTCCTTCTTCTTCCCCCTTGTCGTTCCTCCAGACCCGCTTTGGACGGCCTGAGAGGTTGCCCTTATGGCTGCTTGACTCAAAATCCTTCCCGTTTTCAACCCATTTTCCACCATCTCTCCAATCTTGATCGCTTCCGCGAATGGCTTACCCATGGCCGACATCATGTTTTGGAAATAGTCAGACTCTTGAGCCTGGAGAAAGGTAGTGACCATTTCCACTTCATCCATGGGAGGCTTCACTCTCGAGCGAACCTGGTTGGTTCCATTGAGAATGACGGGGCTTGGAATGTAAAAGATGATGAGTCAAAGCTTGGCTTGTATGTGGTAGGTTGTGCCGTAACCGGGCAAGGCGATGCAGTAAAGATGTTCATGCTTGCATCAGTGGCCGACATTCGGGGATGAGGTTCAGAAGGCGATCCAGCGGAGAAGGCTGAGGTGGCTGGGTACCCGAATGGGGTAGCAGGATAATTTATGGGGACATTAGAAGTCCCACTTGACCTGGAGAATAATTCAGGGAATCCGGGGACGACACTTGGCGGTTCTTTCCCATTGTTCCAGTCGTCCAGCATTTCCAACATGCGGAGCCGTAGGATTCTATTTTCCTCCGCGGTTGCGGATTCAGGTGTGAGGACGGCTGAGATTGAGCTTTCCTCAGAAACAGGGATCGTTTGCAATGGAATTTCTGAAGACATTTCCACACTTCCTTTTGACCTGGTGAAGTAAGTGTGAGTACTGCTTCTGGCCCTAACAACAGGTAGTTGAACACTTCTCCTTGACCTCGTGAAATATGAGTGCGAGGCCAGACTTTCACCAAACCAACCGTCCTTTCAAAACCCTGGATATACTCAACGACAAACGCACGGTTAATTTGTAGCAAATAACAGATAGTTAATCTCACGTTGGGCATGATGCACCTATACAGTTAAGTGGATTACTATATGTTTGCTACGAGAGCATGCGTCATTCCGGCATTTTTCCTTTTATTAGTTTTTCCTTTCTTTCCTTTTCCTTTTTTTTCTTTTTTTTTTTATGTTTTTTTTTATTTTGCAGTAAAAGAAATGCGACCGGATCCGATGAGGATTGCCTACGTATCACGATGCCTACGTGAATCAGATCATTACGTAGTTCGAAAAACACAAATGAGCGTGAAAGAAGCAAACTCTTTATTATTGAAGCAGTCTATTACAAACTACATTTTGCAAAAGAAAAAGCAAACTTTGAAAATAAACCTAGACTCAAAAAATAGACTAAAAATCACCCTGATGAAAAAACAGGCAGAAGATGCTAAGATACAGATTTGACCTATGAATGCATTATGGTTTTAAAAATTGGTTTCCGCGGGGCGTCGTTCGGCCTCGCCGCGGTCCTAGGCGTGAGATCCCTCTCAAGTTGCTCTAGCTCGTGCATAGTCTGCTTGACATAAACCATTACTGCCGAGAGGAAGGTAACACTAGACATGTTCTCACATCGTAGACATCGTCTGGTGATGGCGTGGGCAACGGCTTTGATCCTATCTCTGGTTTGCTTCTTCTCTACAAGCAGGTGCTTTATCTGATCGCTGCATATCTTGAAGACTTGAACATCTTGCACGTGTTGATGCTTCAATCGCCGTACTTCCAATTTCATATGGGCTATTGTGTCATACCAGTATCTGCTTTCCATTTGGAAATCCTTGGCCTGACTAACTGCTTTGATCTCAAGTGAAGCCATATCTCTCTTTATCTTAGCAACAGTCTTCTCGTGGTCGCCTTCCAATTGATTCAGGTATCGACGATGCTTATCTGCTCTTGTATCCCACCGTGCTCTGAGCTCTGCTATGACGTTTTCAGATTTCTCCAAACCATCTTGCCATTCTCTGATCTCGCCTTTCAGCCTTTTTATCAGGTGCTCGTCTGATCGACGCCTTGGCTGTTTATCTGCATTCAACCTTATCTGTTTGATCTGGGCTCTGAGCATTTCATTTTCTTGAATTAACCTGTTCCGCTCTCCCAGATTGGTAGCATCTTGCACGTTGTGCTCATATTTCAAACTTTCCACTTGTTGCTTTAACCTGTTGATTTCGGCGCAATAGCCTCTTTCCTTTGCTAACCAATCCCAATGCCTTTGCGATGACTCGGTGAAATCCCGGATGTGGGGTCTCTTAGCTGGCCTTTCATGCTCGAGTTCCCTTCTATACCATGCAAGGTAACCTGGCGCCGTTTCTCCCTTGGCTCGATCCCGCACGCAAGTATCTGATTTCAAATATTGACCCTCATTCCAGATTTGGCGAATCTTCGCTTCTGGGAACTGTCCGTTAGGACTTATCTCAACTGTTTGAGCGCTGAGATCTTCTTCATGAGGTACTGTCTGGCACCTTCCGAACTGTCTCAACACTCGTCCGGGTGCGTAAGGTTGAATGCTCTTAAGCCCCATCAGCAAGAAATGAGTTTTAGCCGCCGACATATATAAGATCTCATCAACAGGCAACCATCCCAACGTCCATTGTATTTGGCTGGCAGTAAGAGCTTGCAAGAACGAGGTCCATGCCAGGACTCCTTTGGGCCAAATGATCTCTCTGGTTCTCGTGTAAGATTCTTCTACGCGGGTCTTTTCATATGCACATGCTGTGCACAAGTGCACATGCCACCAACTCAGATTTCGGTTACAGACCAAACCTTAGGTTTCTGAAACCATATTCACGACTATAAGTAACAGGGCTTGGTTCTTAATTGATTCAGGCAAATGTTCAACAGAGGCAAGTTGATTTGTTATTGTTCGGACAGTTGAAACTAATTGACGACACATGTCGACTCGACTATATTAGCATTAACATACACAATCGTAGCCAAAAATCAAACATTTAAACAGTATCGATACATGGTTTGAATTATACTGACTAACAGAAATGCACTCGAGGAGTTAACTAGTCAGTCCAAACTCGGAACACAACCAATACACATGCCTTATCAGAATAGGAGGGGGGGATTTAGACAAACACAGAGGTTTAAGTAAAGTGGACAAACAAAAGTTGATAAAATCAAAACAAATATGAACAGACTTTTTAAACAATCACACAGACTAAAACAATAAAGGAAAGAAAGCAGACTTACCTTAAAACTTGAAAAGTTTAACAGTTTGAACTCGGATTTGGACAAACTTTCTTAAGGCTGAATGGACTTTAATCGAAGTGTTTCTCAGATGAGAAACACTTTGATTGAAGTCCATTAGACCTTAATCTCTTCGGTTTGAACCGTTTTGAACCAGTGACGAGGGACCTTGTGGTTTCAAAACTCAGATCTAATATTCGTGCTTCCCTGGTTAGCTTCGGACCAAACCAAGTATGGTTTGGTCACGGGGAGGGTCCGGGGAGTGTCTGGTATGAAGCTGGGGTTGGTTGGTGTAGATCGAGTTTTGACTCGAATCTTCAAATGAAGATTCGAGGACCTGGGGGTGATTCGAAGTGTGTGGTTGGTAGATTTAGGTTCAGGATGGCATGAGGGTTCTATGGTGTTCAGGTGGAGGTCACCGGCGTTCAGGCCGCCGGGTTTCTGGTGAAGGTGTGCAGGGGCGGCTAGGGTTTGAAGGGGATGGATTTGGTGAAGACGAAGGCGGGGGTGTTGGCTAGGGGGGGCAGGGTAAGGATCTAGGCTTATATAGTTAGTGGGTGGGTTGATCTCAACCGTTAGATCAGTCTAGATCTACGGTTTGGATCTGATGGTCTTAAATGAAACGATGTCGTTTTGAGGGTTGAGGGTTGGGGTCGGTCCGGGTGAGACGGGTCGGGTTTATTGGTGGGTTATGGGGAATTGATCTTGGCCGTTGATCAATTTGAGATCAACGGCCCAGATCAGGCACGACTCAAACGACGTCGTTTGGACACCCTGGGTATCAGGTGGTCTGGACCGGGCAGGCCTGGGTCTTGGGCTGTTCGTTTGGGCCAATTTTGTTAAAATTGGCCCAAGTCCGGAAGGGAAGGGGTCCTCTTTTTTTATTTATTTATTTCTTTTTCTCTTTTTTTTTTCTCATTTATTTTAAAACAAAACTAAGCAAAAAAATCAAATTAAAATTAAATACACACTCAATACAATTATTTGCACACACACTAAAATATTTCAAAACAGGTAAAGTCAAACAAAATAAAATCACGGACGAAGATGCCTATTCATGATTTTCTATTTAACGACCGGATTACGGTTCGAATTATGCAGGACACATATTTTTTAAATTTTGTTTTAATAAAGTAAATAAATAAAAACGGGCCGAAGTCACAAACAAATCAACAAGGTGCCGCACAGAAATCCAAAAATTGTGCAGCAGGGCCAATTATTATTTTTTTTATTTCTTTTTGGAGCGATTGTCGTGCGAAACAAAAATCACGTGCTCATACATGGTTGTTGTCCAACTCAGTCATAATATTGCCACATATGATCGGTCAACGGTAAGAGAGTTTTAAAATATAAGTTTTGATAAAGTAAAAGAGTTTGGATAAAAACAAATTAAGTAAAAGGACCGGAATGACAAAGTAACACAAGTATAAGTGTCATTTAGGCTATTCTGCCTTTTTTTTTGTTGTGAAAGTTATGTCTCTCAGTAGAGCTTTGCTTCTGCCATTATTTATTATCTTTGTACTAAAAAATACAAATCTTAGAAGAGAGAATTTAATAGTAAGGGAAACATAAGAGAAAGAGTTCTTTACTAGAGAGAGAGAGAGCTGACTTTGATGGTTTTGATATCTAAGCATGCTTTACAAGCTTACCCTTTCCAACAAGTAAATTGGAATGTATATAAATATTATTATTTTTGTCATCAACTGAATGGGAAAATTTAATGAGCAAGATTTACTTCTATATAAAAAAATTGTTATCTCTTGAATATCATCATAGGTAGAAATGAGAATTCCAACTTATATGGAAAGTTGTCAAGTGGCCAACGTGGAATTGTTTACTACATAGATTCAAAAATTAAAATAAATAATACGTAAAGAAAATTAGAATGAACCCCTTTCGGCCCTATCGATGGTAGGAATTCTAACTAGATAGATTATTCTCATTACTAAAATCCTGACCATTATTTGTTTCCAATAAAAATGCTCAGTATTTTTTCTGCTCCCTGATAGATATAATTGTAGATGTTAATTGTTTAGGAAAACAATATGAATGTTAGAATGGGATACTTAATATTCTCTCTATTTAATTTAGTGTTTTACTTTTCTTTTTAGTTTATTTTAAAAAGAATGGTACTTTCTATATTTAGTAACTCTTTAATTCGAGCAACCCATATGACATGTTTAATACCACAAGTTTTAAGGATATTTTTGTATATTACACATATCTTTAATTTAAGACCACAAAATTCAAAAATCTTTTTAAATTTTTTTAAATTTCGTGCCTAGTCAAATTAAGACACATAAAATAACATGGAGAAAGTACCTTTCATGAGCAAGACTAGTCAACAATAATATTGCTAACACATACTAACTAAAAAAAAATAGTAGAATAATGCATGAAATAGTATATATATATGTATGTATGTGTGTGTACTAAATACAGAATACATAGACGACCCTTAAACTTATCAAAACAATTTTATTCAGATATTTTCAGTTCTTGCCATAACTTATTAGCCATTGAACCTCTGCTCAAAAGAGAAAATGCGTAAAAAAGAACAAGAGTTTGTAGAATGAAAACGGTAAAAATACAAATATAAATTACTCAAGGGAGTTATAAAGATCCCCTTCTGTAATGACCCGACCACTCATTTTGATCTTTAGAATTCTGTTAGATGATTTGAGTTCTTGAGGCTTCATATTATGTATTATGACTTGCGTACATGGTCGGTTGTTTTCGAGTGATTCAGGGATTGATTTCGAAGAACAGTTCTCATTTTAGAAGCTTTAAGTTGGGAGAATTGGCCAAGTTTGACTTTTACGTATTTAAACTTGAAACGGTATTTTGATGGATCCAATAGGTTCGTAATGTAATTTTGGACTTGGGCGTATGCCCGAAATTTAATTTGGAGGTCCCTAGGTTGATTTGACTTGTTTTGGCGAAAGTTGGCAATTTGAAGGTTTAGAAATTCCTTAGTGTAACGACCCGACTGGTTATTTTATGTATTTTAATCTCGTTTCCCTATTTATTGCCTCCTCAATGTTATATTATGGTTATGTGACTTACCGAGGTAGTTGTCTCAGTTTCGGTTGAGTTTCGGAGTGAAATAGGACACTTAGTCCTAAAGTTGGAGGCTTTAATCGAAAGGGTTGATCGGAGTTTGACTTATGTGAAGATAATCCCAGAATAGAGTTTTGACTATTCCGATAGCTTTGTATGGTGATTTTACACTTAGGAGCGTATTCGGATATTGATTTGGAAGTCTGTAGATCGTTTTGGCTTGAACTGGCAAAAGCTAAAATGTTAAAGGTTTGGAAGGTTGAGAAGTTTGACCGATAGTTGATTTTAGTGATATCAAGGTCGGATTCCAATTCTGAAATTTGGAATAGGTCTATTATGTCATTTATGACTTGTGTGCAAAATTTGAGGTCATTCGGAGTTGGTTTGGTATGAATCAGCGTTTGTTTTAGAAGTTGGATGTTCATGGTTTCAGTAGGTTTGAATTGGGTTGCGATTCATAGAATCGATATTATTTGATGTGATCTTAGGTTTCAAGAGGTTCGCTATAAGTTTTGGGAATTGTTGTTATGTTCGGAAGGGGTCCCGGGGGCCCCCGATGTGATTCGGATTGAATCCGAAATTTATTTTGGACTTGGAAGAATTTTGTTCAGTTATGGTTCGGGTGCAATCGCACCTGCGCACTTTGGGCCGCAACTGTGGTACCGCATAAGCGGACAATGAGCCGCAGAAGCGTGGGTTAGGCTGGCAAGCTGGGACCGCAGGTGCAGTCGTGCACTGCAGAAGCATGCTCGCAGGAGAGGTCGATGCTCTATAGAAGCGGTATCGCATGAGCGAATTTGGTCCGCAGAAGTGGAAGTCTCTGGGTCTTAGTGGAGGCCACATCTACGATGAAATTTTCGCAGATGCGGAGTAGCAGAAGCGAAAAATTGGCCGCAGAAGCAGTAATCGCTGGGCAGAAATAGTGAAATCGAGGGTTTTATTTCATTATACATATTTTGAGTTAGAGAGCTCAGTTTTGGACGATTTTGAGAGAGATTCTCAAGGAGTTGATCGGGGTAACTGATTCTAACTTGTATTTGTTTATTATACATGAATCCATCATTGTTTTTACTATTTGATTAGTGTTTTGAGTTGGAAAAATTGAGAATATTTGTGATAACTTCATAGGCTATATTTTTGGGATTTGAAAGTCAATTTTAGGCTGGAATTGAATAATTTTAGTATGGTTGGATTCATTATTGAATGAGCGTACGGATTTTGTAAGTTTGGTCGGGTTTCGAGACGCAAGCTCGCGGTTGACTTTTTGATTTTCTTTAAAGATTACAATTTTATTATCCGAAATAGTTTCTTATGGTTTGTATTTATGGTATAAAATTATTTTGCCTAAATTCGAGCCGTTCAGAGTTGGATATTCGCGGAAAAGACTTACTAGTGGATTGAGTTAGCGTGTTTGAGGTAAGTATCTTGCTTAACTTTGTATGGAAAAATTTTCCCTTAGGATATTAGTGTTGTTTTGTGTTAATTGTTGTATGTGAAAGCAGTGTACGCAAGGTGACGAGTGGGTACACAGGTTATACGTGGTAATTGACCGATTTAGGCTATTTAACTTCTTTTCATGCCTTTAATCATATTGTCATAATATGTTATATCTTTCATCATTAATTATTCCTTACATATTATTTGACATTGTTAAACGCTTGTCCCATCTCTAACTTGTTATTTTCTCTTACATGCTTAGTTGAAATTACTGTTTCCTTATTGCCTTGTTAAATATTTAAATATTGAGTTACCTTACTAGAAGTTGTTATTCTTGGAATATCTTATTGTTGAGTTTTGGTGTTAAAGTTGTAAAAGTCGTGGTCACATTGAGGCAAAGTTGTAAATTGTTGAAATATTATTCTTGTTGAGCTATTCACTTTCAATTGCTATTGTTGAGACTTTTATGTTGTTGTTGAGTCATGGGCTATTTGTTGTGGAAACATTGTTAATATTGATTCTTTTGGCAAGTTGTGGTATTTGGGCACTTGAGGTGCGAGTCATGCTATGTTATGATATTGATATGCATACAATGGTATATGAATAGGGGTTGATATACATGTGTTGAGATAAGATGAGCTTGTTACGCGTGTTGCTAGTAGGAAAATTACTTGAAGCCATGCGATATGATAAGGTAGGCTAAACTGCGGGTAGCTAGTTTGGAAAAATGATTTTCAAAATTAAATGTAAGGCTCCCGCGGTGATATAAGGAAACATTGTGATTTTGATAGTGAAATGAGACTACGAGGCGGTACCTCGGTAGTGATCCTTATTGTTATCCTTCATAACATCACTTGTGTTTTGTCTGCATCGTTTCTTTGGTATTCCTATTATGTGTTCCTTCCGTGATGCCTTTATTGCCTTACTTTCAATGTAGTTATTCGTGTTGTATTTCTTTATTGTATTATTTCCTTGTTTCCATTATTATACTATACCATACCTGTTCAACTTCATTATTTATTCTAGTAGGTATCTTGACCTGATCTCGTCACTACTCTACCGAGGTTAGGCTTGATACTTATTGGGTCTGTTGTTGTATACTCATATTATGCTTTTGCACATCTTTTTATGCAGATCTAGGTACCTCATACCAGGCTAGGAACCAGTGAGTTGAGCTTTCGGATTGGAGACTTCAAGGTATACCAGCCGGTGTTCATAGGCCTCAAAGTCACCCTTTATTTGTCACGACCCGGATTTTCTACCCTCGGGAGTCGTGATGGTGCCTACTAATGTGAGCTAGGCAAGCCATCTATTTGAACAAATTACTTCTTTATCCATTTTATACTCTTTAACAATCATAAAGCCAAAGCGTGTAGACAGCGAAAATTTCAATAAGCGGAAGAAATGCAGTAAATTATCTGAATATGTATATCTAATACAACTGTTTGAACCTCGACCACCCATAACTGGTGTCACAGTACCACAGACGATCTAAGAAGGCTGCATACAAAGTCTGAAAATAAACAATACACTGTTTCTGAATTAAGGAAATGAAACAGGAATAAAGGGATATAGGGAGACATCAGGACCTGCGGACGCCTGCAGGTCTACCTTGGATCTCCGCGTGGACTGAAGGCAGCCACCCAATCTACGGTCCAAATGCCACTGCTCCGGGATCTGCACATAGTGCAGAGTGTAGTATCAGTACAACCGGTCTCATGTGCTGGTAAGTGCCTAGTCTAACCTCAGCGAAGTAGTGACGAGGCTAGGACCAGGCTACCAAGTAAACCTGTGCAATTTAACTATATACAACGGAAAGAAAAACAGTAATATACAGTCAAGTATGGGAGGGGTAACATGCTGCGGGGAAGCTATCAATTTAGATCAGAAAGACAATAGGTAATTTCAAGAAACAACATATCTCAGATATCAGCAAGGAACCAGAAATCAATAAGTGCACGACATCACCCTTCGTGCTTTTACTCTCGTCCTCACCAAAGCAATCAAGTAATGAAAATGTGCATGGCATCACCCTTCGTGCTTTTACTCTCGTCCTCACCAAATAATTAATATAGTCATCACAGAATGGTACATCGTACAGCACAACATCACCCTTCGTGCTTTACACTCTTTCCTCACAAATCATACACGATATCACCCTTCATGCTTAAACACTATCTCACAAAAACAATACACGATATCACCCTTCGTACTTTAACACTCTTCTTCACCCAAACAACAATCACAAATAATGGGGCAAGGGAATAAATGAAATTACAATAAGAATCCCGGAAAAGGAACAATAGTTCAACAATCAAGTTCCGGCAAGGGAATAACATCAAAAGAAGCATCAACATCCCGGCTAGGGAGATAATATCTTCCACCAACAAATTCCCTGAAAGGGAGATAATATAATGATTCTATTCTCTTTTTCACTTTTACTTCATGACTCACTTCATAACTTATACTTTCACATTTCATTGTACAACTCGAGTCAATGCTCCTCAATGTTCAGATGTCACAATTACTTCCACAAACTTTGCCCAACAATAGAGATCATCATCAAAGCATGAATAATACAACGACGCCATAATAATTACAATATAAGACTCACGTGCATGCTTGACAACGTATAGATACTCGTCACCATGCCTATAGGTCGTACTCGACAAATACCACATAGCAATTAGGACTCGACTCCTAATCCCTCAAGCTAAGGTTAGACCAAACACTTACCTCGATGCCACGAACACAATTCAACCCTCTACTATCGCTTTACCTAGTGATTCCACCACCAATTCGCTCGTATCTAGCCACAAGTTACTTAATTACATCAATAAACGCTAAATGAATCAACTCCAATGCATGAAAATGAGTTTTCAAAAGTTTTACCCAAAACGTTAAAAATCGCCCTCGAGCCCATATGGTCAAAACCTAAGGTTCGATCCAAAACCCGATTACCCATTCCCCCACGAACCCAAATATATAATTTGTTTTGAAATCGGACCTCAAATCGAGGTCCAAATCCCCAATTTTTGAAAAAACTATCTGATTCACGTCGTTTCAAGTCCGTTTCTTACCAAATTTCACAGACTTGCCTTAAATCACATATAAGACCTGTATCGAGCGCCAGAACAAAAATACGGGCCCGATACCACCAAGTTTTAAACACTTTTCATTTCCAAAACTCAGAAATAATTTCAGAAAATAATTTTCTTTAAAAATTCATTTCTCGGGCTTTGGACCTCGAAATTCGATTTCTGGCATACGCCCAAGTTCCATATTTTCCTACGGACCCTCCGCAACCGGCAAATCACGGGTCCGGGTCCGTTTACCCAAAATGTTGACGGAAGTCAACTTAAATCCATTTTACAGTCAAAATTCATCATTTTTCACAGATTTTGACAAAATACCTTTTCGAACACGCGCCCGAACTGTGCACGCAAATCGAGATGATGCCAAAAGAGGTTTTTAAGGCCTCAAAACGCAGAATTCACTTTTAAAATAACTGATGACCTAAGGTCATCGCATTATCCTAGTTTCTATTGCATAATCCTATTATAGATATTAATGTATTAAGAATGTTTTAGTATACTGGTGCAGAGCTTATGACTCGGTCTCACCATATTTTGGAGTTATTGTCGGATGTGTTGTGGAATTATTTTACGATAGGCTGTTGATTTAGATTGATGTTCTTTTATTATTACTGTTACTTCTTCAAGTATGCCAGGCTCACCTAGTCTTAGAGACTAGGCACCATCACGACATCTTATGGAGGGAGATTTGGGTCCGTGACACTTTGGTTTGACCTTAGGGTGACTTTATGGCTATCGAGTTCGAATTTTGGTTTCGGGACTTGGAATAGGTCCGTTTTGTCATTTGTGACATGTCTGTAAGATTTAATGTAACGACCTGACTAGTCGTTTTGCTTTACAGATTCCATGTTTCCCTATTTATGACTTCCCATATGTGCTTTTTTTATTTTATGTATTGTGGGGATGGTTGGTTTGGCTTTGGAAGGGTTCAGGTTGAAATCGGAACACTTAGTTCAATAATAGTGGCCTAAGGTGGCCCAAGTTTGACTTGAGTTAACATTTTTAGTAAACGGCCTTAGAGTCAAGATTTGAAGGTTCCAATAGTTTCATATGATGATTTTGGACTTGGGCGTATGTTCAAATTAAGCTTCGGGTGGGCGGGAAGTATTTCGGCGCTTATTGTTGAAAGTTGGCATGTTGAAGGTTTAGAATTTCCTAAGTTTGACTTGAAGTGGATTTTGAGGTTATCGATATGAGTTTGGGATTCTGAACCTTGGAATAGGTTTGTATTGTAATTTATGACTTGTGCGTAAAAGTTAGCGTCATTCTCAGTTGTCTAAGTATGTTTCGACGTGTTCGTAGTTGGTTGAAATGAGTTTGAAGCTTAGAAGTTGAATAATGAGGTTTTGAGGTACGATTCTTGACTCAAGTGATGTTTTATGTGTTTCAAGGCTTTGAGTAAGTACACAATAGGTTTATGAACTTATTGGTGCATTTGGACAGGATCCCGGGTGGCTCAGGTGCGTTTCGGACCAGCCGGAGCATATTTGAACTTGGCTAAAAAGTGTGGTTGTGCTGGTGTGCTTAGCGATCGCAAAGATAGTCCTGCGATCGTGAAGAAGGGATTGGGAGGGGTAGCTGATTGCTCATGGGGAACACGAAGAGGGTTTGCGATCACGACGGTGGTGTTCATGCCCAATTTTTCCCTATAATATTTTTAAATGCATATACACCTTTAAAACTATGCATTAATATCAATTGATATTTTTCCATAATTTCTATATTTTTTAAATTAATTTACCCTAATATTTTATTTATAGAAATAATTATAAAATTGCATCACAAATGACTTTATAACATTTCATGATTTAATATTACTATTTATGGTCATATTAAGTTCAAATTATTTTACAAAAATGGCCAGATTTCAATCTTTTGGTTACAATTGGAATTATTTTGGCAATTATAGTCCATGCATACATTATTGCATTATTTTACCAAAAAATGGCTCATTATATTTTTAAAATGTTAAGTAATTATTTTAATATATTTCTATGCATGAAAATTATTTTTTATAAATAGTTAAGTATTTTATAAAATATTTTTTTATAAATTACCTGGGTATTTAATAAATAGCTCCTTTTTCATTTTCAGAATTAACCCAAGAGACCAGCCTAAAACCCCTTTTTAATTTGGCCCAATCCCCTTAGGCCCAAACATAAACCTGTCCGACCAAATACCCCCATCAATCCTGACCGTTGATCATTTTGATCAACGGTCCACAACCCTCATTCCTAGATTAAACCTAAACGACCTCCCCAAACCCTCTCATTTCTCACCTCTCACCCGCCGTCACAAATCCCCCTTCTCTCAACTCTCTCTACCTAACCCTAGTTCTAACATGCCGTCACCGGCGTAAACCTTCTCCTTATGAAGCTTCCATGGCTTCTCCGGTCAGTCTTGGCCTTCTACGCGCCATGGATTTTTGATTTCGTAAAACCTTGAGACGATCTCAAGGGAACCCAAGAGGTTCTGGGTTCAAACTTTGCTCAATAGCCTGTCTCAGGACATTTTCTCGACTGTGAGTAAGAGATTTCTCTTTATTTTATTACAAATCTGTGGTTTCTAAACCTATTATCTCATCTCTGCTATTTTTTTTGAAAAACCCTAGTCTATTGCCTTCGATCTTTCTCAGATCTGTATAGTTCTGAGATGAATCAAGCACTATTACGTTGTTCTTTGAAGAAAACTTCTGGTTTTAACTAATTATTTCGATTTTTTCCTAACTGGGGTTCATTACAAATTGTTTTCCAAAGGTCTTTCTGACTTCTAAGTACTTAATCGACTCTCCTTTTATCTTCTTGACTGATTTTTACTAGAGTGTTCAAACCTTAGTTGATTTTTGTGATTTTTCTAACCTTTGTTTTGATTTTGGGTACTTTCTATGTTACCAGTCATATTACTTTGCCCTATTTCTAGGACTTAAATGTTTTCTGTGTCAAATCCCGTATCCTATGATTTTTTCCCTAATTAATCTCTATTAGGGTTCACATATGTTTTCCGGCTAATTTCTGTATTTTTGTGAAGTTTACTTAGCATATTTCCTATTTATGGGAGCTGATATTTCTTTCCAGAAATTAGTATTATTTTGAAATTTGGCTGCCTGATTTTCTCTGTTAGAAATTCGTGTGCATAATCCTTGATTATTTCCTTGTTTATGACCTTAATGGGTCATTACTGCCTTATTTGATTGCCTGTATAAGTTGTGGATTCTTACTGATTCTTTACATGGCATGATTAGGATTCTTTCCTTAATTAATCCCTATTATTACCGTTTGGCTAATTGCCCTTAATTAAGGGAGGTCTATATTGAACTCCTTTGTATGATTGGATTCTGTGACCCCTTAATTACTGGTTTCTAATTCCTTTACCTTGTTTGCTCTACTCTTGAACTTCTATATAAGCACTTCTATTTTACCTCTCAAGACACGAACTCTAAGTTCAGAACATACACTCACACTCAAACTCTCGCTTCTTTCTCTACTACTTGTGATAACTATTGGTCTAGCCGGCTGAAAGCCAATGCTAGACATTGGAACTACACCTGCTTTACATTCTGTACTTTCTTCTTTAACTGGTATGTCTCTAGTTAAATTTTGAAGCTCAAACTCCATGTGTTCCATTCCTGCACTAGTTCAATTGGCTATGTATTCAATTTGTTTCCCTATTTATTGTTTTATTCAACATGTCTAAATTCTGTTTTATCTTGTTCAATGTGTGATCAGCATGTCTAAACTTCACTTGGTTATTTGATACTTGTCCAGCATGTTTACTTAGTCCCTTCTTACCCCCCCTAACTTGTGTGATCATGTTAGTTACTTAGTCTCCTAATGCATTCGATTGGCCCTAATTGTATGCCCACTTATGTCCAATACACCCTTGTCTTCAACATGATTTTGCTACATCCTTACCCTATGTATTGCCTGCCTATTATCATGGCTAACCTGTTAAGTCTCTAAGACTCCTAAGTGTTCTGTGCACTTTGTTGTCTATATGCCTCCCCTGTACCTTGTTCATGTGCCCCCTAATGTGACCTTTATGTGTTCCTAACCCCCTACATCCTTGTGTGTAACGCTGCCTATTAAGTGGTTGTAATTCTGGGCTTTCTATGTCTGTGTGATTGTATGTTGAATACTAGCTATTCTCAATTGATTTCAAAACTGTTTTTCCACTCTTAGTAGTTCTTTAAAATTGCTTCTATTCCTGAAAATCTTTTCACTTCTAAAATTGTCTCTATACTGTTTTTACTAAGTCTCTCAAACTATGTCAAACAGTCTCACTCTACTCTTAGACTATTAAGTTCTACCCCTCTGGTGTGTGTGTTGCTTAGGGATCCTTGAGATTCCTCTGAACTCTGGCACACCAGGGCTGGCCCTTCCACACTGCACATAACCAGTCCTCTATTTTAAGGGTCTTGGTGTGAGCATTGCCCGGGATCCTTGAGGTCCATAGAGAAATTTGACACACTAGGACACCCGTCTATAAGACTTTTGGCTTTTGAGACTGTATTGAAGGCCTGACATTCCAGGTTTACTTTGGGCCTGATTTAGGCTCCCTATAGTATAGTTTCATTTATTTATGTAATTTATTCAATCCTGGTCTGTAATAATATTCTTTGTAAATAGATATTAGGGTAATTAGTAAAAAGGGGATGGTTCTTATATGATATTTGTGGGGAAACTGGGTAGAAATTATGCTTTAGGTTTATATATGTTGATTTGCAGTAGAAATCATGCTTTAGATTTATATTATATTTATATTTATATTATGCAATAGATATCATGCCTCTAGGTTTGCTATGCCTATTTGTATTAAAAATCATGCCATAAATTTATGAATTAGATATCTTACCTTAGGATAATCATGTTTACTGCTTTTGCATATTAGGAAACATGTTATAGTTGATCATTTTATTTCTGATTCTGCCTAAGTCATAGTCACCTAGAAATTCTATCATTAAGTTATTACTGTAATAATGCTTAATAAAATGTCCATCTCTCTGTACATTAGAAATCCAGCCTTAGGGCTCTGTTTGCATTTGCTCTAAATCGTATCTATGTCGCTTAAATGAATAACTATTTATAAAGAGGTTTAAAAATAGCCCCAACACATAGATATCATGTTCTAGTATAAATAAGCATGAAATCACCTTTTGTAACATTAATCGTCTAGATCAGCATGCCTATAGGACTGAATAACTTCAAGTTATTTTAATTAGTCCCCAGAATTATGATTGCATACAGACCCACACCTAGGCAAGCCTTAGGTAATTAATAGTCTAAAAACTGTGAAATTATACTCTGCTTATTTGTAAAATTGTCCAGGTTTAACAGGCTATAAAATCCGTAGGCAAACTGATTAGGATTCTGTCACTTCGCCTTTAAACAAATGCTGCATATTCTATGTTTGTGATGCTCACCTAGATATCCTATTCTAGGACCTTCTGAAATTCATTAAAAAACTGTTGTTTGAGACGTGCTAATTGTTTGTTTATGTGTGAAGGTAAATATGAGCCCCTTAATTGCTTCCCTATTTGACAGTCATATATGTTATTTGTTGTCGCTTAGATTTTACATTTTAAACACTTTAGGAGTATCTAGAATTATCCCAAGTCTAGAGGTCCTAAACACCCCCGAGACGGGTAAAGCACACTTAGAGTTCGTTAATTAAACTCGTTTATATAACCTCTAAGGGGAGGGTAATAGGTAGTAAAAGGATATGATGACCTGTGCGCTAATGCCACGTGTAACCCCTCTATTTGAGGAAGACTTACCGAGTATTGTACAGATGTGATCCTATAGGCTAACCAACTTAGGACTTCCCTTCCTTTATTTACATATGTGTGCTTAGACTGCCTAAATTTTCTTTATTTATATATGTGTGCTTAGACTGCCTAAACTTCCTTTATTTGTAAATGTGTGCTTAGACTGCTTACCTATTAAATGACTAATTCACATAACTGAGTTCGGCCGGGACCCACCGTTGTGGACCGCGAGAGGTGCCTCACACCTTCCCCTCGAGGTTATTTCGAGCCCTTACCCTAATCTCTGGTAATGCAAACTAGTTACATGAGTTAACTGCTCTAGGTGCCCTAACGCACCTTAACCCGTTAGGTGTTGACTCTTTAAATACCCAATTCCCAAAAGAAAACGAGTTGTTCCCAATGAATGTCGAAACTCGGACTCCGTGAGGAAAAAGGGGGTGCGACAACATGGCTACTCTGTTGGGGATATTTTAGGCTCTTACCATAATGAACTTATTTTTGTGAATTAGTCTTAAGCATGCTTTATCGCGTGCACCCTCCCCTCATTTGGATTTAACTGCTTATTTATAATTTCCCTTATTTCTTGAAACAAACTTGTCTCTTTGTTTTCTTTTTGTAACTATCTGTCAATTATTTAAATACAACATTTATCATTTTTTTAAAACGTACAAATACTTGACAACATGCTATTTATTGTTGCATAAATCATGCTCAACATCATATTTCACTCGTGTGTAATCAATACTATTGTTAGCCATGATGAGTGCTTGCACTCTTCCTATATATCACCCTTTAAATTTGGAAAAGGCATATTTGCGGTAAAACTAGTCGATCAGCGGTGCGTTCGGCAGTTTCGTGCCTTTCCCTCTCAAGTTGTCCGCTTGAGGGTCCCAGTCTAGACCTCTATAGCAACCTTACTCTAATTAATTGTACATGCATCATGGTCAAACCTAGCAGGTTTAATATGTTGTCCACATAATAACCCTTTAAGACAAGCCTCACCTAAACGTCCATCGGGTTTCTATATTCCCAAAGGACACAACAACGACTATGTGCATTAATTTGGAGAAATACGTGTCAATATGCTAATCGTTGTCGTATAAATAGACGAACCTGGAGGGGGAAAAGGCCTAAACATCTTTTGTTTTGCAGAAAATGAGGCACGAAGTCCCCAAATTTTGTATGGTCAGTAGCATACCTTCACTTTTGCTAGATTGGTGGAGGGATCTTCCTTTATGTGACCAAAATTATGTGAAACGAGTCATAGGAAATTTGCCTTCTCTGTAGGATCTTCAGCCAAACAAAATGTTGATCGAGGCTGCCACCATGTTCTGGGACAAAGAAAGGGCCGTGTTCCGCTTTGGAAGTATAGAAACCATCCCTCTCTTGGAAGAAATTGGGGGATTCGCTTGGTTGCCTTGGGATAGCCCCGGTTTATTAGCGCATAAAAATCGCACCACTAGGGGATTTCTAAAGATGATGGGGTTAAAGAAGAATAATGACTTGAAATGCCTGAAAGATTCCTACATACCTTTCGACTTCCTCTATGAACGATACAGTCACAGTAGCTCTTACCGTATTTTTGATGATGAGTTCTCAATCACCTCCTTGGGTTGGATTCATCGTAAGGTCTTTGTGTTTATTGTGTATTTTTTGGGCATACTAGTGTTCCCGATCCAAGGGGACAGAATCCACACCAGGCTGGCCATGGTGTCCAAAGCTTTAATGGACGGGATCGAGGGGAAGACATACACCATTGTTCCTATGATCATTGCAGAAATATACCGGGCCTTGGAACACTGTCAGAGGAGGTTCAGATTCTTCAAGGGTTGCAATTTGTTGCTGCAAGTTTGGCTGCTAGAACATCTCCAAAAGGGTCAATACCGTCAGGAAATTTCTTGAAGGCCGTGGAATGATCACATAGCCTTCCATCATCCCAAAAGAATGACCTATATCCCAGACATGTTTGTTCAACTGGAGGATGCAGTAAGATGGGTACAGTTCTTCAATAATTTGACCGAGGACAAGGTTCAATGGATGTTCGAGTGGTTACCTACCAACGAGTTCATCATCAGATCTAGGGATGCTCCACACTTGGTACTGATTGGGTTAAGGGGCATACACCCTTATGCTCCCCTCAGGGTTATGAGACAGGCAGGTAGAAGACAGTTCATACCACGAGTCGCTAAGATGAAACACTTCATAGCCGTCTTTCAGTGTGACGCCATCACATATAAAGATAAAGCACAACACATGTGGAGCTTAAAGATTATCGTGGAAAAGGATACCATCGAGCCAGACCGATATCACGTGGGACACACATACTTCTACCCCTCATGGTTGGATGATAACATGGCAAGAATCTTTGAGCCAATGGTTGGTCCAGGAAACAGGGTCATAGACGAGGTTGTCGAAGCACAAGTGAAGTATAACAAGCTGCATAAAAGAATTTGTGATTCCAAAGCTGAGCATATGGAGCAACATAAAGGCGACATGGAAATGATCAACGAGTGGAAAGAGAGAGCTACTAAATCCAGCAAAAGGCTGGACTATCTAGAGTATAGTCTGATGGAATTGGAAGGGAAAATGAGGAAAAGGGTCACCAATTGCAAGAACGCTGAGGGAAATTAAGGAGGACATTTAACAAGGGCTTTCTTACTACTGAACTTGCGCGAGCTGGGGGAACTGATCGACAAGAGCATCCAGTCTGGGGAGGGTCCTTCTGGGACCAAGTAGATTAAGTTTACTTGCTTTCTTTTAAAATATAATAAGGCCAAGTGTCATTAGTAACATTATTTTATTTAGTGTATTTTGGGGTCATTTATTTTTACATTAATGAAATGAGGCAATTATTGACACTAAATTTCTCCAAATCTATTTGTCGCTAGGCCTACCTCGGTCATAACGAGGCTCCAAAATTAAGACGCGAATCTACATTCCCGCAATATGTGTTTAAATACTGCAAACATTTCAGAATCCTTACTGGCTGGTTTACCCTTTTGTTTTTCTTTATTATTTGTTATTCCCATCCCCTAAGGTTGGTTCGCACATACTGACATCATCTGCATATCACACCAGATCTAGAGGCCCTCCTCCTCCTCCTCTTCCAAGTAATACAAGAAGCAAAGGGAATACTAAAATGGATGACTTAAGTGGTATTCGAAAGGAAAATGCTGAGAATGTGGAAACTTCATACGGTCGGAGTACTCCAGCACCAAATGACTTGGTTTTGCGATTGGAACAAAAGATACTGAAGTTACAAGGGGAACTTGAGCAGGTCCGCAACTCAGCAAATCTATCCCTCACCCTGAACGTCCCCAATATCAACCAATAGAATACCAAAAACCCAATGCCTCCCCAAAATACACCAAACCATCATCCACAAAACCCTTCCGCACCGCATCAATATGTAACTCCACCTCAAAATCTCAATCCTTTACTGATACCAACTCCACCAAAACATCATCATTAAATAATCCACTACCTATCATACGCCTTAGAATACACCACAATCCATTCCCGATCCTCAAAATTCAATCAATGACCACCACTACACCCAGGTCCTAGGCACTCACCAAAACAACCCTTTATATGCGGAAACCGTACCTCACTCTACTCAACCAATCTGTTATACACCAGAATAGGCTGAGAAGGACCTGCTCATCAAGAACATAGCTGAGGAACTCAAGAAATTGACAAGTCGAGTTCAGGGTGTCGAAGGATGCAAAGAGATAGAGGGTTTGAATTATGAAGACTTATGTATAAAACCAGACTTAGAACTGCCAGAGGGTGACAAACCTCCCAAGTTCGAGATGTTTGATGGTACAGGTGATCCCAGGGTTTATCTAAGGACCTATTGTGACAAACTTGTCGGGGTCGGAAAGGATAAAAAGATCCAGATAAAGCTTTTTATGAGAAGTCTTACGGGAGATGCTTTGTCCTGGTACATCAGCCATGATGAGTATGACGTCTGATTTCATGGACCGATTCAAATTCGACACAAAATATGCGCCAGATGTTTTCTACATTCAGAACCTCAAGAAGAAGCCCACCGAGATTTTTTGCGAGTATGCTACCCGTTGGAGGTCAGAAGCGGCCAAGGTCAGACCAGCACTAGAAGAAGAACAAATGAACAAGTTCTTCGTCAAGGCACATGATCCATAGTATTATGAGAGATTAATTGCTACGCCCCGCAATATTACACCGATGATGTTATGCCTTGAAGTATTAAACTACAATGATGTTACACTTCGCAATATTAAATTACGACGATGTTGCACCTTGTAGTATTGTACGTTGAATTTGTCGTAAGGTAATGTATATCAGTCTAAGGAAATGATTATTTGGAGATTATAAGGATTATGCTATTTCAAACAAGTGATGAGTAAATTCGTGAAGTTGAGATGGGAAGCAAGTCAAAGAAAATAAATTTTCGTCCACGTTTGGCATGTTGGGATAAAATACGGGCCGAGCGTTAATACCCGATATTTATGGACTAATGCATACAAGGTACCACATGGCCATAATAATAAGGTGTATAAGGTATGTTAAAACTGAGTAGTATTTTAAGTAATTGGAGATAATTCTAAATTACGTGGGTAATTGGTTAATTATTAGTTAGTGAAAGATTAATAAATTATTAATTAATTAAAAAAATTGGATAAGTTTGAAGATCCTTACCTTTAACGTGGCATCAAGTGAATTCCTAACCAAATGAATTTTAGTCATTTTGGTTAGGTGGAAAAATACTATAAAACACTTCTTTCTTATATATATCTTGAATACAAGACCTTATAAACAAAATTCCTACAATTTTTTACGATCCAAAGTGAGTTCGTATAAGTTTTAAATAAAGTTCATTCTAAAAAATGCCACTATATTAGAAAATCTCATAAGTTTCAACAAAAACTTCTTGCCACCAATTCCTACAAAATAATCCAACAAGAATTATTAGAATCTTAACAACGTAAAATTTTTTATGGTTCTAAAGGAGTATGGTACAACCTTTTTCAAGAATATCATATGGATTTTTCCCTACTCCAAGTATGTTAAGGCTATCCCTTCTTTCTTTTTGGCATGATCCAAATTATACAAAAGAAACGAGCAAATACACGGTTTTCATAAATTACTCTATTCATAGAAATACTAGGGGTATCTATATTCTTGATTCCCCATTTGAATTATTATTATTTTCTATTCATGGGTCTCAGAAAAATACGTATTTGATAAAGTTTATCCAAAAAGCATATTGAGTTTTATGGCATTCCGAGAAAATCTTATTGACGTATTTCTTATGCATTTCATGCATTTATACTTGTACATTGACCCATGACTCAGACAGCGTTATATACACGTGTATATATATATGTATGGGATATGGAAAAAGGTTACGACGTTATATATGCACCACCACCTGATCAGCTGGTATACGTTGATGATTTTTCCCACAGTGGCTGAGATAATACGATGGGATGCCCTCAGAAGCTTGATGATGTTATGAACACATGTACCTATGCACGACATGACATTCGTACACATATGCATGACACTATAATTATTTCATTATTTCTAGAGTTATCCAAACTTACAGGTTGAGTCATTTACTCTATATTTCTTCCATGTCTGTTATGTACTTATTCATGTGCCTTACATACTCGGTATATTTTTCGTACTGACATCCCTTTTGCATGGGGACACTGCGTTTCATGCCTGCAGGTCCCGATAGATAGGTCGAGAGCCCTCCAAGTAGGCTATAGCTTAGCGGAAGATGTTGGTGCGCTCCATTTTCTTCAGAGTTGCTTGTTTGGTTAGTATGATTTAGACGTGTATTTTTTGGTATAGCGGGACTCTGTCCCGACCTTTATGACATTTATGTACTCTTAGAGGCTTGTAGACATATGTCATGTACGTGAAAGATTGTATGGCCTTATCGGCCTATGTTTTGAGTGTATAAATAATCATGTTGGCCTATTAGGCCCATATGTCACGTGTATATGATAATGTAATAAGAAAGATACATTACGTCAATACTCGGTTGAGTAAGGTATAGGGTGCCCGTCGCAGCCCATCGGTTTGGGTCGTGACAAAAGTGGTATCAAAGCAGTTCTATCCTAGGGAGTCTACAAGCCGTGTCTAGTAGAGTCATGTTTATGGGTGTGTCATGCACCACACTTACAAGCAGGAGACTACAAGGCATTTAGGACTGTCACTCTTTCTTCTTACTCTATATCATGTGGTAGAGATCACTTATAAGAATTCAAATCCTGAACTTCTATTCGTAATAAGACGATGCCTACACTCAGAAAGACGATCGATAAGAGATATAGTTGTGGAAGTGTTGATTTAGAGGAACTTGATTTTGCATCTTGCTTATGATTAGTAAATGTGAGGTCTTCAACAGATCATACGTGTACTAAAAGGTGTAAAGTTCTTGGTAAAGAGCTTTTAGGAAAGGATACTTATTCACTATTACGGTAAAAAGGAATCGGAAGATAGACACAAGTTTTAGCAAGCAAAAGAAGCAAGGTGAAGAAGGGTACGAGGTACCCAGTTAATAAAGATTATCACTATTTACCATTAAGTAAGGGTTATATAAGCATTTTGAGTTACCTTCAACAGTAACATATGTACATACAATCGGCCACACCTATCTCAGTTATGCCCTATGGGAGCTAACAGATATGGTTTAAGAAAAGGACAGGATAGTAGGATCCGGCTGGGGTTAGAGTAACCCAAGATGATGGTGGGATTGCTTGCGTTAGTTGACATTTCTGAAGGATATTGTAAATGTACTAACAAAATCTCCCTGCGAGACACCCAAATGATACACTCTGAAATAATACAGCTAGATATGAGTACTATAAAGATGGGCACTGGAAACCTTGAAAGGATAAATGTTACCTTAGTATGGCTCCTGTTCCTAGTAAAGAAAGAATGTTAGACAACCCGAAGAGTCAGTATATGGAGCAAGGGAGCTAAAAGCAAAGGAATGTCCTATGGAAATCTTCAAAATAAAGTGTTAGACAGAAATGTTAGCAAAAAATGAGAAGAGAGTTAATGAAGCATTAAGAGTAAGATGTGATGTATGGATGACAACGGAAAAAAATGAATGATGGTATTATAGGATATATAGTTAAGTGAAGGAAAAGGCGAGAGGAGTCAGGCCTTGAGATAACAAAAGGATATAGGCCATAAAGTTATATCCTCATTTCGAGACATAAGTTCATGACTCCAATGTGACTACCCGAAGGGAGAGTTAGACCTCAGAGTAATAAAAATCAGTATGGGCTGGTGAACAAGGTAAACTAAACATGAATTAAGGACTGAGTGACTTGATAATGGTCGCCTTCATGAGAATTTCAGATTGCGTTCCGACCATAATAGAATGACAACAGAAGAAGATTCATAAGAAATTCTGAGAAAGGTCATTCAGGAAGACGCTTTCCTAAAGCAAGCAATCCGAGCAAAGTTAAGCTTAAGGGACTGCATGTGCCAGTTACGATAAGTGTCACCATCGCGAGTAAGGAAATTTGTTATCCCTGGTATAGAAGGATTGCCTCAAGGCAAGTAACGATCATTAATATTGTGAAACGACGCTAAAGATGAAGAGGTAAAACATCTATAGGTAGATCCTCGTGGCTTCAGCTCTTAGTACTCCCCTAAAAGGGGGAATATGGAATGATGTGTCATTAAATCAGAACTAAGTGGTTCTAGTGAATGGTAAAGGAAGAATGCAATAAAAATAAAAAAGGAATGAGATGACATTTATCCAAAATCCTATAGATACGCTACGATTCCAAAATATTGTGCAAGAACGACATTAAGGAGAGGAAGTAAAGGTTCCCACCCGAGTTGTTATTAATAAATAAGGAGCGAATGTAAGATGTAAGTTAAGACAAAGGAAATAACCCACGAAAGATTACACAGAATATTGATATGAGAACGGGCCAACGAGTAGTTAGTAATTCCCCAGGAAGAGCCCAGTTATGGATAAACGGGAGGTTACAGACGAGTCAACAGATTGTGTAAGATTAACATAGTAAAATCCAACATGGAGAATTCAGCCCCGATAATGTCATTATAATACTTAAGATATATTCAAATAGGAGTCAGGTTATTTAAAGATATCGTATGAGTGTTACGGGGATAAAAGAAAGTTCCACTGGAAAGACAGTCAAAATATCAGTTCCGGAGCAACCCTACAAGCACAAGGGTATGGATGTAAGCAACTATAGATGAGTATAGGCAAGGAAGGACATCAAAAGGTCTGTAATAAGTGTACACATGTGATTTTTGACCCTCCCCAATATTTTTCATATTTTAGCACGTAAATATTTAATTTAGGCATAATATAGCTATTTCAACTCATTTTTACTTTTTTACTTTTATTTTATTACAAGAAAACGAATACGTTCACTAATGTTTTGTTAGTCCTTTTTTAATCTTGAAAATACCAAAATAGTTTTATTTTAACGGTCAGTCTTATTTTAATAGTTATTTTGCTTACGTAGGATTAATTAATAAATGAGGTCGCATTTTTAATCTCGTTCGCAGGGAAAGAATAAAACTTGGGCTCGAGCAACTCATCTTTATGCCTAAGTTTTGGACATAGTCCATAATTACCAAGCCCATAATTCCTAGGCCTATACCCCTAACCTAATCCCTACCCCTATATAATAGTACCTACACCTAAAACATACTAGGAGACCAAAAATTGTAATCCGCCATTTCTTCTCCAAAAAATCAAGGAAAAATACAACAAAGAAAAAAGGGCTTCATTTTTCTAAAGAGAGGAACAACCTCCTTCACCTTAACAACACCTGACCCCTCCCAATCTGTCGATGGACATCTCCAATTTCCCCAAGTCACATACCTTCGAAGTGTAATTCCCCAATTTCCAAACACACGCACTTTACTCGACTGATAACTTCTTTCGTCAGTGTATGGCTTAAGTACTGGAGTTTGGTCGTTAAACCTCCATGACCATAAAAAGTCAATTGTTTTAGCTCCAAAAGCAGTCTCGAAAATCAGATCTAAAACAACCCAAACCACCTCTGAAACTATTGGAGCTTGGTCGAGTTTCTTGAGTCGGGTTCGGGTTCGGGGCGACAAGCGGGTTTCGCTATAACTGTAGTTGATCGCTTGAGGTTTCCGCGATCCGATAGGCTCCGTTTGAAAGTTGTCCGATAATTGAGCTGCTGTAATTAAAGTTCACAGTCATCTATATAAAGGTTCATCTTCTTTCTATTTTATTTCCTCTTCAATAATTTGAGTCATCGTATTTTGGTTTAACTTCAAGTTTTAGAGGATTGAATTTTGTTTGTGAGTGTTTATGTTTGGTTCATCATTTTACTTGGCGTTGTTGAAAATCTTGAATGAGTATTGAGTGTTTGTTTTAAATTTGTGGATCACAGAACTTTCATTTTGGGTTTGTATATATTTATTTACTTTTTTTGTTGGGTTAAAAATGACAATATACACTTATCATAAAGCTTGCAAGAAATTAGCTATGTTTGTTGCACATTTTTGTAATTGTACTCGATTTTGATTCTTCTAGGCAACATAGATATACAAACTTTTTTGTTAGATGTTGATCCAAGTCTGTGTTACTCGCAATTTGAGATTGTTGAAAACTTGACATTTAATAACCACGTTATTCACAGGTTATAGTTAGCTTAACTTGCTTCCTGCTTTTAGTCATGCATTCCAATGTTTTGTTTGAGCACTTTGTCTGTGGACTTTTAATTGATTTTTGTATGCATTCATCGTGATTGTGTATGCGTTCGCGTGACACGAGTATGATTTAAAAAATGAACATCGTAGTTTGCTTTAGGCACATTAATTAAATAATTATCATGACTACGGGTATGGTTCCTGTGACGTAGTTGTGATTTATAATTGTTATAAATCCGGGTGTGCATTTCATGTGGCCCGATTCTAATTTCCAACAAGGTTAAATAGAACGTGTTGTGAACTGCATGTGCATTTCATGTAGCGTGGCTTACGATATATTTTAAATAATCTTTAAGTTTCCCGAAATATTAAAAGCGATTAAAAAGTTAAAAATGCACAATAGGTTTAAAACATGTAATTAAATCAGATAATTGAGCCAATAATAATAGTTGAGCGACCGTGCTAGAACCACAGAACTTGGGAAAGCCTAACACCTTCTCCCGGGTTAACAGAATTTCTTACCCGGATTTCTGTGTTCGGAGACAATAAAACAGAGTCAATCTTTCCTTGATTCGGGATTTGAAACCGGTGACTTGGGACACCATAAATTATCCCAAGTGGCGAATCTGAATTTTAAATAAATAATCCCGTTTCGATTGTCACTTATATTGGAAAAAACTCCCTTAATACCCCTTTACGGGGGTGTAGGTAAAAAGAAGGTGTGACAGCTCTAGCGACTCTGCTGGGGAATAAGAACCCAGAATCACTGGTTCAGGGTTCAAGAATTCGAGCTTAGAATAATTGTTATATTTAGCTTCATTTATTATCTGATTTTATTTACATGTTTGGGCCTAATGTGATAAATGATGCTTTTTACTGCTTTGATATTGTTGAACTGTATATAAATTATTGCGAAACCCTCCTCTCTTTGAGTCTTCTATATCATCTGGGAAGTGTGCACTTCGTGTGACTTCTTTTCTGTTAGAGTCATATTCCAATTTTAGAACGAGGTTCGGACAAGTTGCAAAGCCGGTGAAGCTTCTGTATTCCTGGTACGCTGTCCCCCCGGCTCGAGCTATTCGCTCAGGTAAGCCAGGTCTAGGACAAATAAACCCATATTTTTAAACCTAGAATAACATAGCCTCATGCCGGATCCCTAGTAGGAACGCTTGTTTGCATTACGTGCATTTGACTTAGGGGACTCAACGCAGGGGTTGGGTCCGTCTAGGACAGGTGTACCCAAAAAAATAAATAAAAGACCATCCTGATGCATCCTATGTGCTACATATTGCAATTTTCAAGGGTAAAAAGGTCATTTATCGGACCAATGATAGTTGAGGGCAAATGAAAAAAAGAAGAAGAGAGGGCGTGAAGTGTGAAAATAAAGCAAGGAGAGACCAATTATATTTTCTATCACATTTTTGTTAAGGAAAAAAAGAGCTTGGAAAAAAAAGATTTTGCACTTTTTTTATCATTTTCCAAAAATAAAAAAATCCAAAAAAAAGAGAAAAGAAAATCCAAAAGATTTTACATGTTTCGTCATTTTTCGAAAAAAAGACAAAAAATGTGTTTTCTATAAATTAGTTATTTTTTTAATTCTCGGTCGTATCCAATCTGCCCGAACTACGCATACCTGATTCTCGTCTTTCGGGGCGGGATACGTAGGCAACCCACATAGGGTCCGGTCTTCCTAATAAATCTTAGGTTCTTGGCTTCGCGGGGTCATAGCCAAATCTTTCATGTTTAGCCACTTTTAGCCACATAGGTTAATTTTTGAAAAATAGTCACAACCATGTTTTGCATGTGTCTAGTAGGGAATGTTATTGTCTCACATAGTGTTGGTTTCAATTTTCTCATACAGGTGTGGATCTACTTACCGGAGTTTGAGCATGACAGATACCCTCAGGACCACTGCATTCAGGAGCTGCCTAAGGAGCCTTTTTATGTTTTTGAGTCTATTGTTCATGTTTTATTTTCTAGTCTTGTATAGTAGTATTCAGTCATTTAGTTGATTCTAGAGTCTGTCATAGTCTAGTTAAGTTTGTCACTCATTTGTTAGTATTTCCTATTTTGTATTTGAAAAAAGATGTGTTATAAATCAAAAATCTAAAAAATAAGATTTTCGCTTATATTTCTGTTAGATGTTTTCTTTAGAATACCAACTTTAGAAGTTCAAAAAAAAACCTTTTGTGGTTTTCCTTAGGAAATTAATGTTTAGAACTCAGAACAAATTTTTTTATACTTCCTTTTGGTAGATTAAGACTAAAAATTTAAAAAAAAAGAGAATTTTCTTTTATTACCTCTTTTAAAAGTTTTCTTTAAGGTATTAATTCCAAAAATCCAAAAAGATTTTCTTTTGAGGTGCTTCTTTGGGAAATTAATGAAAAATAAAACAAAAACTTTTCTTATTTTCATTAGAACTTTAGGATATTGTACATAGAAGAAAAAAAACATACTTTTTTCTTTGGTTTATTTTCAAAGTTTCTTCCTTAGGTAATCAAAAACTGAAATCCAACAATATTTTTTTTATCTTGTTCATTTCTCGTTTTGAAATCTTTCTTGAGGGATATCAAATGAAATTCAAAATATATTTCTTTGGGTTATTTTTTTTAGATTTCCTTCCTAAAAAAAGGGTCAGAAAATATTTTTCTCTTCTAGGATTCTTCCTTAATAGAGAATTGGTTTCAAAAGAAAAAAAATCTGTTAAGCTTGAGTTAGAATAGGTTATAGAACATTCAGTCTAGGAAATTCAAAAAAAAGGATTTGCTTCTTTTATTTCTTTTTCTCATAAGAGTAGTCATTAAGGTAATAAACAAAAAGGAAGAAAGAAAAATGAGAACGTTAGTTTGTTTACTTTATTCTCGATCTTCCAGAACTACGCAAAGATCTGATTCATACGGCGTCATGATACGTAGGCAACTTACATAGGGTTCGATCGAATCATTTTTTTTAAAGGAAAAGAAAAGAAAAAAGAAAAAAAGAGGTGAAATTAGGGGATGTGAGAAATGAGAGGAAAGAAAAGAGTGATAACTAGAAAAAGAAAAACAAAGAAGGAAAATGAGCAAACCAAGAAGTGTTAGAAAAAAAAGAAAAGAGAAGATTGAAATGAACAAAATTGGGATGATGCCAAGTGACCTTGTGACCCTAGAAGTCATTCTAGAACCGTTAATTATTTCTAGGTGCATTGCACGTAATATGATATTCTTAGTTGTTAAATGTCTTAATGCTAACGTGATGGCCTTATTTTGTTATATTCATAGCAAGAAGGGTGGTTGGGTTGTAGTTATTAAAGTGGTAACTCCTCTCTACAACATAAAGTCAAAAGGCAATGGCAGATAACAACAGAATTGGGTTGGTTGATACCGGTGCCCGAAAGCAGTTGGTTGAACAGGACACTGGTTTGGCTGATAAGGTAAGGATGTTAAGACAACACATTGCGGACATGTATCAGGCTTGGATGACTGAGAAGGCACCACCCCCGCCACCACTTACCTTCCTGGATGCTACCCTTACCCAAACTCTGGTTATAGTGCCAGATGATTCCCCATACTCTCCATATTTTCCCGCTTATCACAGCTTTCTCAACCATCCTAGTAGCTCCATCATTCATCCTCCAATTACCTTTCCCAAAAATTTCCCTCCTGTCTTATCCACTATCCCCAACAATGAACACCCACTCAAAGTTCATGATGCCCAATATTACCCCTCAAAGGTTGCCCACAAGGTTCCTAACTCATACAATCAGAGCCCTCAGAATGAGCTTCACGTTGAAAATGAGAGGTCAACAGGAAAAGGAGGGCGAGATGAAATATCCAGGAGGCTAAAAGTCATAGAACAGTCCTTAAATAACAAGCAAGGAATGGGAGACCAAGGTAGCATGGATTACAAAGAACTATCTGTGTCCCCTAACGTTCGCCTTCCCGCGGGATTTAAAGTACCAAAATATAACTTGTATGATAGGTGTGGAGATCCGGTAGCAAACTGAGGGTTTATTGCAGTGAAATGAGAAGTGTTGGAGAGAAAGATGACTTGTTGATGGCCTATTTCAGTAAGAGCTTGACTGGGGCAGCTTTGGAATGACATAATCGTCAAGATGTTGGTAAGTGGCCTACATTGGGTGACATGGATCAAGATTTTGTTCGATACTTTCAATACAAATCAGGCGTTACCCCAGACCGCTCCTCCCTATCTAAAATATAAAAAAAAGTCGGAGGAAAGTTTTACGGAGTTTGGGCTCAGGTGGAGGGAGCAAGCAGCTCGACTCAGTACCCCGATTGATGAAGAAGAAATGGTTGAGCTTTTCCTACAATCCCAGGGGCCCACCTACTTCAGTCATTTGATCCCGGCCTTGGGAAAGCCTCTTAATGATGTGTTAAAAATGGGGGAGATGTTAGAAGAGGGAATCAAGTCCGGCAAAATCATGAGTTGTACGGCATTGAAAGATACTACGAAAGACATTCAAAACATCCCAGTAAGTTTGGGTGGAAGAAAGAGAAATAGAAAAGATGATTCACTAGGCGTTCCTGCTCAACACTTTCAGCCTCGACATCGGCCCTATGGATATCCTTGTGCACCAGATGATCCTCCCCAATGCTACTTTTCCCCACAGAAACCCCAAAGTCATACGTCACTTTCCCAGTACCCTATCCACAATACACCACCATATGCTCCACAGCCACGAGGCCCGCGATGGCCCGCACCAAATGTCTTACCCGCCCTCTCAAGCATATCAGCCACCTGCCCGCAAAAGGTTTCAACCGAGGCCAGAATACAAATGAAAAGACTACTAAAAAAAGAAAAGGCTTTCAACCCTATTGGAGAATCATATGCCAATTTGTTCCAAAGGTTGAGGCAATTGGATATGTTGAAGCCGATTTAGATAAAAATGTCAAAACCTCTGCCAAAGAAGTTTGATTTTTCTCAAAGGTGTGCATATTGCTCCGATGCCTCGAGTCAAAGTACAGAAAAGTGTTGGCACCTAAAAAATACAATTCAGAAGCTTATTGATGCAGGTGATATTGTCGTGCAAAATCCAGATGCAACAGACACTAGCCAAAGTTCATCGCCTGTTTGTAATGAGACGCATATAGTGGGTATGATTTATTTTGAAAAGGAATATGATAATTCTTCTAAGCTCCTCGGAGGTCCACACGCTGCAAAGCTTTCAGCGCTATCAGAGGTTGATCTTAAGAATGAACAGGCAAAGGGAACCCAAAAGCAATTTGTTAAGAACAATGTGTTGAAGACTTGTGAAGGTCCTAGTATTGTTGATGCGAAATTCAGTGGATAAGATGTTGAGCTTGGTGATTGGAAATATGCTCTTTTCTTGGTTAGCTAGGGTGGAGTCGTGGAGGTTTATTTTGTTGTCATATTTGTTATCCGGTTTATTTAAGGATTGTAATCCAGATATGGTCTTGTGACTCAAACCCTTCTATCCTTTTATTTTGCTTAGTTCCTTTAGTCGTAGCAACTCATTTAGTGTTACCTAGTTTTGTTCCGGGGTTGGACCCCAGTTTGTTTTACTTGTTTTGTTATTCGAACCGTTTCACCGTCTGTCTAATGCAATTTCCTGTCTTTTGTTATTTCCAGTCATTTTCTTTGTTTAGTTCTCTTCTATCCTTTCATTTTGTCTTTTGTCTAATGCTGGTTCTAGTGACATGACATGCATGCAAAATTCTAGGCCTGGTCTTAAAGTCAGTTTAGTCATGAAGCAATGAAACAATTTTGAAGATGATAGGGACATTTGAGGGAAATAAGTAGACATTTTGAGATCACTTCAAGCCCGCATTGTGTGAAACTGGGGCAGATAGAACATAAAGAAACCCTATTAAAATGCATCATGCTGCATCGGGTTGAAGCTAAAGGCAAGTTTGCCCAAATTGACAGGGACCGTTTGTGGTAATGAGAGTGAGAGTGTTGTCTAATGGTGCTTTGTATTTAATAGATATAGAAGGCAAATGTGTGGATATGGCTATCAATTCTAATGCAGTCAAAAGATATTATGTGTGATTTCTTTGGTTTGTTTAATTGTGTCATTTGCATCTGGCATGCTTTGAAGATTGGAATGACGAAGGCATTTTATTCTGCTATCTAAACACTTTATCATTTGTTACCCCTTTAAGCCTTATTTATTTTATTTCATACCCCTCTTTTGGAATCAGTAGCAAAGTTCAGAAATGCAAGCGCAAAGGATAAGTAAAGGAAAAAGAGAAAAAGAAAAAGAAAAGAATGAAAAGAAAAAGAAAAAAAGAAAAAGAGAAGAAAAACAATAAAAAGAAAAACAAAAAGAAGAAAAGAATAGAAAGAAAAAGAGAAGAAAAATCACAGCAAACAAAGTAATTCCTAGGACATGAACTACGTTTGACCTGATTCCTTTTAAGGATACGTAGGCAGCCTCACGACTCGGTCCCATCAAAATAAAAATCCAAAAGTCCCCAAGCAAAGAAACTGGGCCAGAAGTTGTGGTTGTTGTAAGAAATCTTATTCCAAAAGTTGTAACTTTGAACCTACTTGAGTTGTTTTTGAACCTTTATACTTTCTTTCTAACCCCATCCAAAAGCCCGCATTACGGTCCAAAGAAAGACCTTCCGATCAATCTTTGAGTTGTTCCAGGTCAAGTGAGTTAGAGGTATGATTCACATCAGGGGTAACACTCTGTTCTGCACAAGGAAAATACAAATCAGAGAGTCTTATCGGTAAAAACCTTCCCAGGCACCATAAGGCGATAATAAGTTGAGAGAAAGAACAAAATGAGAGAGACTTGATGGTAAAAACCCTTCGGGCACTACAAGTCGAATAAGGATCGTGAATAAGATTAGATAATCAGAGCATTTAAGCCCAGCTTCACGGTTTAGGGGTATAACAAGAGTTGAACATCAGACTTGTTTGACAGGTTAGACCACTTAATCAACATGTGCATGTAATGGTCATTAGAGTTGGTATCCACATCTGATAGGTTTCTACTTTGTAGTTTTCTTGTTAGGAATCATCTCTTTCCATTGTCCTTTATTTTGTTCCTTTTGTCCTGTTTACTTCCTCTTCCTGAGTCTGTTTGGGCAAAATAAGTGAGAAATGACTTCAAAATCTACCACCAGCTTTCCAATTGCACAAAACGGGATCTGGCTAGCACATCAAAGTGGCATAAGTCAGGAAAGAACAACGTGCGCACTGAGTTGGTAACAATCAACATGATTTGGGGTTCATGTAAAATGCAAAGGTTTGATATGTATCAAATCATGAACAATGCAACCAATGGAGGGTGTAGGGTGAACAGATCAAAGGTATTTTCTGTGATAAGATTGACAAAGAAAGTGATTAACCAGTGACAAGCAAGGTCGTCCAAGCAGAAATCAAAGTTATCATGGCAAGTGAAGGAGCAATAGACCTCAAGGCCAAGGCCAGTTATTTATATCAGGAAAGAACAACGTGCACATTGAGTTGGTAACAATCAATATGCTTTGGGGTTCATCTGAAACACAAAGGTTTGGTAAATGTCGGTTTATGAACAATGCAACATATAAAGGGTATTGGGTTGAACGGAGAAAAGGTATTTTCTGTGATAAGGATGACAAAGAAAGTGGTTAGTCAATAAACAAGCAAGGTCTTCGAGTGGAAATCAATTATCATGGGAAGTGAAGGAGCAATCGCCCTCAAAGTCAAGGCCATAAATCAACTACCATATTTTTAAATTGACAATATTTTTTCTTTGATTGAAACAGGGGCAGAAATTTCGGTTGTTTCAGAGAAATCCTCCGTAAAGAAAGGCAAACACCAGACAGGTTAGACCATAAATTTTCAGGACCCTCCTAGATAATGAGATTTAATTTGAAGTTTTCAGGACCCTCTTGGAAAATGGGATCTAGTTTAAAATTCAAAATAATCATCTAGCATAACTGTACCCCAAAGGAATATAAGTTGGTTTCATAGTTTTCATTCTTGAGATAGGATTCAATTAGGAGTTGTCAGGACCCTCCTGAATAATGGGACTTAGATTTAAGATTTCTATTAGATAACAAGATTTAGCATAAGTTCTGTTGTAGGGTAGTATAATTCGACCATAAAAGTTATCACTCTTAAGATAAGACTTGATTTTTGATTTGCAGGACCCTCCTAGATAATGGGATGTAGTTTTAAGACCTTCTTAAATAACAAGATTTAGCGGAAGTCATACCTTTAGAAAATATAATTTAGCTTTTAAAACTGTCATTTAACTAGGAGTTTTTAGGACCCTCCTGGATAATGGGATTTAGCTTTCAAATTCTTAGAATATCTAGTAATATGATTCAGTTTAACACTCACAAATGTGCCCAATTACCAAACTGAGGCAAAAACTTTTCTTTGTTTTGTCTATTTTGTTGGCAATCAGGAGCCCACCTGGAGAGCACGGGAATACAGTTCAAGTTCAGCAATCAGGAGCCCACCTTGAGAGGACGGGAATACATTTCAAGTTCAGCAATCAGGCGCCCACCTGGAGAGCACGAGAATACAGTTCAAGTTCAACAATTAGGCGCCCACATGGAGAGCACGGGAATACAATTCAAGTTCAGCAATCAGGCGCCCATCTGGAGAGCACGGGAATACAATTCAAGTTTTGGCAATCAGGCGCCCACCTGGAGAGCACGAGAATACAATTCAAGTTTTGGCAATCAGGTGCCCACCTAGAAAGCACGGGAATAAAGTTCAAGTTTTGGCAATCAGGCACCCACCTGGAGAGCAAGGGAGAACAACCTCAGTTTTAAGGAAGGGAAAGAATTTAAGTGTCGGTAATCAGGCGTCCACCTGGAGAAAAGGAAAGCATCTTAGATTACAATTCAAGTCAGCAACAAAAGAAGCTCGTGGAAAGAATACGAGTCATTAGTCCGGGGTGATCGACAGAAGTTAGTCACAATAAGGGAAAAAGAGAGAAAGGCAAGAAGTTAATCCAAATGCAGAAGTTGATGAAAGATGTGGGCTGCTCAAGACATGACTGAGGTCACAAGCACTGCATGCCCGGTTTTGATCCGAAAAGCTGAAGAAGAATGAGCTAGCACCTGCAACTAGCAAGAGTCAAGGTTCAAATCCAAAGTCTGCATGAAAAACCATTCAAGACTCAAGATCAAACTTCAGAAGACTTATAGATAGGAATCTTGTAACTCGTAGTTGACAGGCTTAGCAAGTCTTTTTCATTTTTGATTTTTGATGTAATAACAGGACCGCAAACCGGAACCTCGACGGAACGGCACCTCGACCAGCTCTCTACCTCGGTATACTCCATCATCCCACTCACCTCTGAACTACACGTGGCCTGATTCCTTTATAGCCAAGGATATGTAGGCAGCTCAAATACCAAGGCTCGGTCACACTCCCTCTCCCTTAGTTTTAGTCTCTCCAAATAAGGGTCGGGTCAAAAAACCTTTCTAGTCGTTCTTTGTCTAAAAATACTTCATCTTTCCAGTCAAAGAGGGGCAGCTGTAGACATGTGATTTTTGACTCTCCCCAAGATTTTTTATATTTTAGCACGTAAATATTTAATTTAGGCCTAATATAGCTATTTCAGCTCATTTTTACTTTTTTACTTTTATTTTATTATAAGAAAACGAAAATTACAAAAAATACGTTCACTAATGTTTTGTTAGTCCTTTTTTAATCTTGAAAATACCAAAAATAGTTTTGTTTTAACGGCCAGTCTTATTTTAATAGTCATTTTGCTTATGTAGGATTAATTAATAAAAGAGGTCGCATTTTTAATCTCGTTCACAGGGAAAGAATAAAACTTGGGCTCGAGCAACTCATCTTTAGGCCTAATTTTTGGACCTAGTCCATAATTACCAAGCCCATAATTTCTAGGCCCATACCCCTAACCTAATCCCTACCCCTATATAATAGTACCTACACCTAAAACATATGGGGAGACCAAAAATTGTAATCTGTCGTTTCTTCTCCAAAAAATCAAGGAAAAATACAACAAAGAAAAAAGGACTTCATTTTTCTGAAGAGAGGAACAACCTCCATCACCTTAACGGCACCTGACCCCTCCCAATCTGTCTATGGACATCTCCAATATCCCTAAGTCAAAAACCTTCGAAGTGTAATTCCCCAATTTCCAAACACACGCACTTCACTCGACTGATAACTTCTTTCGTCAGCATATGGCTTAAGTATTGGAGTTTGGTCGTTAAACCTCCATGACCATAAAAAGTTAATTGTTTTAGCTCCAAATAAAGTTTCAAAAATAAGATCTAAAACACCCCAAAGCACCTCTGAAACTACTGGAGCTTGGTCGAGTTTCTTGAGTCAGGTTCGAGTTCGGGGCGACAAGCGGGTTTCGCTAGAACTGTGGTTGATCGCCTGAGGTTTCCGCGATCCGAAAGGCTCCGTTTGAAAGTTGTCCGATAATTGAGCTGCTGTAATTAAAGTTCACAGTCATCTATATAAAGGTTCATCTTCTTTCTATTTTATTTCCTCTTCAATCATTTGAGTCATCGTATTTTGGTTTAACTTCAAGTTTTAGAGGATTGAATTTTGTTTGTGAGTGTTTATGTTTGGTTCATCATTTTACTTGGCGTCGTTGAAAATCTTGAATGAGTATTGAGTGTTTGTTTTAAATTTTTGGATCACAGAACTTTCATTTTGGTTTTGTATATATTTATTAACCTTTTTTGTTGGGTTAAAAATGACAATATACACTTATCATAAATCTTGCAAGAAATTAGCTATGTTTGTTGCACATTTTTGTAATTGTACTCGATTTTGATTCTTCTAGGCAACATAGATAAACAAGTATTTTTGTTAGATGTTGATCCAAGTCTGTGTTACTCGCAATTTGAGATTGTTGAAAACTTGACATTTGATAACCACGTTATTCACAGGTTATAGTTAGCTTAACTTGCTTCCTGCTTTTAGTCATGCATTCCAATGTTTTGTTTGAGCACTTTGTCTGTGGACTTTTAATTTATTTTTGTGTGCATTCATCGTGATTGCGTACACGTTCGCATGACACAAGTATGATTTAAAAAATGAACATCGTAGTTTGCTTTAGGCGCATTAATTAAATAATTATCATGGCTACGGGTAAGGTTCCCGTGACGTAGTTGTGATTTGTAATTATTATAAATCCGGGTTTGTATTTCATGTGACCCGATTCTAATTTCCAGCAAGGTTAAATAGAACGTGTCGTGAACCATGTGTGCATTTCATGTAGCGTGGCTTACGATGTGTTTTAAATAACCTTGAAGTTTTCCGAAATATTAAAAGTGGCTAAAAAGTTAAAAATACACAATAGGTTTAAAACATATAATTAAATCAGATAATTGAGCCAATAATATTAGTTGAGTGACCGTGCTAGAACCACGGAACCCGTGAATGCCTAACACCTTCTCCTGGGTTGACATAATTCCTTACCCGAATTTCTATGTTCGCAGACTATAAAACAGAGTCAATCTTTCCTCGATTCGGGATTTCAAACTGGTGACTTGGGACACCATAAATTATCCCAAGTGGCAACTCTGAATTTTAAATAAATAATCTCGTCTAGATTGTCACTTAAATTGGAAAAAACTCCCTTAATACCCTTTTACGGGGGTGTAGGTAAAAAGGAGGTGTGACAATAAGCTCACAACTTTACAAGATTCAAGGGTTCTCCCTAAGTACTACAACAAAAGACTAGCTGAGGAAATAAGGAAGAAGGCTGCAACCTAAGCAAAATAACCTAAAGAGGAAATGGTCGTGTAACAATAGTCTCATAACAACATTGTAAGTACTCCGAAGGAAAGTGGCACCTACCGTGGCTAATGAACGAGAAGTAAAATTAAAAGTAGTATTCGAAATCACATGAGTTGTATGAAACCTCCGGCATGCGTGGGAACTAAGACAAGATAAGTATGCATGCAACAAGGGGGCAGAAAGACCATGAAAAGTAATATCTTTCGTTAAAGAAAGCTGAGAAGGAACGAAAGGAATTATTCAATCAATGATCCCGAGTTGGTGACATTATGAAAACAATTAAGAGTTTGGAGTTTTATACCTACGTCATATACAGTCGTAGAAGATTTTGGTATATGTTAAAAGAAAGAATTGAGCCCAGGTCATAGATGAATGATTGAATTGTTAAAGAATTATATCATGAATATCCACCAGCGCCTAGGAAAGTCTAAATTAATAACTAATACCAAGAGCCACAAATCGGAAGATAACTTAAGCATAAAGTCCGATCAAAAGGAGAAGGAAACTATAGAGTTACATCAATAAAGTAAATCAAGAATTTGATTATTGAACCCATAAAATTATGGCCATAGTGATTGAGAACATTACACGATCACTCTTGTATCAGAGGTACAAGTCAAATAGTACAACAACTATATTCTATAACGACTCCATGATAAAGCCAGCTAGAAGAGTACCAACCTTGTAGAAAGTCAGTATGAAGCTCCCACCGGATTGTGTATGCACCAAACATGCAAGTGTTATAATAAGAGCTTCAAGTTGTGGATGTAAATTATACCTATGTGGAAGGGAGGTCATGAAAGAAATAGAAGATATGATGCAAGATTTTAAGGCAAAGGTAGACAATGTACGAGATACTCAACTGTAGAAGGTTGTGAATAGTCCATACTTCGAATAGAAGACCAGAAGCATAGGGATTCAATATCCAGGAATGATAGCGGCATCGTCAGTGGCATACCTTCTAGACTATGGTTTCTAAGTACCGAAAGGTCTAATTAGAGAGTAAAAGAAGAGTTAGAGATGATGTGATATCTCGCTTGATTTTCCAGAATAACATAAGAAAATCTATGGTGCAAGCAATTTGAGGGAAGGTTGCGAACAAGTATGAATAGGTATGTGTAGGTCGCAAGCTAAAGTATGGTAGATCGACAAGGTTATAGGAAGATATGAGTAAGGATAAGAAAAGGTGAGTGAAAAGGTGAAAAGAATGGATAAGTTCTTGGGAATAAGCTCATGAAAATAAGAGAGCTGATGGATTCTCTGAGTTATAGAAGGCTCAGTATATCCAGAATAAACTCAAAGGAGTCTAAGACTAGTAGCATTTAGAAGGGATGGAATGCTGCTCTGGTAGTGGAATAAGGGCGTAATTATGATAGATAAAGGATGGCATTTGGTCCTTCAATTGAGTAATGACTTGAAGAGGATTGCATGAATTGCAAGGGGCTAAAATGCCCATATAAGGTGAGTCACGTTGGGATGCTATAAAGTACGGTTATGGAAGTATAGTATCACCCCTAGGTGGATCAATCTAATTACTCCGGATGTCCTTATGAGACGCGAGACCCAGCGGCGGTGTTACATAAGAGATCAAGTTATCGGTGGTAGATGATGGATTAACCTTATGGTAAATCGACAATAGATGGATAAAAGTTTAACAGTATGAGATGAGATTAGACCATCTGTCTTAAGGATAAGCAATGAGAGTAACCTGAAGTTAGTTGTAGACCTCAGTAACGATAAATCGAAGTAAGGATTATGGTATAGTATGACCTATGTAGATGCAGTAAAGTCATACGGATGGATAACTAGGTCAAAGAAATAAGATATAGCTATATTCGCAAGTTCTACAAAGTATCGAGTGAAGAACTTCAATACACCTATAGATGCCCGGAGAGGCATCCTATTAAGCCTTGTATATGTTTACAAAGCAAGGCCTAGAGATTGGCTAAAAGCTGGAGGAAAAAGGAGAGAAGAGTTGCATAGGCACACTAACAAGGTCAGTATCGTTGAGGCTGCATGGTAGGAGGTAGCAACAGTTACGTGAATGGAAGGAATTCGATCACAAGTCATGGCATGGGAAAGAGGCCTAAAAGGGGGAATGCCCTGACCTTTGGATTTATTCACAAAACAACTACCTAAATGGCAAGGTGAGTATTAAGGTATCCACATGAGCTATAAGTTATGAAAATGATAAGAGCATCAGTCAACATTCGATGACGAATGTACCAAAAGGGAGAATGATGTTATGCCCCACAATATTACGTCGATGATGTTATGCCTTGAAGTATTACACTACGATGATGTTACTCTTCACGGTATTAAATTACGACGATGTTGCACCTTGTAGTATTGTATGTTGAATTTGTCGTAAGGTAATGTACATCAATCCAAGGAAACGATTATTTGGAGATAATAAGGATTATGCTATTTCAAACAAGTGATGAGTAAATTCGTGAAGGTGAGATGGGAAGCAAGTCAAAGAAAATAAATTTTCATCCACGTTTGACATGTTGGGATAAAATACGGGCCGAGTGTTAATACCCGATATTTATGGACTAATTCATACAAGGTACCATATGACCATGAGAGTAAGGTGTATAAGGTATGTTAAAAGTGAGTAGTATTTTAAGCAAGTTGAGATAATTCTCAATTACGTGGGTAATTGGTTTATTATTGGTTAGTGGGAGATTAATAAATTATTAATTAATTAAAAAAATTGGATAAATTTGAAAATCTTTACCTTTAACGTGGCATCTAGCCAATTCCTAACCAAATGACTCTTAGTCATTTCGGTTAGGTGGAAAAATACTACAAAACACTTCTTTCTTATATATATCTTGAATACAAGACCTTATAAACAAAATTCCTTCAATTCCTTATGATCAGAAGTGAGTTCTTATAAGTTTTAAACAAAGTTCATTCTCAAAAATTCTACTATCTTAGCAAATCTCATAAGTTTCAACAAAAACTTCTTGCCACCAAATTTATACAAAAAAATCCAACAAGAATTATTAGAATCTTAACAACAAAAAAATTTGCAGTTCCAAAGGAGTACGATGTAAATTTTTTCAAGAATATCATACGGATTTTTCCCTACTCCAGGTATGTTAAGGCTATCCCTTCATTCGTTTTGGCATAATCTAAATTATACAAAAGAAACGGGCAAACACACGGTTTCTATAAATTACTCTATTCATAGAAATACTAGGGGTATCTATATTCTTGATTCCCCATGTGAAGTATTATTATCTTCTGTTCATGGGTCTCAGAAAAATAAGTATTTGATAAAGTTTATCCGAAAGGCATATTGAGTTTTATGGCATTCCGAGAAATCTTATTAACATATTTCTTATGCATTTCATGCATTTATGCATGTACATTGACCCATGACTCAGACAGTATTATATACGCGTATATACATATATATATGTATGTATATGGGATATGAAAAAAGGTTAAGGCGTTATATACGCACCACCACCTGATCAGCTAGTATACGTTGATGATTTTTCCCACAGTGGCCGAGATAATATGATGGGATGCCCTCACAGGCTTGATGATGTTATGAACAAATGTACCTATGCATGACATGACATTCATATGTATATGCATGACACTATAATTATTTCATGATTTACAGAGTTATCCAAACTTAGAGGTTGAGTCATTTACTCTATATTTCTTCCATGTTTGTTGTGTACTTATTCATGAGCCTTACATACTCGGTACATTTTTCGTACTGACGTCCCTTTGGCCTGGGGACGCTGCGTTTTATGCCCGCAGGTCCCGATAGACTGGTCGAGTGTCACGACCCCAAACCGGCCCAGTCATGATAGAGCCTCTCGTGAAGACAAGGCCAGCCGACACAACACTCACCTTAACCCTTTAAGCATTAAGAGTCATTTTTAAGTCTTTAAATTAAACAATGTTTCATAATAAAATCCTGGAATAACAGTGCGGAATAAAATACCAGCCCGACATCGGGGTGTCACTAGTCATGAGCAACTATCAAGGTCTGAATACAACAAAAGTCTAAAAATATACTAAATATAGTAACAACAATGAGGGGAAGGAAGCAGTGCTACGAACGTCATGCAACCACCTTGCCAACTCTGATGACTCCGCGACTGAGCTATCAACACCCGCTACCGGGTTCCGATATACCTGAATCTGCACACGAGGTGCAGGGAGTAATGTGAGTACTCCAACCCAGTAAGTAATAAGAGTAAATAAAGGTTGAGCAGTAGGAAACAATGAATCCACATTTACGCTGGGTTCAATAAACACAACAAGCTTTCAAATCATAATACGAGTCAATCTTCCCTTTTAAAATCCAGCTTTTAGTAAAAATCATCTTTGAAATACCTTCCAACAGTTTCAGTAGGGGTTCAATACCATTTAAAATAATAATAGAGATTAAAGTCATAATCGGCCCCTCGGGCAAAACATAGTTCTTAAAACAGCCCCTCGAGCAAAACAGTAATCACAAACACTTCATAACTTGAAAATCTCAGTGGAAATAACCGATGTCAAATCAGTGATTCATTTCTGAACATCTCATAAACCCCAGTTTAAATAAAAGTTGTTTTAAAACATTTGTGCAACTTTCCGACAGAGGCTCAATATAAATATGAGTGAAAATAGTCAGTAAATCAACATATTCGATAGAAACTCATTTTAAGAGGAGTGAAATCAATAAGTCCATAAACAGACCTCTGAGGCAAAACACCACTCATATGCATGTATATATCTATCGCCCCTCGGGATAGCCTCTCTGTCACTCATGACTCAACTCTTACCAATCAGTACTCGCACTCAGCATTCACGCTCAATTGGTACCATATAGTAACCGCTGCGGCGTGCAGCCCAATCCGTATATCTCTCACAATAACTGAAATCAAAGTAACCGTTGCGGCGTGTAGCCCGATCCATGCATCGCTGTGGCGCACAACCCGTTCCATATAAATAGTCCACTGCGCTCACTGGGGGTGTGCAGACTCCGGAGGGGCTCCTACAGCCCAAGCGCTATATTGTTGTGGCGCACAGCCCGATCCATATAGGTATTGCTGCGGCGTGCAGCCCGATCCATATACATACATACATATATATATATATATATATATATATATATATATATATTGCTGCGGCGTGCAGCCCGATCCAAAGATATATAATCCTCACAACTAGGCCCTCGGCTTCTCTCAGTCATTAACCTCACTATCAGACTCTCAGTCTATCTCAGTCATCAATCCCACAATCAGACCCTCGGTCTATCTCAGTAAAACAGGGAACTCTACCCAAAACAATTTCCACATGTTTAGAATATGGTGATAAATCCAGATTTGAGCAGTAAACAGGTAAAACATGACTGAGAATATGCTTTCAAACAAATAGAGTGAGGAAAGATAGTAAAAATGACCCTAAGGGTCTCAACAAGTCGGCACAAGGCCCCAAACATGGCATACAACCCAAAAATATTATAATGTCAAACAATTAACTATCAAATACGCATTAAAATATTCGTTCGGGATGGACTAGGTCACAATCCCCAGCGGTGATCTACCTCACGCTCGTCATCCATCGTGCAAGTCACCTCAAAGTAACACAACGACGTATAATCCGGGGTTTCAAACCCTCAGGACAATATTTACAATAGTTACTTACCTCGATCCGGTCCAAAATCTAGCCTGCGATGCCTCACCCGCACGAATCGACCTCCGGATGCTCCAAATCTAGCCACAATCAGTACATAATCATTAAAATATGCTAAGGGGGCGAAGCTCACTCCAAAATATCCAATTTAACATCAAAATCCCAAAATGGCTCAAACTCGAGCCCCGGGCCCACTTCTCGAAACTCAGAAATTTTTACATCAACGGGTTCCTTATCCTTCCACGAGTTTAATTATACGAATTTTACCAAAATCCGACAACAATTCGGCCTCCAAATCTAAAATTTTTGTTTTTGAAAAGTTTACAAATTTTCTCCAATTTCTTCTATTTGATTTACTAATTCTTGATGAAAATAACCATGGAATTATTAAATATAATCACTTTTGGATATAGAACACTTACTCTAATCCATATGGTGAAAATCGCTTCAATCCGAGCTCCATAGCTCCTGTACACGGGTATATATACTGTACATGGATATTGTACATGGGTACCCTTTTGGATACAGTACTGCTCATATATATTGTACATGGGTACTGTACACGGATACTGTTCATACTTACTGTACATGGTACTGTTCACGGATACTGTTCACGCATACGCGATTACTGTTCACACGTGTGAAAAATGCAGAAACTGTCCAGAAAATTGCAGCAGCTTTTCTTTTCAATAAAAAGGCTCTAACTCCATCATACAAACTCGGAATTCAATGATTCATGTTCCTATGAGTCACAAATAATAATACGAACATAGCCCTTCAGTCGAAACTCAATTCGGAGCTCATTTGCTCAGTTCAATACCTATTTCGCTTGTTAAACAATTAACTCATGTTTCATGTCAAAAACCCAATCGCGACTTGATGAAATTAGACCATACTTTCCAAATCAGTCCTATAATTCATTACCAAAATTCTGGAAATATCGAAATCAAATTTCGATCTCTAGAGCTAAAAATGGACCTTTGGATCATTACATGCTTATAATCAAAACGCCAAAATCTTCCAAAAACTCTTCCAAAACATATCCGAGCCTCATGGGACCCCGACCAAACTTGCCAACATAATTCATAATATCATTAAAACCTGTTCCAATCATCAAAATACCTCAAACAACATCAGAATACCCAAAATTCATCGAATTCAAGCCTAAGTTTCCAAAAACTTCCCAAATACACTTTCGATCAAAAACTCGACCAAACAACGTCCAAATGACTTGAAATTTTGCACACACATCACAAATGTCATAACAAAGCTACATGAACTCTCGTAATTCTATTCCGACCCTCAGATCAAAATCTCACCTATCAACCGGAATTCGCCAAAATATTAACTTTGCCAATTCAAGCCAAATCCTTCCACGGACTTCCAAAATGCATTCTGATCGCGCTCCTAAGTCATAAATCACCCAACGAAGCTATCCAAATCATAAAATTTCTGATCCGAGCTCATATAAAAATAAGTCAACTCTTAGTCAAACCTTTCAAATTCAAAGCTTTCAATGAGTCTGTTCCTTCAAATTCATTCTGATTTTTCCTGAAAACCAAAACCAACGATCTACATCAGTCATAATACGTTACACGGGGCAAGTCATGCCCGGGAACTGGCGATCAAAGTGCAAAATTTCAAAACGACCGGTCGAGTCGTTACAGACTCCCCCACTTAAACACACGTTCGTCCTCGAACGTACCAGAGCTGTTCTAAAAGCCCACCAATCGCTGAATAACCTTACCGTGCATATAGCCGGGGGTGATCCCACGTCACCCTATCTCATATAGGTCTGATAACACCATTTAACTAAAATTACACAATCCAATCTAGCCCATAAACCATAGAACCACATTTTCACTTCTGAAACGATCAATACGATCAAAACCTCACACCTGTACTTTGAATAGACCCGAACTAGCTGTAGTAAACCATGCTTGAAACCTTGGGAGCAATACCATGATATACCATATAACGCTAACACTCACAGCAATAACTTCTATTCACAGCAGCTACCCATAACAACCAAATACCGATAGAAAACCTCTTATCAACTAAAGTCTCATTCCAACACTTTCATATACTGCCAACGATAAATGAAACGCAATAAACCATAACCATTTCTCAGATCAACAATTCATGAAACCATTTCTCCTCTGGCAATTACCATAGCAAATTTTGTTTTGAACCGAACCTCGATGTTTACCCATCAAACATGCTGAAATCGAATCTGTTTATTTTCATTAATGATCCCAATGATCTCTTATGACCCAACACACTACCCTGGTGATATGTCACACCAATAGAGTCCTAAGCCACATCTAGCATAATACGCGCACCAATAAGTAATGGTCTGAACATACTCAAATCAAGAAAATAACTCAAATGAAAGAGTTGTACCTCAAGCTCACCAGTACTATCACAATGTAGGGCTAAGAACCCGTCTCACATCATAGAATAGGACACACGAATCTAACCCGCAAGGTCATATCTCCACAGAGCTTCGCTACAATGCGCGATCATATCCAAACACTGCTCCACATAGGACACCTCAAGTCACTATGCTCAAAATTGACAACCACACACAATTTGATGTCTGGAACCAAAGAAAATCATTACACCAACGGTGAAACAAGTAACATATACCACGCAAACCCGATAGGACATAACCGTTACACCATTCACCGAGTAACACCCGATTACTCTTCCCGCTCGACTTCCATTATGAACCCCATTAGAACTGCACCATATGTTCCTATAACCAACAAATCATAACGCCTCGCAACACAGAAAGGTAACTCATAGGTCTCCCCAGATTACTAATAAGCTCAATAACAGACGAATTAACACACACCTCACCATTGGCAACTCGAAGTCAACCAAGCCGTCGTGATACAAAACACACATTCATATAGGTCTACCAATGATGGAATCATAGTACATACTAATATCTGACTAACCTACCCACATCTTGCCATTCACAACCACAAGCTAACCTGTATATGAGAGCTCCCAGTCTCCAAGTCCATAAAATACACGAATTACCATATCCGATCCCAATTCCGCCACTCTCATATATAACTCACCTCTAGTACCCAATCATCCCACGAGAGATACTCTATGATTTTTCTGTGTTGCTAAGCAAATTTGAATATCAACAGCCGATCTGACGAAAAGTGTTGCAATACTACCGAAGTACCATCAACTTAATCACATTGCCTCTTACGGGAACACATACCCTCGTCAATCACCTCAATTAGCATTACCATTTCTTAATCATCTTTAGATCATTTCTCAAATCATCTGAAGCTCATTTCTCTAATTATCTAAAAGTGTCCGTGAAACACCCAACTCATTATCTCATAAGCATCCAAAGAGTTAATCATATCCTCACCATACCAACTCGGCCTACTACCAAGCTATCCTAGCTATCTGAATTCCCTTCTGATTTACCTTCAACTTGATACTCATTCTTTCTATAACATTACAATTCTTTCAACCCAGACTTACCACACGGAACCCAAGCGTAAAACCACATTGTCTAAGGCTCATAAGCTGCCGAATACTTTCTCAGATATTCCCACGAGCACCATGATCAAAATACTTTATCCTGAAGAGACTTTATGCGAATCTAAATCCGCTACCTTTACTTCATGATATTTATACATAGAATCCCATAATTACATAGAAGTTCCACAAGTCTTGAACCCTTCCAATGAAAACTCGATTTCTAGCCACATATACTACTTTGAGATACCCAATTGTTACATGTAGAATCTTGAACACATTAGAACCTTTCTCGAGAGTCATTCACACTATTCCAACTGCAATTAGCCTAATCAAATGAACAGACCACCCGTACATCATTAGCAATCTGACACCGCAAGATGTAGCCTTATCTCAATACAACCAAGCAACCTCCTGCTCTATGCACCGAGCACCCTTTACCAACGATAACTCAAGACATCCCGTAATTCTCTTTCTCCGTAAAAGTATAACCTTTGTCAAAATCTTCCTTTACTCGAGCCATTCTCGGTCTCAATTTTCGCAAGTCATAGCTAATTCACTCGTAAGCCTCAAACTGAAACCAACATAGCATCTAACCGTGCAATCAACTACTCACAGCAGACTCCCCCACTTGGCTCGAATGTATAGATCAAGATACCCTCAATAACTCATAACACTTTTACTTTATTGATGCCACAATACCATAATGAGATTAAACTCAAATCATTTGTAAGCTTGTGAAAACACAGATCATCAGTACTATAAACCTTCTGCAAATCTAGCATTCATCCCCACAACAGTTAAGCCCACTCTCTTAAGCGACCCGAAATTTCAAATTTCAACACGTACTTTTCACTTACACATGAGATCTTCTAATATACACATAAGGATCACACCACTTCAGAACACTCCACAGGAGATAACCCGCCTGCTTTGCCTCAATATAACATTTCTGTATACCTTCCACCGTTATACACATTACACAGTCACTTAGTATTCCTAAGTCTGAACTCATACCACAACATGAAATATACTTCACTCCAACTAGGGGACATGAAAAGATTTTTCACATGCCCATAACTCGGGGCTACCCATCCAATCACAATAGAAATCAAACACTTAATAGTTCATCTATCATCCAGCAAACCTTCTTCGTCACTTTCAAGTCATATAGATACATCTCGCAGTACTAACATACTCGCCACATACCTATCCAATCATCATTCCCACTAATAGGGACAATACCGAACATATAAGTTCAAAACACTTGCTCACACAATCAGCACCTCGATGCTCAATCCCTAAGCAAAGATCCGGCCTCAAGTCCTTCAGACTGGCCCAACCTCAACTCAAAGAGATCACATCTCGCCCCTGGATTAGGGGATCACAAGCTAACAAGGCACATCTGATACTGAGCGTGCATGCGCGTATGCGAACAATGGAAGGAATTTAAAGAGTTACTTCCCAAGCTGAATCAAAGACGCACGATAAGAATTCCAAGAATGTGAAGTTTTTCCTAAAGGTTCTGCAGCCTCTCGAGGATAAATACAGACGTCTCTGTACCGATCTGCAAGACTCTACTAAACCTGCTCATAACTCGTGAGACCGATGTAACCTAGGCTCTGATACCAACTTGTCACGGCCCCAAACCGACCCGGTCGTGATGGCACCTCTCGCGAAGACAAGGCCAGCCAACAGAACACTCACCTTAACCCTTTAAGCATTAAGAGTCATTTTTAAGTCTTTAAATTAAACAATGTTTCATAATAAAATCCTGGAATAACAGTGCGGAATAAAATACCAGCCCGACATCGGGGTGTCACTAGTCATGAGCAACTATCAAGGTCTGAATACAACAAAAGTCTAAAAATGTACTAAATACAGTGACAACAATGAGGGGAAGGAAGCGGTGCTGCGAACGTCATGCAGCCACCTTGCTAACTCTGATGACTCCGCGGCTGAGCTATCAACACCCGCTACCGGGTTCCGATATACCTGAATCTGCACACGAGGTGCAGGGAGTAATGTGAGTACTCCAACCCAATAAGTAATAAAAGTAAATAAAGGCTGAGCAGTAGGAAACAATGAATCCACATATACGCTGGGTTCAATAAACACAACAGGCTTTCAAATCATAATATGAGTCAATCTTCCCTTTTAAAATCCAGCTTTTAGTAAAAATCATCTTTCAAATACCTTCCAACAGTTTCAGTAGGGGTTCAATACCATTTAAAATAATAATAGATATTAAAGTCATAATTGTAAGCACGTGATTTTTGCCCTATATGAGAATTACTCCCAAAAAATTCAAAAATAAAGTAATTTTTCTTGGTGTGCAATTTTGTGATAATTTGAATAATTATTTGTATTTGTCTGTGCATGTTTATTTGTTAAATTAATAAAAATACAAAAAAATGTCGCATTTTGCATGTAGGATTTAATTCTACAATTTTTAGTAATTGAATTTGTTTTACAAAAAATAAAATTTCAAAAATAGGCATCATTTGCATTTTTAGCATTTAATATCCAAATATACAATTTTATGCTTAATTATTACTTAATTGTGCGTTAATTGTTATTGGGAGTTAATATGCGCTTTTATAACTTAATTTAGTTCTTGAATAATAGTTGAAGTATTTTTATAATTTAGTTTTAGAAAAATAAAAGAAGAAAAGAGAGCAAAAATATAAAGAAAGTCGGAATTGGGCCTCTTCTTCGATTTCAAGCCACAGGCCCAAAAAATGGCCCAATCTTCCCTACGACCCAGTCCATTTCGAACTGGGTCGACCCAGTCCATAACCCAACATCCTTTGTCTTTCATTTTTTACAAAAAAAAAACAAAAACAAAATCAAGAAAACCCTAACCTAAACACTAAACTACCCCCCCCCCTTTTCTATCTTTCTTCTTCTTCTTCCTCAAGAAAGACAAGCTCCATCAATGGCTACTTCACTATCTCCACCACAACCACCCCTTCACCACATAACCATGGCTGCCCTCAAGCTTCACCATTGTCGTTTTTTTTGCGCCATGGTTGCCCGCGTTTGCTTTCATCTTCTTCGTCGAGCTCAAGCTTGAGCTCGACATCCATGGACGACCACTGCTTCCCAAGCAGCCATGGCTGCGTTCCTCGTCATCGACCAGCGTAGCCACTCCAACCCTCAACCCCAGTCACGCCGGAAAATACCCTCGACCAACGAAGGAGGAACCCCATCGCTGCGGCTTCCCTTCCTCCTTCCAGCTGCCTCGCGACTGCTGCTGCCATGGTCTCCACTGCTGCTGCTGTTCGGCGTCGATCAACTGCTACTCCTTCACCAAAGTACGTTGACAAAGCTTCTCCGTTGCCGCAACGCTGCCAGCCCGTCCGTTGTTGCCTTATCTGTTGTTTCAACGACTTCCATGGCCATGTTTCGGTTCTTTCGTTGCCATGGACACAGCTAGATTGCTGCGCACGTTGCCGTTTCTGCTATTCCTTCATCTTCTTCGTGTTTCATAGTTGTTTTGAACCAGTTAGTTTGGTTTTGAGTCTATTTCGTTTTTATATTTTTCGAAGTAAAAGTCGATAAATGTTCAATCCTTGCTTTGTTCATGTCTATCGTTTGAATTAATTTTTTGTTCATGTTCATGTGCTTTGTTAAATTAATTTTCAGATTTCAAAATAGAAGTTTAATTAGTTGTTTTCATATTCATTTCATGTTTGTATTATTGTTTAAGTGAATATTTGTTAGTTTGATGTTTGTTAGATTCAAATTGAAATTTAATTAACTATTTCTTCAATTTGTTTCATGTGTTTATGTATTGTTAGAAATTGTTAATATTGTTAAGTTCAAGCTTAAGTTCATAATTGTTTATTCGTCGATCTTGTTATTTGTCTAAAAAGAATTTAGTTGTGTTAAAGGAAATATATTGATTTAATCGTTTTAATCCGTCATGTTTGTTGTGTTAAAATAGATTCATTCATGTTCATACTTTGTTTGGATGATCTTGAATCCGAATTTTGTATAGTTTGATTTCTTGTTTACCATTTGTGATTATTTCTTGAATTTGTCTCATAAAGTTTAATATAGGAATTGTTGTTGTAATGTTGTTAGAGTAGTTGATTTTAAGTTCAATATTATTGAATTTAGAAATCAAAATATACTTGTTTGTTGTTGTTGTTGAATCCGAAAATAGGATTGTTTGTTGCTAAAATATTGTTCAATCAAATTTTAGTTGTTCTTTGTTGTTCAATTTGTGTTCATGTGATTTGTTGTTGAAATGTTGTTGAAATCATGTTCATGTGATTTGTTGTTGAAATGTTGAAGAAATCATGTTCATGAATTTTGTTGTTTGAACATTGTTAGAAATTAATCATATTGTCTATATTTTGGTTAAGTTATTGATGTGTTATAGCTGATGGGTAGTTTGGTAATTTATAGTACTTTCGGGGGTAAAATAGTAATTTGCAATAGGGTCGGAGGGTTAGTTTAGGAATTGTACATTTTGTAATTGTTTATATGAAGCATGGGGGACAAAATGAAATGGGGTGGGTTGTGATATAGTTATTTAATATAAAGGGGGGACAAGACAAAATTTAGTGGGGGGAATCTTGTATTATTTTATGTTAGGCATGGGGGACAAAATATAATGGGGTGGTGTGATATATTTATTTAATGTAATGGGGATGAGTGAGAAGATAATGGGTTGGGTAGAGAAAAAGTATTGATTTTAATTGATTGAAAGATTTATGAGATGGGTTATATATAGGAAGTCTTGAAATCAGATTTTAGAGAACACAGGAGAGAGAGATACGAGACAAGAAAAAATACACATACAGATAGAGAGAAAAAACGGACAGAGAATAGAAGAGAGAAAAAAGGGCTGAACATTTAAGAGAAAGAAAAATTCCGAAAAATATTTAAGCTTTCAAAAATAAAATAAAAACTAAAAAATTCTTTTGCTTTCTTTCTTTGTTTGAAATTAGTATTAATGGTTGTTGTTTCATTCAAAGCTTGAAGCTTTTGTTTTTTTTGGGATTACTGTTCTACTGGTTTGCAAACTCTGTTCCTGGGTTGTTTCTGCTGCTGGACTATTGTTGCTGTATTGTTATTACTGTCGCTGATTCTTATCATCATTTTCTTTTGCTTCCAATATCAGGTACATATCTGTAAACTCATATTGCGAAAAGCTTCAACGTTGCCAAATAAATGAAGTTTGGAGTTATATTCACTTAAGTCTATTAGTTTAAATTTCAGTTTGTTTCAGTTGGTTAACAAAGTAGTATGCTTGACATGAAGACTATTATCTAATCGTTTTCTTTTAAAAGTTTGCATAAGTTTTGTAATAATGTTGTCCATTTCGAAATCTCATTAGTATAGTTATATTTGAATTGTCAAAATAGGGAATATGACATAAAAATGGGCCATTGATTACATCTCGTAACATTGTTAGCTAAATGTAAAGTAGAAAAGAAATATCAAGAAAACTACATTACTAACCTCTGTTGTTGAATAAGGTTAAAATGATGTTGATTGTATTTTTTCATATACGGTAAGATAACGGGTATATGTATAACCATAAGAAAGGTGAATTGATTAGCTTGTTACGAAGTTAGAATATTATGAATGGTTCAGACGAACAACTACGTTGTATATAAAGCAATTTTATTGAATCAATTTGTAATATTTCTTTTTCTTATCAACTTGACTCTTATCTTCCATTGCAAACATTAACCAAACCATTGTAACTTTGGACTAAAACAAATACATGAGAAGGACCTGAGATTTATAAACGAATCGTGGTATTTTATGTAAAAGATATATAGAAGAAGAGTTCGCCTTAAATGAAACAATGAAGATTCTGCGGAAACTATTAATTTGTTTATCATTTTAAGTTCTTTCCCAATTTTATACACGATTCGATTTATGGACATCCAAATGTTGTATCCACGAAAAAATGTTAGTTTTAGATACATATTGTCTGTTTTCTTTTTCACGTCATTAATTCTTTAAAATTTGAGGTATATGATTCATATGTGTAAAACAAGGCTCGCGGTCAACACATAATAACAATTTGTAGAGAACCTTATCAAGAATATTTTTGTGATTAGGGATACGTTCGCGTAACCTTGATTATACTTCTAAAGGCGATTCGGATTATGCGTTCGCGCAACTTCGAGCAAATTTTTACTAAAAAGAGATTTCTCGGAGAATATCATTATTAATTTCATAAAAACCCGAGATGTGATGTTCACTACTTAATTATACCAAAGGGCGAATGTTCTTGATTTTATTTAAAGCATAATTTCGAAAATGATTATTTTAATAAAAATATTATCTATATTATTGTGTACACGTGCGCGTGACACAACTCCGCATGTTTTAAAAATATAATTTATAACACGAATATACGTACGCGTGATTCGATTCAAAGAAGGGTCTTTAAATCTAAATAGAAGCGGTAACAATAAAATCATGCAATAAAAATGTATTTAACAAATCAAAATAATCAAGCCGAATATAACAGTTGAGCGACCGTGCTAGAACCACGGAACTCGGGAATGCCTAACACCTTCTCCCGGGTTAACAGAATTCCTTATCCGGATTTCTGGTGCGCAGACTGTTAAATAGAGTCATTCTTTTCCTCGATTCGGGATTAAACTGGTGACTTGGGACACCCTAAATCTCCCAAGTGGTGACTCTGAAACAAACAAACAAATCCCGTTTCGACTGTCCTTTAATTGGAGAAAACTCCCTACGCACCCTCGCGGGCGCGGAAAAAGGAGGTGTGACAATAATCGGCCTCTCGGGCAAAGCATAGTTCGTAATAAAGCCCCTCGGGCAAAACAGTAATCACAAACACTTCATAACTTGAAAATCTTAGTGGAAATAACCAATGTCAAATCAGTGATTAATTTCTGAACATCTCATAAACCCCAGTTTAAATAAAAGTTGTTTTAAAACATTTGTGCAACTTTCCGACAGAGGCTCAATATAAAGATGAGTGAAAACAGTCAATAAATCAACATATTCGATAGAAACTCATTTTAAGAGGAGTGAAATCAATAAGTCTATAAACAGGTCTCTCAGGCAAAACACCACTCATATGCATGTATATATCTATCGCCCCTCGGGATGGCCTCTCTGTCACTCGTGACTCAACTCTTACCAATCAGTACTCGCACTCAGCATTCACGCTCAATTGGTACCATATAGTAACCGCTGTGGCGTACAACCCAATCCGTATATCTCTCACAATAACTAAAATCAAAGTAACCGCTGCGGCGTGCAGCCCGATCCATGTATCGCTGTGGCGCACAGCCCGATCCATATAAATAGTCGACTGTGCTCATTGGGTGTGTGCAGACTCCGGAGGGGCTCCTACAGCCCAAGCGCTATATTGATGTGGCGCGCAGCCCGATCCATATAGGTATTACTGCGGCGTGCAGCCCAATCCATATACATATATAAATATATATATATATATATATTTATATATCCATTGTTGCAGCGTGCAGCCCGTTCCATAGATATATAATCCTCACCACTAGGCCATCGGCCTCTCTCAGTGATTAACCTCACCATCAAACTCTCAGTCTGTCTCAATCATCAATCTCACAATCAGACCCTCGGTCTATCTCAGTAAAACAGGGAACTCAGCCCAAAATAATTTCCACATGTTAAGAATATAGTGATAAAGCCAGATTTGAGCAGTAAACAGGTAAAACATGACTGAGAATATGCTTTCAAACAAATAGAGTGAGTAAAGATAGTAAAAATGCCCCTAAGAGTCTCAACAAGTCGGCACAAGGCCCCAAACATGGCATACAACCCAAAAATATAATAATGTCAAACAATTAACTATCAAATACGCATTCAAATGATCATTCGGGATGGACTAGGTCACAATCCCGAGTGGTGCTTTACCCTACGGTCGTCATCCAGCGTGCACGTCACCTCAAAGTAACACAACGACGTATAATCCAGGGTTTCAAACCCTCAGGACAGTATTTACAATCATTACTTACCTTGATCCGGTCCAAAATCTAGCCCGCGATGCCTTGCCCGCACGAATCGACCTCCGGATGCTCCAAATCTAGCCATAGTTAGTACATAATCTATAAAATATTCTAAGGGAGCGAAGCTCACTCGAAAATATCCAATTTAACATCAAAATCCCGAAATTGCTCAAATCCGAGCCCCGGGCCCACTTCTCGAAACTCAGAAATTTTTACATCAACGGGTTCCTTAACCTTCCACGAGTTTAATTATACGAATTTTACCAAAATCCGACAACAATTCGGCCTCCAAATCTAGAATTTTCGTTTTTGAAAAGTTTACAAATTTTCTCCAATTTCTTCTATTTGATTCACTAATTCTTGATGAAAATAACCATAGAATTATTAAATATAATCACTTTAGGATATAGAACACTTACCCCAATCCATATGGTGAAAATCGCTTCGAATATCGCTTCAATCCGAGCTCTATTGCTCCAAAAATGAGATATTGTTCATGCTTACTGTACATGGTACTGTACACAAATACTGTTCACGCAGGTGCGGTTACTGTTTACACGTGCGAAAAATGCAGAAACTTCCTAGAAAATTGTAGCAACTTTTCTTTTCACTAAAAAGGCTCTAACTCCATCATACGAACTCGGAATTCGATGATTCGTGTTCCTATGAGTCACAAATAATAATACGAACATAGCCCTTTAGTCGAAACTCAGTTGGAGCTCATTTGCTCAGTTCAATACCCATTTCGCTCGTTAAACAATTAACTCATGTTTCGTGTCAAAAACCCAATCGCGACTTGATGAAATTAGACCATACTTTCCAGATCAGTCCTATATTTCATTATCAAAATTCTGAAAGTCTCGAAATCAAATTTCGATTTCTAGAACTAAAAATCGACATTTGGATCATTACATGCTTATAATCAAAACGCCAAAATCTTCCAAAAACTCTTCCAAAACATATCCGAGCCTCATGGGACCCCGACCAAACTTGCCAACATAATTCATAACATCATTAAAACCTGTTCCAATCATTAAAATACCTCAAACAATATCAGAATACCCAAAACTCATCGAATTCAAGCCTAAGTTTCCAAAAACTTCCGAAATACACTTTCGATCAAAAAGTCGACCAAACGACGTCCAAATGACCTGAAATTTTGCACACACATCACAAATGTCATAACAAAGTTACAGCAACTCTCGGAATTCTATTCCGACCATCGGATCAAAATCTCACCTATCAATCGGAATTCGCCAAAATATTAACTTTGCCAATTCAAGCCAAATCCTTCCACGGACTTCCAAAATGCATTCCGATCGCGCTCCTAAGTCATAAATCACCCAACGAAGATATCCAAATCATAAAATTTCTGATCCGAGCTCATATGCAAATATGTCAACTCTTAGTCAAACCTTTCAAATTCAAAGCTTTCAACTGAGACTGTTCCTTCAAATTCATTCTGATTTTTCCTGAAAACCAAAACCAACGATCTACATCAGTCATAATACGTTACACGGGGCAAGTCATGCCCGGGAACTGGAGATCAAAGTAGAAAAGTTTAAAACGACCGGTCGGGTCGTTACATCGAGAGCCCTCCAAGTAGGCTATCAGCTCAGCGGAAGATGTTGGTGCGCTCCATTTGCTTCCGAGTTACTTGTTTGGTTAGTATGATTTAGACGTGTATTGTTTGGTATGGTGGGACTCTGTGCCAACCTTTATGACATTTATGTACTCTTTAGGCTTGTAGATATATGTCGTGTACGTGAAAGATTGTATGGCCTTGTCAGCCTATGTTTTGAGTTTGTAAATAATCATGTTTGCCTATTAGGCCCGAATGCCACGTGTATATGATGATGTAATAAGAAAGATAAGTTATGTTGGTACTCGGTTGAGTAAGGTACCGGGTGCCCGTCGCGGCCTATTGGTTTGGGTCGTGACATTAATGGTCATTGAGAATCAAAAATTCTCCGATATCATCAAACTTGGTAAAAGTGTCGAAGAAGGCATCAAGAGCGGGATGGTAACAAAATTTTAGGCACTACAGACCACAAACAAAGCATTACAATCAGGCAACATATCAAATAAGAAAGATGAGGGGGCAGTAATGGTGGCTCAAGGCCCAAAATCTCCACTCACATATCAAACACCTCCACCTACATACCAAACACCTCCACTCACATACCAACCCTCATCTCCCAGATATTCCCAACCAGCCACTGCCTATCACACCTATAATTCTCAAACATCTCATTTTCAGTCACCTCCGACTCGCCAAAACTACCCAAGACCCCGCCCTAACTTTGATCGCAAACTATCTAGATAATACACTGCTATTGCTGAACCCATCGACCAACTATATGAAAGGTTGAAGGCCGCTGGTTACGTCACTCCTATTCCCGCTGTGGCACTGGAGAACCCGTCTCAATGGGTCAATGTTACACCCCGCACTATTACGATAATGTTACGTCCTACAGTATTATATTATGATGATATTACGCCTCGCAGTATTATATTACGATGATATTATGCCTTGTAGTATTATATTACGATGATGTTACGCTTCGCAGTATTAAGTTACGACGATGTTGCACCCTGTAGTATTGTACGTTGAATTTGTCGTAAGGTAATTGACATCAGTCCAAGGAAAAGATTATTTGGAGATTATAAGGATTATAAGTGATGAGTAAATTTGTGAAGGTGAGAGGGGAAGCAAGTCGAAGAAAATGAATTTCATTGAAATTTGGCATTTTGGGATAAAATACGACCCGAGCTAAAATACCCGGTATTTTTGGACAAGTACATACAAGGTACCACATGGCCATGATAGTAAGGTATGTGAAAAGTGAGTAATATTTTAAGTAAGTGGAAATAATTTTTAATTATACGGGTAATTGGTTAATTACCGGGTAACGGGACATTACTTAGTTAACTAATAAGTGGATAAAATTTAATAAGTTTCACCCCCTCTAACGTGGCAGCTAGACACATTGTAAAGAAGTGACTAAGTCATTTCTTTTATAGGAGGCAATTAAATAACAAAGGAATAGACACTACATGTCTTGTGAATTATTTTACAATTCAAAGACATTAAAGTTTGGCAAAAACACAAAAAAGTTAGCCTTCTTGTTCATGTCTTGAAGACATTAGTTTTCTTTAGCTATTTCAAAAACTTTCATCAATCAGAACCTTATGACTTTTACAATTCCAAAGGGCATTAGCATTTTACAATCCAAAGAACATTAGCTACTTCAAAGCTTTCAACAATTAAAACGTTAGAACAGTGATGATTCAAGCTCCCACAAAGAATATTATACGGACTTTTTCCTACTCCAGGTATGTTAAGGCTATCCCTTCTTTCTTTTGACATGATCTATATGACACAAATGAAAAGATCAAATGCACAAATTCCATAAATGACTCGATTCATAGAAGTATTAGAGATATCTATGTTCTTGAACTTCCATGTGTCATAATATTCTATCATCTGTTCATGAGTCTCAGAAAATACAAAAGTTGAAAAGAGTTTACTTTATGATATTACTCAAAGGCAAAATGGTCTTATGACTGTGAGCACGTGATTTTTGTTTACGCGACAATCACTCCAAAAGAAATAAAATAATAGCAAATGGTCTTGCTATACAATTTTGGATTTTTACGTGGCACTTTGTTAATTATTTGTGATTTTCGCCCATTTTTATTTTTTATTGAAAACAAAATACAAAAACAATGTGTCGTGTGTAGTTGAACCGTAATCCAGTTATTAAAAGGAAAAATTGCAAAAAATGCATCTTTCATTTTTGTCATTAAGTGATGTTATTTTAATTAAATGTTAATTATGTGTTAATTTTTGTTTTTATAGTATTATTTTTGACAAATTATTTAAGAGATTTAAGAAGAAGAGGGTTTTCGGATTGGGCCAATCCAATTTAAATAGGAACAAGCCCAAACCAAAACGACCCAGTCCAACCAGGCCCTCTGCAAGACGCCCCAAACGACGCCGTATAGGCATCATCTCTTTGAGCAGTTGATTGATTCAAAGGAACGGCCCAGATCAGGCCAATCCTTTACCCAAACGACGCCGTATAAGGCCGTCTAATCTCAGCCGTTCAAACCAGGCCGATCTAACAGCCCTCGTCCCATCTCCTTTACCCGTTACCAGACCCGACCCAATGAAACCCGGTCTGATCCATCCCAGCATGAGAACAAATGACACCATTTCTTTTAGTGGAAAGATCACAACCGTTGATCAGTGGCAATCCAACTGCCAATATTAGATCACTTACCCCGTATATAAACCTTCCCCCTTCACCCCGCGCCTAAGCCAAACCCCCCCTGCCTTAGTCATCCCCTTCACAAACCCAAAAACCCCGGAACCCTAGAGCAGCCTCCTTTCCCTTCACCACTAAATCCGGCGGCAAGGACGCCAGTGACCCCCACCTTAACACCCTAGGACCGCCTCACCGCCCTGAACATAGATCTATTATCCTTTTGTCTCGAATCAAACCCTAGGTTCTCGAATCTTCATTTGAAGATTCGCGCAAAATTCGATCTACACCGATCTACCCTAGGTTCATACCAGACACTCCCTTGACCTCCCCCGTGACCAAACCATGCTTGGTTTGGTCCGAATCAAACCAGGGAAACCCAAATCCCAAATCTGCCCTCTAGGAACCCTAGAAGTCCTCATGTCCGATCTGTGTCCGTTGAACCAGATGATTAGGGTCTAATGGACCTTAATCGAAGTGTTCTCGTTAGAGAACACTTCGATTAAAGTCCATTCAACCCCAAGAAAGGTCGATTTCAAATCCGAGCTGGGGTTTTCTGATTTTTCAAGGCTTTAAGGTAATTTTTGTTTTCTTTATCAGTTTATTTTGTTTGTTGTAATTGAATGTCTGTTCATATGTCCAAATGTTTTGTTTAATTTATGTTATTGAATTTTTGTCGACTGTTGTTGTCCACCTTGCCCGTGCCTCTGTATTTGGACAAGTTCTTTCCATTTACTGATCATGTGTATGTGTGTAAGCTGTACAATTAATTGAACTTAAATTTGATTGATTAATTCCCCAGTACAACTTTTGCTTAGTCAGTACAATTTGAATCGCATGTTGATACTGTTAGATTTCTGATCATTGGCTATTGGTAGTATATGTTATAACTAGTATAGTCGATTCGATACGTGTCGTCGATTGGTTTCAGCTGTTTGAACGATAACAATTTGATCTATTTCTTGCTGAACTTTGTTTGAATCAAATTGAGAATCGAGTATAGCTACTTATAGTTGTTGATTTGAATCAGAAATTTAAGGATTTGGTTTGTTTAGCTGCAGTTTGAATTGGTGGCATGTGCACTTGTGCACAACATGTGCATTAAGGCCCTTTTAGAGATTAAAAATAATTTGACAGCATGTGCTGTCAGGGCATATTCAGGCTGCCCACACCCTGAGTTGTTTAAGAAATATTAAACCATATCTAAGTAAAAGGCTTTCAGGGAATATCATGGGAGGGTTCTACTTTTAAAAGATGAGTGGAAAGACAGCAGAAAAAGGGGGGGGGGGGGTTCTGATGTGTTTAACAGACTGTAAAGGGCTGATGATAGGCTATAAAAAGAGGCAGAACTTCCATTAGTTAGGGGACTGAATTTGAAAAAAAGAGGGATACCACAAAAACAGAAATACAGTAATACACATATACAAAGAGAACACACACAAACAGATAAGAGGGGAGAGATAAAAAACACAGAGACAAATCAGAAACTGTTCTTCCCTTTGCTGGTCTTGATTTCACCTGTTCAACCTGTTTTAATCAATACTGATCTTCCCAAGTTCCCAACTGAGTTTATTGGTTGTGTGTTTCATTGGTTTGTTCTTGGATTTGGTCTAGTTGGGATTATGATTCTACTCCAATTGTTCTGCTGTTATTTGTTGCTACTGCTGTTGCTCGTCGCTTTTACTTGTGATCACTACTGTCCCTTGAGTTTGTTGCTGACTTGTTGCTTCCATTTTCCTCTTTGCATTTCAGCATCCAGGTACACATTTTGAATCTCATAATGATGTAACAATAGCAATGAGTTGAAATGAAAGACGCAAAGAATTTTCAGTCCTTCAGTATTGCACCTATAGTCTTATAAAGTGTTAATAAATTCACGCAAATCTTTAGATTGCAAACTCGATTGGAAGATACAGCAGGTAGTTTTGTATTTAATTGAAAACTGGGTCTTTTTAACTGCCTTAACTTACAATGGTTTATCTTGTTTAATTGTATGTGTGATGTGATTACGCAATTCGTGGAATGCACGAGTAATTGGTATATGCACATAAGTCATTCTTAGTTATATCCTACATGTATAAAATGGATTGCTATTAACCTGGACAGATGCAACATTGGTTTCAAACTGTTCAATTTAACTCCGCTACATACAAACTTCATTAGGCAGTTTTGAATTCAATTATTAGTAGTTTTTTTTCTAATAAATAGCCGACTTCATTAATCAAGCCCAAACAAGCTAGTTTTAAATTCAAATTTGAAGGTCGTTTAGTGTAAGTTTAGTATATGTAATTAGTTTGCTTGCAATCTCCCTTAGCAAATTAACAAGCGTATTCACTCGTTGAAGATAAGGCATGAGACAATTCTCACCTTATAAACAACCAATCAGGTAATTAAACAAAATTCGGATTCGGCGAACATAGTAGAGATTTAGTATGTAGTCTCCAAACCAGCAAAATTCGGCATCATCCTTTTCTTTAAAGATAAATGTAGTAAAGACGTAGTCATTGTAGGGTACCCTTCTAAAATAATGAGACGAGCCTCGCCGAATAAAAAGGCAAATTGCGGGGCCCTCAATAATTGGTCATAATAAATACTTAGAATTTGGGATGGACTGTTTAGTGAATTCCACTGCCTTCCCCAAAGATAATAACGCGTTAGACTTTTTAGGCGCGACTTAATTAAATTACATTCTTAAATTCGGGTGCGCATTTATGTGACCCAAATTCAAATCTCAACGGAGTCGAAATGTGTTAACAACTACGGGTGCATTGATTGTGACGTGGTTCGAGATGCATTTTCACGACGTTGCAATTCTATAAAAATAAATGATAATAATAAAAGCGGTTTAAACTTAATAAAAGCACATAAGTCACGACATGTATTTAAATCAGATATTTAGCCATTATAACAATTTAAGCGACCGTGCTAGAACCACGGGATTCGAGGGTGCCTAACACCTTCCCTCGGGTCAACAGAATTCCTTACTTAGAATTTTTGGTTCGCAGACTTCATTTGGAAAAGTCGAAAATTTCCTCGATTTGGGATTCAAGATAAACCGGTGACTTGGGACACCAAAAACCAAACCTTTCCCAAGTGGCAACTCTGAATTAAATAAATAATCCCATTTTGAATATTGTCACTTAAATTGGATAAACTCCCCTCGCGCATCTTACCCTTCGGGGCGGGCACGCAAAAAGGAGGTGTGACAGCTCTGACGACTCTGCTGGGGAATCGACCCAGAACCACTGGTTCAGGGTTCAAGAATTCGAGCTTAGAATAATTGTTATATTTGACTTTATTATCTGATTTTTATTACATGTTTTGGCATAACGTGTTAAATGTTGTCTTTTACCGCTTTGATATTATTTGAACTGTATATAAATTGTGCCGAAACCTTTCTCTTCTTACCTCCGGGGAGAAGCTCGCTGGTCGAGGCTCCCTATTCTGTTAGTGTCAATACCTGAAATAAGAAAGATGACAGATAAGTTACGAAGCCGGATGGCCTTTTGGTTCCCGGTAAGTTGCCCCCTCCTCGACTCGAGTTGTCCGCTCGGGTACACAGTCTAGAACATCTACCCAGGTTATAAACCTAGTATAACGAAACCTCATGCCGGATCCTTAGTAGGAACGCTTATCTGCATCATGTTGCATCTGACATAGGGGACTCAACACAGGGGTTGGGTCCGTCTAGGACAGGCAACCTGAAATGAAAAAAACCGTCCTGCTGCATCCCGTTTGTTTTGCGTATCTATTTGCTTCGGATCTGCATGCTGACCGGTTTCCGAAAAAATTTCAAAAAAAAGGAACAATAGGGTAGGGAGATAATTACTTATTTTTTGGAAAAAATAAAACCAATGTCCAAGTAATGTCAAAATCTCACCGGAATTTTCTTAAAAATATATATATATATATATATATATATATATAAAATGAAAACAAAGCTTGTCTTTTAGTTTGATTTATTCCTTTTAATCACTTTCGAAATCCAAAATATATATAAATAAAAAGAAAAAAAAAATTCAAAATTTTTTATTGTTTCATTTGTAGTATCTCTTTAAAAGATTTTTCGAAATTTCAAAAAAATGAAAAAAGAAGAAGTTTAAAATGTATAAATATTTCCTTGTTCTCTTTTCAAAAATAATAAAGAAAAATAAAATAAAAATATATATAAAATTCCAGAAAAATAGTTATTCCTCTTTTCTTTAAAAGATTTTTTTTTGTTTCCCCTATTTCTGATCCGCCCGAACTACGCCGGTTTGATTCTCACAGGGCGTGAGATACGTAAACAACTCTCATCGGGTCCAACCTCCCATTTTGCAAAAGGGAATCTTGAAAAAAGATCTAGATAATTTTATTTTTGAGTCTAATAAAAGTTTTTTTTGGCATAATCACCCTAATAAATGTGCAGGATGAGCACGACACAAAACGAACCCTTTTCAATAATGACCAAGATCCCTTTTGAGTTGCGATTATGGTGGAACGACTTAGGCAAGGAGGGGCAAGACAAAGTAAGGAAATATCTGAAAGATCTCCCAGATTTACTAGACATTCAGCCTCGGGGTGATATTATCAGATCACTGGTCACTTACTGGGATTCAACGCACAATGTATTTCATTTCTCAGACTTTGAGCTCACCCTAACGTTGGAAGAAATAGCGGGACACATTGGGGGTGATGAAGCACCGTTACGGTTCAAATACCTGATTGCACCTAGGGCCGTCACGGTACACCGGTTTCTGGATTTCCTAAAAATACCCCGAACGTTTCACCATCCAGATCTTGCCAAAGGTTTCTGTAGTCTCCACCTCATGTATGCTAGATACGGCCACGAGAGCGGGTTCAATAAACCGGATTTCAAACTATGTAGTAGAGGCAACCGACAAAAGTGGGACGAACACATGCTGTTAGCTTTTATGACTGCCTTTTTGGGTCTTATAGTGTTCCCAAGGAAAGACGGAAACATCGATCTAAAAGTAACTAGGGTCGTCAGTACTTTCCTCACCCAAGATAAAAGTACTCTGGCACCTATGATTATGGATGACATTTTCCGGGCTCTCACTGCTTGCCGAGCCAGGGCCGACTTTTTCGAAGGATGTAACCTACTGTTGCAACTGTGGATGACCGATCACTTATGCCACCACTCCTCGCTCTTGGGTTACGGTTCGCCCGAGAAAACTTGTATTGGAGAATTCTACACAAGAATCAAAGGATTCAATCTACCCGAGGGAGTCACAGCATGGACCTCGTTTCTCCGAACTCTCACTGCCAACCAAATCCAGTGGATGCGCGGATGGTTGCCCGTTGAGGAAATCTTATACATGCCGGCAACCAGGCCCCACTTTCTGTTAATGGGACTTAAAAGCATCCAACCCTATGCACCATATTGGGTTTTGAGGCAACTCGGGAGGTATCAAGTAGTACCAAAAGATGAAGATCTGAGTACTCAAGTGATTGAAATCAGCCCGGACGGTCATTTCCCCGAAGAGTAAGTTCGCCAAATCTGGAGTGAGTGCCAACATCTGATAGCAAACACTTGTGTGAGGTATACATCAAAAGGGGAAGTTGCCCCAGGGTATCACGCTTGGTTCAGAGGAGACCTGTCCTGCGAGATACCAGCTAAGAGACCTCATCTCAAAGATTTCGTTGAGTCATCCCAAGGGCAATGGAACTAGTTAGCAAGAGAAAAGGGGTATCGGGCAGAGATCGGTGATTTGAAGCTACAAATTGACAGTTTGAAATTCAATAACAGCATACAAATCGTTGTGGATCGAAGCGAAAAGAATAGATTGATCCAAGAGAATGAAGAACTTAAGGCCCAAATCCAGGAATTGAGATTGGCTCTTGATGAACAGCCCAGAAGTCGATCAGACAAGCAGTTGATAAAAGGTTTGAAAAGAGAAGTCAGGGAATGGCGAGATGGTTTAGAAGAGTCTGAAAATGTCATGGCTAAGCTCAAAGCACAGTGGGGTACAAGAACGGATAAGCATCATCGATACTTGAACCAACTGAAACGTGACCACGAGAAATTTGTTGCTAAAATGAAGAGAGAGATGGCTACACTTGAGGTTAAAGCAGCTAAACGGGCCGAGGATTTCCAATTTGAGAATAGATACTATTACGACTTGTTAGCCCAAATGAAGACAGAAGTGCGGCAACTGAAGAATCAACATATACAAGATTCTCACGTTTTGGAAACATGCAGTGATTAGATAAAACGCCTGCTCATAGAGAAGAAACAAACCAGAGATAGGATCAGGACCATTGCCCACACCATCATCAGACGATGTCTACGGTGTGAGAACATGACTAGCGTTGTCGTCCTCTCGGCAATGATGGGTTACGTCAAGCAGACCATGCATGAGTTGGAACAACTCGAAAGGGATCTCACACCCAAGACCGCAGCGAGGCCGAATGATGTCCCGCGAGCACCAATTTTCAAAACCATAATGTACTCATAAGTCGAGTCTGTATCTTAGCATCTTCTGTCTGTTTTTCCATCAGGGTGTTTTAGTCTATTTAAGTCTGGGTTTATTTTCAAGGTTTGCTCTTCCTTTTTTTGCAAAATGTAGTTTGTAATAGACTGTTTCAGCAATAAAAGGTGTGTTTCTTCTACGCCCATTTGTGTTTTGAACTACGTAATGATCTGATTCATGTGGCATCGTGATACGTAGGCAATCCTCATCGGATTTGGTCGCTTTTTAACCACAAAAATTGAAGACAGTAACAATAAAAAAAACATAATAAAAAAAAAGAGAAAAAAAAAGAATCCTAAAAGGAAGCCGGAATGATGCATGCTTTCGTCGCAAACATGTAGGAATCCATTTAACTGTATAGGTGCATCATGCCCCAACGTGAGATTACCTATCTGTTATTTGTTTTGAATTAACCATTCGTTTGTCGTTGAGTTCCTCCAGGTTTTTGGAAAAGGCGGTTGGTTTGGTGAAAGTCTGGCCTCGCACTCATACTTCACGAGGTCGAAAGGGAGTGTTCAATTACCTGTTATTAAGTCAGGAGGCGGTGCTCACACTTATTTCAGAAGGTCAAAAGGAAGCATAGAAATGTCTGCAGAAATTTCTTTACCAACAGTTCCTGTTTCCGAGGAGAGTTCGATCTCGGCCGTCCTCACGCCCGAGTCCGCAACTGCGGAGGAAAATAGAATCCTGCGGCTCCGCATGTTGGAAATTCTAGATGACTGGAATAACGGAAAAGAGACGCCAAGTGTCGTCCCTGGATTCCCTGAGTTATTCTCTAGAACAAGCGGGACTTCTAATGTCCCCAAAAGCTATCCTGCTACCCCGTTCGGATACCCAGCCATCTCGACCTTCTCTACTGGAATGCCCTCTGATTCTCATCCCCGGATATCAGCAATAGATGCAAACACAAACATCTTTACTGCACCACCCTGCCCGATCGCGGCACAACCGGCTACGTACAAGCCGAATTTTGACTCGTCCTCGTTTACATTCCAAGCACCATCTTTCTCAATGGAACCAACTAGGTTCACCACCAGCACTCATCCTCCACAGCCTCAGTGCGAGCTTGCACCTGGGCAGGATCAGAATCCCAGAATTGCTGAACAAAATGAGATGGCCAAAAGAATGAGAAGCCTTGAACAGAGTTTGAAGAAAATGCAAGGTTTGAGCGGACAGAAAAGCGTCTCCTACACCGATCTATGCATTTTCCCTCACGTGCACCTACCAGTGGGTTTCAAGACCCCAAAATTTGAGAAGTACGACGGGCACGGTGACCCCATCGCTCATCTCAAGAAATATTGCAACCAATTGCGGGGAGCCGGCGGAAAAGAGGAACTACTAATGGCATATTTTGGGGAATGTCTGGTAGGGATAGCCTAAGAATGGTATATGGACCAGGAAATGTCCCGATGGCATATATGGGATGATCTCGCCAGAGATTTTGTGAGACAATTCCAGTATAACATCGACATTGCACCAGACCGAAATTCTCTGTCGAACTTGAAGAAGAAACCTTCAGAAAGCTTCAGAGAATATGCTATTAAGTGGCGCGAGCAGGCGTCGAGGGTGAAGCCTCCCATGGATGAGGTAGAAATGGTCACTACTTTTCTTCAGGCTCAAGAGTCCGACTATTTCCAAAACATGATGTCAGCCATTTGTAGAAGCGATTAAGATTGGAGAGATGGTGGAGAATGGTCTGAAAACGGGTAGGATTCTGAGTCAAGCAGCCATAAGGGAAACCTCCCAAGCTGTCCAAAGCGGGTCCGGAGGAATGACAAGAGGGAAGAAAAAGAAAGAAACGCCCATGGAAGCATATTAGTGGAAGTAATGATGGGATGCCTATGTGGTGAGTATGATGCGACTACGAGATGTGTTTATATGAATTGAATGTGACGAGAAGGGTTTGCTTGAGGATAGAAAGAACTATTAGGTGTTTGATTTCCATCTTGATTTGATGTATAGCCCCGAGTTATGTGTGTGTGAAAGATCTTTTCATATGGTCTAGTTGGGGAATGAAGTAGATTTCATGTTACGATATGAGTTCAGACTTAGGAAGATTTGGTGATTGCGTGATGTTTATGGCGGTGGAAGGGGTATAAAGAGAAGTTAGTTTGAGGTGGAGCAGGTGGGTTATCTCCTGCGAAGTTTTCTGAAGTGGTGTGAACCCTATGTTGTTTGTAGAAAGTCCTCTTTTACCAGTGAATTATTTTGTTGCAGTTCGAGTTTAGATCGCGTATGCGAGTTGTCTTAACTGTTACGAGAGTGAATGCGAGATTTGCAGATGATTTGAAGTACTAGATGGTTTGTGTTGCACGAGCTTATGAAGGATTTAGTTAAACCTCACTATGGTATTATGGCAGAAATAGAGTGTGGGCATTGTGTGTTTTTGGGTGTTTTGGTCTATGGCTTCGAGCTAAGTGGGGGAGTCCGCTATTGATTAGTTAATTGCACAATTATGTGTTGTATTGGTTTCAGTTTGAGGTATATTAGTGAATCAGTTGTGGCTTGCAGGGGTTGAGATCAAGGATGGCTCGTGTAAAGGAAAATTTGGATAAGGGTTATGTTATACTTTGTGGTTATATGAGAAATGTTGGATGAATTAGTTGTTATTATAAGGGATGTAATGGGTATGGAGTAGGATATCACTCGATTGCTTAGAAGGATGGGTTACTTCTTTAGGTATTACTGATGAGGCACAAGTCGTTCGATTTGTTTGATCAGTGTAATTGAAACCTGAAACTGAGGTTTACATTGGAGAGTGTTAAGACTTGTAGCATTTCTATATCATTATGGATTCTACACATCAATATCAGAAAGGTGAAGGTAATGGCTTTCGATTTGCACGAAGTGCTTTTGGGAATATTTAAGATAGTATTCAGCGGCTAGGAGCCTTAGACAGTGCAGTTTCATGCTTGAGTCTCGTGTGGTGAGTCTAAGTTAAGGGTTGCGGTATTATGGCAAGGGGAAATATCAATTTGAAAGAAATTTAGAAGTAACTTGGATAAATAGGACAACTTGGTAGTAGGCCGGATCGACATAGTAAAGAATATGATTAGTTCTTTGGGTGCTTATGAGGTAATGAGTTTCTACAGGTGTTTCGTGGCAATGCTCTTGGGTTTTTGGTGGCTTGCGTGGATTGGTTGAGTTAAAAGGATTTAGTTCTGACGGTTTAGTTTTGTGCAAATGGGATTCGGGGAATTCTTGATGGTTTCTACCATGGTTAGAGATGTATAATTTCTACTGGCTTGAGGAGCATGTGATGTATCACAATTTTCTTCTAGATTGGATCAAATGGAAATTTCTTGGCTAGTAGAGTACATAGTTGCTTGTGACTCGGAATGAATTATGAAGTTCTCATATTTGTCATAGGATGGCATGGTATATGCGGTATGTTGTGTAGGGTTGAGATTGGCATGTGAAAGGTCATAGTTCAGTTATGAAAGGAAGATCATAAATTCTTTGGCAGCACGTGCAGTTTCAGATGATTAGGCAAATGATATTGCTAATTGGTATGGCTTGATGAGGGCATGCATTTCAGAAAGGCAATGTGATTGAGTTAATAATACATCATTGGTATTGCAACACTCTCCTATTTGATTGACTACTGATATGCGAGTTTTCCTGGTGGCATAAAAGAATTTTAGGAGTATCCCTCGTGGAATGATTAGGTATTAAAGGTGTATTATAAATTCGGGCGGTGGAATTGGGATTGGATATGGTGATTCGTGTTATGTATGGATTTAGAGACTGGGAGTTCTCATAACAGGTTGTGTTGTGGTTATGGGTCGCATGTATCGGCCTTGTATGGTGACTATCAGGGGTTTGGAGGCCTGGGTTGATCCATTGTTGCTTAGTATGTCAGATTTTGATGTGATATTAGGGACGAACTGGTTGTCTCTGTGTTCTGTTATTCCGGACTGTTGCGCCAAGACGGCGACGTTGGCTATCCTGGGGATGCCACTGATTGATTGGCGAGATTCGACGGATTATGTTCCTAGTAGGGTGATTTTTCATTTTGAAGACCCAACGGATGGTTGGGAAGAATTGTCTTTCTTATTTGGTCTTTGTGAGGATGTCAGTGCCGAGACTCTTACCATTGATTCAGTTCCGATGATAAGGGATTTTTCCGGATGTGTTTCCTACTGCCAGACATGTCGCCAGACAGTGTTATTGATTTTGGTATTGATTTGGTGGCCGGACACCGTATCGTATGGCACCGGCAGAGTTAAAGGAGTTGAAGGAGAAACTTTAGGAACTCCTTGATAAGGGGTTCATTGGTAGGTCAATATGGATGTGCGTTCTACATCGAGTCGGCCTTGTTGACTCCGAGTTTCTATTGATGAGGGATGTATTGATTCGATTGTTATTGAGCTTATTGGTGTTCTGGGTAATCTATAAGTTACCTTTCCGTGTTATAGGACGTTATGATTTGTTGGTTATAGGCACATATGGTGTGGTTCTATTGGTGTCTTATAGCGGAATTCGAGCGGGAAAAGTATTGAGTATTGCTCGGTGGATGGCGTATCAGTTGTGTCCTTTCGGGTTTGTGTGGTGTTATGTCATTTGCTTCACCATGGTTATGATGATTTGCTTTTGGTTCTGGACATCAAATTGCGTGTGGTTGTTGATTTTGAGCATAGTGACTTGAGGTGTTTCATGTGCACCGGTGTTCGGATAAGGTCGCGCATTGTAGCGAGGTTATGTGGAGGTATGATCCTTTGGGTTAGATTCGTGTGTTCTGGTTCTACGATGTTTGATGGGTTCTCAGCATTGCGTAGGGGTGGTACTGGTGAGCTTGTGGTACAACTCTCTCATTTGAGTCATCTTTCCATGATTTGAGTACATTTGGAATGTTGCTTATTGGTGCGCGGGTCACACGAGTTGTGGATTTAGATTGTATTGATGTGTCATGTTACTAGAGTAGTCATATTGGATGAGATGAGGTCATTGGGATCTAGGATGAATACTATCGGATTCGATTTTCAGCATGTTGGTAGGATAATATCCGGATTCGGTTTAGAAATTTACTATGGTCCTTACTGAAGGAGAGGGAGCTCCCCGACTAGTTGATCTGAGGAATGGTTATGATTTTCCGTGTGTTTCATTCATTGTTGGCAGTACGAAAGTGTTGGAATGAGGCCTTATTTGATAAGAGGTTTATTATCGATATTCGGTTGTTTTAAGCAGTTGCTATGATTTGAAGCCTTCGCTATGAGTGTTCGAGTTTTATGGTATATCCTGTGGTTTCCATCTTGAATTGTGGTTATGGCTTGCTACAGTATGTTCAGATTTATTCGGTGTGCGGATGTGAGATTCTGATCTTATAGATAATTTTGAAAGTGGAAATTTGGTTCTAAGGTTTATGGGCTAGGTTGGATTGTGAAATTTCAGTTACGTTGTGCTATTGGACCTATATGCGATAGGGTGACGTAGGACCACCCTCGGGTATGTGCATGGTAAGGCTATACAACGATATGATGGTTTTCGGAACAATTCTGGGCATGTTCGAGGGCGATCTTATGTTTAAGTGGGGGAGGATGTAACGACCCAGTCGGTCATTTTATGAATTTTAGCCCCGTTTCCGCTATTTATGCTTCTTTATGTCTTGTTCAGCTATATTATGTGGTATCAGGTTGGTTGGTTTGGGTTTGGAGAGGTTTTGGAGTGGTATGAGACACTTAGCCTCTTTTGAGTAAGCTTAAAATGAAAAAGTCAACCGGATGCTGACTTATGTGTAGGAGGTCTCGAATGTGAATTCTGATGGTTCAGATAGGCCTGTGAGGTAATTTTAGGCTTAGGAGCTTGTTCAGAATGTGGTTTGGAGATCCATGGTTGATTTAGGTGTGAATTGGCAAAATTGGAACTTTGGCGTTTTCCGGTCGGAAGTGGAAATCTTGATATAGAGGTCAAAATGGAATTCCGGAAATTGGAGTAGGTCCATAGTATCATTTGTGACGTGTGTGCAATATTTCAGGTCATTCGGAGTTGATTTGATATGTTTTGGCATCATTTGTGGAATTTGAAAGTTTCTAAGTTATTAGGCTTGAATCCGAGGTTGATTTGGTGTTTTAGTGTTGTTTTGAGTGATTCGAAGGCTCGACTAAGTTTGAATGATGCTATGGGATGTGTTGGCGTGTTTGGTTGAGGTCCCTTAGGCCTTGGGTGAGATTCGAGAGGTTATTAGACCAAGTTCGTGGTTTATGAGAATTGCAGATTTTTCCTTCTGTTTTGTTGCAGAGGTTTCTTCTTCGCGATCGCATGAGGAGGCTCGCAATCGTATAGAAATTTTTGGGAGGCAGTCAAGTTTGTTCTTCGCATTCGCGTAATAAGGTTTGCGATCGCGATAGGTGATCAGGTGAAGCATCGAGAACGCGTGGGTTAAGTCGTGTTCGGGTAAGGTTAAGAGGACCAAAGCTGGACCACACGTTTGTTCATTGCGAACGCGGTCCGTGGTCCGCGATCGCGCAAGTGTAAGGGGGCTGAGCATCGCGTTCGTGTGGAGGGCGACATGTTCACGTAGGGTTATTTTTGGAGCTAGCAAGATTTGTTCTTCGCGATCGCGATTAAGTAATAATACCTGGGCAGAATGTTTAAATAACTATCTTCGCGATTTTTAAGCCATTTCTCACCATTGTTGGCCTGAATTTGAAGTTTTTTGAGAGGGATTGAAGAGGGATTCGAAGGGAAACGCTTGGAGGTAAGGTTTTTGATCTCAATACTCGATTCTATGGTGATTTCTAACTAATTATACATGAAATTAGTGGGATTTAAAGCCTAAAATTGGGGAAGTAGGGCTTGAAATTGGAGAGTGTAAATTGGGGATTTGAGGGACTATTTGAGATCCGATTTTGATGTTCTTGGTATGTACGGACTCGTGGGAGGATAAAGGTTCTATTGATTTAATTTTTGTCGAATTCCGAGATGTGGGCCCTAGGGTCGGGTTTGACCAATTTCGGGATTTTTGATGTAATTTGATTATTTTCGCGTGGGCTTTGTTTCCTTAGCATATTTTGATGTTATGGTTCTGATTTTGATTAGATTCGGGGCATTTGGAGGCCGAATCGAGAGGCAAGGGCGTCGCGGGCTAGAGTTTGGCTTGGCTTGAGGTATGTAATGCTTCCAAACTTGGTTCTGAGGGTTCGAAACCCCGAACTATGTGTTCTAGGATTACTATTGAGGTGATGCAAATGCCAAGTGACGGGCGTGTGGGCGTGCACTGTGATAATTGCGGCCTATATCATTCCATGGCACCCCTTAGTGGCTCTTTCTTGCTGATATCTGTGTTGTGATTATGCGACTAAGATAATGAGCTGTAAATCATGTTAATTATCATGTTAAGGCTTTACGCCGATACTGTTGAGACCCGAGAGGTTGTTTCTTGCTGTCAACTCATTACATTCATTGATATTCTGTACTCAGTCTTGTTCATGCATATTATATCATTGTCGAAGTCTCAGTTATTATTACTTGTCATATCATATCATTATTTCGAGCTAGTTTCATAACATTGTGAGCCCGTGTGTGTGATACTAGAGAGTGAGGTCGAGAGTCTGATTATGAGTGATAGTTATGGGATCAAGCTGCACACTACGACGGTTTATTTATATATGCCTTCGTTGGCTTGTGATAACGCTTGGGCTGTAAGAGCCTCTCCAGAGTCTGTAACACACCCCCAGTGAGCGCAGTTGATTATATTTAGGGATGGATCTTCCCTTGGTATTGAGATGGATCTTCTACATGAGGCTGGATTGGCCTGTTCCTTGGTACTGGAGACTTCCCTAGGCCTTGTGAGCCATATACAGAACCGAGTGGTTGTGAGGTTGTTATTGTTATTATCTGGAGATGGATCTTCTCCATAGGCTGGAATGGCCTTCCTCAATACTGAGTGACTATTGGCAGAGATGTATATATTCCGGGACAGATCTTCCCTAGGTCGTACGAGCCATATATAGTACTAAGTGGACGGGCATTTGAGATTGTGGGAACATGAGGCACTCGAAATGGTGCATTTCATACAGCATGTGCATTGACATGTAGATGTAGCAGAGTTACACTTCTTTACCTTGTTCATACTTGCTCTGTTTTACTATTCGAGCTGTTTATTTAACTGAAAGCATGCCTACGTTTCTGTACATTATTTTAGTTATCCTTGAGGTGGTTGAGTTCGTCACTACCTATTAGTCCAAAGGTTGGACTTGTTACTTACTGAGTTGGTGTACTCAGGTTACCCCCTGCACCTCGTGTGCAGATTCAGGAACTTTGGATCCTGTGGCGGTGGTTGATCGAAGCTTCTGACTTAGGAGATTATTGAGGTACCTACACGGCGTTCGCAGGCCTTGTCTCTCCACCTTACTTTTCAGTTGTATTTCAGTTGTTCCCTTAGACATTATATTAGGCTATGTATTTTCCTTAGACGCTCATGTACTTAGTGACACCCCGGTTTTAGGCTAAATTGTACTTATTCCTGGAATTTCTTATGTTTCAAATAGTTATTTACTGTTAAAAGCTTCCGTAAATGTTTTCAAACTTATTATTATTGTGTTGATTGTTAAGTTGAGGCTGACATAGTTTCACGATAGGCGCCATCATGATGGGTCGGGCTTTGGATCATCACAACAATCCTTATATGCTTCACCAAAAAATCAATGGATAAATACTTATCAAACTGCAGGAATTCCCACAAAATGTTCCAAGGCATTAGCTGCCTCCTCCGATATGATAACAAAAATAGTTGATTTAGAATTTTTATTTCACACAATACCTGCACTTCCACAAGCATTGAAGCCCTCAAATAGTCCAAGATAAACTGGATGTTGTTTGTCAAATGTCTAACCTGAAAAAAGAAACCATAAAGTAATCCCTATATGAAGATTAATTTTATTATAGAATTTAAAAGCCTAATGTATAAGACTAAAGACTTACGCGAGGAGTAACTAGTAAGGTCTATGAAGAATGAAGATGAAGAAACTGAAGAGTACGACTGAAAAAAAATAGGAGAGAATGAACTGAAGCCCTAGAATATACATGCATACATACATATATATATACACACACACACTCAAGGGTGAAGTCATAATTTTATTAATTCTTATTGGGTTATCGGTTAACGCATTAACAAAATTGGCAAACCGAGGCCCGAACCGATAACCTAATAGTGAAAAAAATTCTAAACTGTTACCGAACCATAAACCCAATAACCCGATTCCTATAACCCAATAAATAATTAACGGTTCAGGTTATCGATTTTACCCGATATATGCCCAGCCCTACTCCCAATATCGGGGTGTCACTAAGCCATGAGTATCTATACATAATCAGTCTAGAAATGAAACGACTATAACAGTTTGGATCCAAATACAACGAATCAAATGATAAGGAAGGAGAAAACAAGGTCTGCAAACGCCAGACAACTACCTCGTTATGTCCAACGGTCAGCTACGAGAACTATCAACACCCTCTGCATCTAGCAACTCTTGGATCTACACATGAAGTGCAGGGTGTAGCATGAGTACAACCAACTCAGTAAGTAACATTAATAAATAAGGAACTGAAAGATAGTGACGAGCTACATAGTTATAATTCATTTTTAGTAGTCTCAACAAAGAAAATAGATATGCTTCCCCAATTTGGCAAATCAAGTCAAATCAGATGATTATGACAAATTCAAGTAAAACCGGATAAAAATATCTTTTAGAAGTTTTCAAAACAGTGATATAAGGAAACTATGTGCAACCACAATGAAATCATATACAACCTCTCAAGGCAACAGTCACTCAGTCCTCCCATTCACTCTAACCTCATAATCACTCATTCCTCATGATCACTCAGCACTCGCACTTAGTAGGTATTTGTGCTTACTGGGGGTATGTACATACTCTAGAGGGGCTCCTACAACCCAAGCGCTATATCAAGCCAATCACATCATAAATCAATAAAACATGCTGCGGCATGCAGCCCAATCCCATAAATATCCTTACAATCAGGTCATTAGCCTCAGTTGGTCATCAATCTGTCCAGTCTCTCGGGCTCTCCGAAATCAGGAAAAATCAGCTCAAAACAGCAATAACATGATGTATCAATAAAAATAACAGAGACTGAGATATGATATGCGAGTAAAAGCTGAGGTTGAGTACAAATAACATTTGGCAGGTAATTTAACAAGTAACACATCCTCTGTGGGTCCCAATAGTACCAACTCTTAGCCTAAACATGATTTCTAACATGATTTACAGTCAAATTTCTATAACACAAAGAGAGCATAAAGCTAACGGCAAGTTATTCAACTTTATAGTTTCACGGAACGGACCAAGTCACAATTCCCATGGTGCATGCCCACATGCCCGTCACCTAGCATGTGTGTCACCTCCAAAACAATCACATAACACAAAATCCAGGGTTTCATTACCTCAGGACCAGATTTAGAGCTGTTACTTACCTCAATCCGAGCAAAACTCTACTCCAAAATGACTTTGCCTCGTAAGTCGGTCACCAAACGTCCTGAATCTAAGTACAATGTAATCAATATAGGCTAAAGGAATCAATTCCACAAGAAAAATATGAAATTATAACCAAAATCCGAATGTGGCTCAAACCCGGTCCCGGGCCTATATCTCAAAATCCGACAAAGTTACAAAATCCGAAAGCCCATTCACTCACGAGTCTAACTGTTCCAAATTTACCAAAATACGACACAAAATAGTCATTCAAATCCCCAAAATTCACTCTCTAATCCCTATCCTCAAACTCCCAATTTACACCTCAAAAACACACAAACTAGGTGGTAAGTCAGTGGGAGAAACATTATTATTGAAGAAAAATGAACACAACGAGCTTACCTAAATAATCCCTTCAAAACCCTCTAAAAACCTCCAAACTCCGAGCTCAAAATGATGAAAATGGTGAAAAATCTCAAAACTTCGTATTTATATGTTCTGCCCAGGTCTTCCACACCTATGGCCAAAAATCCACTTCTGCAGTGAAAGTTCCACTTCTGCAAAAGTCACTCAACCCTCACTGCCTCCGCTTTTGCGATTCCCAGTCCGTATCTACGACTTCGCAGGTGCAGGAAATTCTCTGCACCTGCGACCCCTAATCCTCCTGGCCTTGCCCGCTTCTGCGGTCTTCCTTCTCGCTTCAGCGGGCTCGCACCTGCGGTTCCCACTCCGTAGGTGCGATTACACCAGCAATTACAAACTTCAGTTACTTCTCAAACTCAAAACCAAGTCCGTTAACCACCCGAAATCAACCCCAGGCCTCCGGTGTCACGCCCCAAAATTCGAGGAGTGCGACCAGCGCTCAACCGAGTAAACCTGACTAAGCAAGCCTGTTAGGTTTCATACTACCCAAATTTGTCTTTGAATAAAGAGGAAATGTACACCATTAATCAAATTCTATAAACATGTCATTAACAAGTCCATTTAATTTTCATTAACAACTTCGTTCACAATTTTGAAGATATTACAAGTTTTATACATCATTGCCAAACATCAATATTTCTACTTTAATTCCAATACCCGACACTACCCACAACTTGTTTACGGAGCCTCTAAATACAACTGAAGAATAATATGGAAATGCCGGCATTAAGGCTCCGGCTATACCTCAAATACAAAGTACATGATAAACAGATGAAACAGGACCCGGAAATGAAGTGGGGCTCACCAAGTCAGCTGAAAGGATGATGCGGCACTAGCTGCGACCAACTCTGCCTGCTATAGAAACACCTACATCCATTTAAAGACGTAGCGCCCCGGATAAAAGGAACGTTAGTGCCATCGAATAGTACTAGTATGTATAACTAAACACTATCCCATTAGAAAGAACAACCATACAAGGACAAAGAAATCATAAGGATTCAACAAAAGCTTTAAACAATCACTACATCATCAAATCAAAGGAATCACATAGGTTTTACATAATTTCCATAGCATTAGTTTGGGGATTTTAATATTGTTCATCATCATTCACAATACCACCACTTTCTTGAGCGGAGTCCGATCACGGCCCGATCGGCTAAGCCGTCTTACAAGACATTACCCTTATTTCAGTCTCACTTTCCAGTTTCAATTATCATTGCATTACCACCATGTGTGTATAACATGGCATCCGATCATGGCCCGATAGGCTAACCCGTCTTACAAGACATTACCCTTTTCCGTTAATAATCCCACTTCAATCTTTGGATTCACATGAATTAGTTTCTCGGTACTTGGGGACACAATTACCATATTCCATAGCACACATAACTCACTTTGGAGTGCACACTCAAATCACACATTTCACATTATTCAACATTTTCAACATAAATAGCTTCAGGAGTGCACACTCAAATCACACATAATATCTCCTGATCTGATCGAAAATATTGCATATTAGATAAGGGGAGAAAGTCTCCTTATATGAAGAGAACAGAATCCGGATAAAAGATAATGTTAGAGTTTGAGATCTTTATGAACTCTTCTACGATAGAAGATCAGCAATTAAGCCCCAATCAAACTCCGATTACTAACCTATTAAGTTCTCTTTTACAGGTAATGCACATAAGCAGAAGTTAAACTAAATTGACAGCAAAAGAGCAAGGTGATTTTGCAAGCAATTTATGTGTGATTTGAGTGTGCACTCCTGAAGCTACTTGAACGAGATAGAAGAATCAGTTCCATTGTGTCTATCTTTTATTCTAGTTCAATTGTAGTAGGTGGTTTAAAGATGTACCTTTTAGCTTTCATAGAAGCAATTGTATTAGGTACCTAGAATGTTCAAGTTATAGCTAACTTGAAGTTGTCGCAATAGTGGATGTTGTGTGCCACAACGGGATTAGAGTTAATCCTTAGGTTTACAAAGAGTTTTTGTAAATGTTGTTTTGGTTCAGTGATTTTTGTGGAAGTTTGGGAAAATCCTACTGAGTAGTAGGTCGTGGTTTTTTCACCTTTTGAGCTAGGTGTTTTCCACGTAAAAATCTCTGTGTTCTTTATTTTATGTACTTATTATTCCGCAAACAGTAGTATTTAGAACACCTAGAAGAACCAAGTTCTTCTATAGCGAAAATTGAATACCATACAAATCACCCCTTCTTGTGTGGTATTGACGCTTAAAATATCACCTCCTGGATGTGTGAGTATAGCAGTACATTATCAATGAATACTATGACAACGGAATCAAGATAGGTCTAGAATACACTATTTATCAAATGCATGAATGTTGCTGGGCCATTGGTTAGCACAAAAGATATCACAAGAAACTCGTATTGACCATAACGGGTCCTGAATGGCGTATTTAGAATATCCAAATCTCAAATCTTCAGCTGGTGATAACCAAACGTCAAATCAATCTTCGAAAACACTCTAGCTCCCTGAAGTTGGTCAAATAAGTCATCAATGCGCGGTAGTGGATAGTTGTTCTTAATTGCAAATTTTTCAACTATCGATAATCAATGCACATCTGCATAGTACCATCCTTATTATTCACAAAAAGAACTAGTGCACCCCAAGGCGACATACTAGGCCTAATGAATCCCTTATCAAGTAGCTCCTGAAGTTGTTCTTTCAATTCTTTCAACTCTGCTGGTGCCATACGATATAGAGGAATGGAGATGGGCTGAGTGCCTGACACCAAGTCAATACCAAAATCAATGTCCCTATCGAGTGGCATGCCCGACAGGTCTTTAGAAACTCCAAAAAGTCTCGCACTACAGGAAGGTTAGAGTATCAGCACAAACATCCCTCACATAGGCCAAATATGCCAAACATCCCTTCTCAACTATCGCTTGTGCCCTCAAGTATGAAATCACTATACTAGGAATATAATCCTGGGAATCTCTCCACTCAACCCTAAGCAATCTCGGCATCACCAACGTCATGGTCTTAACATGACAATCTAGAATAGCATGACATGTTGACAACCAATCCATGTCTAAAATCATGTCAAAATCAACCATACTAAGCAGTAAAAGATCAACTCTCGTCTTCAATCTCCCAATAGTCACCACACACGACTGATACACACGGTCCATAACAATAGAATCACCAACCAGTGTAGATACATGAACAAGCATAACTAAGGAATCACGGGGCATATCCAAATAGCGAGAAAGTACGATGATGCATATGAATAAGTGGAACCAGGGTCAAATAATATGGAAGCATCCTCGTGGCACACTGAAACAATACATGTGATTACTAGAACTCCTCAAATGATGCCGAGAACTACGAAACTGATCAAAAGTCTTATTAACTAATTAATATATGTTCAAAAGTTCAAAATTTAGATATTAAAATACTTTCCCAACCAAATTCGGGAAGTCCATAAAAATCACCCCGGGTTCACGTGCTCGGATTCTGAAATCTTTTGAAGATAAATGTTACACATGACCTCACAAATTCAAATATATAATTCATTCACAATTCCATAATCAATTTTGTGGTCAAATCTCATTTCTACCAAACCCTAGGTTCCAACAATATCCCACAAATTTTCCCTTAATTCCATGTTAAATCTACCCATAATCTGTGTATTTAACTCAAGAATTGATAGGGATCACTTATCTCTTGATGTTGATTAAAATCCCCCACAAAATGATCTCAAATTCGTCCAAGACAAAGTGGAAAATAAGAGAAAAGAGACTAAGTCCCGTAATAAATTCAAGTCTGCCAGTGATTCATTCATCGCGATCGCGGAAAATACCTTGTGATTGCGAAGACCAAATTCTGCCATTGCCAAAAAAAATTTGCGTTTGCGACCTTGTGGTCGCGCTTGCGTTCGCGATTCATCACTGCCCAGCCTTCTACGTCTGCGATCCCTAGGTCATATTCGCATAGGCCAAAGGCCTCCATGCCCAACTCCCCTATTTCCTCTTTGCAATCGCGGTTAGGCCTCCGCATTCGCGAAGAACTTCTAGGCCCACCTGTCGTGCCCCCTTTTTCCTCGCGGAGTCCGGATTTCGACATTCATTAGGAACAACTCGTTTCCTTCTGGGAATTGGGTATTTGAAGAGCCGCCACCTAACGGATTAAGGTGTGTTAGGGAACCTAGAGCAGTTTACTCATGTAATTAGTTTGCATTACCAGAGATTAGGGTAAGGGATCGAAATAACCTCGAGGGGAAGGTGTGAGACACCCCTTGCGGTCATCAACGATGGGTCCCGGCCGAACTCAATTATGTGAATTAGTCATTTAATAGGTAAGCGGTCTAAGCACACATTTGCAAATAAAGGAAGTTTAGGCAGTCTAAGCACACATATGTAAATAAAGGAAGGGAAGTCCTAAGTTGGTTAGCCTATAGGATCACATCTGTACAATACCCGGTAATCCTTCCTCAAAAAGAGGAATTACATGTGGCATTAGCGCACATATCATCATATCTTTTTACTACCCATTACCCTCCCCTTAGTGGTTATATAAGCGAGTTTAATTAATGAACTCTAAGTGTGCTTTACCCGTCCCTTCATTGTGGTCCCGGAAGTGTTTAGGACCTCTAGACTTGGGGAAATTTTAGACACTTCTAAGGTGTTTAAAAGGTAAAATCTAAGCGACAACAAATAACATATAGGACTCTCAAATAGGTTAGCAATTAAGGGGCTCATGTTTACCTACACACATAAACAAATAAGTAGCACGTCTCAAACAACAGATTTTAAAGAATTTCAGAAGGTCCTAGAACAAGATATCTAGGTGAGCATCACAAACATAGAATATGCACCATTTGTTTTAAGGCGAATTGATAGAATCTTAATCAGTTTGCCTACTGATTTTAAAGCCTATTAAACCTAGACAATTTTACAAATAAGCAGAGTATAATTTCACAGTTTTTAGACCATTAATTACTTAAGGCTTGCCTAGGCATGGGTCTGTATGCAATTATAATTCTGTGACTAATTAAAACAACTTGAAGCTATTCAGTCCTATAGGCATGCTGATCTAGGCGATTAATGTTACAAAAGGTGATTTCATGCTTATTTATACTAGAACATGATATCTATGTGTTGGGGCTGTTTTTAAACCTCTTTATCGACAGTTATTCATTTAAGCGATATAGATACGATTTAGAGCAAATGAAAACAGAGTCCTAAGGCAAGATTTCTAATGCACAGAGAGATGATCATTTTATTAAGCATGATTATAGTAATAACTTAATGATAGGATTTCTAGGTGACTATGACTTAGGCAGAATCAGAAATAAAATGATGAACTATAACATGTTTCCAATTATGCAAAAGCAGTAAACATGATTATCCTAAGCCAGGATATCTAATGCACAGATTTATGGCATGGTTTTTAATACAAATAGGCATAGAAAACCTAGAGGCATGATATCTATTGCATAATATAAACATAATATAAATCTAAAGCATGATTTCTACTGCAAATCAACATATATAAACTTAAAGCATGATTTCTACCCGGTTTCCCCACAAAAATCATATAGGAACCATCCCTTTTTTACTAATTACCCCAACATCTGTTTACAAAGAATATTATTACAGACCATGATTGAATAAATTACATAAATAAATAAAACTATACTATAGGAAGCCTAAATCAGGCCCAAAGTAAACCTGGAAATACCAGACCTTCAATACAGTCTCAGAAGCCAAAAGTCTCATAGCCAACAGGGTGTCCTAGTGTGTCAAAGTTCCCTAAGGACCTCAAGGATCCCGGGCAATGCTCATACCAAGACCCTTGAAATAGAGGACTGGTTATGTGCAGTGTGGAAGGGCCAGCCCTGGTGTGCCAGAGTTTAAAGGAATCTCAAGGATCCCTAAGCAGTATACACTCCAGAGGGGCAGAACTTAATAGTCTAAGAGTAAAGTGAGACTACTTGACATAGTTTGAGAGACTTAGTAAAAACAGTATAGAGACAATTTTAGAAGTGAAAAGATTTTCAGGAATATAAACAATTTTAAAGAAATACTAAGAGTGGAAAAATAGTTTTGAAATCAATTGAGAAGAGCCAGTATTCAACATACAGTCACGCAGACTTAGAAAGCCCAGAATTACAACCACTTAATAGGCAGCTTTACACACAGGGATGAAGGGGTTGGGAACACATAGAGTTCACATTAGGGGGCACATGAACATGGTACATGGGAGGCATATAGACAACAAAATGCACAAAACACTTAGGAGTCTTAGAGACTTAACAGGTTAGCCATGATAATAGGCAGTCAAGACATAGGGTAAGGATGTAGCAAAATCATGTTGAAGACAAGGGTGTATTAGACAGAATTGGACATACAATTAGGGTCAATCGAATACACTAGGAGACTAAGTAACTAACATGATCACACCAGCTGGGGGAGGGGGGGGGGTTAAGTAGGGACTAAGTAAACATGCTGGACAAGTATCAAATAACCAAGTGAAGTTTAGACATGCTGATTACACATTGATCAAGAGAAGAAAGAATTTAGACATGCTGAATAAAGCAGTAAACAGGGAAATAAATTGAATACATAGCCAATTGAACTAGTGCAGGAATGGAACACATGGAGTTTGAATTTCAAAATTTAACTAGAGACATACTAATTAAAGAAGAAAGTGCAGAATGTAAAGCAAGTATAGTTCCAATGTCTAGCCTTGACTTTCACCCGGCTAGACCAATATTCATCACAAGTAGTAGAGAAAGAAGAGAGTGTTTGAGTGTGAGTGTGTGTTATGAACTTAGTGTTCGTGTATTGAAAGGTAAAATAAGAGTGCTTATATAGTAGTTCAAGAGTAGAGCAAATAAAGTAAAGGAATCAGAAACCAACAATTAAGGGGTCACAGAATCCAATCATACAAAGGAGTTCGGCATAGACCTCCCTTAATTCAGGGCAATTAGCCAAACGATAATAATATGGATTAATTAAGGAAAGATTCCTAATCATACCATGTAAAGAATCAGTAAGAATCCATAACTTATACGGGCAATCAAGTAAGGCAGGGATGACCCATTCAGGTTATAAACAAGGAAACAATCAAGGATTATGCACGCAAATTTCTAACAGAGCAAATCAGGCAGCCAAAATTTCAAAATAATACTGATTTCTGGAAAGAAATATCAACTCCCATAAATAAAAAATAGGTTAAGTAAACTTCACAAAAATTCAAAAATTAGCCAGAAAACATATGTGAACCCTAATAGAGATTAATTAGGGCAAAAATCATAGGATAAATGATTTGACAAATAAAACGTTTAAGTCCCAGAAATAGGGCAAAGTAATATGACTGGTAACAAAGAAAGTACCCAAAATCGAAACAAAGGTTATAAAAATCACAAAAAACAATTAAGGTTTGAACACTCTGGTAAAAATCATTCAAGAAGATAAAATGAGAGTCGATTAAGTACTTAAAAGTCAGAAAGACCTTTGGAAAACAATTTGTAATGAACCCAGTTAGGGAAAAATCGGAATAATTAGTTAAAACTAGAAGTTTCTTCAAAGAAAAACGTAATAGTGTTTGATTCATCTCAGATCTATGCAGATCTGAGAAGGATCGAAGGCAATAGACTAGGGTTGTTCAGAAAAATAGCAGAGATGAGATAATAGGTTAAGAATTCACATATTTGTAATAAAATAAAGAGAAATATCTTACTCATAGTCGAGAAAATGGCCTGAGACATGAGCAAAGTTTCAGCCCAGAACCGCTTGGGTTCCCTTGAGACCGTCTCAAGGTTTTACAAAATCATAGAGCCATGGCGCGTAAAAGGCCAAGACTGACCGGAGAAGCCATAGAAGCTTCATAAGGAGAAGGTTTATGCCGCTGACAGTGTATTAGAACTAGATTTAGGTAGAGAGAGTTGAGAGAAGGGGTAGTGGTAACAGCGGATGAGAGGTGAGAAATGAGAGGGTTTAGGGGAGGGGGGGTCGTTTAGGTTTAATTTAGGAATGGGGGTTGTGGACCGTTGATAAAAATGATCAACAATCAGGATTGGACGGGGGAATTGGCTCAGGAAGGTTTATGTTTGGGCCAAATTAAAAAGTGTTTTTGGGCTGGTCTCTTGGGTTAAGTCTGAAAACGAAAAAGGGGCAATTTATTTAATACCCAGGTAATTTATAAAAAAATATTTTATAAAATACTTAACTATTTATAAAAAATAATTTTCATACATAGAAATATTTTAAAATAACGCAATAATGTATGCATCGGCTATAATTGCAAAATTATAACCAAAAGGTGTAAATCTGGTAAGTTGTGAAATAATTTAAACTTAATATGACCATAAATAGTAATATTAAATCATGAAATGTTATAAATTCACTTGTAATGCAGTTTTGTAATTATTTATATAAATAAAATATTAGGGTAAATTAATTTTATAAATATAGAAATTGTGAAAAAATATCAATTGATGCTAATGCATAGTTTTAGAGGTATATATGCATTTAAAAATATTATAGGAAAAAATTGGGTATTAACAACTACCCCTCTTTACCGGGAAAGGATAAAAGAGTTGTCGGATAAAGATATGATGACCAATTTTGACCGAGCGAGATGGTCTGAGAGATTTAGGCCACACTCTCGTTTCTGAGCTACCTACATATCCCTGGTTTTATAGGAATCAAGCCGTGTGTAGTTCTGGATTCATCGGCGGAATATACTGATGAAGTCATTGTAAGAACGAATACGAGATTTCGGGATAGATGAAAGAATGGTTGTGGTGAGCGGTCAAGTTTAAGATAGTTGAAGGAATCGGAGTGGGATTGCTCCTATTGGGATGACGGTTGCTTACCAGGTTACCTAAAGAGATGCTACGAGCATATATTTGTGCAGAAAATTAAAACATTATGCAAATTCCCTTCGGACCATGAGAGTTGTCTTGGGACAGTGGAGGATGACGTCCTTAGACCATGATGTCCTGGACCATGATTTGTTGAGTTATGGATTTGCAGGCCATGAAATGATGTTCTCGGGCCATGAAGATGGTGCCTCCGAACCATAACGCTTTTGAATAATGATATGCAAATTTGAGAGATCCTCAGGTCATAGCATGGTGTCTTCTGGCTATGAGGATGATGCCTTTGGACAAGTTGGCGATATTCAGCCCATGAGATGTAATAATATGATGCTAAAATCAACAAGACAAGGCTTAGTCTTGTGAGGTTGAGAGCAGAGCTTAGTCCGAAAGAGGAGCAAATAGATAGTGCTGGATTAGAGCAACATTTATGCAAGGAGGGACAATGCTTAGTCCCATGAGAAGGCAGTGCTTAGCCTTATGTAGATGTGGAGGGAGGGCTTAGCCTTATGCAATATTGGAGATAGAGCTTAGTCTCATATAAGATGCGAGACGGCTTAGTCCCATGCAGATGGAAGGCAGAGCTTAGCCTTATGCAGATATGGAGGCAGGACTTAGCCTTATGAAAGATGGAGACAAGGCTTAGTCTCATGCAAAGAGAAGGCAGTGCTTAGCCTTATGCAAATATGGAGGCAGGGCTTAGCCTCATGCAAGATGGAGACAGGGCTTAGTCTCATGCAAAGAGAAGACAATGCTTAGCGTTATGCAAGATGCGAGACAAGGCTTAGTGCCATGCAAGATGCAGGACTGGGCTTAGTCCTATGCAAATAGAAGGCAGAGCTTAGCCTTATGCAGATATGAGGTAGGGCTTAGCCTCATACAAGATGCGGGATAGGGCTTAGTCCCATGCAGAGAACAAGTAGGATATTTATTAGCTGGAGATATATTCAGTGTCTGGTGGCCCGATTGACAGTGATTTTGTTGCGTGTATATATTTGCAATTGCTACTGTTACGTTAGATGATCCTGCACTCAAAGAAAAATTGTAAGTTTTGTAAGAGGGGGTTGGTTTGTGCCTTCGTCTGCTGGCTTTGCTCCTCTGTTCTGGAGGCCTTGTTTGAGTTTCCCGGGTAACACCTAGCTGTTACAAAAGTAGAGTTTTCAAAAATATGCAATTATTGATGAAAATAGATTTATTTTAGAAAACATAGTGAAGTATCAAGTAATTTTAGATGAACTAGTAAATGTAACATATTTTAGAGACATTGCAGCTTTCTTGTGTTATAATTTTGAGGGTCTTCAAAATTCTGCCCCAGTTTGGGAGATGATCCTTCGACCGTTTGCGAGTGACGAAACTTGTTGAACCTTCTTCGGAATTTTGAGAATCCTTATCTAAATTCTACCCCAATTTCTTAACCAATTTCAGACTTTCTAGCATGCGATGGCATTGGCAGGACTTGCTTCGGAATTTTAAGGGTCCTCCTCAAAATTCTACCCCAGTTTCTAGTTCTTGGGGGAAATGAATATTTTATTATGATTTGACCGAACCCACAGGGCTGCCTACGTATCCCCTCTTAAATGGGAATCAGGTCAAGCGTAGTTCAATTACATTATGTGACTACAAAACATCTAAGCATAGTATCTTTTGACTTCGTCTGAATTGATTGATTTTGGCCAGACTTCTCCTTCCATTTATGCAAGTATGAGTGCTCCTCCTGTTTGCACCTTGTGAACCATGTAGGGACCTTTCCAGTTGGGAGAGAATTTTCCTTTGGCTTCATCTTGATATGGGAAGATCTTCTTCAGCCCCAACTATCCTGGTTCAAACTGTCATGGTTTGACCCTTTTGTTGAAAGATCTGGACATTCTATTCTGATAAAGTTGACCGTGACATACTGCGTTCATTCTTTTTCCATCTATAAGGGCCAATTGCTCATAATGGCTCCTCATCCATTCTGCATCGCTGAGTTCAGCTTCCTGTATGATCTTTAAAGAAGGAATCTCTACCTCGACTAGGATGACAACTTTGGTACCATAAACTAGTAAGTATGGAGTTTCCCCAATTGATGTGCGGACTGTAGTGTGGTATCCCAACAGGGCAAAGGGTAACTTCTCGTGCCATTGTTTGTGGTTTTCTACCATCTTCCTTAGCATCTTCTTGATGTTTTTATTAGCTGCTTCTACGGCTCCATTCATATGAGGTTTGTATGATGTGGAGTTCTTATGCTTGATTTTGAAAGTCTCACACATGGTCTTCATCAGATCACTATTTAGATTGGAGGCATATTTAGTGATGATTGATTTTGGAACTCCAAACCGGTAAACAATCTGATCACGAACAAATCTGCCACGATTTTCTTAGTTACTGCCTTGTAGGATGCGGCCTCTACCCATTTTGTGAAGTAGTCAATGGCCACTAGAATAAACTTGTTCCCGTTTGAAGTAGTGGGCTCAATCGGACCGATGTCATCCATTCCCTAGGCAGTGATCGGCCAATGTGAGCTTGTTATATTGAGCTCATTTGGTGGCACTTTTATCATATCAGCATGTACTTGACATTGGTATCATTTTCGTACATACTAGACGCAATTTGTCTCCATGGTCATCCAAAAATAACCGGCCCTAAGTATCTTCTTGCCCAAGACAAAACCATTCATATGCAGGCCGCAGGTCCCAGCAGGTATCTCCTCAAGTATCTTAGAAGCCTTTTTTGCGTTGACACACCTTAGCAATCCCGAGTCAGGAGTTCTTTTGTACAAGTTTCCTCCAATGTGGAAGAAGTGATAGGACAACCTCCGAAGTGTGCGTTTCTGAGTATGGTTCGTATGCTTGGGATATTCTCCTTTTGCCATATATTCTTTGATTTCGTGAAACCAAGGCTTCCCGTCTGTTTCTTCTCCAACATGCGCACAATACGCCAGCTGATTATGAATTCTCACTAGGATGGGATCAATTAAATTCTTGTCTGGATGTTGTATCATTGATGACAAAGTGTCCAGTGCATCTACGAACTCATTTTGAGTTCTAGGCACATGTTTGAACTCTATTTTTGTGAATCTTTTCTTCAATTCCTATACATGGTGCAAGTATGGCAATATCTTAGAATTCTTGTGGCCCATTATCCTTGTACCTGGAGTACAAGCAGATTTGAATAACCGATTACCAATAACACTTGTATATTCATATCGATGGCCATATTAAGCCTCATGATGCAGGCCTTATATGTCGCCATGTTTTTGGTGCATGGAAACCTAAGCTTCACGGATACAGGGTAATATTGACCTGTTTCTGATACCAAAACTGATCCAATGCCCACTCCTTTGAAATTTTTCATCTTCATCAATGAACGTCCTCCAACTGTCGTACGCTTCAGTAATGGCCTCTCCTACGAATGCCACTTCTTCATTAGGAAAATACATTTTCATGGGTTCGTATTCTCCTCCCACATGATTTTCAGCAAGATGGTCTGCCAATGCTTGTCCTTTGACCGCCTTTTGAGTTATATAGACGATATCAAACTCACTTAACAATATTTCCCATTTGGCTAATTTCCCTGCCGGCATGGGCTTCTGAAAGATGTACATCAGGGGGTCCATCTTAGATATGAGATATGTGGTATAGGCACAGAAGTAATGCCTCAATTTCTAAGCCGTCCAAGTCAAAGCACAACAGGTGCATTCCAACAGAGAATATCGTGCTTCGTAATGTGTGAATTTCTTACTCAAGTAGTATATGGCTTGCTCCTTTCTCCTTGTCTCGTCATGTTGTCCCAGAACACATCCGAAGGCTCCATCTAATACAAAAATATAGAGTAGCAAAGGCCGCCCCGGTTCCTGCTTGACCAAGACTGATGGTGTGGACAGGTACTCTTTGATTTTTTCGAAAGCCCTCTGACAATCTTCGGTCCAACTTGTTTCAGTATCTTTCCTCAGCATCTTGAAGATGAGTTTACATATGACTGTGGACTGTCCTATAAAGCGACTGATATAGTTGAGAAGTCCTAGGAAGCTCATTACGTCCTTCTTGCTTCTTGGTGGCAGTAACTCTTTAATAGCCTTAACTTTGGATGGGTCCAACTCGATACCCCGACGACTGACAATGAATCCCAATAACTTTCCTGTGGGAACCCTGAATGCACATTTTGCGGGGTTCAATTTTAAGTTTTACCTCCTTAACCTGTCAAAGAACTTTCTTAAGTCTGCTATGTGATATGTGCCTCTCTTGGATTTGATAATGTTGTCTTCAACATACACCACTATTTCTTTTTGTATCATATCATGGAAGATGGTTGTCATGACTCTCATGTAAGTAGCACCAGCATTCTTTAGACCAAATGGCATCATCTTGTAGCAGTACACCCCAATCGTGCAATAAAATCTTTTTTCTCTGCGTCTTATTCATCCATCCAGATCTGGTGATAACTCGCGAAGTAATCTACAAAGTATTGGAGCTCATGCTTGACGCAATTGTCGATCAGGAAGTGTATATTTGGCAGTGGAAAGTCGTCCTTGGGACTTGCTCTATTTAAGTCTTGATAGTCAACACATACTCTGACTTTCCCATCTTTCTTTGGAACTGGTACAATGTTGGCTAACCGGGTTGGGTACTCAACCACCCTGAGAACTTTGGCTTTAATCTGCTTAGTAGCTTCCTCCTTGATTTTTAGGCTCTTATCTGGTTTGAATTTTCTGAGTTTCTTATTTACTGGCGGACACATTGGATTGGTGGGAAACTTGTGAGCCACTATGGATATGCTCAGACCGGTCATGTCATCATATGACCATGCAAATATAACCTCATATTCCTTCAAGAAGCAGACATACTCATCTTTCTATGGCAGTGATAAATGAATGCTTATGCGAGTCTCCTTGATGGTTCCGGCGTCTCCCAAATTTACTGCTTCGGTTTCGTCTAGGTTGGACTTAGGCTTATTCTCAAATTCTCAACTTCTCTGACAACCTCCTTAGGTATTTCATCTTCTTCCTCCAAGTCACTATCCTTATATTGCGTTGTCTCATTACATGTCACAGTCACCGGTTCATCAAGAAAAGTAATAATAACATTGTAAAAAGAGAAGTGTGGAAGATAATAATGAATAATAAATATCAATGCATTTATTAAAACTAAGAAGATCCAAAGCAAGTATGGCTCGATGAATCGGGCAATTATTTTGAAACAAGTGAGTCTCTTAAAAAATATTACTGAAAATATCTTAGATGCCTAGCATGGCTATAGAAATAAAATTAGGCTGATTGTCAAGCTACCCAGGGACTCGGTGGGCCCGGGATAGTGTGGTAGTCCAGTTCCTGAAAACAGGTCCCTTCTCCACAGTCTAAATGGTGAGGCCTTCTCCCTCCTCCTTCTCCTCAATTATTGCACTGCAATCCATGTCCTCGTCCTCTAAGAACAAATTCCTCAAGCCAGCTAGAGCTTCTTCTTCTGCAATTCCCCATATTGTATCTACTTGGTGAAAAGTCTGACCCAGATGTGGAACCAGTTGCTCGAGAGGGTAATAAGGTCCACGCCATGGAGGCGACCAATAATCATATTCCTGCCATGTATACTGGTATCCTAGCCCGAAGGTAGTACAATGGCGTTTCAACTGTATTGGTTTGGTAATGCCTTGTAGATTCTTCCAAAGCCCTTTGCCGGGTTCATACCCAGACCATGCTATTATGCTTTCTATTTTGTTACTCCACCATTTGTCTTTCTCAATGGCATTGACATGTTCGATGTGATGATAAGTTTCCCCTCCTATCATTCTTCTGTTACCGATAACCGGGATGGTTTTACTGGTGTAAATGGGGGTTACTCTCGTCACCGTGAATGATCACCTCCCGATGGTTCCATTCGAACTTCACGGCCTGGTGTAGTGTGAAAGTCATAGCCCCTGCGACATGTATCCAAGGTCGGCCCAACAGAAGATTGTATAAAGCTGATATGTCAAGCACTTGGAATTCAATGTCAAACCAAGTTGCCCTTCATGTTCATGCTTCCTGCCCGTATTTCATGGAAACCTTTGCCCAATCTTTTCAGAGTATCCATCAGACAAATGTTGAGGCAATACTACCTTACGACAGTTATAATCCTTATAATCTCCAAATAAGGATTATAATCCTTATTATAAGGATTATAATTGTCAGAGTATCCAACGGACAATTATAATCCTTATAATCTCCAAATAATCTTTTCCTTGGACTGATGTCAATTACCTTACGATAAATTCAACGTACAATACTACAGGGTACAACATCGTTGTAACTTAAAACTGCGAAGCGTAACATCACCGTAATATAATACTGCAAGCATAACATTATCGTAATATAATATTGCAAGGAATAATATCATTGTAACATAATACTGCAGGACGTAACATCATCATAATATTGAAGGGTGTAGCATCATTTCCCCCTTTGGAACATTCGTCCTCGAATGTTGACTGATACTCTTATCATTTTCATAACTTATAGCTCTTGTGAATACCTTAATAATCTTCTTGTCATTTAAGCAGTTTCTATGTGAATAAATCCAAAGTCTAGGGTATTCACCCTTTAGTCGTCTTGCTCATATCATGACTTGTGATCGAAATCTTTCGAATCTCGCAACTGTTTCTACCTCCTGTCATGCGACCTGTATGACCCTGTCTTTGTATGTGTACTTATGCGATTCATCTTCAATTTTTTCTTTTATCTTTTAGTCAATCTCTAGGCCTTACTTTTTAAACATATACAAGGCTTAATAGGATGCCTCTCTAGGTATCTATAGGTGAACTGAAGTTCTTCGCTCGATACTTTGTAGAACTTGCGAATATGGCCATATCTTATTTTATAGATTTGGTTATCCATTCGTATGGCTTTACTGCATCTACATGGGTCATACTATACCATAATTTTTTTTACTTCAATTTATCATTATTGGGGTATGCTTACCAAACTCCCAGTTACTTTAGGTATAAATCTCAATCCTTTAATGCTCCTTCGTTACTGTTCATCTTAAGAAGGATGGCATAATCCCATGTCATACTTTGTAACTTGTATCTGTCCATTATTGGTTCACCTCAATGTTGATCTGCAATCCTTTACTTGAATATTTGAAACTTCTTACGTAATACATTGTCGCTAGGGCTTACATTGCATTGAGGAATATTTGAAGTGATTTCCATAATCCTATTTCTTAGTGTCTCAATGTAATTCACCTTATGGGGGGTATCCTAATCTCGTGCCATCAGTGAAATCTTTTCTCATCCTCTTATTTTTTTCCGAAATTATTATTCAAATGAAGGTCCAAATGTCATTCTTTATCTACCATAATTACACCCTCATCTCTTTCAAATGATATTAGTCTTAGACTCCTTTGATTTCATTCAGGCTATACTGAGCTTTCTATGACTTATAGAAACCATTAGCTCGCTTGTTTTTATGGGTTTAATCCTGAGGACTTATCCATTCTCATCACCTTCTCACGCGCCCTTTCGTATCCTTACTCTTGCCTTCCTAAAACCTTATTGCTTTGCCATACTTAAGCTCACGACCTACCCATATTTATTTATATTACTAGCAACCTTCCTTTAACTTGCTTGTATCATAGGTTTCCTTATGTCACTCTGGAACATCAAGCGAGACATCACATCGTCTCTAACTCTTCTTTATTGTCTTAATTAGCCTCCTCGATACCTAGAAACCATAGGCTATGAGATATGCCACTGACGACGACGCTATCATTCCTGGATATTGAATCCCCGCGTCTCTAGCCTTCTATCCAAAGTATGGACTATTCACAACTTTCTGCATTTGAGTATCTCGTACGTTCTTCACCTTTACCTTACTTACTTAAAATATCACATCATATCTTCTATATCCTTCATAACCTCCCTTCCACATAGGTATGATTCACACCACAACTTCTTTCGTTCCAACTAAGTATGGACTAAATAACCAACTCTGGATCATTGATCGAATAATTTCTTTCGTTCCATCTTAGCCTTCTTTCAACGTAAGCTTTTACTTTTTCTGGTTTTTATGCCCCTTGTTGCATCCATACTTAGCTTATCTTAGTGCCCACACATGCCAGAGTTTCCATGCAACTCATATGATCTCGAGTATTACTTTTAATTTTATTTCTTGTTCATTAGCCACGGTCGGTGCCACTTTCCTTTGGAGTGCTTACAATTTTATTGTGAGACTATTGTTACACGACCATTTCCTCTTTAGGTCATTGTACTTAAGTTGAAGCCTTATTCCTTATTTTCTCAGCTAGTGTTTTGTTGTAGTACTTAGGGAGAACCCTTGGCCCTCGTAAAGCAGTGAGCTTATTACGGACCTTTTGATGTCTTTCCTTGCCTATAATTATCCGTAGTTTCTTACCTCTATGCCCTTGTGCTTGTAGGGTTGCTTCTGAACTGACATTTTGATTGCCTTCCTAGTGGCCTTTCTTTTATCCCCATAACATTCATATGGTACCTTTAACTACCCTGACTCCTATTTGAATATATCTCAAGTATTATAATGACATTACTGCGAGGCTGAGTTCTCTATGTTGGGGTTTACTACATCATCTTGCATGATCTGCTGATTTATCCGTAACTTCTTGTCTAGTCATGACTAGGCTCTTCCTGAATGAACTACTAATTACTCGTCGACCCATTTTTATATCCATATTCTGCGTAATCTTTCTTGGGTTATTTCTTTGTCTTAACTTACCTCATGTGCTGGCTCCTTATCTATCAATAACATCCAGTGCAGGAACCTTTACTTCCCTTTTTTTCACTTCATGCTTAATAACGTCCTAGAATCATACCATATCTGTAACATTTGGATAAATGCAATCTCATCCGTTTCTCATTTTTATCGCATTCTTCCTTTTATCATTCTATATTCCCCCTTTGGGGGAGTACTAAGACTTGGGGCTATGACAACCTACCTATAGATATTTTTCCTCTTCATCTTTAGCGTTCTTTCACGTCATCGATGTCCCTTAGTCACTTGCAGTAATCTTTTTGTACCAAGAATAACAAAATTCCTCACTCGCAATGGTGATGCATAGTGTAACTGGCACATGCAGTTGCTTAAGTTTAACTTTGCTCACATTGCTTGCTTTAGGGAAGCGTCTTCCTTAATGACCATTTTTTGAATTTCTCATAAATCTTCTTTTGTTTTCCATTCTATTATTTCCGACACAAAATCTAAAATTCTCATGATGTCGACCATTGTCAAATCACTAAATCCCTAATTTATGTTTACTTTGTCTTGTTCATCAGCCCATACTGATCTCTATTATTCTAGGGTCTAGCTTTTCATATTGGTAATCACATTAGAGTCACAAACTTACTTCTTAAAATGAGGATATGACTTCATGCCCTATACTCTTTTGTTGTGCTAAGGCCTGTCACCTCTCGTCTTTTCATTCACTTGACTAGACTCTGTAATACTGTCATTTCTTCTTCTTTTTTTCCTACTGTCGTTACCCATGTATCACACCTTATTCATAATGCTTCCTTATCTCTCTTCTCATTACTCTGATAATATCCCTTTTCTTGTGAAAACTTCAACACGACATTCTTTTGCTTTTAGCTCTCCTTGCTTCATTCATCGGCTATTCGGATTGCTCAACGTCCTCGCTCTACTAGGGACAAGAGTCAAACTAAGGTAATATTTATCCCATCCAGGCTTTCATTGCCTATCTTCTGATGATTTTTTTTTCATGCTAGTATTCACATCTAATCGTAATATTCTAGAGCGCACCATCTGGGTGTGTCACAAGAAGATCTATTGGCACATTTGTAATACCCTTCGGAAATGTCAACTAACACAAACAATACATTCACCATTTTGGGTTACTCTAACCCCAACCAGATCTTAATGTTCCATCCTTTTCTTAAACTACACATGTTAGCCCCCATAGGGCATAATTGAGATGGGTACGACCAATTATACATACCTCTGTTACAATTGAATATAACTCAAAAAGCTTATGTTCCTCTGCCCGAATTATAAATACTGCTAACCTTCATTAACTGGGCGCCTCGTACCCTTCTTCATCTTGCTTATTTTGCTTGTTAAAACTTGTATTTATCTTCTTAATCTCTCATTGCCTTTCACCATAAAGGTGGATAGGTATTCTTGCCTTAAGGCTTCTTATCAGGAAGCTTACACCTTTCAGTATACCTATGATCTTCTAAAGACCTCACATTTACTTATCATAGGCATCATACCAAAATCGAATTCCTCTACCTCAGCTCTTCCACAAGTATCTCTCTTAATAAACATTCTTTCTTGATATAGGTATCGTCTTATTACTTAGAATTTCGGAATTTGAATTCTTATAAGTGAGCTGTACCACATGATCTAGAGTAAGAAGAAAGAGTGACAGTCCTAAATGCCATGTAGTCTCCTGCTTATAAGTGTGGTGCACGACACACCCATAAACAAGACTCTACTAGACACAGCTTGTAGACTCCCTAGGACAGAACTACTCGGATACCACTTTTGTCACGACCCAAACGGATGGGCCGCGACGGGCACCCGGTACCTTACTAAATTGAGTACCAACGTAACATATCTTTCATATCATTCTATCATAGGTAAATGAACTGGAGTAAAGCATGAGGGAATACAAACTTATACATATGAAGTACGACCTATAAGACCAAAATAACAACTCGTATACTGAACATGGGCCGACAAGGCCATACAATCTTTTACATACATGACATCTGTTTACAGGCCTCTAAGAATACATAATGTTCATAAATGTCGGAAAAGAGTCCCTCCATAACAAAAAATACACATCTAAATCATACTAATCAATCAAGAAACTCCGAAGCAATGGAGTGCATCAACATTTTCCGCTGAGCTGATAGCCTGCTTGGAGGGCTCTTGACCTGTCTATCGGGACCTGCAGGCATGAAACGTAGCATCCTCGGGCAAAAAGGCACGCTAGTAGGAATAATGTACCGAGTATGTAGGGCACATAAATAAGTACATAACAGACATGGAAGAAACATAGAGTAAATGACTCAACTTGTAAGTTTGGATAACTCGGTAAATCATGAAATACTTATAGTGTCATGCATATGCATATGAATGTCATGTCGTGCATAGGTACATGTATTCATAACATCATCAAGCCTCTGAGGGCATCCTATCATATCATTTCAGCCACTGTGGGAAAAATCATCAACGTATACCAGCTGATCAGGTGGTGGTTCATATATAACGCCATAACCTTTCCCATATCCTATATACATATATATACATACATATATACGCATATATAACACCATTTGGTCATTGATCAATGTACATAAATGCAATGCATGAAAGGTACGTTAATAAAACCTTTCAAAATGTCATTGTCACACCTCCTTTTTACGCCCCGCCCCCGAGGGGTAAGATGCGCGGGTGGAGTTTTTCCAATTTAAGTGACAATATTCAAAATGGGATTATTTATTTAATTCAGAGTCGCCACTTGGGAAAGGTTTGGTTTTTGGTGTCCCAAGTCACCGGTTTATCTTGAATCCCAAATCGAGGAAATTTTTCGACTTTTCCAAATGAAGTCTACGAACTAGAAATTCTAAGTAAGGAATTCTATTGACCCGAGGGAAGGTGTTAGACACCCTCGAATCTCGTGGTTCTAGCACGGTCGCTTAAATTGTTATAATGGCTAAATATCTGATTTAAATACATGTCATGACTTATGTGTTTTTATTAAGTTTAAACCGCTTTTATTATTATCATTTATTTTTACAGAATTGCAACGTCGTGAAAATGCATCTCGAACCACGTCACAATCAATGCACCCGTAGTTGTTAACACATCTCAACTCCGTTGAGATTTGGATTTGGGTCACATCAATGTGCACCCGAGTTTAAGAATGTAATTCAATTAAGTCGCGCCTAAAGAGCCTAACGCGTTATTATCTTTGGGGAAGGAGTGAATTTTACTAGACAGTCCATCCCAAATCCTATATGTTTATTATGATCAATTATTGAGGGCCCCGCAATGTGTATCTTTATTTGACGAGGCTCGTCTCATTATTTTTAAAAGGGATATCCTAAAGTGACTACATTTCTATTATGTTTGTCTCTAAAAATAAAAGAAAGAAGATACCAAATTTACTTGTTTAAGCGACTACATACTAAATCTCTACTATGTTCGCCGAATCCGAATTTTGTTTAATTACCTGATTGGTTGTTTATGAGGTGAGAATTGTCTCGTGCCTTATCTTCAACGAGTGAATACACTTGTTAATTTGCTAAGGGAGATTGCAAGCAAACTAATAACATATACTAAACTTACACTAAACGACCTTCAAGTTTGAATTTAAAACTAGTTTGTTTGGGCTTGATTAATGAAGTCGGCTATTTATTAGAAAAAAAACTTCTACTAATTGAATTCAAAACTGCCTAATGAAGTTTGTATGTAATGGAGTTAAATTGAACAGTTTGAAACCAATGTTGCATCTGTCCAGGTTAATAGCAATCCATTTTATACATGTAGGATATAACTAAGAATGACTTATGTGCATATACCAATTACTCGTGCATTCCACGAATTGGTAATCACATCACACACACAATTAAACAAGATAAACCATTGTAAGTTAAGACAGTTAAACAGACCCTGTTTTCAATTAAATACAAAACTACCTGCTGTATCTTCCTATCGAGTTTGCAATCTAAAGATTTGCGCGAATATATTAACATTTTATAAGACTATAGGTGCAATACTGAAGGACAGAAAATTCTTTGCGTCTTTCATTTCAACTCATTGCTATTGTTACATCAATATGAGATTCAAAATATGTACCTGGATGCTGAAATGCAAAGAGGAAAATGGAAGCAACAAGTCAGCAACAAACTCAGGGACAGTAGTGATCACAAGTAAAAGCGACGAGCAGCAGCAGTAGCAACAAATAACAGCAGAACAATTGGAGTAGAATCAAAATCCCAACTAGACCAAATCCAAGAACAAACCAATGAAACACACAACCAGTAAACTCAGTTGGGAACTTGGGAAGATCAGTATTGATTAAAACAGGTCGAACAGGTGAAATCAAGACCAGCAAAGGGAAGAACAGTTTCTGATTTGTCTCTGTGTTTTCTATCTCTCCCCCCTTATATGTTTGTGTGTGTTCTCTTTGTATATGTGTATTACTGTATTTCTGTTTTTGTGGTATCCCTCTTTTTTTCAAATTCAGTCCCCTAACTAATGGAAGTTCTGCCTCTTTTTACAGCCTAGCATCAGTCCTTTACAGTCTGTTAAACACATCAGAACCCCCCCTTTTTCTGCTGTATTTCCACTCATCTTTTAAAAGTAGAACCCTCCCATGATATTCCCTGACAGCCTTTTACTTAGATATGGTTTAATATTTCATAAACAACTCAGGGTGTGGGCAGCCTGAATATGCCCTGACAGCACATGCTGTCAAATTATTTTTAATCTCTAAAAGGGCCTTAATGCACATGTTGTGCGCAAGTGCACATGCCACCAATTCAGACTGCAGCTAAACAAACGAAATCCTTAAATTTCTGATTCAAATCAACAACTATAAGTAGCTATACTCGATTCTCAATTTGATTCAAACAAAGTTCAGCAAGAAACAGATCAAATTGTTATCGTTCAAACAGCTGAAACCAATCGACGACATGTATCGAATCGACTATACTAGTTATAACATATACAACCAATAGCCAATGATCAGAAATCTAAGAGTATCAACATGCAATTCAAATTGTACTGACTAAGCAAAAGTTGTACTGGGGAATTAATTAATTAATCAAATTTAAGTTCAATTGATTGTACAGCTTACACACATACACATGATCAGTAAATGGAAAGAACTTGGCCAAATACAGAGGTCTAGGCAAGGTGGACAAAAACAGTCGACAAAAATTCAATAACATAAATTAAACAAAACATTTGGACATATGAACAGACATTCAATTACAACAGACAAAATAAACTGATAAAGAAAACAAAAACTACCTTAAAGCCTTGAAAAATCAGAAAACCCCAGCTCAGATTTGAAATTGACCTTTCTTGGGGTTGAATGGACTTTAATAGAAGTGTTCTCTAACGAGAACACTTCGATTAAGGTCCATTAGACCCTAATCATCTGGTTCAACGGACACAGATCGGACATGAGGACTTCTAGGGTTCTTAGAGGGAAGATTTGGGATTTGGGTTTGCCTGGTTAGATTCGGACCAAACCAAGCATGGTTTGGTCATGGGGGAGGTCAGGGGAGTGTCTGGTATGAACCTGGGGTAGATCGAATTTTGCTCGAATCTTCAAATGAAGATTCGAGAACCTAGGGTTTGATTCGAGACAAAAGGACAATAGATCTATGTTCAGGGCGGTGAGGCGGTCCTAGGGTGTTAAGGTGGGGGTCACCGGCGTCCTTGCCGCCGAGTTTAATGGTGAAGGGAAAGGGGGCGGCTCTAGGGTTCCGGGGTTTTTGGGTTTGTGAAGGGGATGACTAAGGCAGGGGGGTTTTGCTTAGGCGCGGGGTGAAGGGGGAAGGTTTATATACGGGGTAAGTGATCTGATATTGGCCGTTGGATTGCCACTGATCAACGGTTGTGATCTTTCCACTAAAAGAAACGGTGTCGTTTGTTCTCATACTGGGATGGATCATACCGGGTTTCATTGGGTCGGGTCCGGTAACGGGTAAAGGAGATGGGACGAGGGCTATTAGATCGGCATGGTTTGAACGGCTGAGATTAGACGGCCTTATACAGCGTTGTTTGGGTAAAGGATTGGCCTGATCTGGGCCGTTCCTTTGAATCAATCAACGGCTCAAAGAGATGATGCCTATACGCGTCGTTTGGGGTGTCTTGTAGAGGGCCTGGTTGGACTGGGTCGTTTTGGTTTGGGCTTGTTCCTATTTAAATTGGATTAGCCCAATCCGAAAACCCTCTTCTTCTTAAATCTCTTAATTAATTTGTCAAAAATAATACTATAAAAACAAAAATTAACACATAATTAACATTTAATTAAAATAACATCACTTAATGACAAAAATGAAAGATGCATTTTTTGCGATTTTTCCTTTTAATAACCGGATTACGGTTCAACTACACACGACACATTTTTTTTTGTATTTTGTTTTCAATAAAAAATAAAAATGGGCGAAAATCACAAATAATTAACAAAGTGCCATGTAAAAATCCAAAATTGTACAGCAAGACCATTTGCTATTATTTTATTTCTTTTGGAGTGATTGTCGCGTAAACAAAAATCACGTACTCACAGCTGCACCTCTTTGTTCGGAAACACGAAGAGTTTTCGTGAAAAGATAAAGTGAGCGGATATGAGCGACTTTGCCTATTGGACTACTCCATGTGAAGCATGTTTTGAAAGATTTGACCGAATCTTTGCTTCGAAGATTTCCTACAAATCCTGGGCTAAACAGGAATCAGGTCAATGTAGTTCAGGAAACTCTGGTAGCTGGGACTACCATGGGATTGCAATGCTTGTCGTTACTGCTATTGCCATTGCCGCTGCTGCTTACCGACTCCCTTATTACAACCAAAAGAAAATTGAAACTGAACTAACTACTTATGCTTGTCAATTGCTAGTTACAGGATTCCTATCTATGATTCTTTTGCGACTTGATCTTGGGTCTTAGCTGATTTTGCTTGTAGACTTCGATCCGAATCTTGATGCTTGCAAGTTGTAGGCGCCTGTTTATTTCTGCGGCCCTGAGTGAGACGGGATTGGTAGAACTCGGGATCTTGATCGAATCTTGGGGCGATCCGCCCTTCGTTTTTCAAGTATCTCGGAACATCATTTTTTTTCTTTATTCTGGGTTGAGACTCATCTCGTGGGTCGTCTCGATCCACGCGCCTCGAGGTTAGGCCTGTGGGGAGAAACAAACGAACGAAATTTTTTGCCCCAGTTTTACTAGGAAAATTTCGCGAGTTAATTGCCGGGAAGCTTATAGTATTGACGAAGGAATTGGAAAATTTCAGTCTACAAAATGCCAACTCCAGGATTGGATCACTAATATTGCCACAAGGTAAGAATGCTTTGTCACGACCCAAACTGAAGGGCCATGACTAGCACCCGACCACACTTGCCGAGCACCAACGTACATTTCATCTAACCTTCATTATTATCTTTTAAGGCTGACGAGATCAATATAAATGGTAGACCTAGATCATGGACAACCAGCAATAAAATATGACGGCATGAACATACATAGCAGGGGATGACCAGACAATCAAGAAACTACATATAAGGTATGAGCTACCACGCTACTATGAAAGACTATACAACAAAAACTAGCCGACAAGGCATACCAAACTATACATGAGCCGACACCTGTCTATGAGCCTCTAAAAGAACATAAGTGTTGCAACATAGCCGGAACAGGGCCCCGACATACCCATAATGTCTATAACAAAAATTGCATACCAAGACCAAGGCAAGTCCGGAGAAGGGATCTCGCCAATCACCGCTGAACTGGACAGTCTACTGTGGTGGGGGAGCTGCACCTGCCTGTCTATCAGGACCTGCAGCACGACATGCAGCGTCCACAAATAAAAGGACGTCAGTACGAATAAAGTACTGAGTATGTAAGGCAAGGAACCATAAATACGATCAGTAATGTAAGCAAGGATAGAGAATATACAACCTGTAACATCTTAGTACCTCTGAGGGCTACTTACATGAAATGCATGATACATATGTATAAATACATAAACCTTTAAAGCATTCGCCTCTGTGGGCATCATCATCATCATATCGTACCCGGCCATAATAGGCTCGGTAGAATCGTACCCGGCCACGTGGAGCTCGGTAAAACCCAACTGATCAGTGGTTGCACAATAGGTGCCGTACCCGGCCAACTATAGCGTGGCTCGGTAGAGTAAAATAGATACATATATATAATGCATGCTCGACTCATGGAATCACATTCTAAACCTTTCGGAGTGACGTAAGGTTGGTATCCTCTGTACACGTTATTAGGACTAACTCTTCACTATGAACCTTATAAGAATCAGGAAGTACCAACAACATTGATAACATAAGACTAAGATAAGCAACATTAACATCAATCGTTCCATAAGAGGGAAAACAATGTAAGTACTGCTAGCTTCTAAGAGTAGAGTATCTTGGAAGATCGTTCATTACATTATGTACAATCGGAGTCGTGCAAAAGAAGGAAAGGGATAGCCTCACATACCTTGTATATACTGCCCCAATCTCAAGCTATGCAATTGTCAAAACTCCTTAGTCTACAATAAGAGAAACGATACTATCGTTATCATTTAAGCGTCATAACTATTATGTATCGACCACAACCTATTTTACGATGAAACGGACAGCACCTCCCCTATATATATGACCTCACACCATTCAAAACAGTCACCAAACAGCCCAAACAACATCAATAATAAACATATTGAGCCTCCCAAAATAGTCCACACATAGCCTAATCACTCCATACATACGACGACCACCGTAGTCGTGTCAAACAACCTGGAAATGTTACGAATAACTATCAGCCCATAACCCTACATATATATGGTGTTTCTCCACACCCTTCCTCCTCCAAAACTCCACAAGATAGTAGTAAAATACGCAGCCCAACAACAACGCAAAACAGTCCACAAAACAATAACATTACTTCCAAGCCTTTCGATATATATTTCACAAGTTCTAGCTTCAATGGCTTAGCTGCAACTTGGATAATCTTAAATACATATAGAGTAAGAGGTTCCTTACCTTTATACAGAAATAACAACTCCAATTTGACCTTAAATTTCCATGAAATATCCCTCCAATGCTGCCACAACAACAAAAAAGCGAAACTAGCGATCAATTAGTGTTTTTCGGCACTAGAATCACTTTAGAAGGCTTGAAATCACCTAGGATTGATATTAAGAACATGAGGGAGTATTTAACAGAACATAAACCCTTTAAAACAACCTCCCACATGAGCTGGAACGACACAAAAATGAGCAACAACAAGAAGAACAAGAGACTTACTAGCGCCACGGAATTCCCGACACTTGATTTGTGTTGTTTGCCCTTTTTTTGGGTCTTGAATCTTGAGAGAACCTTGAGAGGATGTTCCTAGGGTTCTAAGGTCTGAAAATAGTGAAACGAAATGACTTAAAACGGGTTGGAGTCATCCTATATAGGTCCAAATATCTTAAACCGACTTAGTGGGCCCCATAGAGAGGTGCTTGGCGCAGTCTCGCGAAAATGCGAATATCTCTCTACTCCAAGATCGTATCGATGAAAGGTTTAATGCATTGGAAACTAGACTCCTAGATATTTAATTTGGTTGGTAGATCACCCCGTAATTCCTTGTAAATTATGAGAAAATATTAGAAACATTTGACCCAATGTTTAAGTAAAATTATGAACCTAAGTTGCGACAACCTTTGTCGACTTTTGTTTCATAACTCGTTTGACTTCAAGACTTATGATACGGATATTATATGATTAAAATACCTTAATAAATGACCTCTTGAGTGTATTAAGCACCGCTAGATTACCTGAAAATACAAGTTACAACATCCTTGATTCGTTTAACTTCTAATACTGGTTAATCACCCTTATACACTCTTGTATCACTTAAGACCAATAGGATTGACTTCTTATCATCTAAAAGATAATTACTTCTTGGATTTATGTTAACTAATATATGGCATGAACTAACACATGTGGATATGGGTTGTAACACCCTCCCCCTTAGGAACATTCGTCCTCGAATGTAAGGGTTTATGGGGAGTTTAAATCATCGTGGATTCCAATGGAAATTTCCGATCAATTTTCCCCTATAAAATGGTCACTAGCAAAACTTGCATGTAATTAAGCCCAACATATGGCTTCACAAGGCTACACAAAGCATTATGCGTATTTACATTATCTACATATCACCATTTTGTATTAAGGAGGAGTATTCTCAAATTATTGCTTACCTCATAGAGCCGTTTCACCTTCCAATGTATCCTGTCTTCCACCAGCATCCTTGTTATCTTCATTCTGGAATAAGTAAGGGTATTTAGACTTCATCTCCTCTTCTGCTTCCCATGTCATTTCTTCCATATTTTTGTTCCTCCATAATACTTTGACGGAAGCTACATCTTTTGTTCTCAGCTTGCGGACTTGCCGATCTAATATCGCCACTGGCACTTCTTCATATGATAGGTCCTCTGTAACTTGTACATCTTTGATAGGGACGACTCGAGAAGGGTCTCCAATACATTTTCTCAACATAGATACATGGAATACCGGGTGGACAAATTCCAATTCGGATGGCAATTCTAACTCATAAGCAACCTGTCCAATCCGTCGAAGAATTTTATACGGCCCGATATACCTTGGACTCAGCTTACCTTTCTTCCCAAAACGCATAATACCCTTCATTGGTGAGATCCTCAGGAAAACCCAATCACCAACCTCAAACTCTAGATCACGACGTCGGACATCAGAATAAGATTTTTGCCTGCTTTGTGCCGTCCTCAATCGCTCCTGTATCACTTTCACCTTCTCAATAGCTTGGTGAATCAAATCTGGCCCATATAATTCTGTTTCACCGACTTCGAACCATCCAACTGGTGATCTACATCTCCTCCCGTATAGTGCCTCGTATGGGGCCATTTTAATACTGGAATGGTAGCTATTGTTATAGGCGAATTCTATGAGTGGAAGATGATCATCCCAATTCCCCTTAAAATCTAGAACACATGCTCGTAGCATATCTTCCAGTGTCTGAATGGTACGTTCAGCCTGTCCGTCAGTCTGCGGATGAAATGCAGTGCTGAGATTTACTTGTGTGCCTAAACCCTTCTGGAAAGACCTCCAAAAGTTAGCCGTAAATTGAGCTCCTCGGTCTGATATAATAGATATGGGCACACCATGAAGCCTAACAATCTCCTTGATATACAACTTTGCATAATCTTCAGCCGTGTAAGTTGTCTTCACTGGCAGAAAATGGGCACATTTTGTAAGTCGATCAATTATCACCCAGATGGAGTCAAACTTATGATAAGAGCGAGGTAATCCAATAATGAAGTCCATATTAATCACCTCCCACTTCCAGGTCGGAATCTCTATATTTTGAAGCAATCCACCGGGTTTCTGATGTTCTATCTTTACTTGTTGACAATTGGGACACTGGGCTACAAATTCTGCAATAGACTTCTTCATATTATCCCACCAATATTGCTCCTTGACATCATGATACATCTTTGTCGAGCCGGGATGGATGGAATATCGGGATTGATGAATCTCATTCATAATCTTCTCTCGCAACCCTGCCACATTAGGCACACACAATCGGCTCTGGTATCTCAGTGCCCCATCTTTTCCGATCCCAAAAGCCATACTTTTACACTGTTGAATGCTTTCTCTTAATTGTACTAAGATAGGATCTTCATATTGTCGTGCTTTTACCTCTGCTACCAAAGATGATTCTGATGTATTCTGTACAGTAACACCTCCATCATCAGAGTCTAACAATCTGATTCTCATATTGGCTAGCTGATGAAGCTCTTTAATCAACCCCCATCTACCTGCCTCAATATGTACTAAGCTTCCCATTGATTTACGGCTGAGAGCATCTGCCACAACATTGGCTTTACCGGGATGATACAATATCTCGACGTCGTAGTCTTTCAATAATTCAAGCCACCTACGCTGCCTCAAATTCAACTCTTTCTGCTTGAAGATGTATTGTAAACTCTTGTGATCTGTGTAGATGTCAACATGGACGCCGTATAAGTAGTGCCGCCATATCTTCAAAGCATATATTACTGCAGCCAATTCCAAATCATGGGTTGGATAATTCTTTTCATGCTTCTTCAATTGTCTTGATGCATAAGCAATCACATTCCCACGCTGCATCAATACGCACCCCAAACCTATACCTGAGGCATCACAATATACCACATAACCTTCTGTTCCTTCAGGAAGAGTGAGCACTGGTGCAGATGTCAATCGATTCTTCAGCTCCTGAAAACTACGTTCACAAGTGTCAGACCACTGGAATTTGGTAGCTTTTTGTGTTAACTTAGTCAATGGTGATGATATAGAGGAAAATCCTTCTACAAACCGCCTATAATATCCTGCTAGCCCTAGGAAGCTGCGGACTTCTGATGGTGTTGTAGGTCTCGGCCAATTCTTTACTGCATCGATCTTCTGAGTGTCGACACTAATACCCTCATCAGATATCACATGGCCAAGGAATGCTACTGAGTTCAGCCAGAATTCACATTTGGAGAGCTTAGCATATAACTTACGATCCTGAAGCGTCTGTAATACTATCCGCAAGTGGCCCGCATGTTCCGCCTCCGAACGAGAATACACTAGAATGTCATCAATGAATACAATCACGAACACATCAAGATAGGGCCTGAATATAGTATTCATGAGATCCATAAAAGCTGCTGGGGCATTTGTTAGCCCGAACGACATCACCAAGAACTCAAAGTGCCCATATCTTGTCCGGAAGGCCGTCTTTGGAATATCTTTCTCCCTAACCCTCACCTGATGATACCCTGAACGTAAATCAATCTTAGAGAAATACTTGGCACCCTGGAGTTGGTCAAACAGGTCATCAATTCTTGGAAGTGGATACTTGTTCTTTATAGTAGACTTATTCAACTGTCGATAGTCGATACACATCCGTAACGACCCGTCTTTCTTCCGCACGAATAGGACTGGTGCACCCCAAGGTGAAGTGCTAGGCCTAATAAAGCCCTTATCCAGCAAGTCCTTCAACTGCACCTTCAACTCTCGCAACTCTGCCGGGGCCATTCTGTATGGAGGAATAGAGATCGGTTGAGTGTCAGGCAACACATCAATGCTAAACTCAATCTCCCTTTCAGGAGGAAGGCCCGGGAGTTCATCTGGGAAAACATCTGGGAATTCGTTAACCACAGGGATTGATTGTAAAGTAGGCGGTTTCGCCTCCGCATCCCTAACGCGAACGAGATGATAAATGTAACCTTTTGAGATCATTTTCCTTGCCTTAAGATAGGAAATAAACCTACCTTTCGGTGTAGCAATGTTCCCTTTCCATTCAATGACGGGTTCACCCGGAAATTGGAACCTAACCATCTTCGTACGACAGTCAACATTTGCATAGCATGAGGCCAACCAGTCCATTCCCATTATCACATCAAAATCAACCATTTCTAACTCAAATAAATTTGCCGAGGTTTGACGACTACAAATCATCACAGTGCAACCTCTATATACCCTTCTAGCAATCACAGAATCTCCTATCGGAGTAGATACCGCGAGGGGTTTACTTATCAATTCAGGTTCAATGCCAAACTTATTAGCCACAAAGGGTGTAACATATGATAATGTAGATCCCGGATCAATCAGCGCATATACATCATAAGAAAACACAGATATAATACCTGTAACAACATCTGGAGATGACTCGAGATCCTGTCGACCTACTAGAGCATAGGTTCGATTTTGAGCACCACTCGAACTCGGCACTGCACCTCTACCCCTACCACGACCTGTCGACTGCTGAAAACCCCGTGCTGGAGGTCGAACTGATGAGGAAGAACCAGACACAGATCCAGTCGGCTGAGCCATACCATCACCTCCTCTATTAGGACAATCCCGCATCATATGGCCAGGCTGCCCGCACGAATAGCATGCATCAGAACCTCGACGACACAGTCCAAAGTGGGCCTTGCCGCACTGATCACAATGTGGTGTTGGGGGTCTCATCTGACTAGTATCCCTGTGATGTTGCGAGCCAGATGCCCGCGAACTCTGACCTGGACCAGAATAGGATCGATCATATCGAGGCCTCTGAAACTGTGGAGGAGCACTAGCTACAGGTGGCGCCGAACTCCTCGAAAACTGTGGCCTGATGCGGCCTCTGAAGTCATCAGAATACCCTGCAAATCTCGCCCTCTTATGCTGGCCTCTATCCTGCTCCCTAACTGCCCTCTGCTGGCGCTTACGATCCTCTAGGGTCTGGGCATAAGCTTGAATACGGGAAATATCCATGCCCTCCACCAAGGAGGCTGTCGTACACTCATTTATTAGATGTGGTCCCAACCCATTCACGAACATATGCACCCTATCACTCATCTCGGCCACCATATGGGGAGCATACCTTGCCAAAGAATCAAACTGCATACTGTACTCTCGCACACTCATATTACCTTGTCTAAGGTTCAAGAACTTATCAGCTCTAGCTCGTCGTATCTCAACTGGCAAGTAGTGACGAAGAAAGGCCTCAGAAAATTCCTTCCACACAGCTGGAGGAGGGTTCGGACCCCTGGATCTCTCCCAACTATCATACCAGAGAACCGCTAAATCCCGTAGCCGATAAGAAGCCAACTCTACTGCCTCTGTATCACTAACATGCATAACCCGAAGTGTACGATGAACCTGGTCAATAAAAGTCTGTGGGTCCTCCTTGGGGTCTGATCCGGTAAACACTGGAGGGTCTAAATTAATAAAATCACGAACTCTTGTACTAACTGGTTTCTCAGCAGCACCTGTATTCTGCCTCTGAGCCTGAGCAACTACCAAGCTAGTCAATAACTGCAAAGCACTCTGCATATCCTGGTCTGGAGTGCCAGACGGAGGAACTGGAGGCGCTGGGTGCCTTCTAATATCCTCTGGAGGAGATGGAGTAGATGAGGTATGAGAGGGCATCTCACTTTGAGCCTCACTTTGTCCTGCTCTGACTTGGGGCACCTGACTGGTACCCTCTCTCGCTGCTGTATCAAGCCGTCTACTAATCGTTTGCTTCCTAGTCGAAGGCATCACTGAAAAAAACAAGGTGAATATTAGAGACAAACACTTACGACTCAACTCTATGCACGATCTAGATTCAGGAAGAAGGTAACAACCCTAGATGTCATGTAGCCTCCTGATTATAAATGTGGCGCGCTACACATCCATAATCAAGACTCTACTAGACACGGCTCATAGACAACCCCTAGGACAGACTTGCTCTGATACCAAGTTTGTCACGACCCAAACTGAAGGGCCATGACTAGCACCCGACCACACTTGCCGAGCACCAACGTACATTTCATCTAACCTTCATTATTATCTTTTAAGGCTGACGAGATCAATATAAATGGTAGACCTAGATCATGGACAACCAGCAATAAAATATGACGGCATGAACATACATAGCAGGGGATGACCAGACAATCAAGAAACTACATATAAGGTATGAGCTACCACGCTACTATGAAAGACTATACAACAAAAACTAGCCGACAAGGCATACCAAACTATACATGAGCCGACACCTGTCTATGAGCCTCTAAAAGAACATAAGTGTTGCAACATAGCCGGAACAGGGCCCCGACATACCCATAATGTCTATAACAAAAATTGCATACCAAGACCAAGGCAAGTCCGGAGAAGGGATCTCGCCAATCACCGCTGAACTGGACAGTCTACTGTGGTGGGGGAGCTGCACCTGCCTGTCTATCAGGACCTGCAGCACGACATGCAGCGTCCACAAATAAAAGGACGTCAGTACGAATAAAGTACTGAGTATGTAAGGCAAGGAACCATAAATACGATCAGTAATGTAAGCAAGGATAGAGAATATACAACCTGTAACATCTTAGTACCTCTGAGGGCTACTTACATGAAATGCATGATACATATGTATAAATACATAAACCTTTAAAGCATTCGCCTCTGTGGGCATCATCATCATCATATCGTACCCGGCCATAATAGGCTCGGTAGAATCGTACCCGGCCACGTGGAGCTCGGTAAAACCCAACTGATCAGTGGTTGCACAATAGGTGCCGTACCCGGCCAACTATAGCGTGGCTCGGTAGAGTAAAATAGATACATATATATAATGCATGCTCGACTCATGGAATCACATTCTAAACCTTTCGGAGTGACGTAAGGTTGGTATCCTCTGTACACGTTATTAGGACTAACTCTTCACTATGAACCTTATAAGAATCAGGAAGTACCAACAACATTGATAACATAAGACTAAGAGAAGCAACATTAACATCAATCGTTCCATAAGAGGGAAAACAATGTAAGTACTGCTAGCTTCTAAGAGTAGAGTATCTTGGAAGATCGTTCATTACATTATGTACAATCGGAGTCGTGCAAAAGAAGGAAAGGGATAGCCTCACATACCTTGTATATACTGCCCCAATATCAAGCTATGCAATTGTCAAAACTCCTTAGTCTACAATAAGAGAAACGATACTATCGTTATCATTTAAGCGTCATAACTATTATGTATCGACCACAACCTATTTTACGATGAAACGGACAGCACCTCCCCTATATATATGACCTCACACCATTCAAAACAGTCACCAAACATCCCAAACAACATCAATAATAAACATATTGAGCCTCCCAAAATAGTCCACACACAGCCTAATCACTCCATACATACGACGACCACCGTAGTCGTGTCAAACAACCTGGAAATGTTACGAATAACTATCAGCCCATAACCCTAAATATATATGGTGTTTCTCCACACCCTTCCTCCTCCAAAACTCCACAAGATAGTAGTAAAATACGCAGCCCAACAACAACGCAAAACAGTCCACAAAACAATAACATTACTTCCAAGCCTTTCGATATATATTTCACAAGTTCTAGCTTCAATGGCTTAGCTGCAACTTGGATAATCTTAAATACATATAGAGTAAGAGGTTCCTTACCTTTATACAGAAAGAACAACTCCAATTTGACCTTAAATTTCCATGAAATATCCCTCCAATGCTGCCACAACAACAAAAAAGCGAAACTAGCGATCAATTAGTGTTTTTCGGCACTAGAATCACTTTAGAAGGCTTGAAATCACCTAGGATTGATATTAAGAACATGAGGGAGTATTTACAGAACATAAACCCTTTAAAACAACCTCCCACACGAGCTGGAACGACACAAAAATGAGCAACAACAAGAAGAACAAGAGACTTACTAGCGCCACGGAATTCCCGACACTTGATTTGTGTTGTTTGCCCTTTTTTTGGGTCTTGAATCTTGAGAGAACCTTGAGAGGATGTTCATAGGGTTCTAAGATCTGAAAATAGTGAAACTTAATGACTTAAAACGGGTTGGAGTCATCCTATATAGGTCCAAATATCTTAAACCGACTTAGTGGGCCCCATAGAGAGGTGCTTGACGCAGTCTCGTGAAAACGTGAATATCTCTCTACTCCGAGATCGTATCGATGAACGGTTTAATGTGTTGGAAACTAGACTCCTAGATATTTAATTTGGTTGGTAGATCACCCCATAATTCCTTGTAAATTATGAGAAAAGATTAGAAACATTTGACCTAATGTTTAAGTAAAATTATGAACCTAAGTTGCGACAACTTTTGTCGACTTTTGTTTCATAACTCGTTTGACTTCAAGACTTATGATACGGATATTATATGATTAAAATACCTTAATAAATGACCTCTTGAGTGTATTAAGCACCGCTAGATTACCTGAAAATACGAGTTACAACATCCTTGATTCGTTTAACTTCTAATACTGGTTAATCACCCTTATACACTCTTGTATCACTTAAGACCAATAGGATTGACTTCTTATCATCTAAAAGATAATTCCTTCTTGGATTTATGTTAACTAATATATGGCATGAACTAACACATGTGGATATGGGTTGTAACATGCTCGGTTTAGGGTTGGAGCCCTAATGCTGGCTAAAACGAAAATGTGCTCAGTTCAGGGTTGGAACCCTAATACTGACTAACAGACAATGCTCAGTTCAGGGTTGAAGCCCTAATGCTGGCTGAATGGAAAGAGTTCAGTTCAACATTGAAGCCCTGATGCTGACTGAATGGAAAAGTTCAGTTCAGGGTTGAAGCCCTGATGCTGACTGAATGGAAAAGTTCAGTTCAGGGTTGGAGCCATGATGCTGACTAGCTGGGGACAAAGTTCAGTTTAGGGTTGGAGCCTTAATGCTGACTGAATGGAAAAATTCAGTTTAGGGTTGGAGCCCTAATGCTGACTAGCTGGGGACGAAGTTCAGTTTAGGGTCGAAGCCCTAATGCTGACTAAAGGGAAAGTTCAGTTTAGGGTTGGAGCCCTAATGCTGACTAAAGGGAAAGTTCAGTTTAGGGTTGGAGCCCTAATGCTCACTAAGGGAAAAGTTCAGTTTAGGGTCGAAGCCCTAATGCTGACTAAAGGGAAAGTTAAGTTTAGGGTTGGAGCCCTAATGCTGACTAAAGGGAAAGTTCAGTTTAGGGTTGGAGCCCTAATGCTGACTAAACGGAAAGAGTTCAGTTCAAGGTTGAAGCCCTGATGCTGATTGAATGGAAAGAGTTCAGTTCAGGGTTGAAACCCTGATGCTGACTAAGAATGGAAAAGTTCAGTTTTAGGTCGAAGCCCTAATGCTAACTAAAGGAAAAGTTCAGTTTAAGGTTGGAGCCCTAATGCTGACTAAAGGGAAAGTTCAGTTTAGGGTTGGAGCCCTAATGCTGACTAAAGGGAAAGTTCAGTTTAGGGTTGGAGCCCTAATGCTGACTAAGGGAAAAGAGTTCAGTTCAGGGTTGGAGCCGTGATGCTGACTAGCTGGAGGACAAAGTTCAGTTTAGGGTTGGAGCCCTAATGCTGACTAAATGGAAAGAGTTCAGTTCAGGGTTGAAGCCCTGATGCTGACTGAATGGAAAGAGTTTAGTTCAGGGTTGAAACCCTGATGCTGACTAAGAATGGAAAAGTTCAGTTTAGGGTCGAAGCCCTAATGCTGACTAAAGGAAAAGTTCAGTTTAGGGTTGGAGCCCTAATGCTGACTAAAGGGAAAGTTTAGTTTAGGGTTGGAGCCCTAATGCTGACTAAAGGGAAAGTTCAGTTTAGGGTTGGAGCCCTAATGCTGACTAAAGGGAAAGTTCAGTTTAGGTTTGGAGCCCTAATGTTGACTAAAGGGAAATATTCAGTTCAGGGTTGAAGCCCTGATGCTGACTAAATGGAAAAAGTTCAGTTCAGGCTTGGATCTCTAATGCTGACTAATAGACAATGCTCAGTTCAGGGTTGGAGCCCTAATGCTGGCGGAATGGAAAAAGTACAGTTCAGGGTTGGAGCCCTAATGCTGACTAAATGGAAAAAGTTCAGTTTAGGGTTGGAGCCCTAATGCTGACTAAATGGAAAAAGTTCAGTTTAGGGTTGGATCCTTAATGCTGACTAAAGGGAAAGAGTTCAGTTCAGGGTTGGAGCCCTGATGCTGACTAAATGGAAAAAGTTCAGTTCAGGGTTGGAGCCCTAATGCTGACTAACAGAACAATGCTCAGTTCAGGGTTGGAGCCTTAATGCTGGCGGAAATGAAAAAGTTCTGTTTAGGGTTGGAGCCTTAATGCTGACTAAATGGAAAAAGTTTAGTTTAGGGTTGGAGCCCTAATGCTGACTAACTAGGGAAAGTTCAGTTTAGGGTTGGAGCCCTAATGTTGACTAACAGAACAATGCTCAGTTCAGGGTTGGAGCCCTAATGCTGGCGGAATGGAAAGAGTTCAGTTCAGGGTTGGAGCCCTGATGCTGACTGAATGGAAAGAGTTCTGGGGATACTAACTGAACCATTTTTTTTTGAGTTTTCCTTGTTTTAGTAAAATGTAAAAGAGAATTTTGTGGAAACTTCCCTTTTGAGTGGATTCCTTATTGCCAAACTGCTTCTTGCACTCATGTGTTTCTTTTCTTCTTTGGGTGGCACCTGCTTCTTGCACGGTTGTCTTGGATCATACCTGTTTCAACTTTTCAAACAAAGAACAATCGTTAGCTCGGAAATGGCGGTTGGTTCGGTGACCTTGATTGTTCCAGTTGCTTTGCTGCGTCCTTATTTCTGTTGAGAAACTCTGCCATTGATTGGATTCAAATGGCAAAACCCTTTAGACTGCTCAGGCCTGCGTTTCCAGATTCTGTGATGATTTGCCTTGTAAGGCTTTGGTTTTTCCATCCGGTTTTGCTTGGGGATTTTTCAACGGGGACTTTATTGAGGAGACTCTGTGGGGATTTGTACAAGGGGAAGTTCTGTGGAGATTTGTACAAGGAGGACTTGCTGGGGATTTATTGCGAAGCGGACTTGTCAGGATTTGTTGGGGCAAGCTCGCTGGGGAATTTTTACAAAGGGAGGCTCTATGGGGATTTGTACAAAGGGAAGTTCTGTGGAGATTTGTACAAGGCGGACTTGCTGGGGAAATTTCTCTTCTTCTTTTTTTCTTTAAATGCTAGTCAAACATCATGATTCATCAGGTTTGGACAAACGTACCAACGAAAAGAGGTGTTTTCCTTCGTGAAACGGAATTCCGTGAAACCAAACCTGCCACTTGTCCTTTCCGGTATATCTGGAACTTAGGGTTAAAAAATGAAAGGGATTCGAAGAAAAACAAAGAAAGGAGAAAGCAAACTTCAGAAAAGAAGTGTCCCTTTCGGGACAAGAAAGACTTCTCTGAGGAAGACAATGCTGACTTTAAATGGACATGACATGCTCTTTGGACTGGACGCCTGACCTTCAATGAACTTGCATTTCCTCCCGAACCAAAATGGATCTGTGTTTCCAAACCGGTGGAACTTTGTCGAGACCTCCTTGGGTGGAGTCGTTCTTTCGGCCAACAGTGCCCTTTGCGAGTTTTCGCTGGCTGACCTCTCTCATTTCCCTCCTTGCTGTCGCTCGATAGCACTCTTTGCGAGTTTTTAATACACAAGCTCTCTCATTTTGGTTTCTCTACTCCCTTCGCCTCGCGGTGCCCGAAGGTTTTCACCGACAAGACTCTCTCATTTTATTTCTCTCAATTTGGAGTGTATTGGCCTCCAATCGTGATACTTCTTGGCTTCCCCCTACCTTTGGTAATTGATTCGAAGGGCTTGTGCTTGGTAAAGAAAAGTAGATGATACTACGACTTCTAAACCGTTTGACGCGCCCCGGTTTCAATTTCAGGGTAAATGGGATTTTATTGTTGGTGTGGCTGAACCTCAGAGAGAGGTTGCCTACGTATCCTTTCGGAATCAAGTCAGACGTAGTTCAGGCCTTGATCAATGTTTTGTTTTATTTGTTTCTTTTTTTTTTTGTAACCAAAGAACTGTAACCGGCTCAAAGGCTTGTAGAGAGAGTTGACAGAGTTTGAGGTAGTGGGAATAAAACCTTCTACATTTAAAATATGTCAGGACCGCTGGGGTGTCACTCAGACATAGTATCTCTTGACTGCATCTGCATTTACTGCTGTTTCGGGGTCATTTCTTTCGATATCACCTAGGTACAATGCTCCTCTCGGCAATATCTTCCTGATGATGTATGGGCCTTTCCAATTTGGAGCAAATTTCCCTTTTGCTTCCTGGTGATGTGGCAGAATGCGCCTCAGTACCAGTTGACCTATTTCGAAGTTCCTGGGTCTGACTTTCTTGTTGTAAGCACGGGCCATCCTTCATTGGTACAACTGCCCGTGACAAACCTCAACCATTTGTTTCTTCGTCAATCAAAGTCAACTGCTCTAATCGAGTCTTGACCCACTCGCTGTCTTCGATTTCTGCTTCGACAATGGTTCGAAGCGAAGGAATTTCTACCTCTGCTGGTATCACAGCCTCAGTCCCATAAACCAAAAGATAAGGGGTTGCCCCTACTGACGTGTGTACCATAGTGCGATATCCCAACAATGCAAAGGGTAGCTGTTCATGCCACTGTCGGGAATTCTGGATCGTCTTCCTCAAAATCTTCTTGATGTTCTTGTTTGCTGCTTCTACAGCGCCATTGGCCTTGGGCCGGTAAGGAGTGGAATTCCTATGCGTTATTTTGAATTGCTCGCATACATCTCCCCTCAAGTGACTATTCAGGTTTGCTGCGTTATTTTTGATGATAGTTGCAGGAATACCGAAACGACAAATAAGATTTGAATGTACAAAATCCACTACAGCTTTTTTGGTGACCGACTTGAGAGTGACAGCCTCTACCCATTTTGTGAAGTAGTCGATGGCAACCAGTATGAATCTATGTCCATTTGAGGCCTTCGTCTCGATTGGACCAATGACGTCCATGCCCCAGGCAAAAAATGGCCAAGGTGCAGACATGGGATACAATTCCGTGGGAGGTGCATGAATCAAATCACCGTGCACCTGACACTGATGGCACTTCCGAACGAAGCTAAAGTAGTCCTTTTCCATGGTTATCCAGTAATAACCCGCTCGAAGGATTTTCTTTGCCAAAACATACCCGTTCATGTGAGCTCCGCACACTCCTGCGTGTACTTCGTGCATGATCCTTCTTGCCTCCTCGGCGTCAACACATCTTAGTAGATTGAGGTCCGGAGTCCTCTTATACAACAACTCACCGCTCAAAAAGAAACCACTTGCATGCCGCCTAATGGTTCTCTTTTGATCTCCAGTAGCATGCTCGGGGTATTCTTGCGTCTTCAGGAACCTCCTGATATCATGGTACCATGGCTGTATGCACGATCCTGTCTCGATTACGTTACAGTAACCGTGTCTCTCCCTGATTTGGATTTCCAAGGGATCGACATGGGCGTTGCCTGGGTAGGGTAGCATCGAAGCCAAAGTAGCAAGTGCATCTGCTAGTTCATTGTGACATCGCGGGATATACCTGAACTCTATTGTTTTAAAACACTTGCCGAGGTCCTCCACTTGCTGTCGGTAAGGGATAAGCTTAACATCCCGAGTTTCCCATTCACCTTGGGCTTGCCGGATAATCAGGTCAGAATCTCCCATAATCAGTAAGTCTTCGACATCCTGATCGATCGCCATATGCATGCCCATGATGCAGGCTTCATACTCAGCTGTATTGTTTGTGCAAAAGAAACATAGTCTAGCTGTGGCTGGATAATGCTGACCAGAGGGTGATATCAAAATTGCCCCAATTCTTACACCTTTGGCGTTTACGGCTCCATCAAAAAACATCTTCCAAACATGGGCGTTTTCCGAGACCACTTCTACGGTGTTTATTTCTTCATCTGGAAAATAGGTACTCAAGTGCTGGTATTCCTCATCGACTGGATTTTCGGTCAAATGATCTGCTAGCGCCTGGGCTTTCATTGTCGTGTGAGTGACATAGACTATATCGAATTCAGTAAGCAAGATTTGCCACTTGGCCAGTCTTCCAGTAGGCATCGGTTTCTGAAATATATACTTCAAAGGATCCAGCCTGCTTATGAGGAAAGTAGTGTGAGCTTGGAGATAATGTCTCAGTTTCTGAGCGACCCACGTCAAAGCACAACACGTTCTTTCCAGCAGAGTATACTTGGCCTCGTAGCCGGTGAATTTCTTGCTCAAGTAGTAGATTGCTTGTTCTTTATTTCCGGTTATGTCATGTTGCCCGAGGACGCAACTGAAAGAATTTTCCAGGACTGTCAGATACAAGAACAGCGGTCTCTCTGGCTCTGGTGGGACCAAAACCGGGGGATTTGAAAGATATTCTTTAATTTTGTCAAAAGCCTCTTGACATTCGGTCGTCCATTTGATCGCCGCATCTTTCCTCAATAGCTTGAATATGGGCTCACACGTGCTCGTCAGCTGGGCAATGAATCGACTGATATAGTTTAACCTGCCCAACAAACTCATCACGTCTTTCTTCGTTCTTGGGGAAGGTAGATCTCTGATAGATTTTATCTTTGTTGGATCTAATTCGATACCTCTCCTGCTTACTATGAAGCCCAAAAGCTTGCCCCATGGGACTCCGAAAGAACATTTGGCTGGGTTCAGCTTCAAGTCGTACTTCCTCAGTCTCTCGAAGAACTTCCTCAAGTCTTGGATGTGATTATCCTGCGTCTTGGACTTGACTATCACGTCGTCCACGTACACCTCTATTTCTTGATGCATCATGTCATGAAAAATGGCAGTCATGGCCCTCATGTAAGTAGCCCCAGCATTCTTCAGACCAAATGGCATAACCCGATAACAGTAAGTGCCCCAAGGCGTGGTGAAGGCAGTCTTCTTGGCGTCTTCTTCATCTATCAATACCTGATGATACCCAGCGTAACAATCTACGAAACACTGGATCTCATGTTTGGCGTAATTATCAACAAGGATGTGGATGTTGGGCAGTGGGAAATTATCTTTGGGACTCGCTCTATTCAAATCTCGGTAATTTACACATACCCGAGTCTTCCCATCTTTTTTCGGCACTAGAACTACATTTGCCAACCATTATACTGGACTACCCGAATCACTCTCGTTTTCAGCTGCTTGGTGATTTCCTCTTTAATCTTGTCACTTACCTCAGTTTTGAACTTTCTTTGCTTTTGTTGGACTAGAGGACAATCAAGGTAAATTGGCAACTTATGAACTACTAGATCAACACCTAGTCCTGGCATGTCATCGTATGACCAAGCAAACACATCTTTAAATTCAAAAAGGAGTTGAATTATCACGTCCCGCGTTTTCTCGTCCGTGTGAATGCTTATTTTGGTTTCCCGGATTTCTTCAGGAGTTCCTAAATTAACCGGTTCGGTGTCATTCAGATTTGGCTTAGGTTTATTCTCAAAATGTTCCAATTCTCGGTTTATTTCCCTAAAAGCCTCTTCTTCATCATATTCTGGTTCTGGGTTCATTATTTCACAATTAAATAGCTCGTTGTGATCTGGGCGTGAAGTCTGCAAGCATGTCATATTTAAAGCCGCATTATTATAACTGAAAAATAAAGGAAAAATAACAAAAGCAGAACAAAGGGAAAAATGAGAAAACAATGACGATTTTTTTTTCTTGGAATTTTGGAAAACAACAATGTTTACAACTGAGGAATTCAAAACAACAATTGAAAGGAAGAAAAACATCCAAGTTATATCCTGGAAATAACTTGTGACGCAGGAAAGATGAATTCCCGGTTAGCCGATTACCTTGCCCGGTTAGGAGAACAGTTAGAAGTAGGAAAAGATGCCGACACCGAACAGTTAAAGAATTCTCCGTCGCTTCAAGACTGCCAGCCTATTCGCTTTGAGCCGAAGCAGACGCTGCCCATGGAGAGCCTTTTCCTTTGTGAACATTTGTGTGCCCATAAGACATGACAAAAATTGGGCTTCTAGACGCCTTACAATAAAGAAGCCCCGGCCCCTCGGTGTCTTACACGTCTTCTTCGACCCTGCCGAAGCAGCTTTCTTTCTTCAGGTAGTGAAGTCACTCCGATTTGTGTATGACTTGACGCTCTAAAGTCTGTATCTTGCCCCTAGTTACTTAATTGTATTCGACTTCTATCGCAGATCTGTTATTTCTATTTCTTTCCATTAGCTCTCCAATTGCTGCCCTCGAGGACGTGTACAAGAAGGTCTTTGCCGATTCCTATCAACATGGTGCATCTCTTAGTAGAGGGGCGTGAAAAGTGGAGACTTTGACCGAATGAATAGGGATCAATTGATAGACATTTTTCTTGAGGAAGAGAATCCAGGATGAACGCTTTTTTCATTCGCTATGCGCTGACTGGATGCGTACTCGCGTGATCAATCGATGGACGGGGGAATTGCGTGAATGATGAGACCGGCCTAACCTAAAGTCAAGGCTCTTCCCTCTCTTGATGGCGAATCTTGATTGACTGACACTAGGAACCGATTCGGAGAAAGAAGAAGCATGGCATGAGATAGGCGGCGGATCAATATTTCCTCCTCGGCAGACCTTGGATTCATGCGGCAGGAGCTGTGCCTTCCACTCTTCACCAGATGGTGAAGTTTGAGTACGAAGACCGAGAGATTGTGGTCCATGGAGAAGACGAGCATGCTATTTATCGGGACCCATCCATCCCATATCTTGAACCAAGAGAAGGGAGCGAACACACGGTCTATCAAGCTTTCGAGATTGTGTTAGCAGAGCAGCATGAAGAGGGAGGGGCTTGCTATCGTAACCTTTTCTCCCGGTGTATGTGAAAAAGAGTGACGAACTCATTTTTATTCGGTCATAGGTTGGTCCAAAGAACGAGAGTCGGCTTCCAACATTAAGTCCGTTGTTCCTCAGTAGCTCAGTGGTAGAGCGGTCGGCTGTTAACCGATTGGTGTAGCTAGACCTATTAGCTAGGGTTGTGGCTCAACCCTAGTGTGGGTATTTGATGGTTCTTCTATTTTAAGGCTTATATATTTATGGGTAGTTGATATTTGGATTGTTTTGTGTTTTTCATGTTGAATTAGTGGTTGCAAACACTAATTTGTGCCTTTTTGACTTGGGATCGTTTTGAAAAAGAGAGCTTGAGTCTAGGAAAATCAGTCCAACAAGGAATTGGGGTGTAATTAAGAGATTGATAGCCCCAATTAAAGGGTTAAACTTAGAGATAGTAATACCCAACTTGAGCCTATATTGCTTGCACAATTTTGACACCCAATTGGTCTTGAGAAAGTCAATTAGGGCAAAGTCACTCAAGCTACTGAGAGGTATAGAGCGAGTAATCTCGTGCATTAGCTATATAGCAATCCCCAACATAACAACTTTGCCTTAGGCTTTAGATCCCGTCAAGTATTCACCTAGGAGAAAGCCACTTCCCTAGTGCCTTTTTAACCATTTAGAAAACCTTACAAGCATTCATACTTAGTTTAATTTAGCATATATTTAGTATAGAAATTAGAAGTAACAAACAACCAAAGATGATTGGAAGTGTAATTAAAAGCACTACGCACCGCTAGTTTAGATAGGAATCCAACTCCCAACTCTAGCTCCCTGTAGATTCGATCCCGACCTTCTCGGGTAAAAGTTGCATCGACAGCTCTCGCCACTCCCTAGTGGTGTAGGGTTGGACCCGATCACTTTTTGGCGCCATTGCTGGGGAGCTAATGGTTTTGGCTATCTATCTAAATAGTTTTGTGTACTATTTTTCTTTCCTTTTGTGTTACTAATTTGTGTGTGTCGCCATTTTAGGTACAACATGGCGGTAAACAATAACAACGCACCTCTTGGAGATCTTCCAGCAGGGGAGGAGGTAGATGATAATATTGATGATGAGGTACCTATAGTGCTCAAGCTCAAAGGAGAGGCCGCCAGGCCAATGATAATGTTCCAGACCCTCCTCTACCACCTCCAAGAGTGGCTCCTTGGGTGCTTCCAAATGAAGAATATGCTAGTGCAATTGTCCCAACCCAGATCCAGGCGGGCAATTTCCAAATTACAAATGTGATGCTGACTTTATTGGAGCAACAAGGGTATTTCACAAGTGCTTCCCATCAGAATACATATAACATATCAAGGGTTTTGTGGATATGTGTTGGGGAAGCAAGCAAACAAATGTGTCAGAGGATGCACTTCGGTTGAGATTATTCCATTTTTCACTAAGAGGGAAGGCATTGAATATGCTCGAGAGGCTTCCCAACCATTCTATCACTACATGGGATGAGTTGGCCGATAAGTTCATAGCCACGTTTTTCTCATCGGGACATACGGCAGCATTGAGGGATGAAATCTTAGCATTCAAACAGGAACCAAGTGAGCCCTTTCATGAAATCTGGGATCGATACAGAACTATGGTCAGAGAATGCCCCAACAATGATATGACTAAGGCAATGATTAACAGACATTTTATCGGGGTATAAACACGACCAATCAATGTGTGGTGAACCAGTTAGCAGGGGTTAATTTCATGAAGCTGCCTTATGTTGAGGCTTGTGACATTCTTGATGAGATGGTTGACACGTCCTCTGCTTGGCAAAGTAGAGCCAATGTGTCACAGGGTGACCCTACGGTCATTCACTTGCACAAAGAGCTCCATGATCATGGGAAGGCAATAGCAGAGCTGACAATAACAATGAACTAGCTAGCAAAGGAACAGTTATAGCAGGTTCAAAATCTACGACAAGTAAATGCTATGGAGGGTGTCAACATATTAGTGAACAAAAGAAGACAAAGAGTTCAACAGAACCAAAGGAGTTTGGATTAATATGACAATGATAGTGGTGGATTCCAAAATGATGGTTATGATAAGCAGAATGAAGAATTGCAATATGTGAATAATTATCAGGGCCAAAGGGGCAATTCTTCCAACCAACAACAATGGAGACCCCAAGGCAATTGGAGGAATCAACAATAAGGGAATAGTAATTGGGGGAATCAGAACAATAACCAGAATAATTAGGGTAATTGGAATGGCAATAACAACAACTAGGGTGGAAACAACAATCAGGGTGGTTGGAACAATGGCAATCAAGGAAATCGGGAGCAAGGCTTTAAAAGGCCCACAATGTATCAACAACCAAACAATCTACCCCTATTTCCATCCCAACGTCCTAGTTCTTCCAACAATGAAATGGGGAGAATTGAAATGATGTTTGAACAGATGATGAAAAAGAATGCTGACTCTGATGCCCAGTTGGCATCCCATAATACTTCAATCAGAAACTTGGAGGTTCAATTAGGCCAAATCTCACAGTCTTTGAATACTCACCCTAAAGGGGCCCTACCTAGTGATACGGTAGTCAACCTGAAGGGTGGGAACAATTTCAGGCATGTAATGGCAGTAACTACAAGAAGTGGACGAGGCGGTGATGTGAATGACTCCAAACAAAAAGAAATTTTGAGTGATGAAGTTGAGTTGCATGAGAATGAGATCCCTTTGGTGGTTGAAAATGTGATAGATGAGAACATAAATGAGAAAGTGAGGATTGATGTTCAAGATGTCGAGGTGGAAACTCAAAATAACATGAACCCGTCTAGGAAACACGTAATAGACATGCCGGAAATGGTTGTGCCTAAAGCCAAGGCTCATTTGCCAAGGCAACCTCCACCTTATCCTCAAAGGCTTGCAAAGCAGAAAAATAAGAACCAGTTTAAGAAATTTATTGACATGATGAAGAGCTTATCCATTAATGTACCTTTGGTAGAGGCTCTAGAGCAAATGACGGGTTATGTTAAAGGCATGAAAAATTTGGTGACAAAGAAAAGATCCATGTATTGTGAAACTATCAAGATGACCCACCAAGTTAGTTCAATAGTTCACTCAATGGCTCTGAAGATTGAAGATCCCGGTGTTTTCACCATTCCTTGCACCATTGGGAGTGCAGACTTTGCAAAAGCTCTATGTGATTTAGGGGCAAGTATTAACTTGATACCCTACTCAATTTTCAAAACATTGGGTATTGGGCAACCGAGGCCGACTTCGATGAGATTTTGAATGGCGGATAGAACCATCAAGATACCTTTGGGTATAATTGATGATGTTCCTATCCGGGTCGACAAATTTATCTTGCCAACCGATTTTGTGATCTTGGATTGTGAGGTAGATTATGAGGTTGTAATCATATAGGGAAGACCTTTCCTTGCTACTGGGAAGTCCTTAGTTGATGTGGAAGCAGGGGAACTCACCTTTAGAGTGGGTGATGAGAAAGTGGTCTTTCATGTGTGCAAGTCAATGAAGCAGCCCAATAGTTCTGAAGTGTCCTCTTTTGTGGATCTTGTAACGGCAGTGATAGCTGATGATACTAGTGCAATGATCAATGTGGAGGACCCTCTTAAGGAGGTATTGTTGAATGTTGATGTAAATGAGGATGAAGGCCGAGTGGAGTGTGTCAATGCTTTACATGGAATGGGCTCTTACTCTTATGAGCCTAGGAAACTCTCTTTGGATCTTGAGAATAGGAAGACTCCACCAACAAATACCTCAATCGAGGAACCTTCGGGGTTGGAGTTGAAGTTATTGCCTCCACACATTAGGTATGAATTCTTAGGCCCTAGTTTAACTTTGCCAGTTATTCTTTCCTCTTGTCTTACTAACATGTAGGCAGATGCCACATTAGCGGTGCTCCAAAAATGAAAGAAGGCAATTAGATGGACCTTAGCTGATATTCGGGGGATAAGCGCTGCCTTTTGTATGCACAAGATTATTCTTGAAGATGATGTAAAGCCCTCCTTGGAACATCAAAGGAGGTTGAACGAGGCAATGCAAGAAGTTGTGAAAAGGGAGATGATCAAGTGGTTGGATGCCGAGGTTGTGTACCCTATCTCTGATAGCTTTTGGACTTCACCGGTGTAATGTGTGCCAAAGAAGGGTGGTATGACCGTGGTTACCAATGTTCAAAAGGAGTTGATTCCTACCAAGACTGTTACCGGGTGGAGGGTACGCATGGACTACCACAAGTTGAATAAAGTGACCTGCAAGGATCACTTCCCATTGCCTTTTCTTGATCAGATGCTATATAGACTTGTTGGGCGTGCCTTCTACTATTTCTTGGATGGATATTCTGGGTACAACCAAATTTTGATTGCTCCGGAAGATAAGGAGAAGACTACCTTCACTTGTCCATATGGTAACTTTGCCTTTTCTAGGATGTCATTTGGGTTGTGTAATGCACCGGCTACATTTCAGCGTTGTATGATGGCCATTTTTACCGACATGGTGGAGGACATTTTGGAAGTGTTTATAGACGACTTCAGTGCTGTGGGTGACTTGTTTGATGAATATTTGAAAAATCTTGATCGAGTGTTGGCCCGTTGTGAAGAAATCAATCTTGTGCTTAATTGGGAGAAATGCCACTTTATGGTTGAGGAGGGCATAGTCCTTGGCCATAAAATTTCAAAACATGGTATAGAGGTGGACAAAGCAAAAATTGAAGTGATTTTAAGGCTTCATCCCCCTACTTCTGTCAAGGGAGTTACAAGTTTTCTTGGGCATGCGGGATTCTACCGGAGATTTATCAAGGACTTTTCGAAGGTAGTAAAGCCCTTGTGCAAGTTATTGGAAAACGATGTCAAGTTCGTGTTCAATGAGGGATATATGCAAGCCTTCGAACTTCTCAAGCACAAGTTGACCACCACTCCTATTATTATCGCACCCAATTGGAGCTTACCTTTTGAGCTCATGTGTGATGCGAGTGATGTTGCAGTTGGGGCGGTCTTGGGTCAAAGAGTGAACAAAATGTTTCATCTGGTGTATTATGTGAGCAAGACAATGAATGATGCTCAAGTGAACTACACGGTGACTAATAAATAACTTTTGGCTATTGTGTTTTCAATGGAGAAATTTCGACCATATCTCATGGGTGCCAAGATCATATTTCATACCGATCATGCTGCACTCCAGTACTTGATGACGAAGAAGGATTCCAAAGCTAGGTTGATGCGATGGGACTTGTTACTTCAAGAGTTTGATTTGGAGATTGTGGACTAGAAGGGTAGTAAAAACCAAGTGGCGGACCACTTGTCCCGCTTGGAGGAGGATGGTAGGCCTCATGATGGCCTAGAGATCAATGACTCATTTCCTGATGAGCAACTCTTTTCTGTGTCGGTGAATCGTATGCCATGGTTTGCGAACGTTGCTAATTTCCTTGTGACCGGTATAATCTTATGTGAGCTCTCTTCTAACCAAAGGAAGAAGCTCAAATGAGATAGTTTGGACTTCTATTGGGATGTGCCATACTTGTTCAAGATCTGCATGGATGGTGTGATCCGAAGGTATGTCCCAGAGGAGGAGCAATTGAGTATCCTAGTGGCTTGTCATTCCTCCCCCTATGGTGGTCATCACGGTAGAGCGAGGATCGCTTCAAAGGTTCTTAGTTGTGGGTTCTATTGACCAACTTTGTGCAACGATGCAAGTGAACTTGTGAAGATATGCGATGAATGTCAAAGAGCGGGTGGAATTTCGAAGAAAGATGAGATGCCTCTCAATGCCATTCTTGAAGTTGATATTTTTTATGTGTGGGGCATTGATTTCATGGGACCATTTGTTAGTTCGTGTGGGAACACATACATTCTATGGAAGTTGACTATGTTTCAAAGTGGGTTGAAGCCGTGGTTTTGCCCAACAATGAGGCCCGGAGTGTTGATGCATTTCTCAAGAAGAGCATTTTTACTAGGCTTGGCACTCTTCGCGCAATCATAAGTGATGGGGGTCTCATTTTTGTAATCGAGCTTTTGACCCTTTGCTTGCAAAGTAAGGTGTCAATCACAAAGTTTCTACTCCTTACCATCCTCAGGCGAGTGGCCAAGTTGAAGTCTCAAACAGGAAAATCAAGAGTATATTGTCAAAGACGGTCAATGCAAATAGGACCGATTGGTCAAATAAATTAGATGATTCTCTATGGGCTTATAGGACTACTTACAAGACTCTGATTGGTATGTCTCCATACCGATTGGTGTTTGGGAAAGCTTGCCATCTATCGGTGGAGTTAGAGCACAAGGCCATGTGGGCTTTGAGGAAGCTGAATCTTGAATGGGATGTGGCAGCAAATCTTCGTGTGGAGCAGCTTAATGAACTTGATGAATTCTGATTCCATGCCTACTCCATTTCACCCTTGTATAAGGACAAGATGAAGTACCTTCATGACAAGTATGCTCGTGGAAAAGAGTTCAAAGTGGATAATTTGGTTCTCTTGTTCAATTCTCGGTTACGAGTGTTTTTGGGAAAGCTTAAGTCGAAATGGAGTGGACCTTTTGAAGTGGTGCTTGTGACTCCTTTTGGTGCACTTGACTTGAAAAACAAAAATGGAGAAGTCTTCAGAGTTAATGGGCATCGGGTCAAGCACTATCTTGGCAAGATTGATGATAGTCACATGGTGGCTCTAATCCATTTAAAGTGATTTGATGGTAACCTACGTCGTGCCGCGGTGTTAAATCAGGTGCTTCTTGGAAGGCAACCCATATGTCTTTCTTTTTTTTTCTTTGATTTTATTTTTAGTGTAGGTTATGCTTTTGGACTAACTGATTGTGAGATGTGTGTAGGGTTATTTTGATGCAGTGCAAGACTAAACTAGAAAAATGATGCACTCTCTGAAGTTCGGACTGGTGCCGCAATGCATTTTTTGCGGCCGCAATGGCCTTGTTGCGGGGGCAAAAATTCATTGTGGTCCGCAGTGTTGATTGGTAAAAAGTGGAGGTTATGTGGGATTGTCACCGTGGCCGCAATGCATTTTATGCGGTCCACGGTGCCCTACTACGGACATGGAACATTTTGTGCGGTCCGCAATGCCTATCTCCCCAATACTTTATGTGTTCGAGGACCGCAGACCGCGATGCATTTCTTGCGGTCCGCGGTGGGTAGTTATAGTGGGTCCCAAGTCCTTTCTCTATAAATAGGACCCCAGGCCCTCATTTACCTTTTTCGCACTTTTGCTTCCTAAATAGTGTCACACCTCCTTTTCCCACCCCCGCGAGGGGTGAAGGAGTTTTTCCAATTAAAGGACAATCAAAACGGGATTTGTTTATTTATTTTAGAGTTTCCACTTGGGAGATTTAGGGTGTCCCAAGTCACCGGTTTAATCCTGAATAGAGGAAAAGAATGACTTTGTTTAACAGTCCGCAAACTAGAAATCCGGATAAGGAATTCTATTAACCCGGGAGAAGGTGTTAGGCATTCCCGAGTTCCGTGATTCTAGCACGGTCGCTCAACTATCATATTCGGCTTATTTATCTGATTTTAACAATTTTGCACTGATATGCAAATTATAACTCTTTTACCGCTTTTATTATTATTATCATTATTTTAACAAAGAATTGCAACGTTGTGAAAATGTATCTCGAACCACGTCACAATCAATATACCTGTGGTCGTCGACACATTTTGACTCCGTTGGGATTTGGATTTGTGTAACATCAATGTACACCTGATTTTAGGGAAGTAAATTATTAAAGGCGCGCCTAAAGCGACTAGCGCATTGTTGTTTTGGGAAAGGGCCGTGAAATTCACTAAGCGGCCGATCCCGAAGTCTAAGTAATTTTATGAAAACATATAGAGGGCCCCGAAGCTTATGTATTTTTGTTTGTCGAGGCTCGTCTCATTTATTTATATTTTTTAAAGAATTACAACGTCATGGAAACGCGCCTCTAACCACGTCACAATCAATATACTCGTGATTATCGACACGTTCCGACTTCGTTGAGACTTGGATTTGGGTCACATCAATGTACACCCAAGTTTAAGAAGGTGAGATTAATTAAAGCGCGTACCTAAAGAGACTAACGCGTTGTAATTTTTTGGGGAAAAGCCGTGAAGTTCACTAAGCGGCCGATCCCGAAGTCTATCCACTTATTATGCCCATTTATTGAGGGCCCCACAACTTGTAATTTATTTGGCGAGGCACGCCTCATTTTTATTTTAAAGGATCATCCTATAGTTACTATGTTTTTCTATTTTTGCATCCGTCTCTAAAAATGAAAGAAACGGTCCTAATTTATTTGCATTCTTGTGAGTTGTTATGGTTGAGTTTCGAACATGATCCGTTAAATCTGAAAATGATACAATAAGGGCGGTCCGTTTGCCAACGTTGGCCCAAGTTCAACGTCTGAAATGTTAAACTGAACCGGGGCCGTCTTATTCACATGTTACTACCTAGTTACATTATCCTACATACATTCGGCATTTAAGAGGCAGAAATGTAGAAATGAGAACATCTAATTAAACATATTATCGCGAGTTAGATTAGGCAGTTTGTTAATTGAAATAGCTTAAATTGTGTAGTAGTTAATTACCTAAGGCCTGTTATGCTTTTGAAACATGTTGTTTAACAAGCAAATTGAAATACAGTATGTTAAGGAATACACCATCAATCCCTTTTTTAACTATAAGAAAAACATAGAGTTCACCAACTAAATGACATGTATAAATGTTCAGTTACATCAGAGCTAACTACATGGTTCTAGTAGAGAAAGTGAACTATCATACATACAACTAATATTCAGTATATTTCTAAAGTGAATTCAAAATAACTTCAACTTTTCATTTTTGTATTCATGCTTCAAATTTCAGCCTACATTGACCAGTGTATCAGTTGTGTACCTGGTATAGGAAAGCAAAAGAAGGAGAGGAAGATCAGTAGTGCAAACAGCAACAACAAATTCAGCAACAAACAGCAACACCCAATAGCAAACAGTAGCAGATTCAACAACCAAGCAGGAAATCCAGTTTGCAACCCAGCAATACCAAAAACAAGCACATGCAAAGCAGAGAAGGAACCAGATGCAAGAAAGCAGTAGCTTTTGATTTTTGAACCCTCAAAGAGAAACAACCCGAGGCTCTTGGTGTAAAGCTCAGCCTCAAACCCTCAATATCTCTGGAAATTATGTTCAAATTCCAGCCAAATCTCACTTTATATCTCTCTGAAGTGTCTTAAAATTTCAGCCTAGAAATGACTTTCTGATTACTTAGCTTCTTAAGGTAAAAAGCCAGCCTATTCAACTCTATTCTCTGGACTTTTTGGGTGAAAAATCCAGCCTATATGCTCTGAAAATAAACTGACCTTCTAAGGTTGAAAGACCATCCTCTCTTAGTCAAAAATGACTTTATTTATAGCCCAAAACAGGCCTGCTCATCCCTGCCTTGAGATTCTCAGACTAATTCTGCCCATACCCTTTACTTCCCCACTCCTAAGTGTCTTTTCTTGATGTAAACTATTTGGTTCCCCATGCTAGCATGCATTGTCTCTATTTGTTTTAATCAATAATTATGGGAGGGGTTATAGTATTCAAATAAACCCATGCTCTCATGTTATGCACCCCACTGACAATTAAACTAAGGTTAAACAAATGACCACTAGGCAAACTTAAGCTTACAACCTATTAAAATCCTATTAAACTCCCAAAATTACCCCTTAACCCTTGCATATTACTGTATTACCCTAAGCCTTACTTGTCTGAAATTACCAACTATATAAGCTTAAACTTAACACTGATTTCTGATTGACCTATTAGATTTCTACAGCTATATCCAATTCTCAGCCTAAGTTCAACTTAAAATCAGATCACAAAGGGGTTTCAATCAGATGAAATAAGTTGATCAAATTGGGAACCAATCCTGATCAACTCAAATCAAACAATCAACAGGGAGCAAACGATGAAGCAGTAACAATCAGTCTTCTATGGCAAACTATGAAGAACATGGGATTACTGAATGAACGAGCAGTCTAGTTCAAAGACAAAACTAAACATATCAACAGGTTCATTACAAGTTTAGCATAGCAGATGTAGAACTGGTAAACATACATGGAGAACATCAATGAACTACTATCATGTTTTCTCTAATTTTTAAACAAATTATCTGACGACACTTATTTAACCGACTATACAAGCTATAACAGATAACAAACAATCAATAAACACACAAGCTAACAGGTGATTCCAGCGGCTTTGGACAAAACCGGGACTTTATACGAAACTAACTAATCGACGAACTTGTTCATATTGATTGTATAGTTTAAAGAACATTCAAACGAACAGAAGAAAGTTTCGACCAAATAAAAGGTCTGGAGATCAACAAACTTGACAGAAAAATCAAAAATAAACTAGACTAAACATGAAAACAGATAAAAATCATAGAAGAACAAAAGAAAGGGAAAAGTTACCTCAGGGACTCGAAAGGTTTTAGTCAGATTCGACCGGAACAAATGGCTCTTAGGGTGTGAGGGAGGTCAGGAGGTGTTGTGGAATGAATTTGGGGTGGATTGGGATAGGTTTCCGCTTGGCTCGAATGATCAAATGAATATTCGAGAAGATAGGAGATGATTCGAGCCAAACGGTTATCGGATTCTGAAAGAGGGTGGTCAGATGGTCTTATGGTGTTAAGATGGTGGCCGACGGCGTTGTTGCCGTTGGGTTTCAGGCGAGGGAGTCCTAAGGCGGCTAGGGTTTGAAGGGTTCGTCTCTGAGAGACGATGATGAACAGGAGATGAAGGGGGGGTTTGGTTTGGGGGTGTGGGGTGAGAGACGGGCCTTATATAGGTAAGGGGTGGTTTGATCCTGGCCGTTGGATAAAGTGAGATCGATGGCCAGGATCTTTCACTTAATGTGGAACGGTGCCGTTTGCTTAAGTGATGATTGGGTTGGTTTCATTCATGAATGGGTCGGGTATAGGGGTGTGCTTGAGACCGTTGGATTAAATGAAATGAATGGCTCTGATTAAACACGCCTAAACGGCGTCGTTTCAACTTAGACGGGAGGTGAACTGGACCGTTAGATCTGTTTGATCAACGGTCCATATCTGATAGGCCAGAACGACGTCGTTTGGTGAGGTCATGGAGATCAGGGGACCGGACTGGGTTATTTAAAATGAATTGGGCTTGATTTTTGGTCTTAAAATTCCAGCCCAATCCAGTTTCCTTTATTTTTTCAACCTTTTCTTTTTTTTCTTATTTCCTAATTAAATTGTAAAACCAAAATTAAACTACACAAATATTAAGTAACACTTAACAACAATTAACACACAAATTAAAACATTTAATTAAAATAAAATCACACAATGACAACAAATAGAATGAAAAATGCATATTTTTTGTGATTTTCTTTTTAAAACCAAATTATGGTTTAATTAATTCCTAAATGCACAATTAAATCCTAAATATGCATGCAACATGTATTTTTGTATTCTTTAATTAACTACAACAAGATAAACATTTACGGACAAAATAATTACCCAAAATGTCACGTAAATTCTCAAAATTGTACCCGAAGGCAACTTGCTTTATTTTTTGATTTCTTTTGGAGTAATTTCCGTGAAGCAAAAATCACGTGCTCACAGCTGCCCCTCTTTGTCCGAAAACACAAAGAGTTTTCGTGCAAAGATAAAGTGAGCGGATACGAGCGAGTTTTGCCCGTTGGAATACTCCGTGTGAAGCATTTTTGAAAAGATTTAACCGAACCTTTGTTTCAAAGGTTTCCTACATATCCCTGGCTGAAGGGAATCAGGTTAATGTAGTTCGGGAAGTCTTGGTAGCTGGGGCTACCAGGGAACTGTGGTTCTGCTGTTACTGTTGTTGTGTGATGTTACCACTGTCTTACCGATCTCCTTGTTACACCGTGTCAAAAGAAAAAAAGAAGTTAGGCTAGACTATGAATCATAAGATCTTATCTATCTTCAACTTGTTTTTGATGCTTTGCTTCTTTGTCGGCTTGTGTATCTTCTGCCGCTTTTCCTTTTCATAAAATTGGGGATGGCACTGGCCTTTTGCTTTTCTGAATACCAGTTCTCACTGTCTTGATCGGTCCGCTGGGGATATGGCTTCCTTCATTAAGCTTTTCGGTGGTTCCTCTGGGGATACGGCTTTCTTCATCAGATTTGTTATGCTGGGAATAATTTAATGTTCAAAGGCCGCTTCTCTCGAGATTTGTCTTATCTTCCTTTTGACTCATGCGCTTGAATTTGCGCTGGGACCTCTTACTGTAACCTTCTGCTTTCCGGTGGGTTACTGGTTTCAAGACCTGAAACGTAAGGACTAAAAAATATTCCTCTTATTATACAGGTGGGCGCCTATTTATCTAAGGATATGAAAAATATTCCTCTTGTTGTACAGGTGGGCGCCTATTTATCTAAAACATGAACAGTATTCCTCTTATTATACAGGTGGGCGCCTATTTATCTAAAACATGAAAGTATTCCTCTAGTTATACAGGTGGGCGCCTATTTATCTAAAAACATGAAAGTATTCCTCTAGTTATACATGTGGGCGCCTATTTATCTAAAAACATGAAAGTATTCCTCTAGTTATATAGGTGGGCGCCAATTTATCTAAAACATTAAAGTAATCCTCTAGTTATACAGGTGGGCGCCTATTTATCTAAAAACATGAAAATATTCCTCTTATTATACAGGTGGGCGCCTTTTTATCTAAAAACATGAAAATATTCCTCTTATTATACAGGTAGGCGCCTATTTATCTAAAACATGAAAGTATTCCTCTAATTATACAGGTGGGCGCCTATTTATCTAAAAACATGAAAGTATTCCTCTTGTTATACAGGTGGGCGCCTATTTATCTAAAAACATGAAAATATTCCTCTAGTTATACAAGTGGGTGCCTATTTATCTAAAAACATGAAAGTATTCCTCTAGTTATACAGGTGGGCGCCTATTTATCTACAAATATGAAAATATTCCTCTTATTATACAGGTGGGCGCCTATTTATCTAAAAACATGAAAAAATATTCATCTTGTTATACAGGTGGGCGCCTATTTATCTAAAACATGAAAGTATTCTTCTAGTTATACAAGTGGGCGCCTATTTATTTAAAACATGAAAGTATTCCTCTAGTTATACAGGTGGGCGCCTATTTATCTAAAAATGAAAATATTCCTCTTATTATACAGGTGGGCGCCTATATATTATCTAAAAACATATTATACTGGTGGGTGCCTATTTATCTAAAACATGAAAGTATTCCTCTAGTTATACAGGTGGGCGCCTATTTATCTAAAAACCTGAAAAAGTATTCCTCTTGTTATACAGGTGGGCGCCTATTTATCTGAAACATGAAAGTATTCCTCTAGTTATACAGGTGGGCGCCTATTTATTTAAAACATGAAAGTATTCCTCTAGTTATACAGGTGGGCGCCTATTTATCTAAAAACATGAAAGTATTCCTCTTGTTATATAGGTGGGCGCCTATTTATCTAAAAACATGAAAATATTCCTCTAGTTATACAGGTGGGCACCTATTTATCTAAAACATGAAAGTATTCCTCTTATTATACAGGTGGGCGCCTATTTATCTAAAACATATTCCTCTTATTATACAGGTGGGCGCCTATTTATCTAAAACATGAAAAAAAAATATTCTTCTTGTTATACAGGTGGGCGCCTATTTATCTAAAACACGAAAGTATTCCTCTAGTTATACAGGTGGGCGCCTATTTATCTAAAAACACAAAAACTATTCCTCTTATTATACAGGTGGGCGCCTATTTATCTAAAAACATGAAAAAAATATTCCTCTTGTTATACAGGTGGGCGCCTATTTATCTAAAACATGAAAGTATTCCTCTAGTTATACAGGTGGACCCCTATTTATCTAAAACATGAAAGTATTCCTCTAGTTATAGATGTGGGTGCCTATTTATTTAAAAACATGAAAAAAAAAATCTTTGAATTTGTTTCCTCGCTCCTCCGAGAAAATTTTTGACAACGGCAGAAAAATTTTCTACCCCAGTTTTGGTGACCTTCCTTGTGGCGTGTCTTTCTGCCATCATCAACCTTTATTTTCCTGTAGAAATCAAAGAAAATCTTGTTAGTTTAAAACATGGTGAGTGATCATGTCACTCTTGCTGGGGGATGGTTTTTCCTTTCCTTTTCCCTTGCTCTGCGCTCCCAAAACTGGTAGGGGATAACGTTACTTGCTGGGGATGGTTTTTCCATTTATCCTTTCCCCGCTCTTTTGTTGTCCGACCACCCTGGAACTTGGTCAGTGATCCATCGATGTTCTGCTGGGGATCCTCTTGGAACTTGGTCCATAAGTTCCTCAACCGTTGCTTTCCAGCTTTTCTCCATGTTTCCCTTAACTTTCTAGGCCAGTTTGTCATTTGGTCTTGCAACAAACGCCTTTTTGTCATATTGCCTTGTCTTTGGCCTGTCCCCTTCACATTTCGCTTTGTACCATTTTGGCAATTGGTAGTAAACTCTGAAAAATCCTTCTTAAAAACAAATTTCTGGAAAAAGTTTTTTAGACAAAGAAATGAAAAGATAGAAAAAGAGAAAAATCTTTCTGAACAAATGCTGGGGGAAAAGAAAAGGAAAGAACTTATCTGGACGGTATGACCGGTCCCAACGATCATGTCGTGCATTCCGGATTAATCGACCCAATCTATTTGTATCAATCAATCTTCCTGATGGCCTCATTTGCCGGGAATAAACAGACGCCCAACTTTTGCCATATGCGGATTCTTTCCGCCGATCTCATCTTGTCGCCTCGTATTGCCCTTCGAGGGGTTTTCACTAATAAGACTCTCTCCTTTCTCTCAGCTCTCATCGCATTATGGTGCCTGTGAAGGTTTTCACCACAGGACTCTCTCATTTTGTTTCTCTCAGCTTACGTCGCCTTATGGTGCCTGTGAATGGTTTTCACCGATAAGACTCTCTCATTTTATTTTTCAGCTGGGGATTGGAGTGTTACCGATAAGATTCTCTCTACTGGGCATTCTTTTGCCTATCAATTTCTTCAGCTTATGACCCTCGTCCGGTCGGGGATTAGTGTATTACCCTTGGATTTCATCTGCCTGACTTGGCGCCTCTCAAATAACGATCGGGAGGTCTTTTTTGGACATAAGATGTGGGTTTTGTGTGGGTAAAGAAAAGAAAAGGTTATCAAGAAAATCAAAATAATTTGATGGGTAAGATATTACAACTCTTGGAATCAAACCTCTCTTTTTTTCAAAATTTAAAAAAAAAAAAAAAAAAACTTATGCCCTAGTTTTCTTGCTTGGGGGACTTTTGGTTTTTCATGACATTTTGTCACATTGCGACCGAGCCATGAAGCGCCTACGTATCCTCTTGGAGGAATCAGGTCGAACGTAGTTCACTTGATTCCTTTGTTTTTCTTGTGACTTTTCTCTTGTTTTTTTTTAGATTATTTTCTCCTTCTTTTCTTTTCTTCTCTCCTTGTTTCATCATTTTTTTTCATTTTCATTTATGACTCCAAAAGAGGGGTATGAAAGAATAAATAAGGCTCAAAGGGGGAAGCAAAGGTTAAAAGTGTTTGGATAGAAGAAAGAATTGCCTCTGTCATTTCATTATCCAATAAGTACCAAGTACAAACAAACGAACAAATAACTATCATAATCAAAGAAATTACACATAATATCTCTTGACTGCATCAGAATTGATAGCCATGTTGATGCATCTTCCTTCGACATCTGTCAGACATAAAGCGTCGTTGGATAACACTCTGGTCACAATATAAGGCCCTTGCCAATTCGGGGCGAACTTTCCTTTTGCTTCGACCTGATGTGGGAGGATCTGTTTCAATACTTGCTGCCCTACTTCAAATTTTTTGGGGCGCACCTTCTTATTGTATGCTCTTGCCATTCTCTTCTGATACAACTGGTCATGACATACTGCTGCCAATCTCTTTTCATCTATTAAGTTCAACTACTCCAGTCGAGCTTTGACCCATTCATCATCATCAATCCCGGCTTCAGCGACAATCTGGAGGGACGAAATTTTGACCTCTACTGGTATCACTACTTCAGTTCCGTATACCAACAAATAAGGAGTTGCACTAACTGAAGTACGAACAGTAGTGCGATAACCCAACAATGCAAAGGGTAGCTTTTCGTGCCACTATCTGGACCCTTCCACCATCTTCCTCAAAATCTTCTTTATGTTTTTGTTGGCTGCCTCAACTGCACCATTCGCCTTAGGACGATACGGGGTGGAATTACGATGCGTAATCTTGAACTGTTGACATACTTCTTTCATCAAACTGCTGTTAAGATTAGCACCGTTGCCTGTGATGATTACCTTTGGGATTCCAAATCTACATATGATATGGGAATGGACAAAATCCACCACTGCCTTCTTGGTTACTGACTTGAAAGTCTCGGCCTCTACCCATTTGGTGAAATAATCAATGGTTACCAGCATGCACCTCTGTAATAAATGGCCAATGACATCCATACCCCATGCAACAAATGGCCATGGCGCTGACATTGTATGCAATTCTGTCGGTGAAGAATGAATCAAATCTCCGTGTATCTGACATCGATGGCATTTCCGCACGAAATTGATACAATCACGCTCCATAGTGAGCCAATAATACCCTGCTCGAAGAATCTTCTTCGCCAATACATATCCGCTCATATGTGGCCCACAAACTCCAGCATGCACCTCTGTCATAACTGTCGTGGCTTGACCGGCGTCTATACATCTCAGCAATCCCAAATCTGGGGTTCTTTTGTACAACACTTCTCCACTGAGGAAGAATCCACTTGACAATCGCCGAATGGCTCTTTTTTGGTCTCCGGTGGCCTGCTCCGGGTATATCCCCATCCTGAGGTACTCCTTTACGTCATAAAACCATGGTTCGCCATCCACTTCTTCCTCTACCATGTTGCAATAAGCATGCTGACCACGAACCTGAATGTGCAATGGGTCAACATGAATTTTATCTGGGTGGTGTAACATCGATGCTAAAGTGGCCAATGCATCGGCAACCTCATTATGAACTCTTGGGATGTGTCTGAATTCCACTGATCGAAATCGCTTGCTTAGATCGTGCAAGCATTGTCGATATGGTATGAGTTTCAAATCCCGTGTTTCCCGTTCGCCCTGAATCTGATGCACCAGGAGGTCCGAGTCTCCCAAGACCAAAACGTCCTGGACATCCTTGTCTGCAGCTAGTCACAGACCCAAAATGCATGCCTCATACTCAGCCATGTTGTTGGTATAATAGAAACGCAGCTGAGCTGTAACAGGATAATGGCGTCCTGTTTCAGAAATAAGTATCGCTCATATTCCAACTCCCTTCGCATTTGTGGCTACATCAAAGAAAATCTTCCAACCTGGCTCCTCAGGTAATTCCAAATCATCTATATGCATTACTTCCTCGTCAGTAAAATACGTCTTCAATGGCTCGTATTCTTCATCAACAGGATTCTCAGCCAAGTGATCGGCCAGCGCTTGGGCTTTCATGGTCGTCCTCGTTACATAGATGATATCAAACTCTGTGAGTATAATTTGCCATTTTGCTAACCTCTCTGTAGGCATAGGCTTCTGGAAAATATACTTTAGTGGATCCAAGCGGGAAATGAGATAAGTAGTATACGAGGACAAATAGTGCTTCAATTTCTGAGCCACCCAAGTTAGGGCGCAACATGTCCTCTCGAGTTGAGTGTACTTGACCTCATATACTGTAAACTTCTTGCTAAATTAATAGATGGCTTGCTCCTTCCTTCCTGTAATGTCGTGTTGCCCCAACACGCAGCCAAACGAATTCTCCAGGACCGTTAGATAAAGAATTAATGGTCTCCCCGGCTCAGGTGGGACCAACACAGGTGGATTTGACAGATACCCCTTGATTTGGTCAAATGCTTCTTGACATTCTGCCGTCCACCCTACCGCAGCATATTTCTTCAGCAGCCGAAATATGGGCTCACAAGTCGCCGTGAGTTGAGCGATGAACCTGCTGATATAATTTAGTCTTCCCAACAGACTCATCTCCTCCGTTTTGTTCTTCGGTGGTGGTAAATCCTGAATGGATTTGATCTTGGACGGGTCCAACTCAATACCCCGTCGACTGACGATGAATCCTAGCAGCTTTCCTGATGGAACCCCAAAGGCACATTTGGCCGGGTTGACTTAATATCATACCTTCGAAGTCTTTGAAAGAACTTCCTTAGGTCTGCGACATGGTCTTCCTGACGCCAGGACTTTATGATCACATCATCTACGTACACTTCAATTTCTTTGTGTATCCTGTCATGAAACACAGTAGTCATTGCTCTCATGTATGTTGCCCCAGCATTCTTCAATCCGAATGGCATTACCCGGTAGCAATAAGTTCCCCATGGCGTAATAAAAGCCGTCTTTTCTGCATCTTCTTCATCCATTAAGATTTTATCATATCCTGCATAGCAGTCCACAAAGGATCCGATCTCGTGCCCGGTGCAATTATCGATCAAGATATGGATGTTGGGCAATGGAAAATTATCCTTAGGGCTTGCCTTGTTGAGATTGCGGTAGTCGACACATACCCTGATTTTCCCATCTTTCTTCGGTATTGGTACCACATTGGCCAACCAATCGGGATATCGAGTGACCCGAATAACTTTTGCCTGCAGCTGCTTGGTCACTTCTTCTTTGATCTTCACACTCATATCCGTCTTAGACTTCCTCAATTTCTGCTTGACATGAGGGTATGCCGGGTCAGTAGGCAATTTGTGAACCACTAGATCGGTGCTTAATCCCGGTATGTCATCATATGACCACGCAAAAACATCTTTGAACTCAATGAGGGCTTTGATTAATTCCTCCCTGATGTTTGACTTAATGTGGATGCTGATTTTGTTTTCCCTGACATCGTCTGCATCCCCTAAATTGACAGCTTCAGTGTCATTCAGATTAGGCTTGGGTTTCTTTTCGAACTGGCACAATTCTCTGTTTATTTCTACGAATGCTTCATCCTCGTCATATTCGGACTCATCATCATAATCGATCTCTTGTACAATAAGTCGGAGTCAGATTGATTTTTTAGACTAGGTCGAAGATTCGTTGTGCATTCCATGTCATTAGAACCAATAAAAAGAGAACTGTTCAGAAAGAGAAAAGAATATAACAAAATTAAAACAAGATAAGAAGAGAAAATTTTCATTTTATTAAAAATGCGGGATAACAGGGTTCACACTTTACAAAATAAAATGAGATTTGGATTACACCCTGGAATAATCCAGAAAACAAGAAAGAAAAATCAAAGCCTACTACCAGGACTCCCCCGGGTAGGAAGAGGAGTAGCCGTCCAATTGTTGATATTGGCCTTAGGCCCCACAAACTGTATGTCTGCTCTGCTGGAGCCCTCTCCAACTTCTAACACGTTGACATCAGCGAACAGCCTTTCGAAGCTCTAATTCAAATCCCCGTCCATCCCAATCAATGGTCCGAGAATTTTTGGGACCGATGACCTCTTGGCACTTGCTCTAACAAAGGATCTGGAAAGACACGGAATTGGTTTGGGAAGAACCCAAACTCTCTTCTTCATTTTCCGCGCTCGCTTTACATCTGCCGCAGTAGGTTTGAACCCCAGTCCAAAGGTCTCTAAATTCTTGGGCAAGGAGACAGGTTGAACAATCCCTTGAAGCTCAGCCCCCAGACCTTTTCCTGGCACGAACCCATTACCCAGCATCTCTGAAACCATCATGACGGATGCGGGAGCTATCCTGGGGAGTGGGAGGTCTTCGCCTTCAGAATTTTTATCCACTAAAACCCCGTCGAAAACCTGGTACACCCAAGGCCCTTCGTCGTCACCCGTTTCTATGAATGGCACAATATCATCATCTGTAATGCTTGTACCGTTATCTCCGTGCACCACTATCTCCTGCTTGTCCCATTCAAATTTCACCATCTGGTGTAATGTAGAAGGTACTGCTTTGGCAGCATGGATCCAAGGTCGCCCAAGTAGGAGATTGTATGATACTGCCACGTCAACCACTTGGAATTCCATGGTGAATTCCACTGGACCAATGGTCAATTCCAGTATGATATCGCCCACCGTGTTGGTACCACCTCCATCGAAACCTCGGACGCAGACGATGTTCTTGTGAATCCGGTCATGATCCATTTTCAACCTGTCCAGAGTAGCCAAAGTACAGATGGTGGCACTTGACCCATTATCAACCAATACTCGGGTGACCACCGAGTCTTCACATTTCACGGTCAAATACAAGGCTTTGTTGTGTTCTGTACCCTTTGTTGGCAACTCATCATCGGAAAACGTCACTCGGTTTACTTCGAAGATTTTGTACATTATCTTCTCCACGTGGTTTACAGAGATTTTATCCGGAACATGAGCCTCGTTCAGGATTTTCATCAGTGCCTGACAATGATCGCTGGAATGAATTAACAAGGACAGCAATGAAATTTGTGCTGGAGTCTTCCTTAACTGCTCCACAATGGAGTAGTCTTGTGTCTTCATTTTCTTTAGAAACTCTTCGGCCTCTTCCTCCGTCACTGGCTTCTTTACCACAGCTGGGTTGGACCTTCTTAATTCTATGGGAGCAAAACACCTCCCGAACGAGTTAATCCCTGGGTCTCACATATTTCTTCCACAACTTCCTTCCCCTGGTACATTACCATCACTTTACTATAGCTCCATGGCACGGCTTTACCGCTGATTATCGGCAACTGCAGTACTGGCCTGATAATAACTCGCCCTATGCATGCTGGCTTGCTTGGTACCCCTTGCACTATTACTTTGACCGACCCTGGGTTCTTTGCAACAACAGGCAAATTCTTCCCCATTATCACCATTGGCTTGATGTATACCCTTTTCCAATGGTATCACCTCTTCTCCATTGGTCGACTTTTCTTTTGGACTGGCACGGATCATCATAACTGTCTGTGAGGGTTTCTTTAGCTCCCCTCCTTCGTGCAAAGCTCGATCATGTGAGCTTCGGGGTGCGCTGGCAATGGGTTCTGGTTGATGTTGGGCACCTCCGGCGTCTGGACCTCGATCTTGTTGGCGTCAATGAGATCTTGTATTGCACGCTTCAACCTCCAACATTTTTCGGTATCATGCCCTAGCATTCCTGAGCAGTACTCGCAGCTTATCGATTGGTCCACATTTTGGGGTGGGGGGTTTGGCAACCTAGGATCGACAGGACTCAACAAACCTAACTGCCTCAACTTATGGAACAAGGCGGTATAGGTTTCTCCCAACTCAGTAAAGGCTCTCTGTCTTTGTAGCCTTTCATTTCTAGAAGCTTGATTTCCTCGAAAACCTGCCCCTGGAGGGTTCCTGTAGGCCATTGGTGGAGGATAGGCATTTTGGGGTGGTGGGTATGTGTTTTGTGGAGGTGCATATGCGTTTTGGGGAGCCAGCACGCGCCATTGCGGGCGATCTGGAGGTTGAGTGTATGTTTGGGCTTGGTGCATGGAGAAGTGTGGTTCTTGAGGTGGATAGTAGTGTTGTGGTGGGCTGTATGGGGAATATGGATAATTTGGATTGTGGGGTCAGGGTTGGTTATAGTATGGTTTGCCGGACCTAGACCAACTGCCTGCCTCAACCGTGGCAACTTCTTCTTTCTTTTTCCTCCCTAGCGCACCTCCCGTGCCACTCTGAATAGCCTGAGTTGTTGCCTTAAGCGCCGAGTAATTCAGGATTTTATCGGACTTCAGTCCCTCCTCTATCATAATCCCTATCTTTACTACTTCATTGAAGGATTTTACAATTGTCGTCACCAAGTGACCAAAGTAAGTTGGATCCAGCGTTTGCAGGAAGTAGTCCACCATTTCCCCCTATCTCATGGGAGGATCAACCCTGGCTGCCTGTTCTCTCCAGCGAAAACCGAATTCACGAAAGCTCTCCCCAGGCTTCTTTCCGGTCCTCAGTAATGTGAGACGGTCAGGGACTATCTCGAGATTGTATTGGAAGTGACCTGCGAAAGCCTGCGCTAGATCATCCCAAGTATACCACCTGCTGGGATCTTGTCTGGTATACCATTCCAGTGTCGATCCACTTAAGCTTTGGCCAAAGTAAGCTATCAGTAGCTCATCTTTGCCACCCGCTTGTCTCATTTTGCAACAAAAGCCCCGTAAATGTTCCATAGGATCACCGTGCCCTTCGTATAAGTCAAACTTGGGCATCTTGAACCCTGATGGTAATTGGACATCAGGGAAAGGGCATAGATCCTTGTAGGCCACACTGACCTGGTTGCCCAATCCGTGCATGCTCCTGAAGGATTGCTCCAGGCTTTTGAACTTCCTCATTACCTCATCCTGCTCTGGAACTTTAGCCGGCTTTTCAATCTCCGCCGAGACCTCCAAGTGGGGATTATAGGTATGGGGTTCTGGTGCATTGAATGTGGGTTTAGGGGGATAGTATTGCGCATCGTGAGCTTGAACCAACGGCTCACTAGTTGATCTTTGCAGCGTGGCTGGTGTGGGTCCCAAAAAAGCGGGAACATTTGGTGGTGGGAAATGTTGATGGGGTGGTGGAGCTTGGGAATCATAGGGGCTTCTCCCCTGATAATAGTGGTGATTCGGGAGGCTTGTTGAAAGGCCAGGGTGAGGGTATTCCAGCATATGCGCTAGTGTAGGAGTAATGGGTGGTTCAGGGCTCTTCTGCACTTTAGCCAAGGCTAACTGCATCGCGTTCATTTCCAATCCGATCCTATCTATCTTCTCCATTGCCTCTTTCAGCAATTGGCTTACTGGCCTTTCTTCCTCGACACTGTTTTCTAAAGTAGTCATGATTATTGGTATAGGTACTTTGGATCTGGTTTGATAATGATGCGATGCCAGAACGCTTTAACAACTAATTGTCTGGTATTTGGAAAACAACAAACTTGTTAGCATTAGAGTTTTAACAGATTTGGTAATTGCACGTTGGGGATGTAATGTTACTAAGCAGTTAACCATTTCTAACATGTTTTTGCTCCAACCGCATGCGTCATTCCGGCTTGTTTTATTTGTGTCTTTTAAAGTGTTTTGGGAAGCCTCTGCTTTTCTCTCTATTATTTTTCTTTTCTTCTTTATTTTCTTCTCTCTTTTTTAGTGGTGGTCGAATCTTATGTGGATTGCCTACGTATCACGTCCCCGCGTGAATCAGACCGGGCGTAGTTCTGCCACAAAGTAAAGACACAAAATTCTTTTGGAATCATTCAATTCATCACCAAAATTTGCTATTACAAGCTACTTATTTTAAACAAAGAACAGCAAAATGCAGATTCCAAAATACTTAACCTGACTTGATGAAAAAACAACATATGGGAAGATAACAGACCCATAAAGTCAACAAACAAGACTTGAACTAGGGATATATTAAAGCTTTCAATTTAGGTGCCCGCGAGGCATCGCTCGGCCTTTCTGCGGGCTTTGGTGTAAGACCCCTTTGTAAGCTTTTCAACTCATCCATGATCTGGTGGACGTAGCCCATGACGGAGGCAAGAAGGGTATCATGAGGTATTTGCTCACATGCTAGGCATCTCATGTAGATGTAGTGCCCAATCTCATCAATCCTACCCCGGATGTTATCCCTTTCCCTGAACAGTTGCTCTATTCGCCGGTTCTTTAGTCCCAGTACTTGAGTATTGTCGGCGAGTCGATCCTGGAACCTCTCCATTTGTTCTTCCATTCTGGCCATTAAATCATAACAGCACCTTCTGTATGCTTGGTCATCTCGAGCTTGTTTAATGACCCGCTCCTGAAGAGTGGAGTTTGTTTCTCCTAATAGTCCAATGCTTATTTCATAATCCTTTATGACTTGTTGTAGATGCTTTCTCCGTGCCATTGTACCTTTTTCCCATCTGACCCGCATTCTTGCTATGCAAGCCTCGGATCTCTCCAAGTCCTCTCAGCTTTTGCTGACCTGATTACTCAACTCTGCTATCAACCTCTCGTCGGACCGACTTTTTTGTCGGTAACCGGCATTCCTTCTGTCTTGGCAGATTCGGGCTCTTAGGGCCTTGTTTTCCTGAGTCAACTTGCTTTTCTCTCCTGTATCAGCATCAATTTGCAAGCTGCTTTGATATTTCTGCCCCTCAATTTGTTGTTTTAGCTTGCCAATCTCGACCCGATATTCTTTCTCTTTCGCTAGCCAACCTCATTGTGCTTGTGATAATTCTACAAAGTCTTGGACGTGAGCTCTCTTAGTCAGTCTCTGGTGCTCAAGCTCTCTTCTGTACCATGTGAGGTATTTTGGCGACACTTCGCCTTTGGCCCGGTCTTGTACACGAGTATCTATTTTCAGAGTTTGACATTCATTCCAGATTTTCCGAACGACTGCTTCAGGGAACTGCCCACTAGGCTCGATTTCGACCACCTGGCCGCTGAGATCCTCTTTTTTGGCACTATTTGGCACCGCCCCAACTGTCTCAATACTCTGTATGGCGCATAAGGCTGGATACTTTGGAGACCCATCAACAACAAATGAGATTCAGCGGCTGACATGTGTATGATTTTATCTATGGGTAGCCACCCAAATGCCCATTCTATCTGGTTTGCTGAGACGAAACGCAGTAGAGTGACCCATTCAGTGACCCCTTCTGGCAAGCTGAACCCATCGACCCTTGTGGAAAACTCTTCTATACAAGTCTTTTGTGATGACCCATATTTCAGAAACTGAGGGCGATGACATAAGTGTTCTATCATCCATATTTATAGTAGTACATTGTAACCCTCAAAGAAACCTCCTCCGGTTTTGCAAACAGTAAGAGCACGGAAGATGTCTGCTATTATCATCGGTGCCAGAGTGTTGTTGTCTTGCTTGAGCAAAGTGTTGACGACCCCAGCGACTTGTATGTTCATTTTCCCATCTTTTCTAGGGAATACCAGAAAGCCCAGAAAGGCCACCATAAAAGCAATACACCTATGTCTTTCCCATTTCAGTCGGCTTTCCCCGCTGCAGATCTTACCCTCGGGGTTGTTGAACCCTCCAAAATGACCGTACCTATCGTACAGGAATGCCAAACTACAAAAACCCTCTGATAACTCTGGGTTGTGTATAATTTTGCAGATCTTCACGGTGTCTAAGAACCTGTGTATGGTCACGGTCCTTGGTGCAATAAGATACTGCTCTCTCATAGGGATTTTAGGACCCCCGATGTACCCTGCCAGTTCCTCTAGTGTCGATGTGAGCTCAAAGTATGAGAAATGAAATACATTGTGTGCTGGGTCCCAAAATGAAATTAACGCCCTTATAATGTCCCCTCTCGGATCAATGTCCAGTAACCCAACCAAGTTTCCCATGTATATCTTGATTGTATCTCGCCCTGATTCTTCTAAGTCGTTCCACCACATGCGTAAGCCCAAAGGGACCCTGCTTATAATGGCCCCAGATGAATTCCTACTCGTGCTCATTCTGCACATTTATTAAGGTGATTTAGACAAAAATCAAATTCTTTATTTGACTCAAAAACTAATTTTCCCATTTTTCCCTAATTTTCGAGAAAAAAAAGACTGATTTTCCAAACACGGCCTTTCAGCTCTTAAGGGTAAAGATTTTAAGGCTGTAGGGATTTAACCGGCCAAAAGGTAAAAAGAATGACCAAAGGTGGCTGTTTATGCAAAGACAGCCTTCCAGCGTCCCTTTAGGGAACATTCGGCTACTTTTGCAAAATGGCATCGCCTGATTCTTTTATGAAAGTAGCAACATTTTGTCATTTTTCCGGTCGTTTTTTCAAAAATGGGAAGTTGGACCTGATAAGGGTTGCCTACGTATCTCACATCCGGTGAGAATCAAACCGGCGTAATTCGGGTCTTTTTCATTGGCAAATAAGACTAACTAAAACCCTTTTTTTTTCTTTTCTTTTCTCCCCTTTTTTCATTTTCTCAAATATTCGGTAGAGTTTTGGCACTACTAGTTTTTCAAAGCAGGTGATTTAACTCTTTTTAACCCTCGTACTTCTATCTCTCTTTCTTCAAAATATTCAAAAGTCGGTCAGCATGCAAGTCCGAAGCAAATAAATGCATAAGTAGAAGCAAGTAAGATGCATCAGGATGGTCTTTTGTCATTTTGGTACACCTGTCCTAGACAGACCCAACCCCTGTGTTGAGTCTCTCAAGTCAAATGCACGTGATGCAAACAAACGTTCCTACTAGGGATCTGGCATGAACCTAAGTTATTCTAAGTTCATAACCTGGGTATTTGTTCTAGACTGTGCACCCGAGCGGACAACTCTAGTCGAGGAGGGGGCTACGTACCGGGGACCCGCGGGATCGTCCGGCTTTGTAATTGGTCCGGCCTCTTTCTTATTTCAGGTATTGACACTAACAGAATAGGGAGTCTCGACCAGCGAGCTCCTCCCCGGAGGTAAGAAGAGAAGGGTTTCGGCACAGTTTATATATAGTTCGAATAATATCAAAGCGGTAAAAGCAGTATTTAGCACCTTAGGCCCAATCATGTAAAAATCAGATAATAAACAAAGCCAGATATAACAATTCATTTAAGCTCGAATTCTGAACCCTGAACCAGAGATTCTGGGTTTAGTCCCCAGCAAAGTCGCCAGAGCTGTCACACCTCCTTTTCCCGCCCCCGCGAGGGGTGAAGGAGTTTTTCCAATTAAAGGACAATCGAAACGGGATTTGTTTATTTGTTTCAGAGTCGCCACTTAGGAGATTTAGGGTGTCCCAAGTCACCGGTTTAATCCCGAATCACGGAAAAGAATGACTCTGTTTAACAGTCTGCGAACCAGAAATCCAGATAAGGAATTCTATTAACCCGGGAGAAGGTGTTAGGCATTCCCGATTTCCGTGGTTCTAGCACGGTCGCTCAACTATCATATTCAGCTTATTTTTTTGATTTTAACAATTGTGCACTGATATGCAAATTACAACTCTTTTACCACTTTTATTATTATTATTATCATTATTTTAACAAAGAATTGCAACGTTGAGAAAATGTATCTCGAACCACGTCACAATCAATATACCCGTGGTCGTCGACACATTTTGACTCCGTTGGGATTTGGATTTGGGTAACATCAATGTACACCTGATTTTAGGGAAGTAAATTATAAAAGGCGCGCCTAAAGCGACTAGCGCATTGTTGTTTTGGGAAAGGGCCGTGAAATTCACTAAGCGGACGATCCCGAAGTCTAAGTAATTTTATGAACACATATAGAGGGCCCTGCAGCTTGTGTATTTTTGTTTGTCGAGACTTGTCTCATTTATTTATATTTTTTAAAGAATTACAACGTCATGGAAACACGCCTCTAACCACGTCACAATCAATATACTTGTGATTATCGACATGTTCCGACTTCGTTGAGACTTGGATTTGGGTCACATCAATGTACACCCGAGTTTAAGAAGGTGAGATTAATTAAAGCGCGTACCTAAAGAGACTAACGCGTTGTTATTTTTTGGGGAAAAGTCGTGAAGTTCACTAAGCGGCCGATCCCGAAGTCTATCCACTTATTATGCCCATTTATTGAGGGCCCCGTAACTTGTAATTTATTTGGCGAGGCACGCCTCATTTTTATTTTAAAGGATCATCCTATAGTTACTATATTTTTCTATTTTTGCATCCGTCTCTAAAAATGAAAGAAACGGTCCGAATTTATTTGCATTCTTGTGAGTTGTTATGGTTGAGTTTCGAACATGATCTGTTAAATCTGAAAATGATGCAATAAGGGTGGTCCGTTTGCCAACGTCGGCCCAAGTCCAACGTCTGAAATGTTAAACTGAACTTGGGCCGTCTTATTCATATGTTACTACCTAGTTACATTATCCTACATACATTCGGCATTTAAGAGGCAGAAATGTAGAAATGAGAACATCTAATTAAATATATTATCGCGAGTTAGATTAGGCAGTTTGTTAATTGAAGTAGCTTAAATTGTCTAGTAGTTAATTACCTAAGGCCTGTTATGCTTTTGAAACATGTTGTTTAACAAGCAAATTGAAATAGCAGTATGTTAAGGAATACACCATCAATCCCTTTTTTAACTATAAGCAAAACATAGAGTTCACCAACTAAATGACATGTATAAATATTCAGTTACATCACAGCTAACCACATGGTTCTAGTAGAGAAAGTGAACTATCATACATACAACTAATGATCAGTATATTTCTAAAGTGAAATCAAAATAACTTCAACTCTTCATTTTTGTATTCATGCTTCAAATTTCAGCCTACATTGACCAGTGTATCAGTTGTGTACCTGGTATAGGAAAGCAAAAGAAGGAGAGGAAGATCAGTAGTGCAAACAGCAACAACAAATTCAGCAACAAACAGCAACACCTAACAACAAACAGTAGCAGATTCAACAACCAAGCAGGAAATCCAGTTTGCAACCCAGCAATACCAAAACAAGCACAGGCAAAGTAGAGAAGGAACCGGATGCAAGAAAGCAGTAGCTTCTGATTTTTGAACCCTCAAAGAGAAACAACCCGAGGCTCTTGGTGTAAAGCTCAACCTCAAACCCTCAATATCTCTGGAAATTATGTTCAAATTCCAGCCAAATCTCACTCTATATCTCTCTGAAGTGTCTTAAAATTTCAGCCTAGAAATGACTTTCTGATTACTTAGCTTCTTAGGGTAAAAAGCCAGCCTATTCAACTCTATTCTCTGGACTTTTTGTGTGAAAAATCCAGCCTATATGCTCTGAAAATAAACTGACCTTCTAAGGTTGAAAGACCATCCTCTCTTAATCAAAAATGACTCTATTTATAGCCCAAAACAGGCCTGCTCATCCCTGCTTTGAGATTCTCAGACTAATTCTACCCATATCCTCTACTTCCCTACTCCTAAGTATCTTTTCTTGATGTAAACTATTTGGTTCCCCATGATAGCATGCATTGTCTCTATTTGTTTTAATCAAGAGTTATGGGAGGGGTTATAGTATTCAAATAAACCCATGCTCTCATGTTATGCACCCCACTGACAATTAAACTAAGGTTAAACAAATGACCACTAGGCAAACTTAAGCTTACAACCTGTTAAAATCCTATTAAACTATCAAAATTGCCCCTTAACCCTTGCATATTACTGTATTACCCTAAGCCTTACTTGTCTGAAATTACCAACTATATAAGCTTAAACTTAACACTGATTTCTGATTGACCTATTAGATTTCTACAGCTATATCCAATTCTCAGCCTAAGTTCAACTTAAAATCAGATCACAAAGGGGTTTCAATCAGATGAAATAAGTTGATCAAATTGGGAACCAATCCTGATCAACTCAAATCAAACAATCAACAGGGAGCAAACGATGAAGCAGTAACAATCAGGCTTCTATGGCAAACTATGAAGAACATGGGATTACTGAATGAACGAGCAGTCTAGTTCAAAGACAAAACTAAACATATCAACAGGTTCATTACAAGTTTAGCATAGCAGATGAAGAACTGGTAAACATACATGGAGAACATCAATGAACTACTATCATGTTTTCTCTAATTTTTAAACAAATTATCTGACAACACTTATTTAACCGACTATACAAGCTATAACAGATAACAAACAATCAATAAACACACAAGCTAACAGGTGATTCCAGCGGCTTTGGACAAAACCGGGACTTTATACGAAACTAACTAATCGACGAACTTGTTCATATTGATTGTATAGTTTAAAGAACATTCAAACGAACAGAAGAAAGTTTCGACCAAATAAAAGGTCTGGAGATCAACAGACTTGACAGAAAAATCAAAAATAAACTAGACTAAACATGAAAACAGATAAAAATCATAGAAGAACAAAAGAAAGGGAAAAGTTACCTCAGGGACTCGAAAGGTTTTAGTCAGATTCGACCGGAACCAATGGCGTTTAGGGTGTGAGGGAGGTTAGGAGGTGTTGTGGTATGAATTTGGGGTGGATTGGGATAGGTTTCCGTTTGGCTCGAATCTTCAAATGAATATTCGAGAAGATAGGAGATGATTTGAGTCAAACGGTTACCGGATTCGGAAAGAGGGTGGTCAGATGGTCTTATGGTGTTAAGATGGTGGTCGGCGGCGTTGTTGCTGCCGGGTTTCAGGCGAGGGAGTCCTAAGGCGACTAGGGTTTGAAGGGTTCGTCTCTGAGATATGATGATGAATAGAAGATGAAGGGGGGGTTTGGTTTGGGGGCGTGGGGTGAGAGACAGGCCTTATATAGGTAAGGGGTGGTTTGATCCTGGCTGTTGGATGAAGTGAGATCGATGGCCAAGATCTTTCACTTAATGTAGAACGGTGCCGTTTGGTTAAGTGATGATTGGGTCGGTTTCATTCATGAATGGGTCGGGTATATGGGCGTGCTTGAGACCGTTGGATTAAATTAAATGAACGGCTCTGATTAAACACGCCTAAACGGCATCGTTTCAACTTAGACGGGAGGTGAACTGGACCGTTAGATCTGTTTGATCAACGGTCCATATCTGATAGGCCAGAACGACGTCGTTTGGTGAGGTCATGGAGATCATGGGACCGGACTGGGTTATTTAAAATGAATTGGGCTTGATTTTTGGTCTTAAAATTCTAGCCCAATCCAGTTTCCTTTATTTTTTCAACCTTTTCTTTTTTTCTTATTTTAATTTCTAATTTAAACAAAATTCCTAATTAAATTGTAAAACCAAAATTAAACTACACAAATATTAATTAACACTTAACAATAATTAACACACAAATTAAAACATTTAATTAAAATAAAATCACACAATGACAACAAATAGAATGAAAAATGCATATTTTTTGTGATTTTCTTTTTAAAACCAAATTATGCTTTAATTAATTCCTAAATGCACAATTAAATCCTAAATATGCATGCAACATGCATTTTTATATTCTTTAATTAACTACAACAAGGTAAACGTTTACGGACAAAATAATTACCCAAAATGTCACGTAAATTCTCAAAATTTTACCCGAAGGCAACTTGCTTTATTTTTTGATTTCTTTTGAAGTAATTTCCGTGAAGCAAAAATCACGTGCTCACAAATAATAAAAATCATTGTTCATCCTAGCCCTAAGCTAAAATTTCAAACATTGTCTCTCAATCATCTCTGTGCATCTCATCTCTGGTACTTCAAATTTTTCCTAATCTTTAATTTTGTTTTATTTTATTTTAATTTGTTAGTTACTATATCTCTTTCTTCCCTTTTTCTTTCAATTTGTAGTGTAGGTTTACTTAATGATGTTTAGAGTAGGGTTAATTAGTGAAAAATGTTGATTAACCACCTAGGGGATTAATAATATGTGAATTTAGGCTAAAAATGAGATAAATATTGAAACCGTAGGTTGGTGTTGCTGAGTGAGGCTTACTGCGGTCCACGGTGGATTTCTTGTGGTCTGCAGTGCCTCTTTGCGGTCCGCGATACCATTTTGTGTGGACTGCGGTGGTAAAACTTTAGAGAGGTTGATCTTGAGTACCGCAGCCGCGGTCGATTTTCTGTGATCTGCAATGCCTTATTATGGCCGCACTACATTTATTGCGGTCCATGGTGCCCTTTATCAGAGTGACCCCCTCCTCAATACGGACTGTGGTGCCATTTTGTGCGGTCCGCGGTGGTCTCTTTGCGGCCGCATTGCATTTTTTGCGAACCGTGGTCTGCAGCTCTGCTTTACACTGTCAACTATCTGTAATCATAATATTGATTGCTTCATTTGGTACTGTGATACTAACAATAACTGAATGAATTCTCCTTGCAGATAATGGTGAAATCACGAGGCGGAGGTGAAAAACTAAAAGGCAAAGGAAAGTCCTCCCGGGGTAGGGGACGAGGTATGATCAAATTGACCCCCCAAGTTCGGCAAGCAATTAAGGATGCCAGAAAGTCAATCAAGGCTACAAATAGAGTTGTTTCCCATTCATAGGGAAGTGAGTATGTACCCTCCTGGGAGGCATCTGACTCTGGTTCAGTGCCAGAGTATGTTCCTGACTGGCCGGAGAGGTATAGATTGAGAGATGTGCCCACATCTTAGGGCTCTTCTACTGCTCAAGCTTCAGTCCAAATATCTCTTGAGTTATCTGTGGGCTCAACAGAGAGCAGTGACAGTGCAGCATCTACTTCACCCACAGCTTCAACACCCGGGGAGGATCTCATTGAAGGGTGAGAACCCCAAACTGGGGGTGGATAGAACTAGAAAACTGGAGGCCTGGCAGGATAGATTTGTTAGTGAGTTAGCATACCACAAGTTCTGAGAGTGGTGGCCCGAGAGGAAGTTGATACTTGAACGGAGATTTATTTACAAGGTCCTTCTGCCTCACAACCCTAATGTGCAGAGGCAATTCAGAGAGAGATCGGGCTGGGACTATTTTACAGGCAATGTCGAGGATGCAAATGAGCACTTAGTCAATGAGTCCTACACTAATTTTTCCCACATCAAAAAGGGAACTAAAGTGACTAAGGTGCGAAACTTGACTGTGAAGTTTGATGGGAAGACAATCAATGACTACCTAGGCTTCCCAGAGGAAGATGAAACATTATACTTAAAAAAGGTAGCATTGGGTGAGGATGCCCGTCCATGGGTAGCAGAGTACTTAGCACTCCCAGGTACCACCCCAGCATGGTTGACAACAGGAGTCCAAATTTTGAGGAGAACCTTGAACTTCGAGGCAAAAGGGTGGGAGACTTTGTTTGCAGCAGGCTGGACCCCACCACTCATGAGAACTCTCTTCCTATCTCCCGGGCAATTTTAGTAGCTTCTATTATGGTGGGGTACCCGATCAACATTAGGAACGTTATGTCTAGGGTGATCACAAGGGTGGTGAATGAAGGCAATAGATCCTACCCTTTCCCACATTTCCTTACAATGTACTTTGAGGACCAGGATGTGGAGAAAAGGAAATTTGATGTAAAGGTGAAACCGAAGGCACCCTTTTCCTGGTACAGCCTCAAGGGAGATGAAAACCCCAAAGACCCTAAAGGCAAAGCCACTGCTTCTACCGGCGAGTCTAAAGAGCCAGTAGTAGTAGTAGTAGCTTCTTCTCAGCTACACCAGACATTGCCCCAGGACCCTCTACTGCCACTGCTCTAAATATCCCCTCATCCTCAGTTTACCAACTGATTGCCCATCGTTTGAGACAAACCCTTGTCAGTATCAACAACTAGATGCAGGCAGCTACTTCTAAGTTGTTTGTGCTTTCTAGCTCGGTGGAGGCCTAGTCTGTACCCCCACAACCACAGGTTCTAGACTCAGTGGAGAAGACTCTCAAGGAGCTTCTAGACAACCAGAAGAAGCTCTTGGAGACCCAGAAGTTGATCTTAGATGTTGTAGGTACTCATAGAAAAACACTAAAGGAGCTGGCAAAGGAAACAAAGAAGTTGAGAAAGACTCGAGCATCAAAGGAGTCTGTGAAGGAGTTGAGGGTCGAAGTGAAGAAAATGAAGGTCGCAGATCACTTGTCATTGGACCTACTATTGCATGATCCGATTCTAGTAACCCAGCCTAAGCCGGAGTAGGAAATGGAAAGGCCATCAAAGAGGAAGAGTGATCCCACAGACGGTTGATGTAGTGATAGAGTTGGAGGACCTGCAGTGAGGTTCCTCTAGCTAGCCCCAGGTCTCAGAGTAGCCACAGGTCCTAGAGCAGCCTCAGGTCCCAATGCAGGCACAGGATACCGGGATCTATTCACAGGTTCCGGATCAATCACAGGACCCAGTGACCAAGGCTTATGATCTCATGCAGACGGAGGGCCAATAGGGAGTTTCTCTTTACTCTTTATCTTTTATTAAGCTATTTTTGGTTAGTTAGCATTGAGGATAATGCTAGCTCTCATTTGAGGGGGTAGCCCTATTTTGATGACATTGGGTTGTAAATATGGTATTACTTTCTTTTTATTATGCTTTCTTTTTACTTTTGGTATGTATAAAATTTTACTAGTTTATTGCACTTTTCGTACATTGCAACTTTGGCATGTATATAAAGTTACTTTCTGATGTATATATTCATTTCCCCTTATGTATATTCGTCTAAATCCCCTATTGTACATATTCATTTTACTTTTGGCACTTTCTTTCATAACTTCTTACTTCATTTTCGTAGCTTCTTGTTTTGAGTTTTGTGTGCAATACGCCTTTGGTTTTCTTAATGCCACGGTTCTTTCCAAAGGTGGAATTTGTGTGAACTGGGTGGCTCTTCCCGATAATGGATGGCATGACAACCTTCTTAAGGGTTTGAGTCTGTTTTCTTTTTGTTTTTGTGTAAATAGTAGCTAATGAGTAATAGTGCCTCGAGCAAAGCTTCACTTGGGCCTAACACATTTGCCTATGATCTTATGGTCAAAAACAAATTGTTGCATATATGGTGGTGAAAGTTGTGACCTTGAGACTCTTGTGTTGGCTGATAATCATCAAGTGGTTGTTCGGGACCATTTGTGTAGCTCAAATCTTAGCTAAGGTTGTTGTGGGCCCCCGACTCTGCCTTTTTAGCAATCCTGCCTCTTTAGCAATCCTATAGCTTGTGTGGTGAGAATTTCTATTGCAAGTCCAAGTCCCGTGCCAGTAGTCTAGAACTTGCCCTGAATGTTTTTCTAGGCAAAATGCTAAGTGTAGTTTGACTTGAAAAGTGAATATAGGCTCTCCTTGATCCAAATGACATCTTGAAAACATCCATAGCCTACTAATGATAATATCCCTAGTCAAACCTTTTGAGTCATCGCCCTTTTTCTTTCAAAAACCATGATACAAGCCTTTAGCCGTTCTAAAAAGACTCTCTCTTAGCACCCGATCTTTCCTTAGCATAAGGTAAAAGCATACATTTGGGGGGGAGACGAGGAATGCAACAAAAATGGTAAAAGGTACAAAATGAAGAAAAGGAAAGGCAATAAAAAAGAAAGAAAATCAAAAAGTCAAAAAGAATGAACAATGTTGAAGAAATGAAGGGATTCAATAAAAGTAAGGAGATGAAAGGTGTGGAAAGTTTAAAAAGGAGAAATAGGTTTGAATTGAACAAGAAAGAGTGACAGTGTGTCTCTCTAACCCCTAAGAAAGAAGTAAATGACTCAAAAAGTCAAGAGAATGTGTGCCAAAATGAAGCAAATAAAGTGCTTAAGGGAAGATGGAACCTACTTAGACCAAATATTTCCTATCCTGAACCAAAAGCTTTTACTATATCTCCACAAAATCCCTATATGATCTTAAGTGGAATGAAGCTTACATAAGTGGTGACTCACATAAGGGGCAAGCTTATAGTACTTAGAGCTGGACTTGTGACCTTTGTTGAGAGAGATGAGTGTTTTTTCCACAATCCTCGTTCCGAGTGCTACAACCTAAAAGTGAGGTTTGCTTAGTGAGAGTTCAGGAGTATGAGTTTGGGTTCCCTAATGACCAAAGTAGTAGAAAGAGTTTCCTTGATGTGTTGAGTCAATTCTTGATGCTCATGTGTCGCACTAAAACCATGGTGTTTAAAAGATTAAATTACTGATTCATTTGATTTGAGGGCAATTGTTAGTCCCAATTGATGCTAGATGAGGTCACTTTAGGTCAGCTAAATTTTCTTGGTTTAACTCTTAAGGAGGTGGGACTTATTTTGTTTGCTTGAGGACAAGCAAAACCTTAAGTTTGGGAGAGTTGATAACTAGTGATTATAGTTCATTTTACACTCCTTTTTACTTGAGTTTTGGATTAAAAATTTATACAAATAGTCCCAAAGACTTACATGTTGTACTTGTTTGCAGGGTTTGGTCAAAAAAGTGACAAGTAGTCAAAACCAGCTCAAAAAGGAGTGAAACATGCATAAGTACCAAGAACAAGTCAAGGCAGCCGCAACAGTCCCACCGCGGCTGCCGACCATTTAGTGCAGTCCGCGGTGGATGAGTTCAGAGAGGTGTACTTTTGGATCTTAAAGCAGTGCAGTCCGCGGAGGATTTCTTACGGCCGCAATAGCCTCTTCATTACCGCAATCCATTTTATGCGGTCCGCGGAGAGGGGGACTCAGAGACCTAGGAATTTGGAAGATTGAAGCCAGTGCGGCCCGCGATCAATTTTATGTGGACCGCAGTGAAGCCACCGCGGCCGCGGTGCATTTTATGAGGCCTGTGGTGGCCAGATTTAAAGAACAAAGAATTGAAGCTAAAAGCTCCACTGCGGCCGCAGTCCATTTCTTATGGACCGCAGTACCTCCATCAGGGGTATTTTTGTCCAGAAAATTTAGCCTTGTATCAATACTTTCTTTTCACATTTTTAGGTCATCTGTTATAACCCAGAGCACGTGAACGGCTGTCTTAAGCTATTTTGAGTAATTTGTAGCTAGTTTAACACTGAATATTCAATTTTTAGTTTGTAATCAAATTATATGGGTTATTCTTCATCTATTTATCTATTTTATTCCATTATTATGAGTAGCTAGACCCATTATCTAGGGTTGTGGCTCAACCCTAGTGTAGGTATTTGATGGGTCTTATATTTTAAGGCTTAGATGTGTATGAGTAGTTGATATTTGGACTGATTTGTATTTTCCATGTTGAATTAGTGGTTGGAAACACTAATTTGTGCCTTTTTGACTTGGGCTCTTCTTGATAAAGAGAGCTTGAGTCTAGGAAAATCAGTCCAACAAGAAATTAGGGTGTAATCAAGAGATTGATAGCCCCAATTAAAGGGTTAAACCTAGAGATAGTAATACCCAACTTGAGCCTATATTGCGTGCACAATTTTGACACCCAAATGTCTTGAGAAAGTCAATTAGGGCAAAGTCACCCAAGCTACCGAGAGGTATAGAGTGAGTAATCTCGTGCATTGGCTATATCGTAATCCCTAACATAACAACTTTGCCTTAGGCTTTAGATCCCGTCAAGTATTCACCTAGGAGAAAGTCACTTTCCTAGTGCCTTTTTAACTATTTAGAAAACCTTACAAGCATTCATACTTTATTTAATTTAGCATATCTTTAGTATAGAAATTAGAAGTAACAAACAACCGAAGATGATTGAAGTCTAATTAAAAGCACTACGCATTGCTAGTTTAGATAGGAATCCAACTCCCAATTCTAGCTCCCAGTGGATTTGATCCCGACCTTCTCGGGTAAAAGCTGCATCAACCGCTCTCGCCACTCCGTAGTGGTGTAGGGTTGGACTCGATCAAGATGCTAAGTAATAATAATTGAGGCTGAGATAATGATATAATATGCATGAACAAGACTAAGTACTGAATATCAATTAATGTAATGAGATGACAGCAAGAAACGGCCTTTCGGGTCTCAACAGTATCGGCGTGAAGCCTTAACATGATAATTAACATGATTTACAGCCCGTTATCTTAGTTACATAATCAAAATAAAGATATCAGCAAGAAAGAGCCACTAAGCGGTGCCATGGAATGATCCAGACCGCAATTCTCTCAGTGCATGTCCACACGCCTGTCACTTGGCATTTGCGTAACCTCAATAGTAATCATAGAACACATATTTCGAGGTTTCGAATCCTCATAACCAAGTTTGGAAGCGTTACTTATCTCAAGCCAAGCCAAACTCTAGCCCTGACGCCCTTGCCTCTCGATTCGGCCTCCAAATGCCCCGAATCTAACCCAAATCAGAACCATAACATCAAAATATACTAAGGTAACAAAGCCCACGCGAAAATATTCAAATTACATCAAAAATCCCGAAATCAGTCAAACCCGACACCCGGGACCATATCTCTGAATCTAATAAAAATTACATCAATAGAATCCTAATCCTTCCACGAGTTCGTACATACCAAGAACATCAAAATTGGACCTCAAATGGTCCCTTAAATCCCCAATTTACACTCTCCAATTTTAAGCCCTAATTCCCCAATTTTAGGCTTTAAATCCCACTAATTTCATGTCTAATTAGTTAGAAATTACCATAGAATCGAGTATTGAGTTCAAAAACCTTATCTCCAAGTGTTTCCTTTCGAATCCCTCTTCAATCCCTCTCAAAAAGCTTCAAATCTGGCCAACAATGGTGAGAAATGGCCTAAAAATCGCAAAGATGGCTATTTAAACAATTTGCCCAAGTATTATTACTTAATCGCAATCTCAGGAAGACTATCGCGATCGCGAATAAAAAATCTTGCTAGCTCCTGAAATAACACGCGTCGCCCTCCACGCAAACGCAATGCTCAGCCCCCTTACATGTGAGGACCCGGCTGGTCATCTTAAGAATTAACACCATGATCCCCTATTAACTGCTTTTCCCGTGTTTATTTCTGCAATTTTGATTTTTTGGGATCTTCGGTTTTGATTTTCGAAGCATTTTGGGACACTTAGTCCCTAAATGAGAGCTTAAGTGTTGGAAATTGGACCGTAGTCGGAACAGTGTGAAGACGGCCTTGGAATGGAATTTTGATGGTTCTGTTAGCTTCATTTGGGTGATTTCACGCTTAGGGGCGTGTTCGGATTGTATTTTGGAGGTCCGTAGCTAATTTAGGCTTGAAATGCCGAAAGGTCAATTTTTGAAGTTCCCGGTTTGATAGTGAGATTTTGATCCGAGGGTTGGAATGAAATTTTGAAAGTTGGAGTAGCTTCGTAGTGTTGAATGTGATGTGTGTGCAAAATTGTAGGTCATTCAGATGAAGGTTGGTAGACTTTTTGATCGAAAGCATATTTTTAGAGTTTTGGAGTTCTTAGGCTTGGGTGGTTGATTCGTCGATTCGATGTTGTTTTAGGTGTTTTAAGAATTGGTATAAATTTTGACAGGGTATTGGACTTGTTTGTGCTTTTGGTTGAAGTCTCGTGGGCCTCGGGATGATTTCGGATGGTTGACGGAAGGATTTTGAGTTTGGAGTTGCAGCTGAAGCTATGACTGTTGACATAACCGCATCTGCGGTTGAGAGGCCGCAGGTGCGACTCCCGCAGATACGGAATGCAGCTGCAGAAGTGGAAGATGAAGAAGGGGGCCAGGAACCACAAAATCGGCATATGTACTGCAGATGCGGATTCTGGGTCGCAGGTGCAGCGGAGAGGTTTTAAGTGAGAACCACAGAAGAGGTATCGCAGATGCGATGGGTGGACCGCAGATGCGGGATTGCTGGGCAGAACATATAAATAGTTGCCTTCGCGAATTTGAGCTATTCTTTCACCATTTTCATCCGGGAAGTGAGCTTTTGGGGAGGTTTTTGAGAGGGAATTCAAGGGAACTTCGAGGATGTAAGATTCTTGGAACCTAAACTCGTTATTGAGGTAATTTTTATCATTATAAACATGAAAATTTAAGGAAAATCAGTGGTAATTTGGGGGTTAGGGCTTGACTAATTAGAGACCTTTGAGTGATGATTTGAGTTACCATTTGAGGTCCAATTTTGGTACTTTTTGTATGACTGAACTCGTGAGAGTGTGAGGATTCTGGAAATATAAATTTTACTTGATTCTGAGATGTGGGTCCGAGGGGCGTTTTGGTCATTTTACCTAATTTCGTGTAGTAACTTAGAATTTCTTTGTATAATCAGTTACTTGAAGTGTTATTTAAACTATGAAATTTACTTGAATAGATTTGGGCCATTTGGAGTTGAGTACTCGTGGCAAGAGCGTGGTTTCGGATTGATTTTGAGCCGGTTCGAGGTAAGTGGCTTGCCTAACCTTGTGTAGGGGACCTTTCCCTTAGGATTTGGTATTATTAATAATTGAAATGCCTTGTACATGAGGTGACGAGTGCGTACTTGTGCTAATTGTTAGAAATCCGATTTTCATTAAGTAATTACTAGTATGTTTCCTTTCCTGTTTTTATTACTTGCACTATTAAGCATGTTGTTAGCTTAGGAAAGCATGTCTAAGTGATTTAATTGCGTTATTTGCTCAAACTGCTTTACTTGAATTATGTGCAGCATGCTAGGCTAGAATTACTTGTTTGCCTTAATATGAAATTTGACATTTCTGAATATTTTTCTATTTTTGCTGTGTATTTACATTGGGACTACAGATGTGGGATTCTGGTAGCTCTCCCTTGTCTGTTTACATTTGGGACTACGGATGTGGGATTCTGGTAGACCTCCCTGCATAGTATATGGAACTACGGGACTTCACCTGGTAGATTCCCCATGTACTGGGTATTGACATTTAGGACTACGGTGTAAAGGCCCCGTGAAATTTCTACTCAAAAACTCGAAAGCTTGTAGTACCAAATTAGGAATATGTGTTAGAAATTTGCAAAAGATTTGGCGACATTATTTGTATGGGGTCCATGTGGATGTATTTACGGACCACAAGAACCTTCAATGTATTTTCAATCAGAAGGAGTTGAATCTGAGACAGAGAAGATGGCTGGAGTTACTCAAGGACTATGACATTGATATTCTCTATCACCCGGGAAAAGCTAATGTTGTGGGGGATGCTCTTAGTCGAAAATCTATGGGTAGTTTGGCTCATTTGGAGGCAAATCAAAGGCCCTTGGCCCAGGAGGTTCACTAGTTATCTAGTTTGGGAGTTCACCTTGCGGATTCTAATGAAGTAGGAGTGATTGTGCAGAATAGGGTTGAATCATCGCTGGTGACGAAAGTGAAAGAGAAGAAATTCAATGATCCATTGTTAGCACAACTGAAAGAGGGGATTCATAAACATAAAAACCACAGCTTTTTCCTTCGGCACGGATGATGGTACCTTACGATACCAAGGCCGCCTATGTGTTCCGGATATTGACGGTCTTTGGGAAAGGATCATGGAAAAAGCTCATGCTTCTAGGTATTCCGTGCACCCAGGTTCTACGAAAATGTATTATGATTTCAAAGAAGTTTATTGGTGGGATAATATCAAAAAGGATGTGGCACACTTTGTGGCTAAATGTCCGAACTGTTAGCAAGTGAAGGCCGAACATCAAAGGCCCAATGGATTGGCTCAAAGCATAGAAATTCCAATGTATAAATGGGAGATGATCAACATGGATTTTGTGGTAGGGTTACCGTGCACTCCGCGCAAGTTCGACTCAATTTGGGTGATCGTGGATCGACTCATGAAATCAGGGCACTTCTTGCCAGTTAAATCTACCGACACGGCGGAATAGTATGGTCAGTTGTATATCAAAGAAATAGTCGGGTTGCATGGCACTCTAGTCTCAATCATTTCAGATCAAGGGGCTTAGTTCACAGCCAACTTTTGGAAGAAATTTCAGCAGGGTTTGGGCACGCAGGTAAATCTTAGCACGACTTTTCACCCTGAGAGCGGACTATTCAGATGCTTGAGGACATGTTGCGTTCTTGTGTTCTTGATTTCAAAGGTAGCTGGGATGATTATTTGTCACTCATAGAGTTTGCTTACAACAACAGCTTCTATGCTAGTATCCAGATGGCACCATTTGAGGCGTTATATGGTAGGAGATGTAGGTCTCTCATTAGATGGTTCGAGGTTGGAAAAGAGGAATTGATAGGGCCGGACCTCGTGCATAGGCCATGGAGAAAGTCAAGATTATTAAAGAAAGGTTAAAAACTACTCAGAGTTTCCAAAAGTCTTATTCGGACGTTCGTCGCAGCAATTTGGAGTTCAAAGATGATGATTGGGTATTTTTGAAGGTTTCTCCCATGAAGGGTATAATGTGGTTTGGAAAGAAAGGAAAATTGAGTCCGAGGTATGTCGGACCGTACAAAATCATTCAGAGGATTGGTCAGGTAGCATACAAGCTCGAGCTGCCACCCGAGATGTCATTGGTACACCCGGTCTTCCATGTGTCTATGTTGAGGAAGGTAGTGTGATATCCATCCACTATTGTGCCAGTTGAAACTATTGAGGTTTATGAGGAACTGTCATATGAAGAAGTTCCAAGTGCCATTATTGACAGGCAAGTCTAAAAATTGAGAACTAAGGAAATTGCCTCCATAAAAGTGTTATGGCGGAACCAGCAGGTTGAGGAAGCCACTTGGGAAGCCAAGGAAGAAATGAGAAGGAAGTACCCACATTTGTTTGAATATTCATGTAATAGCTTATATGCATTTGGTTCCTATGAACTCTTATCTTTGAGTGGATCTATGTAAACTGTCCTGTTTTGGTTATATGTTGCCTATGCGGCCATGGTTAGTGTTGTACAAGTTATATTATGTCTATGGAATGTGTATATGCTGTTAGGATATGTTTTGGGGCTCTCTGACAGATGGATAGGCTTAGATACAAAAGAAACTCTAGCGAATTTTTTGGAAATTTAGGGAGTTAGCCAAATTTGGGGTTGTTGATATGTTTCATGTTGTGAAAAGCTAAGGTTGCATAAATATTGCTAATGAGTGAACCTTGATCCTCATTCGAGGACGAATGATCTTAAGTGGGGGAGGATGTAAGGCCCCATGAAATTTCTGCTCAAAAACTCGAAAGCTCATAGTACCAAATAAGGAATATGTGTTAGAAATTTGCAAAATTCTCCGCGGCGAGCATGCTCACTGCGGTTCGGACCCTTTTGATCGATTTGTGCATTAAAAGGTTAAGGAATAATGTTTTCCAAAAAAGTGTATTTCTGCGGTCCATTATGCAATCACATAATATCTATGCGGACCGCATAGTCACCGCAGAGTCAGATAGTTTGATGGTTAATTTGAGGTCAACTATGCAGATAATTATGCGATCGCATAATCAATATGCAGGCCACATAGTCCTCGCATAATCCCCTTGGAATTTTTGTAAAGGGCAGTTCTGCGGTGCATTATGCGACCGCAAAACAGGTATGCGGACCGCATTTCTGTTGCATACCCGGACAGTTTGTTTAGGGTTTTGGGGCCATTTTTCGGTCCCTTTTGCGGGCCGCATGTCCATTATGTGATCGCGGATTTCATCAGGGCTCCTATTTTTTAACTTTTAAAAACCTGACCCCATCCCATTAAAAACACCCCATTAGACCCCTTTTATGTTATTTTACTGCAAATAGAGTGAGAGAGGGAGTTCTAGAGAGAGAGGATGATCTTCATCAAGTCCCCACTCAATCCTTTCCTAAACCCTTGAAGATTATCAAGTAAAGCTACTGGACCTTCACCCCAAGAGGTAAGAACTTGAGCCCTGGCTTTTGGTTTCGAAATTCACACTAGAATGAGTAATTAGCATGGGGGTTCATGGGTATAAAAATAGATTTTCTTGCATGCATAAAAGATAATAGGGTATGGGGAGGTTGTGAACTAAAAAAATAGCAATGGGGTGTAAGATAATGAAAATCTCTCACAAAAAGGTCATATAATCACATTACACACCTAGTGCTTGATAATGTGCTCAAATGAGCTAGAATCTTAATCATGTCTCTAATTCTTGGTTCAATTTGTAATTTTCATAAAATAGATTGAAGTTGCTAAGAGTCTCGGAATTTTGTAAGAATTTAAAGAAATCTCTGTTGAGGTATGTATGGCTAAACCCCCTCTTATTAGAAATTGAGCTTCGATGGTGTATGTGCAAATGTGGTAAGACTGAAAACTTGATTGATGTATTGATTGTTACTTCACATGAATTGGTTTTGAAATTATATATATATACATGAAAGGTGTGCCTTAATGTGTGTAATGTACTATTCTAGATATTTAAAGATGTGCGAAGAATATGAACCATGTATTGAAATTCCTAGACTTCACGTCAAGATTAAAACTGAGATTGTTATGTCAACTATGTGAAATCTTACCTATGCTTACAACTTGAATTGCTTTTGTATGTGCTTGTGGTCCTAAATTGCAAGGTTAACATTGAAAATATAAATGATATGATAATTGTGGCCCTAAGTGCCTATGAATTAATATATGTGAAATAAAAGATTGAAACAAGATGATTAATGAGAAAGGAACAATGCCTCGGTAAGGCGGCCTAGCCGATCGGGCCGTGATCGAACGTCATGCCGCACACATGGTGGTATTGTGCTGATATTGAATTCCGAAAAGGGAGAATAAGATTGTGATTGAAGTATATGTCTTAAATGAGGCAACCTAGCCGATTGGGTCGTGATCGGACTCCATTCTAGAAAGCGGTGGTAGTGTGAATGATGATGAATAGTATGAAGTTCCCCAAACTAAAGCTATGGAAATTATGCGAAAGATTATATGATTCTTGTATTTGATGATGTGGTGTTCGGTTAAAAGCTTTTGATTGTATCTTGCGATTTCCTTGTTCTTGTATGATAGTTCTTTCTAATAAAATGGTGTTTAGTTATACATACTAGTACTATTCCATGGTACTAACGCTACATTTTTAAATGAATGTAGGTGGCTCCATAGCAGATAGTGCCAATTGCGTGTAGCAAATTACCCTCCTCCCAAAGCCTTGGTGAGCCCCTTTCTCCTTCAAGGGGTTATGTTGTACATCTTTTGTTGTAGTTATCCACTTTTGAGGTATAGTGGGGGCCTTGTTGCCGGTGTTGTCATAATTGTTTTTATATCCTTAGAGGCTCCGTAGACGTTTGTGTGGGTTATGTATGGGTGTTGGATGGGTCTATGAACTTTGTTATAAATCTAAACTCTTGTTTCTCTAGATTGTAACTGGATGGAACCTTGGAAACTTAACTACGGTTTAAGGTTGTGATATAAAATAAACTATCAATGTTGAATGCACAACCTTTCCTATTGTCTAAATGAACGAGAGCATGGTTTCCTTAATCATATTGAGTTGGGTAGAAAGTGTTTGATAAGGCTTGCTCGGTTGGGTTCACTCGATTGAGCGCCGGTTGCGCCTCTCGAGGTTGGGGCATGACAAACGGAACGGGATTCCGGTAGATCTCCGCGCACTATGAGTTGGACTACGGGACGGTATCCCGGGAGATCCATTGGATATGTATATTTGGGACTACAGGACGGTATCCTGGGAGATCTCCAATTGTTATTTTTTGGTGTTGAGCTGTATTTCTTTCTGTGTTTACTTTACCTTTATAATAGTTGTTGTTGTCCTATATATCATGTGTTACTTTTACTACTGTCCTTATTTATACTGTTATGTTCTACACTGTCAAACTTTATATTTTATTTAACCTCAGTAGGGCCCTGACCTTCCTCATCACTACCCGACCGAGGTTAGGCTTGGCACTTACTGAGTACCACTGTAGTGTACTCATGCCCTTTCTACGCATGTTTTTCATGTGCAGATCCAAGTACTTTGACTCAGTCCTATCACCCTTGAGGCGAGGCGACTGCTCCAGAGACTTCGAGGTATATCTGCTGCGTCTGCAAACCGAGGAGTCCCTTTCCATTCTATTTTGTAGTGATAGCCCTTCTATTTTCTTCTGTTAATGTTGACATTCCGGAGTTAGAGCACTTTTATTATATTCGTAGCTTGTGATTCATGGGTTTTCGGGTTTTGGGAAAATGTATTGGTTTTAAGAGATAATATTGTGTATGCCGAGTGGCACTTTTAAACGTTGTTTTATTGCTCTATTTCTGTTTTAAATTGTTTTCTTCCGAAAATTTGGTTTATCTTCCGCATTATAGGCTTACCTTGTCGTAGAGACTAGGTGTCATCACGATGGTTCACGGAGGGTAAACCGAGGTCGTAAAAAGTTGGTATTAGAGCTCTAGGTTCATAGGAGTCATGAATCACAAGCCGGTTTATTAGACTCTCGCTGATCGGTACGGAGACGTCTATACTTATCCACGAAAGGCTATGTAACTGTTAGGAAAATTCAACTTCATTTGATTTCCTTGTCGTGCAAGATTTGATGTCACAATTCTAAACTTCTGTCTTCTATTCTCTCAAAGATGGTAAGGACACATGCCACCCGAGATGATCAGGCACCTATGCCCCCTACTGCAGTTGTCAGAGGCTGGGGCCGGTGTAGAGGCCGAGGACGCACACGTGGTGCAGCTAGAGCACCCGTGCGAGCTGCCACTGAGGTACCGCCAGTAGTTCCAACTAGAGTCCAGGCACCTGATATGCCTGCTGCTACTACTACTCCACCACTTCAGGAGAATCTGGCACAGTTCATAAGCATGTACACCACTTTGGCTCAGGCAGGGTTGCTTCCCCTCACTGCAGCTAAATCTCAGGTCGGGGGAGGAGCACAGACTCCCTCCGCCCGCACTCCTGAGCAGCGAGTGCACGTTGAGCAGGTCCCTAAGATTATTCCTGTACAGCCTGCAGTCCGAGATAAGCCCGAGGACAGGGCAGCGGCTTCCAAGGATGAGCAGCTGAGGCTTGAGAGGTTCAAGAAGTACAAGCCTCCTATATTTAGTTGTCTAGCATCGGATGATGCTATGGGATTTCTAGATGAGTGTTACTATATTCTCCGTACCATGGGTATATCAGGATCGAGCGGGGTTTCCTTCACTACTTTCCAACTTCGAAGAGTCGCCTATGAGTGGTGGCGCACCTATGAGTTAGACTGTCTGGATGAGGCTGCTTCACTGACTTGGACTCAATTTTCAGATCTGTTCCTGAGAGAGTATGTTCCTCAGAGCCTCAGGGACGCATGGCGCGCAGAGTGTGAGCATTTGCGCTAGGGTGCTATGACTGTCTCAGAGTATGCTGTCTGTTACACTAGTTTGGCTAGACACGAACTAGCCTTGGTTTCTACTGTTCGCGAGAGGGTTTGCCAGTTTATTGAGGGGTTTATTCCTAGCATCAGGTCTAGCATGGCTTGTGAGTTGGAGATGGATATTTCTTATCAGCAGGTGGTGAGCATTGCTATAAGGATTGAGGGTATACATGCTAGGGAGAGAGAGGAGAGGGAGGCCAAGAGGTCTTGAGAGTCGGGTCATTATTCTGGTGCTCGTGCCCCAGCTGCATGTCGTCATGGTAGGGGTTATATGAGTCGCCATGTTTATTCATCTCTTCTAACAGCCAGTGGTATTCCAGCTCCTCTTAGGCCTCAAGAGCCTTATTATGCACCTCCAGTTTCTAGCACGCCTCCCGCGCGGGGTGCTTTTAGAGGTCAGTCCAGCAGACCTGGACTGAGCCAGTCACAGCCGCCACGTCCTCCTAGAGCTTTTTTTGAGTGTGGTGACACACGCCATATGGTGAGGGATTGCCCCATACTTGGGAGGGGTATACCTCCGCAGACTTCTCAGCCACTGCGTGCCCCGCAGAGTTCTCAAGCTATGGTTACAGCTCCAGTTGCTACCCCACCTGCTCAGCCAACTAGAGGTGGAGGTCGAGGAGGTAGAGGTTGCCCTAGAGGGGGAGTCCAGGCCAGATACTATGCCATTCCTGCCCGTACCGAGGATGTTGCCTCCGATTCTGTCATCACAGGTATTATACTGGTTTGTCACAGAGATGCATCGGTCCTATTCGATCCAGGCTCCATTTACTCTTATGTGTCTTCTTATTTTGCTCCGCATTTGGGTGTACCTCGGGATTCCTTGAGTTCCCCTGTTTATATTTCTACTCCTGTGGGAGATTCTCTTGTTGTGGACCGCGTTTATCGGTCGTGTTGGGTTACTCTTAGTGGTTTGGAGATCAAAGCCGATTTATTGTTTCTCAACATGGTAGATTTTGATATTATCTTGGGCATGGACTGGTTATCACCCCATTATGCTATTCTTGATTGTCACGCCAAAACCGTGACGTTGGCTATGCCAGGTGTATTGCATGTTGAGTGGAGGGGTGTTTTAGATCACACTCCCAGTAAAGTTACTTCTTTCCTTAAGGATCAGTGGATGGTTGAGAAGGGTTGTGACGCGTATCTAGCTTATGTGAGAGATGTCAGTGTTGATACCCCTTCAGCTGATTCAGTCCTAGTAGTACGGGATTTTCCTGATGTGTTTCCAGCTGATCTTCTAGGCATGCCTCCTGATAGAGATATTGATTTTGGCATTGATCTGTTGCTAGGCACTCAGCCCATTTCTATTCCTCCGTATCGTATGGCTCCTCCCGAGTTGAAGGAATTAAAAGATCAGTTACAAGAATTGCTTGATAAGGGTTTTATTAGGCCCAGTATATCAACTTGGGGTGATCCTGTCTTGTTTGTGAAGAAGAAAGATGGTTCTATGCGTATGTGCATTGATTATCACCAGTTGAACAAAGTTACAGTGAAGAATTGTTATCCTTTGCCTCGTATTGATAATCTGTTTGACTAGCTTCAGGGCGCACAGGTGTTTTCTAAGATTGATTTGCGCTCAGGTTGCCATCAGTTGAAGATTCAGGAGCCATATAACCCAAAGACTACTTTCAGGACTCGGTATAGTCATTACGAGTTCCTTGTTATGTCATTTGGGATGTCCAATGCCCCAGCAACCTTTATGCATTTGATGCATAGTATGTTCCAGCCGTATCTTAACTCGTTCATCATTGTCTTTATTGATAACATTCTGGTATATACCCGGAGTCAGGAAGATCATGAGCAGCACCTGAGGACAGTGCTCCAAACTCTGAGGGAAAAGAAGTTATATGCAAAGTTCTCAAAATTTGAGTTTTGGTTGGATTCTGTGGCATTCTTAGGCCATGTGGTATCGAGTGAGGGTATTTAGGTGGATCCGAAGAAAGTAGAGGTAGTGCAGAGTTGGCCCAGAGCATCCTCATCTATAGAGATACGCAGTTTTCTCGGCTTGGCAAGTTACTACCATCGTTTTGTGGAGGGGTTTTCATCGATTATAGCCTCTATGACCAGACTGACCCAGAAGGATGCTCTGTTCCAGTGGACGGAAGAGTGTGAGGCGAACTTTTAGAAGCTCAAGAAAGCTTTGACTACAGCCCCAATTTTGATATTGCCTACAGGTTCGGGGTCTTATACGGTCTATTGTGATGCCTCAAGGATTGGCCTTGGAGCAGTGTTGATGCAGGGCGGTAGGGTTATTGCCTACGCGTCCATAGAGTTGAAGGTGCATGAGAAGAAATACCATGTCCACGATCTAGAGTTAGCTGCCATTGTTCACGCCCTAAAGATCTAGCACCATTATTTGTGCCTTGTGAGATTTATACTAATCATTGGAGCTTGTAGCACATGTTCAAGCAAAAGGATCTAAATTTGCGCCAGAGGAGATAGTTAGAGTTGCTGAAGGACTATGATATCATCGTTTTATATCACCCAGGCAAGGCCAATGTGGTGGTCAATGCATTGAGTCGCCGGGCAGAGAGTTTAAGGAGTTTGGCTTATTTACCAGCATCATAGAGGCCTATGGCGATGGATGTTTAGGCCTTAGCCAGCAAGTTTGTGAGATTGGATCTTTCGGAGCCCAGTCGGGTTCTAGCTTGTGTGGCTTCTCTGTCTTCCTTATTTGATCGTATCAGGGAGTGTCAGTATGATGACCCTCATTTGCTTGTCCTCAAGGACAAGGTTTAGCATGGTGATGCCAGAGATGTGACTATTGGTGATGACGGGGTATTAAGGATGCATGGTCGGATTTGTGTACCCAATGTTGATGGACTTCAGGAGTTGATTTTGGAGGAGGCCCGTAGTTTACGGTATTCCATTCATTCGGGTGCCGCGAAGATGTATCAGGATTTGAGGCAGCACTATTGGTGGAGGCAGATGAAGAAGGATATAGTTGGATTGGTAGCTCGGTGCCTCAACTGTCAACAGGTGAAGTATGAGCACCAGACATCGGGTGGGCTGCTTCAGCAGATAGAGATTCCGGAGTGGAAGTGGGAGAGGATCACCATGGAATTTATAGTTGGGCTCCCACGAACTTTGAGAAAGTTCGATATTATTTGGGTGATTATGGATCGGCTGACCAAGTCCACACTTCATTCCTATGTGTACTACCTATTCTTTGGAGCGTCTAGCGGAGATTTATATCCGGGAGATTGTCCGTCTGCATGGTATTCCAGTTTCCATCATTTCAGATAGAGGTACTCAGTTCACATCACGGTTCTGGAGGGTTGTTCAGCATGAGTTGGGTACTCGGGTAGAGTTGAATACAGCATTTCACCCTCAAACGGACGGACAGTCCAACCGCACTATTCAGATTCTTGAGGATATGCTTCGTGCGTGTGTGATTGAGTTTGGAGGGTCTTGGGATCAGTTCTTGCCATTGGCAGAACTTTTCTACAACAATGGCTATCAGTCCAGCATTCAGATGGCACCGTATGAGGCTTTATATAGTAGGTGGTGTAGATCCCCAGTGCGTTGGTTCAAGCCGGGCGAGGCTAGATTGCTGGGCATAGACTTGGTTCAGGATGCTTTGGAGAAGGTCAATGTGATTTAGGATAGACTCCGTAAAACCCAGTCCTGATAGAAGAGTTAAGCGGACCGGAAGGTTCGTGATGTTTCCTATATGGTTGGAAAGCGGGTCCTGCTTCGGGTTTCGCCTATGAAGGGCGTTATGAGATTCGGAAAGAAAGGAAAGTTGAGTCCGAGGTTTATTGGTCCTTTTGAGATATTGCGGCATGTTGGAGAGGTTGCTTATAAGCTTGCCCTACCTCCCAGCTTGGCAGGAGTTCATCTGGTATTTCATGTGTCGATGCTCTGGAGGTATCACGGTGATCTGTCGCACGTGTTGGATTTTAGTTCAGTCTAGTTGGACAAGGATCTATCTTATGTTGAGGAGCCAGTGGCAATATTGGACAGGTAGGTTAGAAAGCTAAGGTCGAAGAACATTGCATCAGTAAAGGTTCAGTGGTGGGGTCAGCCGATCGAGGAGGCGACCTAGGAGACCGAGCAGGATATGCGCAGTCGTTACCCTCATCTTTTCACTACTTTAGGTATGTCTCTATGCTCATTCGAGGACGAACGAATGTTTAAGTATAGGAAGATGTCACGACCCGGCCGGTCATCTTAAAAATTAATGCCCCGATCCCTTATTAACTTCTTTACCTGTGTTTATTTCTGCTATTTTGATTTGTCGGGATGTTCGGCTTTGAGTTTCGGAGAGTTTTTGGACACTTAGTCCCTAAATGAGAGCTTAAGTGTTGGAAATTTGACCATAGTTAGAACAGTGTGAAGACGAACTCGAAATGGAATTTCGATGGTTCCGTTAGCTTCGTTGGGTGATTTCGGGCTTAGGGGCGTGTTCGGATTGTGTTTTGAAAGTTCGTAGCTAATTTAGGCTTGAAATGTCGAAAGGTCGAATTTTGAATTTCCCGGTTGGATAGTGAGATTTTAATCCGAGGGTCGGAATGGAATTCCGGAAGTTGGAGTAGCTCTGTAATTTTGAATGTGACCTGTGTGCAAAGTTTCAAGTCATTCGGACAAGGGTTGGTAGATATTTTGATCGAAAACGTATTTTTAGAGCTTTGGAGTTCTAGGCTTGAATTCGTGGTTGATTCGTCGTTTTGATGTTGTTTTAGGTGTTTTAAGGATTGGTATAAGTTTGGACAGGGGTATTGGACTTATTTGTGCTTTTGGTTGAGATCCCGGGGGCCTCCGGATGATTTCGGATGGTTGACGGAAGGATTTTGAGTTTGGAGTTGTAGTTGAAGCTATGACTATTGTCATAACCGCATATGCGGTTGAGAGGCCGCAGATGCGCAATGCAACCGCAGAAGCGGTAGATGAGGAAGGGGGCCAGGAACCGTAGAAGTGGCATATGTACCTCACCTGCGAGACCGCAGATGCAGATTCTGGGTCGCAGGTGCGGCGGAGAGGTTTTAAGTGAGAACCGCAGAAGCGGTATCGCAGATGCGATAGGTGGACCGCAGATGCGGGATTGCTAGGCAGAACATATAAATAGTTGCCTTCGCGAATTTGAGCTATTCTTTCACCATTTTCATCCGGGAAGTGAGTTTTAGTGGAGGTTTTTGAGAGGGAATTCAAAGGAACTTTGAGGATATAAGATTCTTGGAACCTAAACTCGTTATTGAGATGATTCTTATCATTATAAACATGAAAATTTAAGGAAAATCAGTGGTAATTTGGGGGTTAGGGCTTGACTAATTAGAAACCTTTGAGTGATGATTTGAGAGACCATTTGAGGTCTGATTTTGGTACTTTTGGTATGACTGAACTCGTGAGAGTGTGTGGATTCTAGAAATATAAATTTTACTTGATTCCGAGACGTGGGCCCGAGGGGCATTTTGGTCATTTTACCTAATTCCGCGTATTAGCTTAGAATTTTTTTGTAGAATCAGTTACTTGAAGTGTTATTTACACTATGAAACTGAATTGAATAGATTTGGGTCATTTGGAGTCGAGTACTCATGGCAAAAGCGTGGTTTCAGATTGATTTTGAGCCGGTTCGAGGTAAGTGGCTTGCCTAACCTTGTGTGGGGGACCTTCCCCTTAGGATTTTGTATTATTGATAATTGAAATGTCTTGTACGTGAGGTGACGAGTGTGTACTTCTGCTAATTGTTGGAAATCCGATTTTTATTAAGTAATTACTAGTATGTTTCCTTTCCTGTTTTTATTACTTGCACTATTAAGCCTGTTGTTAGCTTAGGAAAGCATGTGTAAGTGATTTAATTGCTTTATTTGCTCTAACTGCTTTACCTGATTTCTGTGCAGCATGCTAGGCTAGAATTATGTGTTTGCCTTAATATAAAAGTTGACATTTCTGAATATTTTCCTGTTGCTGCTGTGTATTTACATTGGGACTACAGATGTGGGATTCTGGTAGCTCCCCCTTGTCTGCTTACATTTGGGACTATAGATGTGGGATTTCGATAGATCCCCCTGCACAATTATATGGAACTATGGGACTGCACCCAGTAGATTCTCCAAGTACTGGGTATTTATATTTGGGACTACGGAACGGGATTCCGGTAGATCCCCACGCACTATGAGTTAGACTACGGGACGGTATCCCGGGAGATCCATTGGATATATATATTTGGGACTACAGGACGGTATCCTGGGAGATCTCTGATTGTTATTTTTTGGTGTTGAGCCTTATTTCTTTCTGTGTTTACTTTGCCTCTGTAATAGTTGTTGTTGTTCTTTATATCCTGTGTTACTTTTACTGCTGTACTTATTTATATTGTTCTGTTCTACACTATTGAACTTTATATTTTATATAACTTCAGTAGGGTCGTGACCTTCCTCGTCACTACCCGACCGAGGTTAGGCTCGGCACTTACTGAGTACCGTTGTGGTGTACTCATGCCCTTTCTGCATATGTTTTTCATGTGCAGATCCAGGTACTTTGACTCAGTCCTATCACCTTTGAGGCGAGCCGACTGCTCCAGAGACTTTGAGGTATATCTGCCGCGTCCGCAGACCGAGAAGTCCATTTCCATTCTATCTTGTAGTGATAGCCCTTCTATTTTTTTTGTTGATGTAGACATTCCGGAGTTAGAGCATTTTTATTATATTCGTAGCTTATGATTCATGGGTTTTCGAGTTTTGGGAAAATTATTGGTTTTAATAGTTAATATTGTGTATGTCGAGCGGCACTTTTAAACGCTGTTTTATTACTCTATTTCTGTTTAAATTATTTTCTTCCGCAAATTTGGTTTATCTTCCGCATTTTAGGCTTAGCTAGTCGTAGAGACTAGGTGCCGTCATGATGGTTCACGGAGGACGAACCGGGGTTATGACATTACACCTACGCGATCGCGGACCACGAACTGCGTTCACGATGAACAAACATGTGGTCCAACTTTGGTCCTCTTAACCTTATGCGAACTCGACTTAACCCACGCATTCGCGATGCTTCACCTGATCACCCATCGTAATCGCAACCCTTATTACGCGAACGCGAAGAACAAACTTCACTGCCTCCCAAAAAGCTCTACGCGATCGCGAGCCTCCTCATGTGATTGCGAAGAAGAAACCTCTACAACAAAATAGAAGGAAAAATCTGCAATTCTCTAAACCACGAACTTGGTCCGATAACCTCCCAAAACTCACCCGAGGCCCTCGGGACCTCAACCAAACATGCCAACACATCCCGTAACATCATTCAAACATAGTCAAACCTTCGAATCACTCAAAACAACACTAAAATGCCAAATCAACCTCGGATTCAAGCCTAAGAACTTAGAAACTTTCAAATTCCACAAATGACGCTGAAACCTATTAAATCAACTCTGAATGACCTGAAATTTTGCACACACGTCACAAAGGACACTACGGATCTACCCCAATTTTCGGAATTCCATTCCGACTTCTATATTAATATTTTTACTACCGACCGAAAAATGCCAAATTTCCAAGTTCGCCAATTCACACCTAAATCAACCACGGACCTCCAAATCACATTCTGAACACGCTCCTGGGCCTAAAATCACCTAACGGAGCTATCCAAACCATCAGAATTCACAGCCGATACCTCCTACATATAAGTCAACATTCAATTGACTTTTCCAACTTAAGCTTACTCAAAAGAGACTAAGTGTCTCATACCTCTCCAAAATCTCTTCGAACCCGAACCAGCCAATCTGATACCACATAATACAGCTGAACAAGACATAAAGAAGCAGAAATTGGGTAAACAGGGCTGAAATTCATAAAACCATCGACCGAGTCGTTACAATTGTGTAGTTGTTGTCTTATTAACTTGAATTTGAACTGTTTGTACTATATGTTTGGACTTGTTAATTTTAAGGTGAAATTGCTACTACTTTGTATTATTATTAATGTATTTGGACAATTATTGTTGAAGAATTATTGCTACTTCAGTTGTGGTCACGGGACAGAACGCAAAAATGGGTAGTATACTATATGTGAATTCTTCTCTTTTTTGCTTAACTCCAGTAAATTGTCTTCTCTTTTTTGCTTAACTCTAGAGAGCTATCTTATCTGGTAAACCGATAATGATCGATAACCGATTAACCGATATCTGATAACCGATATCTTATCGGTTCGGTTATCGGTTTATCAAATTATTAATAACCGAACTGAATCGACCGATGCCCACCCCTAATTGGGAGCTATTTTCTGCACTGTGTTTGGGTTTCACCCCTGTTTATGAAAATTTTGCTTATTTAAAATTTCTTGATTTGTTTTCTGTTAAATTTTGGAAGTATTTTTGGAAATTGTCGGCTTGCCTAGTACCATCGATAGGTGCCATCAATACAGGTTAGGATTTGGATCGTGACAGCCAACCCGTAGCTCCAGAATATCGTCTCTCATTGAATTTGTATCTAATTTCGCCAACTTGTTCATTTTATCTCTTAGTTGATTACTCTAGATTAGTTTTATTAAATATTCATACTTTAGAAAAGTGAACGAATAGAATAATTGTCTTAGTTTAATTTAGTGAATAGTTAATCACAAGTCCATGTGGGTACGATATCTAGACTTATAATCTTATATTACTTGTCGACCATGTATACTTGCGTGTGCGTTTGGGAGCAATACAAATCTTCCTTGATTTTGTAATCCTATCCATATATATATATATATATATATATATATATATATATATATATATATATATATATGGAGTTCTGTATTGTTCAAATAAGATTTTTTTCTATTTAATTTTAAAGTCCTATATATTAGAAAAATAAATTAAATAGTTATTTTATCGAGTGTAAATACTATTTTTTAGGGTAAAAAAGACAAATAATATTTCGTTAAAGACCTTCGTGTTTTCAATATAAATATAGATACGCTTTATTTCCTTTTTAGTTCGTTTATCAAAAAAATACTCCATTACCTTTATATATCGAGTAAATTTTTACTTGTAATATTTTCATTTTATTTTTAATAATATTTTTTTATAAAAATAATATAATATATTTAAGATCACAAGATAGTATTGTACTTTTAAAAACACCAAAAAATGTTTCTTTGGTGGTTAGATGAAATTCCTCAGAAGTCTTGAATTCGGATCTTTGGAATGGAGAAATTCCTAGTATGCAACGCTTCCCCCCTTAAAATCATACGCAACACGAATTGGAATAATCAATAAATATTATCGAATAATTAATTAAAAATTATATATTTTTGGCACATGAATCTGAGGGAGTCGAATGCAATAATTTACTAGCGAATTGTTCTATCGATCTCTGTTTTAAAAGGCAGAATTCCGGGACGGAGCACTCGTAAAACGTCTTTGGGCTTATGTGTGAGGCTTAGTTCCGTGAGACTTACGCCCCGGACAAGCCCAACGTCCAACGCACTAGGCTCGCCTAATAAAACTTTATGCAATTGTGTGTAACTAACCTTTTAAATCGTAAAAATTGTGCGGGGTAGTCACTTTTTAAAGTAGTATTTACTTTTTATCTAGCATTTTTAATGCTTAGCAATAGTAGTTACTAGTCTATTAAAATTAATATGAAAAGACTGTGTTACCCTTTCTTCTATCTCTTTCATGTTAGGGAGAAGAACAATGCCGGAAAGATTTTCTTCTTTAGTAGCTAATGTCGTGATAGGTTCGGAAGAATGGTTGATAGGAAGAAAGATAAGTTCAAAGTTCCAATTCCACCAAACCTTAGATTCTTCTATCTTCATCATATGGGAGATGTAACAACCAGGAATTAAAAAACTCAAAAAGAACAGAAAGCGAAGCAAAAGATTTAATCAAAACAACCGATCGAAAAATAATTGCTTGTACAGAAAAACAAGTAGAATAGACAAAGAGACAATAATTTGAGAAAAAGAAGTTAACTTTAACTAAAGAATTGCTTCATATAAACCAAGTCCATTTTTTCAAGTAAATGGTAAGCTGCTTTAATGTAGCCCAGACAGAGTCCTCGCTATAGTGACAATCTTTTTAATGGACTGCACAGTGCAGGCAGAAATTCACTACTCCTTTAATATATACACACTGTATAAACAAACGAATGAATCCTTCTACCTACCAAAAATAAAATGGAAAACAAAGAATAGAAACATTTGGTCCTGAACTTCGAGTTCCAAGTGCAAAAGTTAAGGACACTTAGTCCTGAACTTAGAATTACAAGTTTAAAAGTTAAGGACACTTGGTCCTGAACTTCGACTAACAAGCTCAAAAGTTAAGGACAATGGGTCCTTAACTTACAGTTACAAATTCAAAAGTTAAGGACAATACTTAGACTAACAAGCTCAAAAGTTAAGGACAATAGATCCTGAACTTAGGCTAAGAAGCCCAAAAGTTAAGGATAATAGGTCCTGAACTTACAGTTACAAGTTCAAAAGTTAAGGACAATAGGTCTTGAGGTCCTGGACTTAGACTAACAAGCTCAAAAGTTAAGGACAATAGGTCCTAAACTTAGGCTAAGCAGCTCAAAAGTTAAGGACAATAGGTCTTAAACTTAGACTAACAAACTCAAAAGTTAAGGATACTTGGTCCTGAACTTACAGTTACAAGTTCAAAAGTTAAGGATATGTAGTCTTGAAGTTAAGTTCAAAAGTTAAGGACATGTGGTCCTGAACTTAGAGTTTCAAGTTCAAAAGTTAAGGACATGTAGTCCCGAAGTCCTGAACTTAGAGTTACAAGTTCAAAAGTTAAGGACATATAGTCCTGAAGTTAAGTTCAAAAGTTAAGGATATGAGCAGAAGGGTATTTTCGTCCGGACAGTTAAAGTTTATTAAAGCAGTGGCTAAAGACTAAAGACATTTTAAACAGTGGCTTAAAAGTAAATACATATGTTATTAGTGGTTAACCATGCACTTCCCCCTTTTAAATCCTCAAATTTTCTTAATAAATCGTTGATTATTCAAAATTACTTTTTTCTTAATCGTTAATCATTAATTTGAGAGTAGTTTATGTCATGATTAAAATAAAAATAATTACACGTTATCCACTAAGACGGCTATGATAGTAAATTTTAAATAAATCTTTCATTTAAAAGTATTTACTTATTCACTTTTGTTATGTCTTTATTATATAATAGTCCACACCTTTTTTTATAATTATTTTCCTAAATATTTTTTTTTACGTTTGTGAGATACAATATTTATTAATTTAATAACCCAGTATTAGCTAGTAACTATTTACAAATAATTAGTTATCACGGTATAGTATGGTGAATTATGTGTCACTTTATTAACTTGTTGAAACTTAAAACTAAATGATGTTTAATATTTTTATATAAATTTTCTTTCAAATAGAAAGCATATTACAAAAAAGGAGTATTTTAAAAAATATCAAATTATAATATCGAATTTTTTTCAAGATTCGTTACTCCTTAAGAGATACATATAAGATTTCGTATCGAATACATTACTTTTAATGTTTGAGTTGTAACGACATTGCAGCTAAATTGCATATTACGATATATGTCATACTTTTCGTATTATTCATAGTTGAATTATAATTTATAAATATTTTAAATAGATTATTTGCTATAATTTTGTAATTTTTATAATTATTTTTTATTTTATATTATCTTCAAATTATTGAAATTAGTAAAATTTAAAGATCCGTGGGACTTACGCCCCATGTTTCAGGGCTTACGTCTTGCCTCGTCAGAGGTAAAACGCCTAGCATCACTCCCCCGCCTTTTAAAACATTGCTATTGATAAATTGCATATATTTTTTTATAGTTGATATAGAGACACAATTAACAAAATGGAAACGACGTATCACTATCATGGGGCATGTGCAATAATGTCATACTCGACATGTGGAATTCAATCAAAACTCAATCTTCTTTTTTTTTGTAATAAAGATAGATATTCTATTAAACAAACATATGCGTACAGAGGTTTTCGTGCTCAGGTTGCACTACATAAGGTAAATCGTTACTACTATTAATTATATTATTTGTAATTTTAGCAAACAAGTTACTAGTACAACATCCCAAAATATTGTGACTACTGACATAACTTCTAGTTTCACACACTGCAGGTTGTACTTGCAAGTCATATATACAATGCGGTAGCAAGCGTGTAATAGATACACCAAGTTTGTCCTCATCCGATATCTTACTAACAAAAAGTGGGTGTTCAGCAAAAGTCTGCATAGTAGAGTCTCCATTCAAAAAGCTTCCTGCATTTGCTAGTCGATCTGCTAATCTATTCTGCTCTCTGTACGCATGGCTTACTGACGGATCATGTAGTTGTCTCAGTAGGTGCCTGCAATCATTTAGTAGATTAGCATGTAGTATATTATTATTCTGGAGTAGGCTAAGTACCTCTTTAGCGTCAATTTCCACTTGAATTGGTGTTAAATTGTGTTGTACCGCCAACATAAGTCCCTGTAATAGAGCAAGTATTTTTGTGTTAATAGACGCTTGAGAGAGTACTGTACCTAAGAAGCCCAGTATCCAATTTCCTTCATGATCCCTAATTATTCAGCCAATACCATTTTTATTAGTGTGTTATGAATGTGCTGCATCAGTATTTAATTTATATATGTTAGGTTCCGAAGGTATCCATTTTAGTGGAAATCACCATGTAAAAGAATTTCTCCAATATAAAGTAGTTTAAAAGGTTTCAACAGATGCATCTCATTTAGTGCTAAACTTTTGCTCCGTTTTCCTTTATTGTATGTTTCTAAATTATCACCAACTATAATATCATATCTTCTGAAATTTCTTTCGGGAACAACTTGAAGAAAAAGTATGAAGATTCAAGAGAGGACAAAACTTCGGATGATTTAAGGTAAGTGAGACTTGTCAAGGATTTGTACCAATTAAACTTGTGGGCAAACTTGAAGAAGCAAAACAAATTACAGGGAGATGGAAATAGACCAACATAAAGTAGTTAAATTTAACTAATTATGGAAATTTGAAAAGCAAACTTATTTGCTCTATAGGTAAGCCGGAACATCAGTCCAAATGCACTGTATCACTTAATCAAAGGCTCCTACAAATTATTTTATCATTTTCCTTCTGCAATTTTAGTCTTTCTTCATATTTTTTATCTTCGTTTTTTCTCCTCCAAAATTTTAATTTTTAGTAGTTCAACGTAATTTTTTGCTAATTTTGAAAAGCCTAATTTGTTGAATAATTTTCTCAAACACCTACCAGCAGAGGCTAAAACAGAAATTCAGAAGCTACCACATAGAAAGAGAAGAGCACAGAGATAATAAAAATAATACAGTGTAAACTGATCTTACCGGGAAGTGATCAAACGCAAATTAGTAGCAGCAAGAAAGCCGAAAAACAGAACGAAACTAAACAGAAAGATAAACAAAGGGTAAACTGATTGAAAAATGTAGTGAGGGCGTTATCTTTCATATTAAAGAATAAAAAGTAAATTTCCTATCGATAGACACAAAAATATTTTGGCTTTATAGAAAAGTAAATTTTAAACCTTTTAAGTTCTACAAACGTTTGTGCTTAATTCAAAAACGATAATGTTACAGGTGGAATGATATAAACATAAGGATATATGCCTGCTCGGATCAGCAATTTTTTTTTAATTGCAAATTTGTCAATTTGAAAAAACAAAATTAAAGGAGCTTTTATTTATTCATATATCAGTAAAAATATTTCCAGCAATCAAACAATAGCTTGGGAATTGTTTTTTGATTGAAAACTAGAAATTTTAATTTTAGAAAAAACAATTGGAAACACAAATAACTACTATTTCTCAGAAGTATATTTATCTCCGAAAAGCTATTCATATTCTTTTAGCTCAATATTATATCATCTTTTTTTATGGAATATGATATCATCTATTATTGTACTTTTTTCTCTCGTTGTGTCAAATGTGATTGGAGAATGTAGATAACATAACACAGCATATGCGAAGAATCGATAAAGAAAATAGTTATCCAAAATACTTAAATTACTTTTAATATCTAAATAATAGATTAGCATATCTGGGAAATTGTTTCAACTATTTAAGACATTACTTTATTAAAATTATTATCTTGATATATACTTCCAAATCTCAACCTTTATAACATATGGAGAGGGACAGAAGCTGTGTTTGCCATGACAGGTAACATGGTATTGCCTTATTAGACAGAGAATAATAGGAGCAGTTTATTAATTGACAATTATACATCACTAAATTTTAGTAATATATTAACTACATATGTACATCCCCACATGTTGGACATTGGATCAGAAGAGGACTGTCGTTGCCTTGCAGCGCCCCCGGTAAAGGAAACTGGAATTATGTTGCCACATTTTATTTAGTATTTGTTTCAATCTTGAAGTACGAGCTAGGGTCAAATTAACTAATTTTCGATATGAATCTTAAATATATATATATATATATATATATATATATATATAACTTGTTTGATTCCTCAAATAGTAATAGGTTCATTTCTCTTAAATAGAGGGAGTATTTAAGGGGTACTATCAAAAGTTATGGTATAATGGATGGGATCCCTCCATCCTTAATCACATTTACTTTTTTAACAAGTCTTACGTGGTGTGAATCTGAATTAAATGGGCCTGCGATGTGATCATCGGACATGAATGGGAAACCAAAAAAAAAAAGTTAGGCGGTTGTTGGATTACAATATATATTGGTTTAGTTAGTGGTTGATGGAAGTATTTAAAAGGAGGAAGTTTGTCCTTCGTCCCATTAAAAGGAAGTTTCTAGCCGTCTTTCTTGAGGAGCTAGCTAGAAAAGAGAGGAAATGGCCTCTTTCTCGTTGATCAGTTCCCATAGCTTTATTGAAAAGTCGAAATCCCTAGGGCGATTTTGTGAAAAATAGAAGAAGAAAGAGTTAACATAGAATAAATATTCATTGTTATCCTCTTGTGCAGTATAATTCAAGGAATTCAATTGAACTCCCTTAACCTAGCTCCCCCTACCTATGACATTATATGTATTTCCAAATGTTTACTTCGATGACACAACTATTTCCAATGTTCATATGAAATACTGGCACTGTTAGAAATATACCACCCACTCCTGGTTAGTGTTAGGCCCATTTTTTATTTTGTTAAAATTTGTATTGGGCTAAGCCCATTTTTTCTTCTTTGTAATTATATTAACCGAGTTGAGTTAAAGGGAAAGTCGGGTCAGGTATATATATTGTTTGGGCTTCTCATTTGTAAAGAGACGGATCATATTTTCATTCTTTCAGTTCATGAATAATATCAAAAGCTCCTTCTCTCTTACTCTCAAAGCCTAGATTAAATCTGCCCGATTTCACCTCCATTACTACTGTTAACATGGTATTAGAGCCCGGAATCTCATAGATCCGGTGTTTCTCTTCCTTCCGAGGTTACCCTCGTCGGATTCATCACTATCACGATCTTCGACGAAACTGACAAAATCGACGGATATTTTACTGGTCGAGCCATATTGTGGTCTTTTCTTCTGCACAATACGATGACTACTGCTTCTTCACTAATTATTGATTCAACTCTGCGCATCAAGGTCCAAACAGCATGCGTTAGGGTTTGTTGGTGATTTTGTTTCGATTTCAAGGTCGTACCTTCTCCGGTTGCGAGAAGAGTTGGTATTCTCTTTCATTTTCTCCTACTGTCATGTGATTCTTCATTAGGATTACTATTTTTAGCATTATATTTTTTTTTGGTTATAATGCCAATAAATGTTGCATCTTCGCCTTCATCTATTTTTGACACTACAAGTGATACTACACCAACACACACCCATCTTCCTTTCCATCATGATGATTATACTCACCCTTGTTATCCTCTATATGTTCACCCTTCTGATTTGTTGGGGAGCTTTTTAGTCTCTGAGCCCTTTTATGGGACTTGTTATGGGAGTTGGCGACGATCCGTGTTGGTTGCCCTTTCCGTTAGAAATAAGATGGATTTCATCCATGGGACTGTTGAGAAACCTCCTGAGGGATCTCCTCTTATGCGACAGTGGTAGAGATGCAATGACTTAGTTGTTGCATGGATTTCCAACTCTGTCACTAAAATAATCCATCGCACAGTCGTGTATTCTGAATATGCCAAGGATATTTGGATGGAATTAGAGACTAGGTATGGGCAGGCTGTTGGGGCTAGAGTTTTTGAGCTAAAGAAGGAATTAGCTCACATTTCTCAAGGTGCTCTTGGCATTTCCTCCTATTTCAACAAAATAAAGCTACTCTGGGATGAGTTAGCTTCTATTTCTGAGAGTAAGTGTACTTGTGGTGGTGGTGGTGTCAAGGTAGACGAGGAGCAACGTGTTTACCAGTTTTTGATGGGGTTGAATAATATATATGTTCAGGTGCGCAGAAACATCATTATGCTAAAGCCCCTCCCCTCTATTGATATTGTATACAACATTCCCTTAAGTGATGAGAAACAGAGACAAGTGTCCTTTACCTCTCAATTTACCTCAGGATCTTCTTCTTTTAATGTTGGTACTTCTAAACTTGCTTATGCACCTCGGGTGAATTTTGAATCATCAAAGTCTCTTATTTGCAAATAATCTGGACATAGCATTGAAAAGTGCTACAAGATCTATGACTGTCCATCCAATTTCAAATTCACCAAAAATGTTGCACCTCGAAGAGCATCTGTCAATGCTGTTATTGAGACCTCCTCTGCCTCAGTCTCTTCTAGTCCTAGTCCTAGTATTGTACTTGCAAATAATGCATCTGATCAGTACTCGGGAGTGCCAGGGCTAACCAAGCAGCGATTTTCTCAACTGATGCTGCTTCTACAACAGTCTCATGTCAGCCCAGATCCTTCTCATTCTCTCATGGCCTCTGCTCATTTTGCTGGTAGGATTGCTACTCACAGTGTGTTACTTAAACCTGCTTTGTTTTCACAAATGGATAGTTCAGCTTGGATTCTTGACTCTAGGGCATCTGATCATATGACTTCTCAAAAGTCTCTTCTCTTTAATCTACAACCTTTTACTATTCCTTGTCTTGTATCTCTTCCTAATGGATATAAAGTTAAGAGTACATTTATTGGATCTTTGACTTTGTTTTCCAATTTCACTCTTCACAATGTCCTCTATGTTTCAACTTTCCAGTATAACCTTATTTCTGTCTATCAGCTAGTGGCACAATTTGATGGCATTTCTTAGTTTTCTAAGGCTTTGTATGTCTTACAGGGCCCTTCTTTGAAGAATCCATTGGTTCTTGGTAAACTGGACAAAAGGGTTATAGAAGCTGGACATTTCTCAGTCAACATCCATGCCATGTTTATCTCATTCTGTTGTTTCTTTTGTTGTTATTGATGTGTGTTCACTTGATTCTGTTTTTCCTGTTGATCATGTTTGTAGTTCATCTCATTCCACTAGTAATAAAATGGATGTTCTTTGGCATTTTAGACTAGGCCATATACCTTTTTCTAAGATGAAACTTATTTCTAATATTAGCTCTTGCCTTTCTCCTAAGCAATCCTTCCTTTGTTCTATATGTCCCTTGGCCAGACAAACTAGGTTACCTTTCCTTGATAGTTCCATTCAATCTTCCTCCCATTTCAACTAATTCATATTTATACTTGAGGTCCTTACCATTCCCCCCACATCAGGTGGTGTTAGGTACTTCCTCACTATAGTTGATGACTATACTAGGGCTACCTGGACCCATCTTCTTGGTTCCGAAAGCAATGCTTTTGACCTCCTTAAGGCTTTCATAGCCATGGTAGATACCCACTTTGATTTTAAGGTTCAAACTGTTATGAGTAATAATGCTTTAGAGTTAGGCTACTCTACTTCTGGTTCCAAATTATTTGTTAGAAAGGCATCATCCACCACACTTCTTGTCCACACACTCCTCAATAAAATGGTGTAGAAAGGAAACATAGACACTTGCTTGAAACTGCAAGAGCTTTGCTCTTTCAATCCAGCTTACCTACTTCTTTATAAGGTGATTTCATTCTCACTGCCACTTATCTTATCAACAGGTTCCCTTCACCACTTCTCAATCACAAAAGCTCTTTTGAACTACTCTATGGGAAGCCTCCTTACTATAGCCATCTGAGATCTTTTGGATGTCTATGTTATGCCACTGTTCCTAAGGTCCATAGGGACAAGTTTGGGGCTAGGTCTGTCCCATGTGTTTTTTTAGGCTACCCCTTTGCTAAAAAGGGCTATAAGTTGTATAATCTTACTTCCAAATCTTCATTTGTGTCCAGAGATGTTATTTTCCATGAGACCATATTTCCTTTTCCCCAGCCTTTCTCTACTCCCTCTACTATTTTTCCTTCCCAGTACTCTCCTCTTGATGTCTTTCCTTCTGCAACTCCTTCCTTTCCTTCTTCTGGTGAGACAAGTGATGAGATTTTTTCCTCATCTTCTCCTTCACCTTCACCTCCTCCTAGTGATATTTCTCCTTCTTCCTCTTCTCTCTCTTGTGCTACTTTGCCTTCTTCTTCTTATACTCCCTCCACTTATCCTCCCCTTGTCATGAAGTCCTCTAGACCTCACAATCCCCCCAGCTACCTCCAGAACTATGTTTGTTCTTTCCCTACTCGTTCTAGGCCTGCTGCTTCCTTATCAGATGTTGGTGCTCTTTCTATCTTTGAACCCCAGTCTTACTCCCAAGCTGCCCCTGTCCCTGAATGGAAGGGGCTATGAGGCAGGAAATTGAGGCTTTGGAAGCCAATGGCTCATGGTCTGTCATGCATTTGCGTCCTGGGCATTGAGGTTTATTATTTAGATTCTGGGGTTTTCTTTCATCAGAGGAAGTTTATTCTTGATCAATTGGTTGATTTTTACTACTTAGATGTCTTTCCTGTCCTTTGTCCTCTTGAGTTGTCTGCCAAACTTAAAGCTCATGAGGGTGATCCCTTACCCAAGCCTGATGTTTACAAGTCTCTTATTGGTAAGTTGAATTTTCTTACTCACACTCGGCCTGATATTTGTTTTGCTGTTCAACATCTTAATCAGTTCATACAATCCCCTTGCCTTCCCTGTATGCAAGCTATGTGTTAAGATACCTAAAGGGTACCTCTAATTGTGGGATTTTCTTCAATAACTCCTCTGATTTGTCTCTCACATCTTATTGTGATAGTGATTGGGCTGCCTGTTTTGACACTAGGTGGTTTGTGAGTGGTTATTGTATGTTTTTTGGGTGGCGGTCTTGTGGTTTGGAAATCTAAAAAGCAGCCTATTGTTTCCATGTCTTCTGCTGAAGCTGAATACAGGGCTATGAGCAAAGTTGTGGCTGAGCTGGCTTGGCTGTCTTGTTTGTTATCTGATTTGGGTTTGCATTCTACTTCGCCTATTCCTTTATTTTTTGATTCTCAGGATGCTATCCACATTGCTAAGAACCCAGTTTTTCATGAACGAACGAAGCATATTGAACTTGGCTTCCATTTGGTGCGGGCCAAGCTTGTTGAAGGTCTTATTCATCTGCTGCATACCTCTTCGTCTTCTCAGTTGGCTGATATTTTCACTAAGACTCTAGGTGGTTCTTCTCATCATGGTTTCCTTTCCAAGTTGGAGGTTTTGTCACCCTCCAACTTGTGGAGAGGGTGTTAGAAATATACCACCCACTCCTGATTATTGTTAGGCCCATTTTTTGTTTTGTTATTATTTGTATTGGGTTAAGCCCATTTTTCCTTCTTTGTAATTATATTAACCGAGTTGGGTTAGAGGGAAAGTCGGGTCATGTATATATATTGTTTGGGCTTCTCATTTCTAAAGAGACGGCTCATATTTTCATTCTTTCAGTTCATGAATAATATCAAAAGCTCATTCTCTCTTACTCTCAAACCCTAAATTAAATCTGCCCGATTTCATCTCCATTAATGTTGTTAACAGGCACTAGCAGGATTAGAACTCTTCTTCACAAAAAATCTCTTTTCCACTATAATACAAACAGATTCACAAGTATTATGTAACTTATTTAAAGAGGAACAACCATGCTACTCACATCTTCTTCAAGATTACAGTTTTCTTCTTGATGTTGTTGGAGTGGAAGAAATAACCCATATATATTGGGAAAGCAACTTTGTAGCTGACACTCTAGCAAAGTATGGAAGCACCAAGCTACAAACAACAACGAAAGGAGATACCACTATGTAGTGGGAAACACCTCCAGACTTTATTTTACAAGTTTTTAATAAAGACAAATTGAGAAAAATCGCTATATGGTCTATCCCTATGTTATGTAATAACTAAACTCCTATGTTTTATATAAAGTCTCTCCTTTCATTAGAAAAAAAAAACATTTTTCCCACAGTAACTCTTTTGGCAAAGGTGCATTAAAAAGAATGCCAAATACATATACAGACCATTAAACTTGGCCCAATTTTTTTATTTTGGTACTTTAACTCAGTTTTATTCCATTTTGGCCTTCCAATCCCATTTTTTTGTTCCACTTGGACACAAAAAATTTTCTCCCAGGTAAAAATGCAGCGCGTGCAAATACCCAGTTGTTACCCCCACCCCCACCTCCGCAAAAGAATTTACTTTTTTTTTGTAATTTCAAATTATTATTATTTTCGTTTTTACTGCCCACATCCCGGGGAAAATGTTATTATATATATATTTTCAATAATAACTACGGGTTCAACTGAACCCATAACTTTCGACGCAGAGTAAAAATTTGTATGTAAAAATTCATTAAAATTATAATATATATATATATATATAAACCTATAACATTTAAAAATATAATGGGTTCTTTTTTCCACTTTGACACAAAAACTTTTATCCTAGGTAAAAATGCAGCGCGGACAAATACCCAGTTGCTACCCCCATTGCCCCCCACCCCACCCCCCCCCCCCCCGCACAATTTTTTTTTGTAATTTCAAATTATTATTTTTTTGTTTTTTCTGCCACCTACCGTGGAAAAAATATTTTTTATATATATTTTCAGTAATAACTACGAGTTCAACTGAACCCATAACTTTCAACGCTGAGTAAACATTTGTACGTAAAAAATCATTAAAATTGTAAAAAAAAATAGATATAAACCCATAACTTTAAAAATATAATGGGTTCAACGTTAAAAATATTAAAATTGAATCCATAGGATTTAAATTCTGGATCCGCCTCTACATTTGGAGTATGAAATTTGGCTTAAAAAATGGCTCTCACGCGCCTACAAGGGTGAGGCAATTCACACATGGACTCTAGTCAGCTTTTGTGTTAAAGTGGAACAAAAAAAATAGGGTTAGAGGATCAAAATGGAACAAGGCCGATTTAAAGTACCAAAATAAAAAATTGGGCCAAATTTAATGGGTTGTCCATGTATTTGGCCTAAAAGAAACTTAAATGACGAAATTCGGGTGATCAAGACTTTCCGCGATAAATTGATGTGTCATGTCTCCTTCCTTCCTTTCTGGATGAGCATCTCATATTTCTAGTCTTATAACAACAACAACAACAACAACAACCCAGTGTAATCCCACTAGTGGGGTCTGGGGAGGGTAGTGTGTACGCAGACCTTACCCTTACCCCGAAGGAGTAGAGAGGATGTTTCCGAAAGTCCCTCGGTTCAATAAGACAAAAGGACAAAAGAACAAAAGAAAATAATATTAGTAACACCACAGAACAATATGAAAGAAATACATATATATATATATATATATATATATATATATATATATATATAAGAACAACATGAAATCAAGAGGCATGATACCAAGCAAAAGCAAAATAGTATCCTTACTAAACTAGTCCCTCAAAGTTATGACATAAGACAATACTCAGCTACCTACTAGCCTACAACCTTAATACTCGACCTCCACATATTCCTATCAAGTGCCATGTCCTCGGAAATCTGAAGCATCGCCATATCCTGCGTAATCACCTCCCCCCAATACTTCTTAGGCCGCCCTCTACCTCTTCTCGAACCCTCCACAACCAGTCGTTCACACCTCCTTACCGGAGCATCTGGGCTTCTCCTCTGAACGTGCCCGAACCACCTGAACCTTGCTTCCCGCATCTTGTCATCAATGGGAGCCACGCACACCTTCTCTCGAATATCATCATTCCTAATCTTATCCATCCTATTATGCCCGCACAACCACCTCAACATCCTCATTTATGCTACCTTCATCTTCTGGATATGTGATTTCTTAACCGGCCAACACTCAGTCCCATACATCATGGCCGGCCTAACCACCGCTTTATAGAACTTACCTTTGTATGTTAGTGGCACTCTTTTATCATACAATACTCCAGATGCTAACCTCCACTTCATCCATCCTACCCCGATACGGTGCATAACATCCTCGTCGATCTCCCCTCCCCCTGGATAACCGACCCAAGGTACTTGAAGCTGTCTCTACTTTGGATGACCTACGATTCAAGCCTCACATCCACGCCCACTTCCCTCTGCTTAGCGCTGAAATTACACTCCAGGTATTCCGTCTTTGTCCTGCTAAGCTTGAAACCCTTAGATTCAAGAGCTTGTCTCCAAACCTCCAGCTTCTCGTTAACACCGGTTCGCGTCTCATCAATTAGAACTATGTCATCAGCGAATAGCAGGCACCATGGCACATCCCCTTGAATGTGATGTGTTAACGCATCCATCACCAGGGCGAATAGGAACGGACTGAGCGCAGAACCTTGGTGTAACCCCATAACAACCGAAAAATCCTCAGAGTCGCCTCCTACTGTCCTAACCCGAGTCTTTGCCCCATTATACATGTCCTTAATCGCCATAATGTAGGGAACCGACACGTCTTTTGCCTTCAAGCTTCTCCAGAAAACTTCTCTAGGAACCTTGTCATACGCTTTTTCTAGGTCAATAAACACCATGTGCAGATCTTTCTTCTTATCTATGTATTGTTCAATCAACCTCCTAATAAGGTGTATAGCTTTGGTAGTAGAACGACCCGGTATGAAACCAAATTGGTTGTCGGAGACGGATACCGTCATCTTCAACCTTGCTTCAACTACCCTTTCCCATACTTTCATAGTATGACTTAGTAATTTGATACCCCTATAATTGTTACAGCTCTGGATATCACCTTTGTTCTTATACAGTGGGACCACCGTACTCCACCTCCACTCATCTGGCATCCTCTTCGTCTTAAAAATAACATTCAACAACCTAGTCAACCACTCCAAAACTGTTTTCCCCACACACTTTCAAAATTCCACCTGAATCTCGTCAGGCCCGGTCGCTTTGCCCCTACTCATCTTACTCATAGCTCTCACGACCTACTCAACCTTGATGCGCCTGCAGTACCCAGAGTCAGCGTGACTCTCGGAATGCTCCAATTCACCGAGCACAAGATCCTGATCCCCTACTTCATTAAGAAGATCCTGAAAGTAAGTCTGTCATCTCCTCTTTATCTGGGAATCTTCCATTAATACTCTCCCACCGTCGTCCTTGATGCATCTCACTCGGTCTAAATCTCGAGCTTTCCTCTCTGTCAGCTTGGACAGCCTAAATAACTTATTCTCCCCTCATTTTTCCCCTAGTTCCTCGTACATACGACTATAAGCCACAGTCTTAGCCTCCGTGACCGCCATCTTCGCTTCCTTACTAGCTACCTTATACCTCTCCATGCACGCTCGCCTCTCCCCCTCGCCTATGCTCCCTCCTAACGCCTGGTACGCCTCCTTTTTGGCTTTCACTTTACCTTGTACCACTTCATTCCACCACCATTCTCCTTTGTGCCTGCCAGTGACACCCGTTGAGACCCCTAACACCTCTCTCACAGCCTCTCTTATATAGTTTGTTGTCGTTGACCACATAGAGTTCGTGTCACCACTGCTCCTCCAAGCTCCCATAACCGACAACCGCCCTTCCAACTCTTGAGCTTTTTCCTTAGTTAAGGCTCCCCACCTGATTCTCGGTCTTCCTCGACCCGACATTTTCCTCCTCTTTACCATAATACCAACGTCCATCACCAATAGCCTATGTCGCGTCACAAGTATCTCACCTGGAATCACCTTGCAATCCTTGCACAAGCCTCTGTCGCGCCTCCTGAGGAGGAGATAGCCAATTTGAGTCTTCGCCACTGCATTTTGAAAAGTAACCAAATTCCCCTCCCTCTTCGGAAAGCAAGAGTTAGCAACCACCAACCCAAAAGCCTTAGTGAAGTCCAGTAATGAGGTTCCTCCTTCGTTCCTCTCCCCAAAACCAAAGCCTCCATGCACTTTCTCATACACACCTGCGTTCGACCCAATATGGCCATTGAAGTCCCCTCCTATGAATAACTTCTCATTAGGTGGTACCTGATGAATAATCTCATCCAACCCCTCCCAAAAGCGTCGTTTAACCTCCTCATCGAGGCCCATATGAGGCGCATAGGCACTAACGATGTTTACGGTGCACTGACCAACCACCAACTTAATACTCATCAATCTATCATTCACTCGTCTAACCTCAACAACATACTCTCTAAGTTCCCTATCCACCAATATACCCACTCCATTCTTACCCTTCTGGGTTCCAGAGTTCCAAAGTTTATACCCATCTGCGTCCCTCGCTCTCGACCCTGCCTACCTTGTCTCCTGGACGCACGCTATATTGACCCTCCTCTACTTGAGGATCTTCGCCAGCTCTATAGATTTGCCTGTCAATGAACCTACGTTCCATGACCCAATTCTCAATTGATGGACACCATTGTTCCCTTTACCTCCCTTGCATCCCAACCCACCTCCTAGCCCCCACTCTACCTCCCAACCCACCCCCGGCACACCCCGAAGACATGAACTCACTTGACCATCCCAGACTGCAGCCACTATAGCTACGGCGAACTAGGGGTAATCTCTAACAGACACCACGGAACAATCTAGAATAAGACAAGATGTCACTACAGGTGCCCTAATACAGTGACTAAACTAATAAGAACTAAAAGGACAACAATTTTACTAACACAATAGAAGGAAATAGGCAAACAGGAGGACCAATTCCCGTGAGTATAACCTGGGAATTGTCTTAGTAGACTCGACTGTATTGCATCCACCTAGCTCGTTCGCGTCCAGCTCATGTCGTTCCTTGCTGATACTCGGGTTGTTCTTCACTGTTTGCATGTGCCCGCCCTCACCGCCCTAAGCCATCGGTCTAAACTGATACTGTCAGGCAAGTCCTGTTACATCGTGTCGGAAAGTTGTTCGGGAGTCGCCGGGATTTATGAGACCTGCCGGAAATCTGTACCCACTTGAAAATAGATTGACCTCGCCGGAAAAGAATCCGCACCTCTTGCTTGAAGACAAGTCTGGTTTGTGTGTCACCACGACAATGAAACTGGGCCTTAAACCTGACTGTGGTTGTCCCCGCTCTCTGGCTACTGATCCGTGTCTCTCCGGAGTAAGAGGGGAGAAGACAAAATGGGGAAGAAGGAGAGGCGGGGTGAGAGAGATGGGTGGAGAGAGAGGGGGGCGTTGGATGATGGGGAGGAGAGGGGGGCGCGTGGACTTACCTGGGCGGGGAATGGTCGTCGGCGACTGAACTAGTCGCTGTTGAGCTCTTATGTTACCGTTGGCAGTGAGGTTTGGAGAGAGGGGTTCAGAGAGAGAGAGGATATTTCTAGTCTTATAGTGGTTGGGAATTAGAAGCTAACATGAATATTCACCTTTAACTTTTACTAACAATTGAAATTTTATCGGAGAAATTCATATGAATTTTGTGTTAACGATTTGTACATATGTTACATGATATTTTCATACCATTTTATTTTATTATTTTCTATATATACAGCAAAAAAAAGTCAATATGCCTTCGAATACTAAATACATTGTTACATGTGTATTAAGAAACTTACCTAATACAGTCAGACATGTTTATAACAGCATCCTTATATAACAATCATTCACTATAAAAGTCAATTTTTTTCGAACCGATTTTTATTTTATGTTATAATATATGTCCTTTATAACAACACTTCACTATAGTAGCCAACAAATATCAGAATAAACAAGGCTGTTATAGAGAGGATTGACTGTATACCGAATTTGGGAAGTCCAAGCGTGTAGGTTGTCAATAGAGGCATACGATGTATGAATTGCAGAGGGGTCACCAGACCCCGTTAACCTGAGTCCATTATTCAAATGGTCACTCAACTATCCCAAATTATCTCCTAAAGTCACTTTTCTTTTGTTTGTAACAACAAAGTCACTGAACTATGCATATCGCACTCAGAAGGTCACTCAACTAGATTTTCCAAATTTTGGATTGTCGAATACCTATTGAACCCTCTAAATTATGAACATTTATCTTCTTTTTATTTATTTTTAAACTTTTTAATATTATGATTTTTTCCTTTTTAATTTACATTATGGACTTACCAATAAAATAAATGAATATTATTTATAAATTAAAAAATAAAAAATATTTAAGCATATATAATGCTGGAATAACAAAATAATGAGCATAGTAAAAAAATTAATTAGAATAATTTGTTAGTAATAATAATTTTAGTATTAACAAAAAAAATTCAAAAAATTATTTATACAATTTAGAATAAAGAAAATAAAGATTGTAAAATATATATTCCTTGAACGTAATATAAAAATAATTATTTAAATAAAGGTATTTAAATTATGCTCAATTATATTATGTATATTTCATGCACGACTTAACATAGCATATTTTATCCTATATAAATAGTCATCATGCTTTCCGGTGACATAACTTTGTGTCATCAGAAAGTTGGTAGAAACATAATAATATAATTGAGCATAATTTTCAAGAATATATAATGTATATTATAAAAATATCTTTATTTAAATAATTATTTTTATATTATGTGCATCGAATATATATTTTACAACCTTTATTTTCTTTCATCCTGAATTGTGTAAATAAATTTTTGAATTTTTGTTGTTAATACTAAAAAGTTTAAAAAAATAAAAAGAAAATAAATGTTTATAATTTAGAGGGTAAAATAGGTAGTTGGCAATTCAAAATTTGGAAAATCTAGTTGAGTGACATTCTGAGTGCAATTGATATAGTTCAGTGACTTTGTTGTTACAAACGAAAGAAAAGTGACTTTAGAAGATAATTTGGGATAATTGAGTGATCATTTGAGTAATTAACTCCCGTTAACCTCACAACATTCTAGATATATATGTATTTATATGAGAAATCGTCACATATTTACTTGGAACTCTTAAGATCAAAAGTGTTGGCAATAAACCCCTTACCAAAATAATATTCACGGTAATAAAGCAGAATAATAATGTAGCACCGAGATACGGTAATTAACAAGAATAAAAGAGTAACAATGACACCAAGATTTTTACGTGGAAAACCCTTCTGAATAAGGGAAAAAACCACGACCCCGAGAGGAGCAACTGATATCACTATAGTAAGGAATTTTACACTTTGTAGGTCGGAGATAAATACTCCAAAGACCACTACAACACTCAAAAGAAATAACCCTCTTTTGATATTCCCACCTCACTACAATATCGCTCACTCTCTATTTTCCTCACAGACTATTTTCTTATACCTTGTCTGTGAAACCTCACTCTTTCTTTCTCTCTTTGTTGGTGTGAAGAAATGAGAGTTGAAGCTCTCCTTTTATAGCCAAAGCTTCACCCTCTAAAGCCTACAATATTTGACAATTTACACACATTTTTCACAATTCAACAAAGTTGGCTACCAAACCAAAGAAATTCAACAAGGTTGGCTACCAACCAAACCAAGTCAACAAGGTTGGCTACCAAACCAAAGAAAACTCTTATTAGGCACATGCCTAATACTTCTTCAATGAGATGGACATCATCAATCTCCCCCTCCAGTCTCATTCATCCAGAGGAGGTAGCACTGTCTTCTAGTTTGAGTGCATGCCGACAAGTTCTTTGCATAGCTCGAACTTGTTCCTTGGTACCACCTTGGTCAGCATATCTGCGGGATTCTCACTTGTAGAAATCTTCAAGACTTTTAGAGATTCATTATCTACCATTTCTCGAATCCAATGATATCTCACATCAATGTGTTTGGTCCTTGCATGGTACATAGAGTTCTTGCTAAGGTCTATTGCACTTTGACTGTCACAATAGACGACATACTCCTTCTGATGCAATCCAAGCTCTTGAAGGAATCGCTTGAGCCATATCATCTCCTTGCCAGTTTCTGTAGCGGCAATGTACTCTGCTTCAGTTGTTGAAAGTGCAACGCACTTCTGCAACTTAGACTGCCATGATATAGCTCCCCCTGAAAATGTAAACAAATATCCAGTAGTGGATTTTCTATTGTCAATGTCACCCGCCATATCAGCATCTGTATAGCCCTTCAAGATTGGATCAGATCCTCCAAAGCACAAACAATCTCCCGTGGTACCTCTCAGGTACCTGAGTATCCACTTGACTGCTTCCCAATGTTCCTTTCCAGGATTTTCAAGAAACCTGCTGACAACACCAACTGCGTGAGCAATATCAGGTCTAGTACATACCATTGCATACATCAAGCTTCCGACTGCTGAAGAATAAGGAACTTTAGCCATGTTCCCTTTCTCCTCCACTGTTGTAGGACACATCTTCTTACTCAACTTTAGATGACCAGCAAGAGGTGTGCTGACTGGCTTAGCATTCTTCATGTTGAAGCGTTCTAGTACACGTTCAATGTACTTCTCCTGAGATAGCCACAACTTTCTACTTGTTCTCTCTCGAACTATCTTCATCCCTAGAATTTGTTGTGCTGGGCCCAAGTCCTTCATATCAAATGACTTGGACAGATCTCCTTTCAACTTTGCTATCAACCCCTTGTCTTTTCCTACAATTAACATGTCATCCACATACAACAACAATATAATAAAGTTATTCTCAGAAAATCTTTTGAAGTATACACATGGATCAGAATAGGTCTTTAGGTATGTTTGACTTTTCATGAATGAGTCAAACTTCATGTACCACTGCCTTGGTGCCTGCTTCAATCCATAAAGACTCTTATTCAATTTGCACACCATGTGTTTCTTTCCAGCTACTTCAAATCCTTCTGGCTGCTCCATATAAATCTCCTCTTCCAAATCTCCATGAAGAAATGCAGTTTTCACATCCAACTGCTCCACTTCAAGATCTAGGCTAGTTGCTAAGCTCAAAATTGTTCGAATAGAAGTCATTTTGACAACAGGTGAGAAAATTTTCGTCAAAATCAATACCTTTCTTTTGTTCGAAGCCTTTAACCACCAATCGAGCTTTGTATCTGACCAGCTTGCCATTTCCATCTTTCTTGAGTTTAAAGACCCATTTGCATTTGAGTGGTCTTTTACCCTTTGGAAGTTCAACCAGCTTGTATGTGCCATTTTTCTGTAGAGATTCCATCTCTTCTTGCATAGCTTTCATCCACTGGTTCTTTTCTGGATGGGACAACACCTCCTTAAGACTTTCTGGCTCCCCCTCATCACTGATGAGGACATACTCTGTGGAAGGGTACCTGCATGACTCTACCCTTGGCCTCTCTGATCTCCTCAGAGGTTGAGATTGTTCTTCTCCCTGAGTGGGGTGCTCCACTTCCTCGACACCTTCATCAAGTTGCTGCCCCTGCTCAATAACCTCACCAGGTTGTTCCACCTGCTTGGCAACCTCGTCGGTTGTACTTTCTGCACTTGTGGGATTGTTAGAAGTAGAAGGAATAGTAACAAAGTTAGGAATTATACCATTCTTCGCCTTTTCTAACATATCAGCAGCAGTTCCAACTTCACTTTCTCGGAAGACTACATCTCTGCTTCTGATGACCTTCTTCTTTACAGGATCCCACAGTCTGTACCCGAACTCTTCATCTCCATATCCGATAAATATGCAGGGAACAGATTTATCATCCAGCTTTGTTCTCTGCTCTTTTGGTACATGTGCAAAAGCTCTGCAACCGAACACCTTCAGATGCGAGTAGGACACCTCCTTGTTGGTCCAAACTCTCTCTGGGATTTCAAACGCCAACGGAACTGATGGACTCCTATTGATCAGGTAACAGGCTGTCTGAACTGCTTCACCCCAGAATGACTTAGGCAGTTTAGCCATTCTGAGCATGCTTCTCACTTTCTCCACAATGGTGCGGTTCATCCTATCGGCTACGCCATTGTGTTGTGGGGTTCCAGGAACTGTCTTTTCATGTCTGATCCCATGACTTGAACAATACTCTTCAAATTCCCTTGAAGTGTACTCACCTCCATTGTCACTTCGGAGGCGCTTTAGCTTTCGACCCGTCTCCCTTTCTACTAGAGCATGAAATTTCTGGAAAACTTGAAACACCTGATCTTTGGTTTTCAAAATATAAACCCATAATTTTCGTGAAGCATCATCAATAAAAGTAACAAAATATTTGTTACCGCCCATTGATTCAATTTCCATTGGGCCGCAAACATCAGAATATACTAAATCAAGTATATTCAATTTTCTTTCAGACGATGTCTGAAATGAGACTCTATGCTGCTTACCAAATAAACAGTAGTCACAAGGTTTTACAGTTGTACCTTTGGCATAAGAAATGAGTGATTTCTTGGCAAGAATCTGCAATCCCTTCTCGCTCATATGACCCATTCTTTTGTGCCATAAATCTACAGAAATCTCATCTTGTGCCGCGTTCAATTCACCTTGGCATATTTCTGCATTTGTCCTGTACAACGTGCCACGAGCAACTCCCTTTGCAATCACCAATGATCCCTTAGTGAGTCTCCACTTTTGATTTGCAAAATAACTCTCGTATCCATCTCGGTCTAAAGCAATTCCCGAGATCAAGTTCATCCGCAAATCAGGTACATGCCGCACATCCTTTAGAACCAATGTGCATCCGACATTTGTCTTGATACAAATGTCACCAATCCCCGCAATCTTTGAGTAACTTGTGTTACCCATTTTCACTGTGCCGAAATCACCTGCTACATATCTGCAAAAAAGATCTCTTACCGGTGTGGCATGGTGAGATGCCGCTGTGTCAACCACCCATTCCGACTCTGGACCTGACAGGTGCATGCATTCCTCTTCCTCATTTATAAAGAGGACAACATTATCATTATTTTGCACCATGGCGGCTGTGTTGTCGTCATTCTTCTGGCCACTGGTTTCACCTTTGCCCTTCCTTGGATTTGGGCAATCTCTTTTGAAGTGACCTGGTTGATTACAGTTGTAGCAATTTCTGACTCTTGATTTGGATCGGTTCTTTGACTTCCCACGAGCTCCGGATCTACCATAGTTGTTCGAACTCCTTTGATAACTCCTGCCTCTACCTTCTGTGATGAGAGCATGTCCTTGATTTTCAGGCTTCTTTCTCATCTTCTCATTGAGTAGAAGAGCCGATGTGACATCTTTCAACTCAATAGTAGTCTTACCGTGCAGGATGGTTGTTGCCAAATTATCGTACGAAGATGGCAACGAGTTCAATAGCAAGATGGCTTTATCTTCTTCCTCGATTTTCACTCCGAGGTTGGCAAGCTGTGTGATTAGTCCGTTAAACACATTTAAATGTGACAAAAAATTCGTACCTTCACTCATGTGTAGGGCGTATAACTGCTTCTTCAGGTACAATTTATTTGTCAGCGTTTTGGACATGTATAGGCTTTCCAACCTTGTCCAAATTCCACGTGCAGTGTCTTCATCAATGATGTTATTTACCACATCATCTGATAAGTGCAACCTAATTGCACTAGCAGCTCTTTCATCCAAGTCAGCCCAATCCTCAGCTTTCATGGTATCAGGCTTTTTGGAATCAACATCTAGAACCTTGTGTAATCCTTGTTGGATGAGCAGATCTCTCATCCTTCTTTGCCATGTTGAGAAACCGTTATCTCCGTTGAATTTTGCTACCTCGTACTTTACTCCGGACATTTTTATTTTTCACCAAGTATAGTACTACCGACAGTGAATAGTATTTCAGTGAACGAGCAGAACCTGTGCTCTGATACCAGTTGTTGGGAATAAACCCCTTACCAAAATAATATTCACGGTAATAAAGCGGAATAATAATGTAGCACCGAGATACGGTAATTAACAAGAATAAAAGAGTAACAATGACACCAAGATTTTTACGTGGAAAACCCTTCTGAATAAGGGAAAAAACCACGACCCCGAGAGGAGCAACTGATATCACTATAGTAAGGAATTTTACACTTTGTAGGTCGGAGATAAATACTCCAAAGACCACTACAACACTCAAAAGAAATAACCCTCTTTTGATATTCCCACCTCACTACAATATCGCTCACTCTCTATTTTCCTCACAGACTATTTTCTTATACCTTGTCTGTGAAACCTCACTCTTTCTTTCTCTCTTTGTTGGTGTGAAGAAATGAGAGTTGAAGCTCTCCTTTTATAGCCAAAGCTTCACCCTCTAAAGCCTACAATATTTGACAATTTACACACACTTTTCACAATTCAACAAAGTTGGCTACCAAACCAAAGAAATTCAACAAGGTTGGCTACCAACCAAACCAAGTCAACAAGGTTGGCTACCAAACCAAAGAAAACTCTTATTAGGCACATGCCTAATACTTCTTCAATGAGATGGACATCATCAATCTCCCCCTCCAGTCTCATTCATCTAGAGGAGGTAGCACTGTCTTCTAGTTTGAGTGCATGCCGACAAGTTCTTTGCATAGCTCGAACTTGTTCCTTGGTACCACCTTGGTCAGCATATCTGCAAAAAAAAATAGGATTCGTAAAGCTATTATCATATGAATTCTCCAAAGAAGAAAAAATGAAACTTAAGAGGCTGAGATTTATACAAAGAGACTTGTTTGTTATGTAGCTAGAATTCAGTGGGGTTTTCACATAGAATTGTCATGAGAATGTCCAAAGCCGCAAATGAAAGGGCAACGAATTCCTTATCTGGCTTTTCATTCTCTTCTAACTTGTCTTCAAAATTCAGTTTATTTTAAGATAAACAGTTGTGGCTATATTTCTCTTTTGGCTCTTGAAAAGGACAATACTTTAACGAGTAACATTATATGGGATTCGCTTTCATGAAAATGCTACATTTGTACGTTTTCCAAATATGGATGAACTATAAAAGAAAAATTGATATTATTAAAGTAAAATTTTTAATTTTGACATGTATTACTTATTAATGATGCATAAATTGATTTTTAAAAGCGTCTATAAACGTCAAAATATAAATGTTCGATATTACGAAAGTCTTATTTATTGAATCCGATAAAATTGAATCCCCTTTTAAAATTGGAAAACAAAATTTGCTCGTAATTACGAATATTATTGAGACAACAACGAAATTTACTTCTTTTTTCGAATGCAAAGAATAAAATATTAGAGAGACGTGCAAACTAAACAAAGTGACATCTAATGTAGTCTTAAGGAAATCGCACTTCTCTTAATGACTTAATTTGTTAGCTAATGATGAAAGAGAATTTGGATTTTCTACACATAAATGAACTCTCTAGATTAAAATGAATTTTCTTTGAAGGGAAGTTTTGGTAACTAGTAAAGTTGCAGCCATGTTACCGAGGTAAAACTGCGTACGATAGGCCCTTGTAATCTGACCCTTCCCTGGACCCCGCACATAACGGGAGCTTAGTGCACCGGGCTGCCTTTTAATGAATTAGCATCCTTTTAAGTGAGTTGGAGGTGGCTTTGTATTGTATGAATGCGTCAAACCATAGACAAATAGATACTCAAATGTCAAATAAAATTAGTAAGCCGCGTAATAGGTGTTCATTGGCTTAATAGATAGTATGGCTTAGGCCAGTGTGTCTCCCATAACATCAACCGCTTCTCAGATGGGGAGGAGTTCAGACTCCCGCTACTCATACCCAGAGTAGATGATGGCCCATGGTTATCACACACTAGGAGTTTTACTAGTTGGGGTGGTTTGGCCTATTATTACCACACAGCACGGAGACAGCCCCGATATTAGCTGATGAGTTAAAGAGGTTAGACAGGTTCACCTAATTGTTTTTCCCTCACTTTAACGGTGCACCTTCAAAGGATGCCCAAAATTTCTTGAACTGTTGCCATGAGATTCGCGCGGTCCGGTGACACTTGAGTCAGCCGCCGGATCAAAGCCTTCCTACCTATGCGATACTCAGTCAAGTCAATAATTACAAATATGCTTAAGGGAAAAGCATCTCAATTTTCAAAACAATATCGTATTTAAGACAAGTTATATTATAAGTGGACCTATCATCGCAACTAGGGGCGGATTTAGAGGGCAGAAGGGGTTCACCTGATCCCCTTCACCAGAAAATTATATTGTACATATAAGGCAAAATCTATTTTTTATCTCTATATATTATATTTTGAATTCCTTTGACATAGCCCAAAAGCATATCCTAGTGGTCCAGAGGATTCAAAACCTTTGTGAGATCACTAGTTCAATTCTCACTGGTCGCTATCTCTTCTAATTTTCTACTAACTTTTTTCTTTTTTTGAACCCTTAGCGAAATTCTGCTTTCATCACTTATCGCAACAGTTTAGAAAAGAAAATATGACATAGAAGAATCCATAATCACGGCCAGAAAATAAGATAATCGAAGCAAAAGAAACAGCAACTACTATTAGAAATGTCATTAAAGTTTGAGAATGAATATAATAAAACCGACCATATAATTTTATATTTTCTGTTAAACATATTTTCAAATAAATATTAAAAAGAACAAAACAAAAAATACAAGTAGTCATGAGGCTGTTTGTGACTGGACCATGTTTAACTTAAAATTACTTTCCAAAAACCAACTTGGAAACATTATTGTTTCTCAAAACAGCAAATCAACGCATTTTCCTCAAATCCTCTCTCTCATTCCCACTTTTACGTGTATAAATATAAATAGTTGTACAAATCGCACTTTCAAATCTAGTGTCAGCTCAACTTTTTCCTAGTTGTTAAAGAGGAAAAGAAAAAAGCTTTACATCTTTCTCAGAGAAAGTCAAGTTTCTGAATCTTGAAAAGCCAAAATTTGGAGCTTTTGAACACCAACGTGTAAACCCATAATTACTCGTTTTTGGACATTCATATCTCTTGAATCTTCTTGATTTTCTACTAGAAATGTCTGTATATTTTTCCTTTTATAGAAAGTGTTGTGTTTTGTGTATGTCTTTTTCTCTTTGATTGTGTCTCTGTGTGAGAGAGATATAACTCCATAATTCTCGAATCTGCAAATTCGGATCTGAATTTGCAACTTTCCTCCAAAAAGTTGAAAGTTTTCAACATCTTTTATTTGTCATTAATCCATTACTTTTTACATTAAAAATAGTTGTTATATTTTCTCCTTGTTTGGTTTCTCAAATTCAACCCAATTTCAAATCTGGTTTCTGATTCTGAGTTATCACTCATTTTCCCTTTCTTTTTATATAACTATGTGTTTACATTTATTGGTCTTTTATTTATTCATTACAAGTGTGTGATTTTGCACATTGCATGTGTTATATGTATGTATGTATGTAGAAAAAGCAAACTGGAACTAATTAATTGGATTTTCTGATTTCATTTATCTATGTTACATTTTGGTATATAGGTTTTTGTGGGGATTTAAATAAAAGATGAGGAATTCTATATCAGAACAGAGTTTTTACATAGAGAGTGAGGAAGAGGATGATGAACAGGAGAAGAATTTGGGAAAAGATGAGAATGAAGAAGAAGGGAATGAATCTGATTTTTCCAATTACTCGAATGAAAATGATGACGATAATAATCGCCAGCAGAGCAAACCTAATTCCTTAGCCTCTGCTTGGCCTCAGAGTTACAGGTATTTATATATATTCACCTTTTCATTGAATTGTTTGAATTTCATTAGAATTAACTTCATAAGCACATTGTTAGATTTCGGCTTAGTATGCGAGTTAATGTTGATGTAAGCCTGTGAATTAAGGTCCCAAATTGTAATAATTTTTGTAGGCAATCTATGGATATGTTCAGTAATGTACCATCTCCAAGTCTTAACTTTTTGGGAACGCCTTCGTTATCTCGTCTAGGGAGCTCATTCTTGGGCTCATCACTCATAAGAAGGCACACTCCTGAGATATTGCCCTCTCTTCAGAAGCCTCTGATACCGTCAGCAGAAGAAGAAAAAGCACCTCACCGACGTAGTTCTCATGGTTTGCTGCCTCCCATACACCCCAGAAAGTCTTCTATGAAGAAAATTCCTGAGCCCTCCAAGGATGCACATGGAATTACCATGTCTCGCCAAAGCTCCTACGGCCAAGCTGTGGTAAATGGTAAGTTCTCTCAATATATACTTTCATGTGTAAGTTTCAGTTTTCGCACATTCTTTCTAGGATCGGGTCTTATATTAGGGGGTCTAGGAGTGATATTACTTCCCAATCCAATTTATTCTGCCTTTTCATTCTTTGGTTGGTTTCGTACAGGCATGAATGTTCTCTGTGGAGTAGGAATCCTTTCTACTCCTTATGCTATGAAGGAAGGTGGATGGTCTGGACTTTCAATATTATTCATTTTTGGTGTGCTTTCTTTCTATACTGGCATTCTCCTGAGATCCTGCTTGGACAGCCAACCTGGGCTCGAAACGTACCCTGACATTGGTCAGGCTGCCTTTGGTACACCCGGACGTATTTTTATATCAGTAAGTTCCATTACTTTAATTTGTCTTTGATTCTGAAGGAACATTTCTGGTGGCAAGTTCTGACTGTATTTTGCATCTAGGTCGTTTGATTGTTTTAGAGATGTTTCCACACCATTAAGATCTTCATTTGCTAAATAGCCGAGTAGTATTATTGATTAGAGTAGAAACATGTTGCATATACAAATACTGAGATTAGATATTTCTATTGTATTCTTTTGGCTAAATAGCTTATGTCTTATATACGTTTAGAAATACTTCTGGTTCCTGATACTGACTCTTTTTTATATTGTTGTATTTTTGTGGATGCAGATAATCTTATATGTGGAATTATACGTAAGTTCTTCTAACCTAAAAATGGGTTCTTTTTTGTTTTTCCTAACAAACAGTATGAGTTGCATTCTTAATATCTAAGTGTCTTGCCACCATCTTGATATATGCTTCATTTCTAAATTATTTAGTATTTACGCTTTATCATTCTAATCTTTTTATCCTTCACTCGCAGTTCTCTTGTATTGAATACATAATCTTGGAGGGTGATAACTTGTCTGCTATATTTCCAAATGCCCATTTAAGTCTGGGTGGGTTTGAGTTAGATGCTCGCCATCTTTTTGTTTTGATAGCAACCCTGGCTGTTCTTCCTACTGTTTGGCTGCGCGACCTCAGCGTTCTAAGTTATATCTCAGGTGAGTGACCAACTTCCTACAACAGGAGCTAGCGTCATCACTGAACTGCCAAAACTATAAGCTGATACAATTGTTTGAGGACGATACATGAAACAGTGTACCATAGTCCTACAAGAAAAATGCAGATATGTGGGTACTTGGTGTGCATGTATATAAATTTCTTGTACTCCCGACAAACAAGTTCACAGAATTCTTGGAAACCATTTTAGCTGAACTTTCGACATGCTTTTTTTTTGAAGTGTTGAACCATGATTCTAAAATGAATGACTGTAATTTTCAGTTGGAGGAGTTGTTGCTTCTGTTTTGGTGGTTCTTTGCCTGTACTGGGCTGGCTTGGTGGATCATGTAGGCTTTGAAAGCAAAGGGACTGTACTTAACCTATCTACTCTTCCTGTTGCTATTGGACTTTATGGATTTTGTTACTCTGGGCATGCAGTCTTTCCCAATATATATACATCCCTGGCAGATCGTAGTCAATTTCCTGCTGTCCTCTTGACCTGGTAATTATTTCACCAGATTTTTAGAAAATGATGCTGCGGATTCCTGGAGTTTGTTTTTATATCCTGTTTTCCCTTGTAATTTTGCGAACTTTGGTTTAATTTGGATGCAGTTTTGGTATGGTGACTCTGTTGTATGGTGGAACAGCTGTGATGGGATACCTAATGTTCGGGGACTCAGCTGATTCCCAGTTTACTCTAAATTTGCCCAAAGGCTTAATAGCTTCTAAGGTTGCTGTGTGGACAACTGTAAGTAAAACTAACCTTCTGATCGAGTTTTTCTACTACCATTTGAAGATGATGTAATTATAACTTGTCTCCTTCTTTTGCAGGTCGTTAATCCTTTCACAAAATATGCTTTAACCTTGTCTCCCGTGGCAATGAGTTTGGAGGAATTGTTGCCGTCAAAGCACGCCAAATCTCACGTGTATCCGATCCTCATTAGAACTGCATTGGCATTCTCCACATTAGTGGTTGGTCTTTCTATTCCCTTTTTTGGTGAGTTTTCCTGCTATAACTCCACTTATTGTTATCGTTCTGTGCAATTTGGCTTTTGATCCCATTAACCCCTCAGAATAGTAAATCGCTAATGCAACTAATCTACTGAGTGGTCCTGCTATAACTTATGGTTATTGCATGTTTCAGATGATTTCATTTCCAACTTGATGTACGCTCCTTCTCTTTGTAGCATTACATACATTAAGCATTAGTATTTGTCCTGCAGGTTTGGTGATGGCATTGATTGGATCTTTACTTACAATGCTAGTGGTGAGTCCTTCTATGCCTTCTCTTAAGTTTGTTTTCTGTTGCTATTTATCAATCATAAATTTGTACTAATGGAAGCTCTAATTCCAGACTCTGATACTACCTTGTGTTTGCTTCCTGAGAATCTTGAAGGGAAAAACAAGTCGTCTTCAGGTATAGAGAAGTTTCGGCACTCACTTTTATCTGATTGCATCTGGATATATAATCAAGCCCATACCTCTTCTCTTTTCTCTTTCTTAGTTGTTAGTCGCCCAAATGGTTCAGAAGCTTCTTTGTTTTGTAGTCCTTCAGTTACTCTTTATGACAACTCGACTACCTAATTATACTTTACAACAACAACAACATACCCAGTCTTATCCCACATTGTGAGGTCTGGGGAGGGTAGTATGTACGCAGACCTTACCCTTACCTTGTGAGGATAGAGAGCTGTTTCCAATAGACCCTCGGCTCAGGAAAGCATAAGCACCACATTAATGAAAATATATAATACAACTCGACTACCTAATTATATTCGGAAAAATTAAACATCACATCTTAGGCCAAAAACAAAGACAATGTGACAATATGCACAGTACTGTAAGACGTTAGCACGTTGGGAATTTATTAGCATCTTAACTACTTAACCATGCGCTAGTAGTATTCGCTTGTAATGGAACTTCTTCTCTTATTCTTTTCTATGCAGGTTTCAGTATGTGTTCTTATTATCATAGTAGGTACTCTATCAGCAGTTATCGGGTCCTATTCAGCTGTCTCCAATATCATCCAGAGTTTGAGCTGAAGTTTGGTAATACTGAGGATGGCACTAGATGTTTTTGAGCTTAGACTACACTAGTTTCTAATTATAAAAACTACACAAGTTTCCATAATTCTTGGAAGAGAATACATAGTCCGTATTCGGGCTTGTGATTTTGATGATGATTCTTTTTTTCTTTCTTTGTTTTTACATCTGCAGTCCATTGTTTTTAGAGAACAAATGCACTTCAATTTGATTGAAAATTTTCTTTCCTAGACTTCCCAGATTATTATGTAGAGGGGATGTATCTGATTTTAATTCAAAGTTATATTGCAAAACATATCTCTCCATTCAAAGCCTTTCTTTTATTTTGTTCTTACATGCTACTTCATTCTTGGAATCTTATTCTGAATATGTTAGGAAGAGATATTCTGGTTGAAAGGGTTTTGAACCTCAGAATAGGATAGGTAATATGTAACTAAACCACAAGAATGGATGTTGCAAACAACTTGAAGAGGCAGTCCAAGGCTTGGGTTGACAAAGTTGTTCACTTGCCTCCACTATATATGAATAAACAATGAATAGAATAATGATGGTTAACTAGCATAGTATAAGCATTTAACGAGGTTTGACTAAGCCTACGGAGCAAATAGAGTTCTTTCATTATGAAAGAGAAGAACATTACAAAAGATGTGTAATTACAAACCCTCTTTATATATTCTAGGTACTTCTTAAACCAAGTATTTCTTAGTAACAGAACTCGCAATCGCATGCCAGTTCAAAACCGCGCTAGCATCACGTCATTCAGAACTTCTGCTGTGATCCTGCCATAACTGCGCTTGATTGCAGCACCTTTAGTTTCACCATTATCTCGCCACGATTGAATTGGTGCAATAATCATCCCTAACTTCTTTTGTGTTGAATCACAATTCGGATCATCAAAATAAAAAACACAAAGTCAACTATATTTTTCGATTTGGCTTGAATTATCTCCATCAACAAGAGCAACACCTCTTTACCTTACTCCAACTCTTTCAAGGGCTCTACTGTATACCCCTCTCTACCTTACCCCAACCCTTTCAAGGGCAATACCTCTGGGCTGGTTATTCAACTTGAGCGATCACAACGAAATCACAGTGGAACATAAGATGTTATTGCACTAGCGCGAGCATAACAAGATCACAGACTTTCCAAACCATATATTGGTTTTAAATTTTTTAGAACCTCGTGACTCGATAAAGATAGAATCCATAGCCTATGCTACAAACTTGGATTTGCCATTACTTCGAAGCCTTTGATGCAGAATCTTTAGCAGCAACCTCGCATAGGTACATTATAGGTAGTATTAACCCCGAGCATACTACCTACAAACATTATAGGTAGTATTAACCCCGAGCATAGAGGGAGCTTAGTGCACCGGGCTGCCAATGTTTATTAAAATCACACTCAAGTCCCTCTCTTTTATGTCTGTCCTTTCTGACTCTATTGTGCTTTGAACCTCCGACTACTATATATATAAACAAAACTAAGCTTCTAACCAGCATGCTATGAAGTTGCTTCTAACCAACAGAACAGGAAGCACTCTTTATCAAGATGGTGTGAGGCCTAAATGCAGCATGGTAAATCAATTTCAAAAGATGTATCAAATTGGATTCGAACTCAGGATCCCTTGAGAATAAAACATGGCTCTTCACCACTGGCACCTTACACTCTCTCGCCACTCTAGGTGGCGCAATTTAGTATTTAGTTTATTTCTTATATATATATATTTACATATATACATATTGAAATATATGTATATCCAATTATTCAGTTAGTTGGCATTGTAGCGTTGATGGGGCAGGTAGTTAACATTGGAGCTTAGCTGTCATTAGTTAGTTATTAATTGTAGCTAAGCTGTCATTTTCAGTTGGTTAGTTAGTCGTCATTCCTGTATACAGTCAGAACTTTCTATAATAGCATTCATATATAACAACACTTAACTATAAAAGACAAGCTTTTTCGAAACCAATTTTCATGTTATCTTATAATATATGTTATATATAACAACACATCGCTATAAAATTCAAAAATATTCGGAACAAACGAGAGTGTTATAGAAAGGTTTGACTATATAACTAACACATTACAGCATAATGAGATTTGAGTTTTCATTCCTCAAAATCAGAAACTCCAACTCTACTTTCTCCCTTCTTCTTCTCTCAATCGATTCTCTAGAAGCTTCCCGTTTTCCTCCATTTAAGCCGAACTGGAGATTTGCATCCTTTAGATTCTTGAGCTCAACATGGTATCAGAGGCATAACACGTCTCAGTGATCCACAAAATTGATCTGCGCATGATATCATCTTCTCCACACCCAAAATTAGGGTTCATTTCCAGTACAATGCATGTGACACAATTCTCGAGTAAACGGGCAAAATCGAAGTTATACTCATTCAATTGATTTCGTCTGTGGTTTCAATTTCATTTCGAGCTGAATCAATTGATCATTTTGACCATGGCAGTAGTTGATCGAAGTGCAGAATCCACAACTAAAACAACAGTCGAGGTCCAATCGACAATCGATTTGAGTAGTCCACTCTATATACATCTTTCTGATAGTCTTGGGCTAGTTTTAGTTCCAATTCCTTTTGATGGAATAAGATATCGATCGAGGAGGAGGGGTGTGTTCAGAGCCCTCTCAATTACGAATAAATTAGATTTCATCACAGGGGAATGTGAGAAGCCTGATTCAAAGTCGACAAATTTAGGCAGTGGGAGAGATGTGATGATATGGTGACTTCGTAGATTTTAAATGCACTTTCCAAAGAAATTGCAGATAGTGTGGAATATGTGAGTAATTCAGTACAGTTGTGGAGAGAACTTGAGGATCGTTATGATCAAACAAATGGAGCAAAACATTATCAAATCCAAAAAGATATTAATGATGTAAGTCAGGGGGTACCCGACATCACTGGATACTACACTAAAATGAAGCAACTATGGGAGGAACTGACCAACCTCAGTGCAAAATCTTTGTGTAGTTGTCAATATACTTGTGGTGCAAAGGAGCACATGCATAAAGTTGAACAGGACAGAAGATCTGATACAATTTTTATGGGATTAAATGAAGTATATACTGTAGTTCGAGGGAGCATAGATGATGAATCTTCTACCTTCCATGGCACAAGTCTTTTCCTTACTAGTGCAAGAGGAAAACCAGAGGGAATTCCAACCTAGAAACCAACTGAATTTTGAGTCTACTGCAATGAATGTTGGCTCAAAAATGCCAAGAGGCTTCAGAACAAATTATTCAGTAAAAAACAGCAGACCTTGAACCTTTTGTGACTTTTGCAAGAGGCCAGGTCACACTAAAGAGAAATACTATAAGATTCATGGATATCCACAAAATTTCAGTCAACAGGGAACTCAGAACTACAATTCAAATACACGTAATCATAACCAACATCCCAGGAACAACAAAAGGAAAATGTATTGCAGCAAATGTTGTGACTGGTGTGCAGGGCATGCCATCGGATATGACGACAACCAAAGGAGAAGATCTGGAGCACCAAGGAAGCCACCGCAACCAAAATGTGAATCTTTCAAAGGAACAATATGAACAAGTAGTGAGGCTGCTGCAGCATTTCCAAAGTGATGGTGCAGGAGACAATTCAAACAGCACAAACATTATTAATGGAGCAGTGAACTTTGCAGGTATTGTGACTTGCACTTGCTCCATTGATTTTGACAAACTCTCATGTAAATGCTTTCAAGCAAAGGCTTACTTGTGGATTCTAGACTTAGGAGCCTCGCACGATATGACCTTTTAACAAGACACACTTATATAATATTACCCTACCTTATCATTTACTTGTGAAACTGTCAAATGGCTACAAAGTCAAGGTGAAAGAAGTAGGAAATGTGACACTTTACACCTAAGATTGTTCTGTATAGAGTTCTACTTGTTCTTTCCTTCTAGTACAACCTTATATCTATCAGCTCCTTAACAACACATCTCAAATGTATAACCTTTTTTTCTGACACCTGTTGTCTTCTGTAGGCCCCTTCTCTAAGGAGGTCTCTAGAGATTGGTAAGGCCCATGATGGGTTGTACCTTCTATGCTCAGAATGCTTGAACAATGGAAGTTCCACCATAGCAAAGAAGAGTACAGTTTTCTGTTTTTCCATCCACAATAGTCCTGATAATGCAGTACATTATTTTTTTCATTCTTGTCAGTCATGTCCTCATGTAAATAGTCCATCTCCTATTGTAAATACTTCCACTTGCAATAAAACGGACAGGACTTATGACTTTTACTCGCCTTCAGTTGATACAAGTGATATGAATCTGTTTTGGCACTGTAGACTTGGCAATGGACCCTTTGCCAAGATGAGGGGGATGTCTAACATACCAGTATCTTTTGCACCCAAACAACCTTTATTTTGCTCCAGTATCTCACTTGTTGCTTTTTTGAGCCGAGGGTCTCCTGGAAACAGCCTCTCTACCCTTCGGGGTAGGGGTAAGGTCTGCGTACATATTACCCTCCCCAGACCCCACTTGTGGGATTATACTGGGTCGTTGTTGTTGTTGTTGTTGTCCTATGGCCAGGCAAACCAGACTTTCCTTTCCCTTGAAAATTACAAATACCACTGCCATATTTGAGATGTTGCATGTTGATTTGTGGGGACCTTATCATGTACCCACTTATGAAAATTTCAAATATTTTCTTATCCTAGCATATGATTATAATAGGTTAACCTGGACTCACCTACTCAACTATAAGAGTAATGCATTATAAATTATCAAGGGTTTCATTTCCATGGCTGAAAATCAATTCAATACCAGTGTTAAATGTATCATATCTGACAATGGTCTGGGGTTCATAAATAATGAAGCCAGCCTATTCTTTCAGTCCAAAGGAATTAAACACCAGAAAACTTGTCCATATACACTCCAGCAAAACGGCATAGTAGAAAGAAAACATACGTACCTACTGGAGACTGCCAGAGGTTTTTTATTTCAGTTCAAACTCCCTTTGAAATATTGGGGAGAATGTGTGTTGACAACAACCTTTCTTATTAACAGACTACCTACTGTACCCCTAAAGAACAAGTGCCCCGTTGAGTTGTTTTATGGGAAGAAACCAAATTATTCATGCTTGAGAAGTTTTGGTTGTCTGTGCTATCCCACTGTTTCTAAGCCTCATAGGGATAAATTTGATCCAAGGGCCACTCCATATGTGTTTGTATGATATCCTTTTGGTATTAAAGGGTACAAGGTGCTAAGTCTAACTACCAGGAAGATATGTGTGTCTAGGGATGTTATTTTTCATGAGTCCATCTTTCCTTTCTCTCTTTCATAAGTTTTAACTTCTTTCCCTTCAATGCTTCCTACAAATGCACAGTCACACCATGCATTCACCTCCTACTTCCAATGATACCTTATCATCTTCACCACATACATCATATCCACATGTGCCAAGAATTAACCAAAGAGTATATAACACAGTATCTAAAGTTCCATCTTACTTATCTAATAATGTTTGTTCCATGCTGATAATAAGCGAAATCTGGGTGATTTAGCTATTGTTTATGCTTCTGCTTGATGATATTCCAATGATATATTGTGATTAATTGATGAATTATGGGCTTTAATAGTGAATTGTATACATTTCAGGTAAAGAAGCGTATATTACGTAAATCAAATATGATTGGAACCATTTTGGAGCAATAAATGAAAAACCCCTCGGAATTAATTATGGTGGAAGAACAAGAAAAGAATCAAGAATATTGGACAACTAGACTAGCGTGGTCAGGTGCGCGGTCAGGTGCGCGGCCAGATGCGCGGCCGCGCTAGTCCAGATTTCGGGAAAGGTTGTTTAAAGGGGTAAAATTGGAATTTCTTCTTAATCTCACTCAATTTACATAAAGCAAGAACTCCATTATTGGAGTTAAGCAGATTGAGATTGGAAGATCTGATTTTTAGAGAGAGAAGGAGGAGGAAACTCATCTTCAACTATCAAAAATCAATAGGAACATCAACTTGGAGCAAAGATTGAAAGAGTTTTTCTAAACCTTCTCCTAGTATTTACGTATATTATGTTTAAAGATTTTTATTGTTGTTATTTGTATAATTATGAGTAGCTAAAAACTCAAATATTCTTGGGTCATGGATGTTAGATAATTATGTTATTTGAAGCTTAGATTGAAGATCTTGAATCTATCGTTATGGGTTGTTTATTTGATTCTGCTTCTAATTATTTTACTGCGTAGCTAACAGTGAAATATTATTTACGAATCTTGAGTTAAACTTGAAAAAGGAAATTCTTGATTGCATATAGAATCAAATAGAGCAAGATCCGAATCCTGGGCATCGGGTGAAAGATTTGCAATTAAGATAGACATATACTTAATTGCCTTGTTTGGTTGAAAAAAATAGGAGTTGTAAATGCATTCTTGCTAATATTAATACCATAGGCATATAGGTATTAGTTTAACTTGAATAGATGCATAAGAACTCGAAAGATTCTTATGAATATTATTAACCCTATAATCAATAACCCAGATAATTCAATTAATTATTCTAAAGCTAAAATAGTAGCATAATTTCTAGCAAGTCCATGACCCGGGAATATATTTATCCAAATTGTTATAAACATATTGTGAAATTGGTGTGGTAATTTTGTGTTGAATTATTGTGAATTATGAAGTACGTTGTAAATTGGTTCTTTATATATTTTGGTGATAATTTAACTTGAATTGATAATTGTTTGAGTCTACATCAGTCGATAAGTTGATCACAATTCCTCGTGGGAACGATACTCTACTTACTACTATATTACTTGTCGATCGCGTGCACTTGCGTGAGTGTTTTGGTCGCAACACGTTTTTGGCGTCGTTGCCGGGGAGTTGAAATTAGCTACTTGACTGTTTTAAAATTTTATTAGGTGTTGATAAAAAACCTAAATTTTCCATCTATTTTGTTTGTGTTGCGCAGGCTCTTCTCTTGAATGCGGAGGAGTAGAAGCACAAGCAACCTCTTCCCTTTTGATCCTGAAATTGAACGAACAATTCATAGAACAAGGAAGGAGTGGGAAGTTAGAAACAAAACAGAAAGAGAGTTGGACATTCAAGTTCAACCACAGCCAACAGTGATGGCAGGTAATCAAGAACATGCGGTGATAGAAGCAGCAAGGCCAAACCTTGCTAATATGACTCGGTCCATTGTGAAGCCTGAAATCACCGGCCACTTTGAGCTTAAACAGTACATGGTGCAGCTGATACAGTCCATTGGGCAATATGTTGGTCTATCTCATGAAGACCCACAAAGGCACATTCAAATTTTTTTGGAAATAACGGATACTTACAATTATCTAAATGTTTCCAAGGAGTATGTCAGGCTGACCTTATTTCCCTTTTCATTATTGGGGGATGCTAGAGAATGGTTGCAAAAAGAGCCAGCTAATTCAATCCACAATTGGGAGGATTTAGCAAAGAAATTCCTAATCAAGTTTTTTCCCACCAAAAAGACAGTTTTTGCGGAGTCAGATTCTTGGGTTTCAACAACGGGATGGTGAAACTCTTCGCCAAGCTTGGGAAAGATACAAGAAACTACTTCGGGATTGTCCTCATCATTGTCAACTGATGAAGTATTGGGCCATACTTTTGTTGATGGATTAGACGAAACTTCCAAAATGAATCTTGATTCAGCTTGTGGAGGTAGTTGCATGGCAAAACCATACAGTGAAATACAACTTCTGTTGAATAACTTTACTGCTAATGATCATAATTGACAAGGTGAAGGAGAACCAAGGAGAGCAATGAAATAGAAAGCAGGGTTACTTGAATTGGATGACATTTCCGCCATGAGAGCGGATTTAGCAAACTTGGCAAATCAAATTACCAGAATGACAATGGGACCATCACAACCAATGCAGCAGGTTCAACAAATGTCAGCTTGTTGTGAAATGTGTGGAGATAATCACACAAGTGACATGTGCCCAACTAATCCTGAATCTATTTATTATGTGGGGCAACAAAGCAGAGGTCCGATGAACCAACATACACAATATGGGAACACTTACAATGCAAATTGGAGGAATCATCCTAATTTCTCTTGGGGTGGAAATCAATCAAATCAGAATCAATATAGACCCCAAGGAAATTTTAATCAACCTCAAAGGCCGCCACAACAAGTAGAAGAAAGTACAAATGAATTGCTGAAAAAATTATTGCAAGACAATCAACAACTCAGAACGGACTTTAGAAATCTTGAAAGACAATTGGGACAGCTAGCTGCAAATCAAAATACTAGGCCTGCAGGTGCTCTTCCAAGTGATACAGAGAAAAATCCGCAAGTTAGTGCAATTACACTTAGAACAGGAAGGGAGTTAGAAGAAGTTTCATCAAAGAAAAAGAACAAGCAAATACCTGAAGATGAATTAATTCCCAAAGAAGCACAAGAGGAAAATAAAGATTATACAATTCCAGCACCTGTAAATATTCCAAGACCACCACCACCTTTTCCACAAAGATTGCAGAAAAAGAATGACGATCGCATGTTCAACAAATTTCTCTCTATGTTGAGTCAGATTCAATTGAATATTTCGTTGGTACATGTGATTTGTGATATTCCAAAATATGCCAAATACATAAAAGACATTGTGGCTAACAAGAGGAGACTAACTGAATTTGAAACAGTTGCACTTACTGAAGAGTGCACTTCAAGGGTCCAAAATAAGCTTCCTCAAAAGCTTAAGGACCATGGAAGCTTTACTATCCATGTAAGAATAGGCAATGTTGACGTAGGTCATGCACTTTGTGATTTGGGAGCAAGCATAAATTTGATGTCATTATCTTTGTACAAACAATTGGGTTTGGGAGCTCCAAAACCCACCACAGTGATGTTGCAACTAGCAGACAGGTCCATAGCTTACCCGGAAGGGGTGATAGAAGATGTGCTACTGAAAATTGGGAAATTTATTTTCCCAACTGATTTCATTATCTTGGATTTTCAGGCCGATGAAAAAGTTCCTATTATATTGGGAAGACCTCTCTTGGCTACAGGTGATGCTATAATTAAAGTAAGAGAAGGAAAAATGATCATGAGAGTTGACAACGAGGAAGCTGTTTTTAATGTATATAAAGCAATTCAACTTCCTCGGCAGTATGAAGAATTGTCTATGATATCTGTCATGGAGATTGATGAACAACTTGTTACCTCAAGTGTATATTTGCAGGATTCTTTAGAAAAAACAATTGTGTTGTTTGAAAGTTTGGAGATTAATGATGAGGTTGAGGAGATGAAACATACTTTGAATGCAACATGTGAATATATAAAAGGTTTTAATCCCTTTGAACCTTTGAACAGGCCAGATGGTCCTCCTCTGAAGCCCTCAGTTGAAGAAGCTCCCAAATTGGAATTAAAGCCTTTACCTTCTCATCTTCATTATGCTTATTTGGGTAGTTCTGAAACGTTACCTGTTATTATTTCGGCTGACTTGTCTGAATTGCAGAAGGAGAAATTGTTAAGAGTACTACGTGAGCATAAAAGAGCAATTGGGTGGACAATGGCTGACATAAGAGGTATTAGTCCAACTTTTTGCATGCACAAAATTCTCATGGAGGAAGGGCACAAGCCAAGCATAGAACAACAACGCCGCCTAAATCCGAACATGAAAGAGGTGGTAAGAAAAGAAGTGATTAAATGGCTTGATGCAGGTATTGTATTTCCAATATCTGATAGCAAATGGGTAAGTCCAGTCCAATGTGTTCCAAAGAAAGGAGGAATGACCGTAGTAACAAATGAAAATAATGATTTGATTCCCATTAGAACTGTTACTGGGTGGAGGATTTGCATAGATTATAGAAAATTGAATAATGCCACCCGGAAAAACCATTTTCCCCTTCCCTTCATTGACCAAATGCTTGATAGATTAGTCAGGCAGGAATATTACCGTTTTTTGGATGGCTACTCGGGATATAATCAAATTGTTATAGCCCTAGAAGACCAAGAAAAGACCATATTTACATGCCCCTATGGGACATATGCATTTAAAATAATGTCATTTGGTCTTTGCAATGCACCTGCGACTTTTCAAAGGTGTATGATGGCTATTTTCACTGATATGGTTGAAAGATTTGTGGAAGTATTTATGGATAATTTTTCTGTATTTGGATGTTCTTTTGATGAATGTTTAATGAATCTTGATAAGGTCCTTGCTAGGTGTGAAGAAAAACATTTGGTACTAAATTGGGAAAAATGCCATTTCGTGGTACGTGAAGGCATAGTCTTAGGGCATAAAGTGTCCAAGAATGGATTGCAGGTGGATAAAGCAAAGGTTGAAGTAATCGAAAAATTACCTCCACCAACATCCGTTAGAGGCATTCGCAGTTTCTTAGGCCATGCGGGCTTTTACCGTCGTTTCATCAAGGACTTTTCAAAAATCTCATCTTCTTTGTGCAGGCTTCTTGAGAAAGATACATCTTTCAAGTTTGATGATGCTTGTCTGAAAGCATTTGATGAGCTGAAACGAAGATTAGTTACTGTACCGATTATCATTTCTCCAGATTGGAAACTTCCATTTGAATTGATGTGTGATGCAAGTGATATAGCCATTGGAGCTGTTTAGGGGCAGTGGAGGGAGAAAACATTTTCTTCCATTCACTATGCGAGTAGAACTCTTAATTCATCTCAAATGAATTACACTGTTACTGAAAAAGAGTTGCTCGCAGTAGTATGGGCATTTGATAAATTTAGATCATATCTAGTGGGGATAAAAGTCATAGTTTAGACAGATCACTCCGCTATAAGGTATTTATTTGCAAAGAAAGATGTCAAGCCAAGGTTAATTCGATGAGTTCTTCTTTTGCAGTAATTTGATTTGGAGATTCGAGATCAAAAGGGAACAAAGAATCATGTTGCAGATCATTTATCTAGGCTGGAAAATAGAGGCCATGTCACTGAAGGAGAATCAATCAAAGAAACATTCCCTGACGAACATTTGCTAGCTATCACTTCGGATGTAACCCCGTGGTATGCTGATTATGTGAATTTCATTGCAAGTGGGGTGACTCCATCAGAATTCACAGCTGACCATAGAAAAAAGGTTCTTACATGATGTGCGATTCTACATGTGGGACGAGCCTTTTCTATATAAGCAATGCGCAGATCAATTGGTAAGAAGGTGTGTCCCTGAGGAGGAGATGAATGCAATATTGCATGACTGTCATTCTTCTCTTTATGGAGGTCATCATGGGGGAGACAGAACTGCACAAAAGGTTTTGCAATCAGGTTTTTACTGGCCAAAATTATTTAAAGATGCACATGCTTTTGTTAAAAATTGTGACAGGTGCCAAAGAACCGGAACGATCACGAAGAAGCACGAGATGCCTTTACAAAATATTTTGGCAGTAGAACTCTTTGATGTCTGGGGAATAGATTTCATTGGACAATTTCCATATTCTAATGGGCACAAATATATTTTGGTTGCAGTTGATTATGTGTCTAAGTGGGTTGAGGCCATTGCTCTTCCTACTAATGATGCGAAGGTAGTGGTAAGTTTCGTAAAGAAGCACATTTTCACACGCTTTGGAACTCCAAGAGTGTTGATAAGTGATGGAGGAACACACTTTTGCAACAAATTGTTGAAAAATGTCCTAGCAAAATATGGTGTGAGATACAAGGTTGCTACTGCATATCACCCTCAAACGAGTGGTCAAGTTGAAGTGTCAAACAGGGAGGTAAAACAGATTTTGGAAAAAACTGTGAGCGCAAATAGGAAGGACTGGTCCGGTAAGTTAGAAGATGCATTGTGGGCTTACCGAACTGCATACAAGACTCCAATAGGTACTTCTCCATACAGATTGGTTTATGGAAAGGCATGTCATTTGCATGTTGAGCTAGAACACAAAGCTTATTGGCCAATCAAAAAGCTAAATATGGATATGAACTTAGCCGGTGAAAAAAGACTGCTACAACTCAATGAACTTAATGAGTTTCGGTTGCATGCTTATGAAAATTCCAAGTTATATAAAAAAGAACCAAGAGGTGGCATGATAAGCACATCCAACATCGTGAGTTTGTGCCGGGTCAAGAAGTTCTTCTGTTTAATTCAAGGTTAAAGCTTTTTCCAGGAAAGCTTAAGTCTCGTTGGGCAGGCCCTTTCGTTGTAGTAAGCGTGACTCCTCATGGAACAGTTGAATTACGAGACACAAATTCAAGTGGTACTTTCTTGGTAAATGGGCAACGAATTAAACATTATTGGGGTGGTGACATTCAACGTCACAAAACCTCAGTAGATTTAATTGATGTATAATACAATATGGTGTCGTGCCGTGACGTAAAATAAGGCGCTGGTTGGGAGGCAACCCAACGATCATGGTATTTTTGATTATGATGTTTATTGTGTACTAATAAGTACAGGTGAACGAGGGCTGATGCTAAGGTACATTTGACCGCGCTACTTTGGGGTGCTCTCTGTCTTGGCCGCGCACCTGACTAGCGCGGACGCTCATTTGACCGCGCTAGTTCAGTGAAATTTTTTGTTTTTTTTAAAGTTTCTTTTTGTTTTTGTTTTTGTTTTAATTTGTTAATTAAATTACTATCCTACCCCCCTAATTACCCTTATCTGAACGCCCCTCTCCCCAAAAACCCCCATTCCAACAAATTATCTCTCTCTCTAACCCAATTTCCCCTCTTCAAAACCCTTCTCTTCTCCAAACCTTTCTTCCACCATTCATCTTCTTCTCCCAAACAATCCCCATCAAATCTTCTTCTCTATCTTCACATTTATCTTCTTCACCATTCTCTTCCAACAAAGGTATGAATTCTTGTTTTGTTTTCTTTTATTTTTCTATTTTTATTTTTATTTTTTTTTCAGATTTTTGTTTATATGCAAATAAAGTAGTTATAGTTATTAAAGTTGGTTTCTAAGAATGGTGTTAATATTATAAGTTGAAATGTTAGTAAGAAATTAGTTTTAAGTTCTAAGTTCTTCTCTTCTTTTATTTTTCTTGTTATTTTTCAGATTTTGTTTTTATGTTTTAAGTAAATATAATGATAGTATTGATGGGTATTGTGTAATAATAGTGAACTATTCTCGTATAGTTCTTTTATACAGAGAATAATGTTAGTGATAATTTATTTTTATTTTTATTGCTATTTTTCGAATTTCTGTTGAAGTGTTTATATATATGTTGTGTTAATTGTATGTATAAATTAGTGAAATACTTGAGGGTATTGTTGGTTGATGAGTGTGGGGTGGAGAACCACTTGATTGGTGATGTTTTATGGGTGAATAAGGGTGATTATTATTCTAACAAGTGTAAAAGGGGTTATGATAATACAATGCATGCAATGTGTTTGTGAAAAAGTCCCCATGAATAAGAAAATGTAGTTTGTGACCAATGATGAGTGTGAAGTCTAAGTAACCCCATTGAGCCGCGAATTTTGGATTGGGCTATGTTAATATGTTATTGTCTTGCATGTATAATGACTAACTCCAGAAAAAGACGTACCACAGGTCCTTCCTCAAGCAACCAAGCAGGCAGAGCTAGGTCACGAGAGGCAGCAATTGCACGCCCATTTGATAATACAAGGTTTGTTTCGGCCAAAGCTCAGGACCGATTTGTAGAAAAAGCTGAAAAGAAACCAATTTCTAAAAGAGGTGTTGACATAAGAAAACTTCAGCGGTTGTGCCCTCATATGCACGATGAGTTGCTGAGAAGGGGCTTACACACATTCGTCAACAAACCAGGTGAGGCAAATCTCATGGTTGTAAGAGAATTTTATGCCAATGCTCCAGAGCATACAAATGGAATAGTCAGAGTGCGCCAAAGAGCAGTGAATGCTTCACTTGAGGCAATTCGTACTGCTTATCAGCTGCCTGCACGTCCAGAGGGGCATAATGACTTCTACAACTATGGTAAGGCACCCACATACGAAATTGGGAAAGATTCTTTGAGACCATTTTGGCACCTGGCAAGGAAATTTCCTGGATGACTTATGGGCAGAAATTTCATTCTAATGCACTCACATTTGAAGCAAAGTGCTGGTTGCATCTCATATGCGCCCGATTGATCCCATCACACAATAAAACGGAGGTCAATGGACCCCGAGCTTGTCTTGTCTGGTGTTTTGTTAATGGCCACGACTTTGACGTAGCTAAAATCATGTATGATGAGATGTTCACTCGCTGCAAAATCAAGAGGTATGGGTTCTTCTTTCCTTCACTAGTTACTCAATATGCAGGGCTGCTAGTGTACCAGAATATCAACCTGCTGATGGGTTGGTTGAAAAGGAAAGCAAGTTCTGAGCTGATAAAGTGATAACGGGGAAAGAGCCGGAGGTAGTAGAGGTGGTAGAATCAAGCAGCTCTGATGATGATGACGATGATGATGAGGAGGAGGAAAATGAGGCAATGAATGTTGAAAGTAAGGCGCATCTAGAAGCACCCAGTGCATCAGCTGCAAGACTGTCATCAGCTGCAAGACTGTCATCAGCTGCAAGACTGTCATCAGCTGCGAGACTGTCAAGATCAGCATCACAAGCAGCACCAGCAAGAACATTATCACGAGCAACTTCATCTTCCCGATCTACCAGATTGCCTCGTCAAAACACATTGGAAAAAGAGGTGGAGGATCCTAACATTTTCCGTGTGGAGGAGATAGCTAACCGACAAGTCAAGTCGGAGAAAATATTTATGGGTTGGCTCAGAGCATTGGGGTGTGCATGTAATGTGAATCCTAACATTATCTTAGATCAGGAATGAAGTTTTGGGGAAGTATCTTTGCCTCTTTTCTTTTTAGAAATGAAAGTCATGGGGACATGCCTAACGTTTAAGTGTGGGGTGGAAGGATGGTAGTAATTATTATGGATTTTTAGGTTGTTTTAATTGTTTTGGATTGTTGGAATGTTTTGGTGGTGTGGTACAATATATATTGTTTTGGGATTGCGTGATTATTTCACTTTTGTTTTTAAATGTTTTGGTGATTTAGTATTGTTGGAGTAATTGTTCTTAAAACATATTTTTTTTAGTAGTAATATTGGCGCGTCCCGATGACGGATTCTTTTGGATAGGAGTTCTTGAGGGACTGAGCTTATTGAAAACAACAAAAAGATTTTTGTTTTTATTTTTGGTATTTTTAGGTAGTATAACAAATCTCCCTTGGTTTTTCTTTAAACCACGGTTCTTTTCCAAGGGTTTATTTTTAACCGGGCATATGTAGTTTTTCAGTGAGCATATATAGAAGAGAACTCATAGCGTTGACACACCTGAACACAGTAGAACTTAGAGTGTAACGCTTAGTCTTAATTGTTGAATCTCACCGAAAGTGCCTTAAATTGTATGTTTGTACTAAATTAAATGCTTGTAATGGAGTATCTTGATGAGCTGATCTGGAATGAGTCATATGCCATGTGTGGTGAGTATTTGTGTAGTCCATGCATTGTATTTGTGTCTAGAACTTGCCCGGTATGTGAATTAAAGTGAAATATTAGGTGAAGCTCGATTTGAAAAATGATGTTAGGCTTTCTTTGACCTTTTTGAGCTTAATTGCTTATCACAAATAAAATTTGTCCCTAGTTAACCCTTTTGAGCCTTTAGACTTTTGTTTGGCACCCGCATTACAAGCCTATACACTTTTGTTCTTAATTGACAGTGTTTTGATCCTTTTACCTCTTAAAGCACTTTAATTGTGAGAAGAACGCTAAAAGAAGTAAGAAGGAAATAAGTGTGGGGTGGCTTTTGAGTGGAACCAATAAAAGGATGAAAGGTGCACTTATGTTGTAAATGAATACACCACTAGCAGAAATTGAGTGACAAGAAAAATTACATTGTGTTTTGCTCTAGTTAGTGGGAATGAATTAATAGAGTGCTTAAAGAAGAAGGGCGTATTTGTGGGATGACATTGTGTATAAATGAGAAGTAGGTTGAAGAATTTATGCTGAAAAATTGCTTGTGTGATGTGTTAAAGTGCTTAGGGGTTGAGTCACTATTCCTAAATACATCTTACCCGTCCCTTAGCTCTCACTACAACCATGAAACAGTCCTAATTGATTTTGGATTGAGCTAGCCTACATTAGTAGAGATTTACATTAAGGGTAAGCTTATGGTACCAATTGCATGCATGTGACTTTTATTGTGAGAGTGAGTGCTTTAATTGATTATTATAAGTATATGACTGGAATGTGCGGAGTAATTACCAAATATTTCTTATCGGCATGATGGTGAGGGCATATGACTTGTGACAGAAAAGAAAATCTTGACTTCTGTGAAGAGCAAGTTGAGGAAGTTTGAATATGCATGGCACTTGAGATTCAACTTTAAAGCTAGGATTGTTCACTGCTAGGAGCAACATATGTACATTGTTCTCGGTGTAATGCGTCAGGGGAAATAGTTGAGTGAAGGGATCTTTAGAGATAGTTCTAATATAATAGTTTGATTGCTCGAGGACTAGCAACGGATTAAGTGTGGGGTATTGATAATAAGCGAAATCCGGGTGATTTAGCTATTGTTTATGCTTCTGCTTGATGATATTCCAATGATATATTGTGATTAATTGATGAATTATGGGCTTTAATAGTGAATTGTATACATTTCAGGTAAAGAAGCATATATTACGTAAATCAAATATGATTGGAACCATTTTGGAGCAATAAATAAAAAAAACCTCGAAATTAATTATGGTTTAAGAACAAGAAAAGAATCAAGAATATGGGACAACTGGACTAGCGCGGTCAGGTGCGCGGCCAGATGCGCGGCCGCGCTAGTCTAGATTTCGGGAAAGGTTGTTTAAAGGGGTAAAATTGGAATTTCTTCTTAATCCCACTCAATTTACATAAAGCAAGAACTCCGTTATTGGAGTTAAGCAGATTGAGATTGGAAGATCTGATTTTTAGAGAGAGAAGGAGGAGGAAACTCATCTTCAACTATCAAAAATCAATAGGAACATCAACTTGGAGCAAAGATTGAAAGAGTTTTTCTAAACCTTCTCCTAGTATTTACGTATATTATGTTTAAAGATTTTTATTGTTGTTATTTGTATAATTATGAGTAGCTAAAAACTCAAATATTCTTGGGTCATGGATGTTAGATAATTATGTTATTTGAAGCTTAGATTGAAGATCTTGAATCTATCGCTATGGGTTATTTATTTGATTCTGCTTCTAACTATTTTACTGCGTAGCTAACAGTGAAATATTATTTACGAATCTTGAGTTAAACTTGAAAAGGGAAATTCTTGATTGCATATATAATCAAATAGAGCAAGATCCGAATCCTGGGAAGATAGACATATACTTAATTGCCTTGTTTGGTTGAAAAAAATAGGAGTTGTAAATGCATTCTTGTTAATATTAATACCATAGACATATAGGTATTAGTTTAACTTGAATAGATGCATAAGAACTCGAAAGATTCTTATGAATATTATTAACCCTATAATCAATAACCCGGATAATTCAATTAATTAATCTAAAGCTAAAATAGTAGCATAATTTCTAGCAAGTCCATGACCCGGGAATATATTTATCCAAATTGTTATAAACATATTGTGAAATTGGTGTAGTAATTTTGTGTTGAATTATTGTGCAATTATTAAGTACGTTGTAAATTGGTTCTTTATATATTTTGTGATAATTTAACTTGAATTGATAATTGTTTGAGTCTACATCAGTCGATAAGTTGATCACAATTCCTCGTGGGAACGATACTCTACTTACTACTATATTACTTGTCGATCGCGTGCACTTGCGTGAGTGTTTTGGTCGCAACACATGCCTAACGTAAAGCCATCTCAGAATGCTGAAACTAACCAGAACAACTCATACTTTTCCCTCAATGCTCTAATCTCACAAAGTAATCATATAATTTCTGATGTCTTGAATCCTGATAGCCAGCAGGTTATGAGAAGTATTTGTCATGACATGGAGCCATTTTCTTATGAAGAAGCAGCTAGTAATCCTGCCTGGAAATAGGCCATGGAGTTTGAGGCACTTCATGCCAATAATACTTGGGACTTGGTTCCATTACCTATTGGAAAACAAGCCATAGGCTGCAGATGGGTGTATAAGATTAGACATAAAGCACATGGAAGTATAGAGATATATAAAGCAGGCTAGTTGTAAAAGGATATACACAAAATGCAGGTATAGACTAAACACAGAATTTCTCTCTAGTTGTAAAAATGACTACAGTTAGGGCCTTAATTGCCACTACTGCTAAGAAGCACTGGGAGATCTTTCAATTAGATGTAAATAATGTATTCCTCCATGGGTATCTACATGAGAAAGTCTATATGAAATTGCCATAAGGTCATGTAGTGTCCTCCCAGGGTTGGTTTGCAAGCTGAACAAGTCAATTTATGGCCTAAAGAAGGCCAATAGACAATGGTATGCTAAGTTAACTGAAGCATTATGCTCAAATGGCTACAACCACTCCATGTATAACTATTATTTATTCTACAAGAAGACTGGCAATTGTATAGTTTTTGTGGGGGTTTATGTAGATGTTGTTTTTCTCACAGGAATGTTCTTGATGAGATTCAGATGCTTAAAACCTTTTTGCATGAGCAATTCAAAATCAAAGACTTAGGGAGACTACACTATTTCTTGGGACTTGAAGTGATCTATAGAAATGATGGGATTTTTATTTCTCAAAGAAAATTTGTTCTTGATCTCCTCGAAGAGTATGACTGTTTTCAATACACTAGTCTCTCCTCTCCTCTTTGATCCTTTAATTAAATTGAAAGCTAGGGAAGGAGTGTCCCCGTCTGATCCTAACTTTTACAGAAAGTTGGTTGGGAAGTTAAACTTTCTAACCAACACTAGATTGGACATAGCTCATGGAGTAAAACACTTGAGTCAACACATGCAAGATCCTAGAGAGCCTCATCTTCAAGCAGCTTATCACATACTCAGATATTTGATTAGAGATCCCACCTTAGGAATCTTTATGTCCAATGACACTGACTTCTCAATTAGTGCTTATTGTGACTCTGATTGGGTTGCTTGCCTTGATCCTAGGAAGTCAGTTTCAAGCTACAACTACATTGTTCTATTGGGCAATAGTCCCATTAGATGGAAATCTAAGAAGCAAGAGACTATTTCCTTTCTTTAACAGAGGCAGAATATAAGTCTATCGGGAAGGTAGTTGGTGAATTTGTCTAGTTGCATAGAGTGCTTACAGAGTTGACTATTCCCTCTACCTTTCCCATTCCAGTATTTTGTGACAACCAGTCTTCTCTCCGTATAACTATAAATCCTATGTTCCATGAGCGGACTAAGAATATTGAAGTTGATTGTCATTTTGTAAGAACTAAGCTACAAGAAGGCCTTATTTCACTCCATCATGTTGGGGCTGGTGATCAACTAGCTGATATCTTCACCATATCCCAGGAGGGGGTATTGAGAATATATGTATATGTAATTATTTAGTTAGTTGGCATTGAGAATGTGATGACCCGGCCAGTCATCTCATGAGTTACCGCTCCATTTTCCCCATTTCTATTTCTTTATGCTTTGTTTATCCGTGTTATATCGTATCAGGTTGGTTGGATCGAGTTCGGAAAGGATTTGGTAAGGTTTGAGACACTTAGTCTCTTTAGAGTGAGTTTAGGTTGAAAAAATTAATCGGATATTGACTTATATGTTAGAGGGCTCAGATGTGAGTTTTTATTATTCGGTTAGCTTCGGGAGGTGATTTGTGACTTAAGAGCGTGATCAGAATGAGTTTTGGAGGTTCGGAGTAGATTTAGGTTTGAATTGGAAAAGTTGATATTTTGGCGATTTCCGGTTGATAGGCGAGCCTTTGATATAGGGGTCAGAATGGAATTCTAAGAGTTGCAGTAGTTCCGTTGTGTCATTTGGGATGTGTGTGCAACATTTTGGGTCATTCGAACGTGGTTTGGTTGGGTTTTTGATCAAAAGCGAAATTCAGAAGATTTTAGAAAGTTTGGCTTGAATCCGATGTGTTTTGGTCGATTTGATGTTATTTGAGGTGTTTTGAAGATTGGTGCAAGTTTGAATAAGGTATTAGGATATGTTCGTGCTTTTGGTTGAGGTCCCAGGGGCCTCGGGGTGATTTCGGATGGTTAACGGAGAAATTTGGAATTTGTTGCAGCTGCTAAAATTGCTGCTTCTGGTATTTTCGCACCTGCGGATTGGGGACCGCATGTGCGGAAGGTCGGCCACAAAAGCGGATTTTGGAGAAGTCGTCAGGAACCGCAGAAGTGGTTGGAATACAGCATCTACGATGGCGCAAATGCGGAAAGTTAATTTTAAGTGAGGGCCGTAGATGCAGTGGTTTTGACTGCAAAAGCGGAAATGTAGACGCAGATGCGAAAATGTCGGGGCAGAAGGTATAAATTGTGGCTTTCACGAATTTTGAGCTATTTCACCATTTTAACCTCGGCTTTGAAGCTTTTTGGACGATTTCAAAGAGGGATTTCAAGGGAACTTCATTAGGGTAAGGAATTGGACCTAAAACTTGTTCCTATGCTATTATTACATGGATTAGAGCTAGAAATCATGGAAATTTAGGGTGAAAATTGGGGAAACGAGGGTTTGAAAACTTAGGCCTTTAATTGAGGATTTGAAGGACCATTTGGGGTCATATTTCAAAACTTTTGATATGTATGAACTCGTGGGGAGATAAGGAACCTATTGATGTAAAAATTATTGAATTCTGAGACGTGGGCCCGGGGTCGGGTTTTGGTAATTTCAGAATTTGTGTCGTATTTTGATTATTTTTGCTTGGGCTGTGTTCCCTTAGCATATTTTGACATCCTCGTTCTGATTTTGGATAGATTCAACGTGAGTGGAGGCCGATTCGAGGGGAAAAGGCATCACGAGCTAGAGATTTGACCGGTTTAAGGTGAGTAATGATTGAAAATGATGTTCTGAGGGTTTGAAACCCCGGATTGCACATCGTAGTGCTATATTGAGGTGAGGCACACACTTGATGACGAGCGTGTGGTCGTGCACTGTTGGGGATTGTGACTTATTCCGTCTCAAATGACTATTTTACCACGTATTTGACTAAAACCTATTTGCTATCATCATGATTTGGGCTGAATGCCATATTTGGGCCTTGTGCCAACTATTTGAATCCTTCGGGGATTTTTACTGGTATTTCCTCACTGTTTTGACTTTATACTTGAACTCAGTCATGTTATATTTCACTGTTTTTCATACTCAACCATGTTTACTTCGTTTTAACACGTACATGATCTTTTAACTGATATTTTGGGCTGAGAAACATGTTTTACTACTACCCGAGTGGCTTGTGAGGATTTTTGACTGAGTAAGGCCGAGGGTCTATGTTGTGAGGAAACATTTGATACTGATTTTGAGGCCGAGGGCCTGAGATATGTACGCCACGAGGTGGCTTGATTGATATGAGGCCGAGGGCCCAGTGATGACGCCACGAGGTGGGTTGATATTGTACTTGGGCCGTAAAGGGCCCCTCTAGGAGTCTGTATACCCCCAGTGAGCGCGGGTACCCATTGTGATGTAAGATTGAGCCCGAGGGGCTGGTATTGTTTTATGTGATTGCCCGAGGGGCTGGTACTGTTCTGAGATGTTACCCGAGGGGCGGATTTGTTGATACTATGCCCGAGGGGTGAGCCTTTATGTGTTTACTTTTTATAATTGACTGTCAATTACCTGCTTAATTATTGAAAAAGGCTTTTCATGAAACTACATTTGAGTTAAAGGTTTTTACCTATATTTCACTGATTTACTGGTTTTAAATGGTTTTACTGCTTCATTATAGAATGTTTTGTGCCTTACGTGATTTCTTGCTTTCAGTCATTATTTACATTTGTTACTCACTGAGTTGGAGTACTCACTTTACTCCCTGCACCCTTGTGTGCAGATTCAGGCGTTGCTGATCCTGCCAGTGCAAGTTGAGAGCTCCCGGCAGACATTCGGAGTTCATGAGGTAGCTATTTGACGTCCGCAGACCCGTGTTTCTACCTCTTTATCATTTCTATTTCTGATCAAACAATTGTAATAGTTTATAGACTTATCGGATTTGTAGTAGGATTTATAGATGCTCATGACTAGTGACACCACAGTATCGGGCTGTGTTGGGTTGTTCTTCTGCGTATTTATGATATTATCAGCTACTTTGGATTATTTTATAATGTTTAGACTGTTTGTTAATGCTTAATTGTTAAAAATTGGAAAATGGGAAGTGTCGGCTGGCCTTGTCTTCACTAGAGGCGCCATCACGACCGGGTTCGGGTTTGGGGTCGTGACAGAGAATATATGTATATGTAATTATTCAGTTAGTTGACATTATAGCGTTGAGAAGGCAGGTAGTTAACACTGTAGTTTAGCTGCCATTAGTTAGTTATACTGTAGCTTAATTGTCATTTTCAATTGGCTAGTTAGTTGTGATTTCTGTATATAACTGATGCATTACAACAAAATGAGATTTGAGTTTTCATTCCTCAAAATCAAAACTCTAACTCTGCTTTCTCCTTTCTTCTTCTTTCAATCGATTCTCCATAAGCTTCCAGTTTTCCTCCATTGAAGTTAAATTGGAGATTCTTTAGAGCTCAACGATACACATAGTTTCAATCGATGCGTCCGAGTGGCGTAACACCCCAAACTTTTACATTGATCCTCCCCTAGTTAAGGTAACTCATCCATATTGAGTACATCCTATATATGTATTGTAAATCTTTATTGAATTTGAGATTGGGTCTATCATGTTCGAAACATGGGGAGTACGGGTACATACCATGCTCTCAACTCAAAATATTTGCATTCTCTGTCTGGTTTTAAACAAAGTTATATACATCGATCCATAACTATGCATTAATCCCGAACTAATTTGTCAATTTGTTCTACCGGAAAAAAAAAAGAAATTCATTTCTATTTTTATTGTGGCTATTACCTTTTTTGGTAATAACTTTCTTTTGTATTAATCACCAAAGAAGACATAGCCAAGCTAACTGAGCTGATCATCTCAAGATTAAAAAGCAAAAAAAAGCATACCTATTTACAGATGACACTAAAGAATCTACGTTGTTCCTAGGTAAAATTGTTGCATACAGCTTTTAGCTCGAGTAGCTACTCTAACATTGCAAATCTATGATATTTCCTGCACAAAAACATCACTGCCTTAATACCTTTATTCAAGTATACGTGTGTTTCTTTCAATCCATATTTCATGTGAGATCTTAGCATATAGCATTTTCAAGATGTTGGCCTTCTTAGACTTCCCTTTTCCTTGGTTGATGATCCACTGAAGGTGTTGGTTCTAGCAGGTGGTAGACATATGTGAACTTTGAACCCAATTCATGATTTTCTCCCATAATTTTGTAGTGTATGGGCATTTAACATAGAGGTTCTCCTTTGATTCACCCTGACCTTTACACATAACACATTGAGGGGTGACAGTTAACCCCCAGCTGGCTAGCCTATCTTTAGTTAGCAATCGTCCATGAAGCAACAACCACATAGTGAAGACTGCTTTGGCCTAGCAGTATTGTGGAAGACTAGGCATTTCCAACTAACTCTTGGTAGGTCTCTTAGAAGCTATAGGTATATTTGTCTAATAATGCTCTTGCTAGATCATTTATGTTCTGTGCCTGCAGTATAGTTATTATAAATCCAATTATTCTCTTCACCATCCAACTGGCTTGTTGTGGTATTGGCATATCTTGTAACTGTTGTTTGATATAATATGCATTGATCCATCTTATCCATTGTTTGTCTTGTTTATGTGCTAAGTCCCAGCAGGTTTTGGCAATTGTTGCTTTTTTCCACAAAGGAAGATTGATGAGATTAAGTCCACTAGCTGACTTGGGAGCACATATCTTTTCCCATGCTGCTAAGGCCTTCCTGGTTATTGTGTTAGTTCCAGACCAGGTGTAACTTCTACAGAGTGCCTCTATCATTTTCAATACCTTAGCAGGTAAGATAAACAATTGAGCCCAGTAAGCTTGGATACTAAAAATTACAGACTAAACCAGTTGCACACGACCAGCATAAGATAGTTTTTTAGCAGTCCAAGAAGAAATCTTAGTTGTGATCTTTTCAATCAAATGTTGCTACTGTATGAGAGCTATTTTCTTTGTAGACAAAAGAATTCCTAGGTACTTGAAAGGTAAGGATCCATTTTCAAATCCCAGGTGAGCCAATATCTGTTCCTTCACATCTTGCTTCACCCCACAAAATACACTGCACTTTTTCCCATATTAGCCTGCAAACCTGATGCTTGAGAGAACTGAGAGAAGCAGTTATATACTATGGCACTGAGGACACGTTATCCTTAGCAATAACAATAAATCATCAGCAAAACTCATATGAGTTATGTCCATCTTCCTACATCTGGGGTGATATTGGAAGTTAGGCTCCTTCTTAAGCTCATGTAGAGATCTACTCAAGTACTTCATCACTATTGCAAAAAGGAAAGGGGAGATAGGATCTACTTGTCGAAGACTTTTGGCAGCATTGAAAGGTTCTGTGGTTTCTCTATTCACAAGGATGGTATAGTTGACTGTCTTAATGCACTCTATTATCCACCTGATAAATCTATCAAGAAATTTAAGCTCCTCCATCACCTGTTGTAAGAAGATCCATTCTACTGAGTCATAAGATTTTTGGAGATCAATCTTTATCATACGTCTGGGCTGTAGTGTAAGATTTGACTAGATCATGAGCTAGGATGACATTGTCAGCAATCTTTCTGCCAGAAATGAAGCTTGTTTGAGCTTCACAAATGATGTAAGGCATGACTTTCTGCAATTTGGAAGCCAAGATCTTAGAGATCATCTTTTATAGGATTGAACAACATGCTATTGGTCTGTACTCTTTGATTGTGGTAGGTTTAGTCACTTTAGGAACTAATGTAACAGTGGTGCAGTTTATAGCCTTATAGATCTTTCCAGTTGAGAAGAACTCTTTTACAACATCTATGATCTGAATGTTGATAATAGATCTTTCCAGTTGAGAAGAACTCTTTTACAGCATGTATGATTTGAATGTTGATAATGTCCCATGCTTTTTTGAAGAAAACTGCATTAAAGCCATCAATACCTGGAGCTTTATCATCACCAATTGCTTTAAGGCTCTCAACAATGTCTTGATTAGTTACTTCTGCACAAAGATCAACTCTTTGTTGATGAGATAGTGTAGGACCATTCTTCATGTACATTCTGTTGATGGCAAGCAAGGAAGTGGCAACTGGTCCCATTAGGCTTTTATAGAAATCAACAATCTCTCTTTTGATAGCATCAGGATCAGTCAACTTGTCTCCTAGTAAAGTTGTAATTTCTATGATTTTCTTCTTTTGAGTTCTATCCTTCATTATTGTTGTGAAGTACTTAGAATTCGAATCTCCAAGTTATATCCATCTTGCTCTGGCTTTCTGTTGCAAAATACTCTCTTCAATTAAAGACCACATCTCAAGATTCAGTAGTGTTTTCTTCTCCATATCTAGTAAAGCATCAGTGCAATCTTGTGAGATTTTCTCTTGGATATCCCTCATTTCTATTCTAGCCTTCTCAATTTTTTGAGTGATGCCCCTGAATTCCTTAGAGTTTAAAGAAATATCGAGCAGCATAGAAGCCCTGACTTCAAGCTTAGGTTTTTTTTAAAAGGGAATTAAGGCAACTTTTAGGTGCAGGGAAAGAAAAAGGCTAGCGTCCTATTCCTTAAGGAGTGATCTGGAATTATGCCACGTGGCAATACCCGCCAAAAGAAAGGGGGCCTTTCGTACGAATTGGAGTACAAAGATAATTATTCAGCACACTAAAATCTAGTGGATAGGATTCCAATCAGGTTTCAGGTCTTTCAATCTTGCCCAAACTGATTTCAAAGTATCTTGTGTACTATGTGAATTCCACATGCTAGCAACTATTTGAGAAAAGTCTTCATGTACTTCCCATATGTTAAAAAATCTTAAAGGCACTCTACCTTTCCATGTGGAAGATGTCGGGGTTAATAACATAGGAGCATGGTCTGAAATTTAAGGCAATCCGTAATTTATTTTTACATGAGCCCAAGACATCATCCATTCATAATTGTCAAATACTCTATACTATTGACCTTACCTGCTCCAGGCAACTTATTAGACCATGTATAGTATTCATCCTTCCAAGGTAGTTTTGTCAATATAGTGTGTTGAAGGCAGGCAGCAAAGTCTTGTATTGTTTAGTAGCTTACTAGGATACAAGACAGTCTGTCATTGGGGTATAGTACTGAATTAGAATCTCCAGCTATCATCCATAGTACTTCTATACTCAGTGATAGTTGTTGTAAGTTATCCCAGAGGGCTCTTCTTTGTTTCAGCCCATTATGGCCATACACTACTGTGAGTAAGCAATCAATATCATCTCTTCTACTTTTTACCTGATAATGTATCATTTGAGCATCATCTTTAATACCATTAATAATCAAGTTATTGGTATCTCATAATATCCAAATCCTTCCATTCATGGCATCCCTGCAGTTTGTTAGTACATTCCATCCAGATGCAATAGCTTTTGCAATCCTTTAAGCATTCCCTTTCTTCACTTTAGTTTCTATAAGTCCTACTAGCTTGATTCTATTTCCCCTAATATACTCTCTAACCTCCTTTTGTTTATACATTTTATTTACACCCCTTATGTTCCAGAACAACCACTTCATCATTGTTGTATGATATTTCTACCTCTATCCCTAGGTGGAATGTGCTCCTCATGTCTACTTATTGATACAACTTCAAATCTATTCTTCACTGGGATGGGAGTTAAAGGTGGGAAGTTGGTGAAGTTAATTTCAGGACGTTGCACTCCTTTGCCTCTGTCATCCTGCTTCTCCTTTGCAGTTATAAGTATCATGTTGTGTTGGTCATTAGTCCCTTTAGGATCATGCAACTTTGTTGTTCCTCTTTGATCAGCAACTTCCACTTTGTTGCCTTCTTGTTGTTGTTCCTCAGATGAAGTTGCATTCTGAGATTCAGTTGCATTAACTATAGGCCCATTGGTTCTCCATTCTTGTGTGATAACTTTGTTACTCCTTGTTCTCCTTGTCTGATTGGGTTGGTGTATTACAGGTCGTGCCTGGTTAGTGCATTTGTGTCCCACAACCAAATATTTATCATAATAAGTAGGTTTCCCGTCATAGGTTACAGCTTGTAGAAACTTCTTTCCATAAGGGTCCATAACCATGATTTCAGTGGGTAATTATTTTGTAATATTAACTTCAATAAGCATTCGAGCATAGGATACTCAAGTCTGTTTAGTAGTACACTCATCAACAAAGACAGGAGTCCCAATTACACTGGCAATTCTGCTTAGAGGGCCAACTCCTCAGCACGACATAGGTAACTTAGGAAACTTTACCCACAGTGGCATAACACTAGGGAATTCTTTTGTGAAATCAAAATCAGGAGTCCATGGTTTTAGGATGATATGTTTATTAGCAATTGAGTAAGGGCGAGTTCATAATATCTCTCGAGCATCTGTTACAGATTGAAATCTAATGATATAATAGCTTTCATCATGGTAGAACAATTTAGGTTCAGGGACATGTGACCAATGCAAATTGATATATCGCTTCATTGCATTATACCCTGGTCCATCACCTATGATATATGTTATCAACGCAAATCTCCATTTGTTCTCTTCCTCTTCTACCTCTAAGTTATCCAATTGAACCATAGGTTGGCCATCAACAATTTGTGGTGGAATATAGGGTAGTGACATATCATTGGTGGCAAATCTATTCTTCTAAAACAGAGTTGTCCGTGGAGCTTTAGGTCTAGTAGCCTCATTTGTTATCGCCACCTCTTCCACTACTGATTTCTCCGATGGACCTTGGATACTTACTTGCTTTTGAGCTTGGTTGGAATTTGCTAATTGACCAATTGTCACTAGGGTACTTATATTTAGCCTCTTAGAGATACCAAAATTTGTCGATGAAGATCCAAATTCACATGCAACGCCTCCATTTGTTGCTGGATCTACAATTGAGACTGACGGCGGTGGAGTTGTTTCTTGCGTTGGTTTCTTCATTGGTGGTTGATTACAAGTTACCACCGAGCTTACAAAGGTAGCCAATGGTTTCTTCTTAGGTCGTCCACGTCCTCTGCCTCTCCTTTTCTCCATGGCTGACACAGGCGGCATAGGTTAATTAACGTGCGCCGAGAGCGTGAGGAAGGAGAGCTCCTGAGGCATTTTTACCATGTGACAAAAGAATTTTTTATTATTACCTTATTTGAATTTACGGAAAAGTTGCAAATCAGAAAAGATTCCTTTTTTTTGGTCGTCAAAAGAACTTATGTTAATTAAGTAGTAACATTATAAGGAGCTAGTAGAACACTATTACAAAAGGAGTTATCAAAATATTGACCCAGTGGATGGTCATTTGCCAAGGCTGACGGGTTGTAGAGCAAATCCATTGCATTGCATGGTTTGATAAAATGCCTGTAGACAGTCCCTTCTTGATCAGCTAATAGTTGAGGTAGCAAAAAGTCTGGTGGCTGAGTGAAGGTAGTTGTGATGTCCCGAGCTTGAGTAATTGAGCCTTGTTGAGCTAGATAATGTGTTGCGTAGTTTTGCTCTCTGTATGTGTGAGTGATGAGTGGATTACCCAGCTGTTGGAGTAAGTACCTGCATTCCATTAGAGAGGATGAATAGTGGAGATTATCATTATTAAGCATTGTTATTACCTCTGTAGAATCCACATTTACTTCCAGTGGTGTGAGTTGATGTTGTCGTGCAAGTTGTAAACCTTGTAGCAAGGCTTTTAATTCCATGCGGAATTGCCTGTTGAGGATAAACCCATGAATCCCATTAAACATTAACCTTCTGAATTCCTGAAAATACCCCCAAGACCATTGATAGTAGGGTTTGCTTTGGCCGCTCCGTCTGTGTTAAGCTTAATTGTGCCCACCACTGGGGGATGCCATTTAATATACATTGGAGTACCTATGTGTTTTGTCAGTTGATCTTTTGGGTTTTGATGAATAAGGTAGTGGAATTCCACTGTTTGGGAAATTAATTGCTTGGTAGAGGGTGGCGATTTGGTGTATTGGCGATTAAAAACATAGTGATTTCTTAACTTCCAGATGTGTCACACTATGTGAGGGATAAGAGTGACTGATGGTAAGTTATAAGGTAATTCTTTTGCATGTTGGATTATGTAGTGGATTGCTTGAATAGGTTTTAAGAGGTGAGTGTTGCAGTGTTGAATGTAAGGTTCTAATCCTAGTTGAGTTCACATGGCATTTGTGCGCGAGCAGTTGAATTCCTTAACTACAGTACTACTTTGAAGGAGAATTTCTTTCCAAAATTCTCTCCTCCTCCTGAAAAAGTCTTTATTTTTCACGTGCTTAATTATTTTATTATTAATGTCATCACGTTTTTCACGATTAGTATATTTCTTTACAACAACATAAAAAAAGGCCCTACCCCATGCACGTAAAAGGTAACACCGTCATAAAATTTTCCTAAATCTTAATCCAACAACCTTAATTAATCATAATTAGCGTTTCAATAAATATTCGTTTTTCTTCCTTCCCATAATATATATACACACACACCCTTTACGTCGCTAGCTCAAAACGCATCACATCACTTGTTTCCCTTCCTCCTTCCCTCTCCGGTGAGTAATTTTTGTCTCAGCCCCAAATAATTAAAACACTAATCTTTATAATTTCAGATAATCTATGATTTTCTTTAATTACATCTGATTTTTCAAGATTAAGCATATGTGATCATCTTTACGTGTCAGCATTGTGTTAATGCCATTATATAATGTGATTATAATGTTGGTAGAGCCTGTTATTGATTTCTTTCTTTGAAATCAATTTGGGTGCGAATACATTGTAAAAATTGTCGCTCTTTTATGTAGATTCATGGTAAAAGGAGCTTCTTCTTTTTTCAATTTGCTGTGGTAAATTGATTTATTGGAATGTAATTCTGTACTACCATTGATATAATTCTGTTCATAATTTTAATTTTTGATGATTTTTCTTTCTGGGTGAATAGGGTTAGTGAGAAGGAGTGGGGAAGATAATATTATCATACAGTTTAATGTGAAAACAAGATGGTAGGACCAAATTCAAATGGGAATTTAGAGGGGAAGAACAGTATGGAGAATGAGCTTCAGTTATTGCTACTAAGACAGCAACATAGCCGTAATTTTGGCGGCGTAAGGGAGAGTGGAGATTTGAACATAATTAATAGAAGTGGCAGTGCTCCACCTACTGTAGAAGGAGCATTGAGTTCAATTGGAGGTTTGTTTAGAAATCCCAATTTTCAACAGTTTAGTGATAATGGCAATAGTAGTAATGCAATCTTGACGGAAGATGAAATTCGATCACACCTGGCTTACTTATCGTATTATTATTCGCACGAGAACGTTAATCCAAGATTGCCCCCGCCATTGTTGTCTAGAGAGGATTGGAGAGTTGCTCGGAGGGTTCAAGCGGGTGGAAGTGTATTAGGTGGGGCTGAGGGATGGAGGAGAAAGAATTTGACGGATGAAGGTGGTAGTTCATCCTTGTTCACAATGCAGCCTGGTCGGGCAGAAGATGAATTGATAATGTTGAGGAATACTGCTAGCTTGACGGGAGAACTAAGCTCTGGATTTGGTGTTAGGAGAAAGAGTTTCGCAGACATAGTTCAGGTGACTTCTCTTGTCTTCTGCTGGATTATGTACTTCATCCCTGCCCTCTTTATCATTGCTCCGGTAGTCTATTTATGTTCATTCAAATGAATAATGTTGCTGATATTTTGCATCTCTTAATGTGTACTTGTGTTATATATTACTCCCTCCTCCCATGTGGCGGTGTTTAACTCGGAACAGAGTTTAAGAAAGTAAAGAAAACTTTTGAAACTTGTGTTCTAAAACAAACTATAGATATTTGTGTGGCTGTAAATCAATTCATTAAGGGTAAAGTAGAAATTCTAAAGATAAATTGTTTCTAAATAAGTAAAGCTGACATTCTTTCCGGGACTGACTAAAAAGGAAAAAGTGACACATAAATTGGGACTAAGGGAGCAATATTCTTTTTGCGTTTGCTTTGCTCAAGTGTAGTAGTCAAATAAAACTTCTTTTCATGAATAAGTATTCTTTAATTATCAGTTATAAAACACAGTGAATAGCATAAGATGATAGATGCCATTTTGAAATCGCAATGTCTCGGGAAATCTGTTTATATGCTGAAAAGCATTAAAAAGAAAGCGGTCCCAGTGTATGTATTTGGTGTGATGCAATTAACTAAACTAGGCACTTGTGATCATTGTATTCGAAGATATGAACATTCTTAAAAAGAGATATCAATCAAGAAAAGTTAAATGGACGCTATGAACATCCCTCTCTTGATATTTTCTGAAACTTCTAAACTAAAATGAGATTTTCGTTACTCAGGAAGGACTTGACCGAAGTGCATCCCCATCAAATCATCTAGCACATTCAGCAACCACAGAATCTACAGAGGCATCACATACTGTCAAAGCTCCCCCAGGCTTTTCTGGAGTTAAAAAAGTTCAGAATCCCAAGCCATGTAGCCCTAATTCTTTTGCACCTGCCATCGATCCATCTTTGAGAAGAAGTATTCCTAGCTCAAAGGGACTTAATGGTCTTTCATCTGGGATGAGTGCAGTTGCTAATGCTACTGTCTCTTTCTCCGGCTTAAAACTTCACTGTGATGATAACCTGCCGCTTCAAAGGAACGTACCAAACAGTCATAGTCAGAGTTTGCAGCAACAGTTAATTGAAAAGTCTGAAGCTGAAAAATTGGCTGCTATGACTAATTTTTCTGGTATTGCAAGGAATAAAAGAGTTGTAAATGACCTTGCTGCTTCTACCTTTGACCTTAATGCACATATGAATTCCCTTAGGGCGCCGCCTTCTAACATTCTTCAACCCCAGCTGAATTCTTCTGAGTTTGCAAGTCAAAAAGATTCTAAAGCCCTGCAGCAAGTTGATTGTACTGGATATGTACCTGGTGGATATGTGTATAAGCAGAAGATGGAGGCATTGAATAACAATCTAGGTAAGGATTTCAAATCAATTAATGGGTTGTTTTTTTTTAATCACTAGTGCTTTTCTTGCTCAAATTGTTCAAAATCTTTCAGGTTCTAGTTTAAATGGTGTCAGGGGGAATGGTCGGCATTCGAAGAGTGAAAGCAAGGATCTTGAAAAATTGTATCTTGAGACGTTGCTTGCCCAAGAGGAGCAACAGCTTCAATCATCCCTTCTATCAAATTATGGCTGCTTAAGTGATTGTTATTATGGGAATCATGCTTTTGGCACTGGTATACCATGTCAAGGGAATAAGATGGCAAATTCTTCACACTTGACAATTGGATCTAGAAGTCATATGTACCAGAATGCTCCGCTCAGCCAGATTCCTTCTGTCTTAAGTAATTCTATTGAGGAATCTGCTTTTTCATGGCATTCAAAGATTGTTGCTGACATGGATGGAAGGTTTGCACCGTCTCTACTCGACGATCTCAAGAAGAAGAATAGGTCCTTGGAACTTATGGATGTTGTTGATCATGTTGTAGAATTCAGGTTTGGCATAATCTCCGCATTCTAGGCACTCTATTGCTTGTCATTTGTATTCCTCTAAATTTATCTACTCCTCTTACTCAGCACTGATCAGCACGGGAGTCGATTTATTCAACAGAAGCTGGAAACTGCCAGTGTCGAAGAAAAGATGAAGATATTCCCGGAAATTATTTCTCATGCTCATAGTCTAATGACTGATGTCTTTGGCAATTATGTTATACAAAAGGTATGTAATGTCATAATCTTATAATGATCTAGATGAATGTTATTTTGATGATGAAATTGTTTGTTCATCATACAGTTTCTTGAGCATGGCACAGAGAGTCAAAGAAAGGAATTAGCAAGCCAACTTATTGGTCACGTTTTGCCTCTGAGTCTACATATGTATGGTTGCAGAGTAATTCAGAAGGTTGATCCTTATGCTTTCCTCTATAAAAACAACTTCATTTACTCTCAGCAAATGTATTTGCATAGGGTCATGTCACATGCGTTGCATAGTGAAGTGTATTATCATAACTCTTAATCTGTCTATTTGTTCAGAATGATGGCATACAAATGCACTTTTTATTCATTCTTTGAATTAAATGCAGCAGATACAGTGGCCAACTTGGTTTGTGCTAAAGCCATGAAAAGGAATAAAAAGAACTTCTCTGTAGCTTTTTTCCCTTTGAAGTGGTGCTTACGCACTTCTACTTGAATGGACCAACTCTTTAGCATTTATTCGAGGAAGAAAAGAAGGGTTAAGCCACATATCCCTTCCTGCCTTCTCTTGTATGATAGATCAGGGTTGATTACTTCTGGCTATGTTTCGAAATGGACTATTCTCTGAACTTCTTGCTTGCACTTCCTCAGATTTGAGAATCAACCCTTAAATTAAAGTTCAGATATCAGTGAACATTTTAGAATCCGTACACAAAAGGATTAACCAAAATCTGATTGTGAAATCATTCGAAGAGTGTGACAAGGAAAAAGTGTGGAGGTGGACGAAAATGGGTTAAAGGAGGACGAGAGAGACAGATGTTTTGCTTTTGATGAGTTTATAAAATATTTTATTGTATATGATGTCGAATTAATATGAAGACGAGATAGATTATTAAACACAACCGCCTAATATTTCATTCCTTTGTCCCATTTAACATGTTGTGTGATGATCATAGGCTTTGGAGGTCATTGATGTGGAACTGCAGAGTCAAATGGTTACAGAATTAGATGGCTCTGTAATGAAATGTGTTCGTGATCAGAATGGTAATCATGTTATCCAGAAGTGCATAGAATGTGTTCCGCAAGATCAAATCCGCTTTATTACAGCATCCTTCTTTGGGCACGTTGTGTCTCTATCTACTCATCCCTATGGCTGCCGTGTAATTCAGGTTTGGATAATTTATTTTCTTGGTAATTTGATTTGATATTACAGTCCCTTTGATCACTTTCTGTCTATCTGTTGTCAGAGAATCCTTGAGCACTGTGATGACCCAGCAACGCAACAGATTATCATGAATGAAATACTGCAGGCTGTATGTACTCTAGTGCTGGATCAGTACGGGAACTATGTCGTTCAGGTACTGCCTTTAAAAAGGGATTTTCTTTCTGATACGCTATCATAACTTGACATCTGCGCCCACTAAATCAGTCCTTTTACAGATATTGTTATGCGGAGCCTTTTTATTTATTCTAATATTTTTGTAGTTGTTTCCTGTCTGCCGCTTATCTTTTTGTAAGAAGCCGGATATGATGTTTTATTTGTGAACTTAAAATATCTCTCTGATGCTCATAGATTTCCTTGGTGCCCCAAGGGAAGGAGAATAGGGTGTGAGGTAATAGTTTGCAGCTGATGACATTTTTGCTCACACATCTGTTTTCTTGATCCCATCTCTTCCTTTACATTCTATACTTCTCTTTTAAGATATATGCAACGAGAATGAGCAAATAATTCTCAGAAACAGAAGTGAGGCAAATTAGAGGTAGTATCTACTTATGTGTACTGGAAATTCTGGGGCCTGCGCAGTTTCTGATTAACATGAGGGTTGGAGAATTCCTTTGCACTGTTTTCCATTTCTGGTTTTCTAGGTAACAGTTTTCCTTGTCAATTAAATGATCTCCGATTTATGGGAGGGACAAGTACTAGAAAAGTAAACTAAATCTGGAAACAATACCAATGATTTCCTTTGACAATCTACAACCTAGCCATGGATGTCTTCAAACTCATATATATTGATGACATTGTTACTATGCGACATGACACTTTCCTATTGCATATAGGATTCTTCTGTGGATATTGCTTTAAATTTATGTCTGCATATATTTCTAATAATATATGTGTCAACTTCTATTTGCTGCTAAAGTGATTACGGATACGTAATTTCACTAGGGTATCAATTATCACTTTTTTCAGTAGTATTAAAGTCTGAAGTAGATAGCGTGAATTTTTTTGCTTTCTGTATTATAAATTATTCTTCCATTTTGGGTCGTGAAGTTCATCTTTCCTTTTGATTAGCATGTGCTGCAACATGGTAAACCACATGAGAGGTCTACTATAATAACCAAGCTTACTGGACAAATTGTGAAGATGAGTCAGCATAAATTTGCTTCTAATGTCGTCGAGAAGTGCTTGGTATTTGCCAGTCCAGAGGAACGTCAGATCCTGGTGAATGAAATGCTTGGTTTGACTGATGAAAATGAGCCTCTACAGGTGTGTGAATATTCTATCTTTTTAATGGATCAATCTCTAACATGCCCTTATAAACCTGAAAGAGAAATTATCAGTGTTTTGCTGCACAGACCCCTTCTCACTGGATATCAATTTTTTTAAAATATTGGTAGTATACAAGATCATTGAACTTAACTCCTCCTCTTGTATGATATTTAGGAGTCTACTAAGTCCAACATATATATTTTTAGTGTCATTTACAATACGGGAAAATTGCACCTCTGGCCCTTGATATCAACAAATTCTTATTTGGTCCTTATGATATATGGTTATATACATTTAACCTTCAATCGATTAAAATGTGCACTTTTGAATGTTCATTCAATTCTAAGCTATTGTTGAATGTAGGCTATGATGAAGGATCCATTTGGAAACTATGTTGTGCAGAAGGTTCTTGAGACCTGTGATGAGCAAAGCCGTGAATTAATTCTTTCTCGCATTAGAGTACACCTTAATGCTCTCAAGAAATACACTTATGGCAAACATATCGTATCTCGTGTTGAGAAGCTCATAGCAACAGGAGGTCAGTAGCCTTGTTTGTCGAAACTCTCTGAATATGCTTACAATAAGTGCCTTTTGGCACACATTCTTCAAGCTGCTTCTCACAGCTCTTCATTATGTTCTCTTTTCCAGAGAAACACATAGCTTTATTGTTGAATTCTTCTCGAGGCAATCCAGTTTTGAAGAATTGAAGTTACTACTTATAGTGTACAGCTGACAAGCATGGTGGTGTCTTGACTTCTAAAAATGATCTTTTTTCGGCATTTGCTTTTATGGGAGGCTGATAATAGTTTTAGTTGTAAATAAGCAGCATTCCGATTAATGCTTCTGCCTGAATAAGACTCTACCTTTCTTAATGTAAATACCACTGTAAGTATTTACATGAAGAGAGAGGGCCATGGCTGTTCTGCCATTTTTTGCTGTAAAGATTTACGTTGTCTTAACAACTGTAAATAAAGTGAGTGTTAAATTTTGATGGTCAATAGTCACTACTATCTTGGAGCAGAAATTTTTTCATAGTATATAAGGTGAATACGTCGCGTATTTCTTGTAATTTTTTTACAGGTAATTAGATTATATAATTCTTATTTGGATATTGAGTATAAGACCTGCTTAGAGAATCATGATTTGCATAAGAAAATCAGTTAATGTAAGTAGAGTATTTTAGAACAATTGAGGGATACACAGCTTGATTCGTTATCTATATGTTTGTTTCTTATTTTGTTATTTTTCTTTTTGTTATCCAATTTCTGCGCTTAATGCAATAAAAGACGTACCAATACTTCAATTTCTGATAAATTTTTATCTTACATGTATAACTATTCAATTTTTTTTTTTTTTTGATGTTTTGGTTGAAAATATGCACTTATGGACCGATGATTTGGACCAGCAATGTAATCCAAATGTAAAAATTGCACAAGCGCCCTATTTGGTCGCCCCCATTTAACCTATACCCATTTTTTAAAATTTTTTTTAACTTGTCCCTATTTTTTAAACAACTTCAGCCCCCTTTCTCCTCCTCCTTCTCCCAGTGATCTACATATCTCTCCGGAACTTAACATTGATGTAACAATATCTCTCCTTCTGTGGCTTCACTTAATTCCTCAAACCATAGCATAAGGTGACGAGGAGGATGAAGAATAAGCGTTTGCATAAGAACCAAAAGAAAGCTATTGGTGATGGAGCTTTTGTTTGTTTTAGTTACCCATGTAGTGCTTCCTTTTTTCTTCGATATTGTGTACCTTCATATGTTAGAAAGAGATGTTATTAGCAGAGGTTGGGAGAATGTTTTGAAGCTTGGATTTTGCACTGATGGTTAGAGTTTTGACAATTTGTTTTTGAACCAGACGACATGTTATTTAAGTGATTGAAGCGAGTCCAGCCTCGCTTCAGCCCTTTTCTTTAGATAGACCATTAATCTTTTTACTCTGAGATTGCATGTCAGTGTTGTAGAAACTGTTAGATCTGGAAGTCTGGATTTTCTATTTGGTTGGACTTTTGGTTTCTGGCAAACATTCTTCAGTCTAGAGCTGAAGTTCGCCAGTTACAAAACAAAAACTCCAGCTCTAGAGCTGAAGTTAGCTGAAGTTCGCCAGTTACAAACAAAAACTTCAGCTCTAGAGCTGAAGTTCGCCAGTTACAAAACAAAAACTTCAGCTCTAGAGCTGAAGTTCGCTAGTTACAAACAAAAACTTCAGCTCTAGAGCTGAACTTCACCAGTTACTAGAATGCTGAAGTTTTGCGTGATTGTCTTTACTACTTCAGCCTCGTATGCTGAAGTTATGCGAAAAAGTGGGTACGCTTGCAATTTTTTTTACAAAGCGGGCACAAGTTAAAACGTGACATAAAAAGCGGGTATAGATGCAAATGCCCCAATCCAAATTGATTGCAACAATTACTATGGATTTGACGTAAAAATTGCACGGGACGCCCTATTTGGTCGCCCCATTTAACTTACACCCATTTTTTTTAAATTTTTTTAACCTATACCCACTTTTTAAATAACGTTAGCCCCCTTTCTCTTCCTCCTTCTCCTCCTTCATTTTCTTCTTCTTTTTTCTTGTGCTTCAAGTGTTGAATCATGGTGAGATTGTAGGCCAATAAGGTAGAGTTGCTGCTTCCACAAGACTCTTCATAAACAAATCCCAGATAGCATCCTTGGAATTTCATTTCATGGTTGACATATAAAAATCCTGGTAAGCAAGAACAAGCACATGTGCTGCTGCTGCTGCCATTTCTTGCAGTACAATAACTGTTTACACCATAGAATCCCCTCGCTTGGCATTGATTTTGTAGCGATGACCAATTGATTTCCAAGCTCGATTCATCTCTTCCTTCAAAATTGTGTGTATAAAGCCTAAAAATACCATCAGGATCAAGAGTAGCGCGATAAATCACTGTCTTATTTATTGTTCGAGTTGAGCTATTTGCTATTTCATTCACTTGAAAACCAAAACCATTAGAAGCATTTCTAAACAGGTGGCCTCTTGAAGTAAGAGCTGAAGTTCGCCAGTTACAAAACAAAAACTTCAACTCTAGAGCTGAAGTTCGCCAGTTACAAAAACAAAAACTTCAGCTCTAGGCCAGTTACAAAACAAAAACTTCAGCTCTAGAGCTGAAGTTCAATGCAAATAGAGAACAAAAACTTCAGGCCCGTCTACTAAAATGCTGAAGTTTTGCGTGATTTTCTTTGCTACTTCAGCCCTGTATGCTGAAGTTATGCGAAAAAGTGGGTACGCTTGCAATTTTATTTGCAAAGCGAGCACAAGTTAAAACTGTTACACCCCAAGTTTTCATACGTGAGAGTACATCGTAAGTCATTGATGTAAGCTCGGAAATGAGATTCTATTTGGAAGCAAATAAAGTAAGTTAATAATGTTACCTTGGAGGTTACAAATATTTAAGATCATGAATAACGATTACCAAGAGGGTTGGAAATCTTAGAAGTTAAACCAATTGAAGAAAATAAGTTTCGTCGAAAGTCGACAAGTTTCGAATGTTATAACATGTACTTTGGGGTGAGACTAGGGTTATTAACATGATAAGGAGGTTATTATATGAGTTATTTTAGTCGTATGATATTCATTTTCTACATTTTGAAGGCAAGCAAGTTGTGGAACAAGAGTTGGCAAAGGTCATCACAAGTTACATTCATAAATTTGTTGAAATTTAGGTCAAATGTATCTGAGAATATCTCCAAATATAATTGGAATAATGGGGTGTTCTACCTACAAAATTGAAGGTCTACGAGTCTAGTTTCTAACGCATTAAACCGTTTGTCAATACGACATCAGAGTAGAGAGATATTCGCATTTTTGCGAGACCGCGCAAGCAGCTCCCAATGGGACCCACTTAGGCGGTGGTTGACCTACTTCAATTTATAAACGATTTGGACGCCTATTTTTGCTCATTTTTCAACTAAAGTTCGTCTCCAAACTTCTCCTAACCCTCCTAAACATATATCACAAGGGTTTGAAGTGATTCCAAAGTGATTACACCATATTTCAACATCAAAACTTAGTTCTAGTGAAGAACAACACCTCTTTGAGGTTGTGTTGTCATTGAGGATTGTTGTGGGATGTATTTGGATGAAATTCCAAGTTGTTGCTGCTGTCTAAGGTGAGTATAACAACCTACTAATTGTGCTTAAGCTTGCTTGTATGTTGGTTAAGTTGTTAGGATGATAAACTATAAGATAATACTTGGACTAGCTTAAGTCACTTCTATGGTGTTGTATTGCTATTAAGGGTTGTTGTAAAATGAATATAACTTGGATTTTGAACTTGAAGTTACTGTAGGAGGTATGTATATTATGTTCTTGCTTGTGCCTAAGGTTATCTTGATATTGATTAAGTTAAATGGATGGGCTAGACCTGAACTAGTGAATAAAGTTGCTAGTTGGGGATAGTTGAAGTTGTGGATTATTTTCGTTGTTATAAATATATGGTATAAGGCTGGAATCATTGATTAATGACTTCATTATCAAGTTAATGATACTTTTATGTTGAAGTAAGAAGTCTATAAGGATTGATAAGGGGTATACGGATTCCAATCGGAGTTTGCCGCTCGTCGTAATGTAGTTGTGACTTGTTGTGGTTATATGGTGTCTTGATATTGATAATTATGTATTGATGGATTGCTCTGGTCATTGTTGTTGGTATATGGTATTGGAGGAGGCCCTTGTTACAATGGAGATGCTGCCCAAATTTACGTAAACGAGCTACTAGCTTAAGTTATAGACTTAGCCTTTGCTCAGCACTGATTTTGAATCTCCTTATACTATGATAGATTGAGTTGACTTGTTTGAAGAGTTGCTTGGAAGGGATTAAGGACTCAACGGGTTTAAGGTATGTTAAGGCACTTTCTTCTTTCTTTTGGCATGGTCTAAAATGAAATGAACATAAACGATACGCTATTTCATAATGACTCTACTCCTAGCAACTAAGGTTGTCCATGTTGTTCTTTCCTTATAAAATTATTCTAAACAAGTGTGTATGATCCTTAAATCCTACTAAGGTTCATATTGATGGTAGGGATGTCCATAATGTTCTTAAGTCACTCCAAAAGGTTTAGAAGATGATTCCATGAGTCTAGCATGCATTATATATAGTATCTATTTTACTCTACCGAGCCGCGCTATAGTCGGCCGGGTACGGCACCTATTGTGCAACCACTGATCAGTTGGGTTTACCGAGCTCCACGTGGCCGGGTACGATTCTACCGAACCTTATGATGGTCGGGTACGCTTTTACCGAGTCCTCTTTGAGGCCGGGTACGATATGATGATGATGATGCCCACAGAGGCGAATGTTTTAAAAAGTTTATGTATATATATGTATTATGCATTTCATATCAGTAACCCCCAGAGGCACTCTGATGTTACAGGTTGTATCTCCTCTATCTCTCTCTTTACATTACTGTTCTTGTTTATGCTTTCCTGCCTAACATACTCGGTACTTTATTCGTACTGACGTCCCTTTTGCCTGGGGACGCTGCATTTCATGCCCGCAGGTCCCGATTGATAGGTTGACAGTCCTCCTAGTAGGCTATCAGCTCAGCGAAGGTGTTGGTGCACTCCACTTGCTCCGGAGTTGCCTATTTGGTCAGTATGCTTTGGATATGTATTGATTGATATGGCGGGGCCCTGTCCCGACCTTTATGATTTTATGTACTCTTAGAGGCTTGTAGACATATGTCAGGTGTATGGATAATTGTATGGCCTTGTCGGCCTATGTTTCGAGTTTACTAATGGTCATGTCGGCCTTATAGGCCCGTATGTCACATATATTAGTTTGTATATCATGTTGGGTCTTCATATGTTGACTATTCCCTTATGTTTTATTCTTGTTATCTCAGGACGAGTTTTCTAGCTCATTTACTCATGATAACATGATAAGAAAGATATGTTACGTTGGTACTCGGTTGAGTAAGGCACCGGGTGCCCGTCGCGGCCCTTCGGTTTGGGTCGTGACAAAAACGTGACACAAAAAGCGGGTATAGATGCAAATGCCCCGGATTTGACTCGATTAATATGCATTTTAAAAGGAATACATGACTAATCTAACTCGTTTAGTGTAGGATAAATTGGACGAGTTAAACATTTGTGGCTTAAAAATAACACTATAAGTAGGTTTTGGACAAAAACAATATGAGATATGAAAAAAGGTAATTTTTGAAGTTAATTGCAAAAAAGTATTTGAAAATTTGAATTATATTTGGACATGTATTTCTTCTACAAAGTGGTGGTTAAACTAACATTGTTGTATGTGATGGAGTGTTGTCCAGTCAAGAACTTTCATGTTCAGAAAATGAAAGTAGTTGAGATGCATGTGCGGGCATACCAAGTTAGATAAGATTAGGAATGAAGTTATTCGAAAAAGGTAGGAGTGGCCCCGTGGAGTATAAGATGCGAGAGGTGAGGCTGAGATGGTTTGGGCATGTGAAGAGGAGAAACACATATGCCCCAGTTAGGAGGTGTGAGAGACTGGCCTTGGTAGATATGAGGAGGGGTAGAGGTAGACCAGATGTGATTAAGCGGGATATGACACAACTGCAACTTAGAGGATATGACCCTTGATAGGAGGGTGCCAAAGTCAAAAATTAGGATGGACGGTTAGTATGCAGCTGCGTGTTTCCAATTTTCTTTCTAAGATCAGCAGTAGTAGTGTTAGCATGATATATGTTTATTCTTGAATTGGTCGTACTATCTACTATTTGATTGCATTCTTTCATTTTAGTTTTCGTGATTGCCTGATTCGTAATCTATATGTTGTTTCTTATTTTGTTATTCAATTTCTGCGTTTAATGCAATAAAAGACATACCAATACTTCAATTTCTGATAAATTTTTATCTTACATGTATAACTATTCATTTTTTCTTTTCTTTTGTTGATATTTTGGTTAAAATATGCACAAAATAGCATGGTCTAGCCAGTTTTCGGACTGGTCATTCAAAAATAGTCAGCTTTTGCCAGGTCATTAGAAAATAGCCACTATTTTGCTGCAACAGAGACCGGTCCAGCATAATATACTGGAGTTCTAGTATAGTATACTGGAACTCCAGTCTAATATACTGGAGTTCTAGTATAATATACCGGTTCAGTATAATATACTGGAGACTGGAGCACCGGCGCTCCAAACTCCAGTATATTATGCTGGACCGGTATATTATATTGGAACTCCAGTATATTAGACTAGAGTTTCAGTATACTATACTAGAACTCTAGTATATTATGTTGGAGTATTTTTCCGGATTTTGAACAATATTTTCGTTCAAATTTATCTTTATATAAAAAGTAGCTAAATTTCAATTACTTTTGAAAATGTGGCTATTTTTGAATGACCACTTGTAAATCTGGCTATTTATGAATTTCTCTCCTTGTAGACTGATGATTTGTATCAGCAGTGTAATCCAAATTGATTACAACAATTACTATGGATTTGACTCGATTAATATGCATTTTAAAAGGAATACATGACTAATCTAACTCGTTTAGTGTAGGTTAAATTGGACGAGTTAAACATTTGTGGTTTAAAATTAACACTATAAGTAGGTTTTGGGCAAAAAATATGAGATAGGAAAAAAGTAATTTTTGAAGTTAAGTTGCAAAAACGTATTTGTAAATTTAAATTATATTTGGACATGCATTTCTTCTACAAAATGGTGATTAAACCAATATTGTTGTATGGGATGGAGGGTTGTCCAGTCAAGAACTCTCATGTTCAGAAAATGAAAGTAGATACATGTGCGGACATACCAAGTTAGATAAGATTAGGAATGAAGTTATTCGGAAAATGGCAGGAGTGGCCCCGTGGAGGTGAAGCTGAGATGGTTCGGGCATGTGAAGAGGAAAAATACATATGCCCCACTTAGGAGGTGTGAGATGTTGGCTTTGGTGGGTATGAGGAGGGGTATAGGTAGGCCAGAGGTGATTAGGCGGGATATGGCACAATTGCAGCTTAGAGGACATGATCCTTGATAGGAGGGTATGGACAGTTAGTATGCAGCCACGTGTTTCCAATTTTCTTTCTAAGACCGATAGCAGTAGTGTTAACATGATATCTGTTTATTCTTGGATTGCTGGTACTATCTACTATTTGAGTGCTTTTTTCATTTTAGTTTTCTTGATACCTTATTGTTGTTACAACTTGTTGCACTGATTCTTTTCATCTTGTCTTTAGTCTAGTGTATATCGAAAATAACTTTTATGTCCTCCCAGGATAGGGATAAGGTCTGTATACACGCTACCCTTCCCAAACCTACTTGTAGAAACTTATTGGATTTATTGTTGTTGTTGTTGTAGTATTAGGACTTGAATTTCACTTGGTAAAAAAATGCAATTTTAAGAGAAAAAAAATATTATTTACTTAAAAAAAGAGGTAAAAGTCACTTTTCAAATTTGGAACTTATCAAAAAATTCAAAACCCATCTTCAAAAAATCAGTTAAATATATAACCAAACAGTATTTTAAAGATGAGTTTTGGAAAAAAGAAAAAAAATTGCATGAATATTAAGAAATGTAGCTCAAAGTAACAATATAAAATAAGAAGATAAATAATAGAATAATAGAGAAGAAGAGATAACTTTCTTACTTAATCAAGTGTTTAAAAATATCCCATATCACATTTCATGTCTCTATTTATACTTTTACATATAAGGTTACAAAATGATCATCTTAAACATGATATTAACAACTGAAATCATGGGAGAATATCATGGGAGGGGTTATGGAGGTGTGGGAGTTACAATCATAATAATAATGAGTAGTAGAAGGTTATTTACATCATGTGTGAAAGTAGTAGGAGTAGTGGACATCCCCGTTTACTAATAGTTTTACAACACTCCCCCTTGGATATCCAAAAATAGATAATATGCCTCTTTAAAATCTTACTAAGAAAAAATCTTGTGGGAAAAAATCGTAGTGAAGGAAAAAGAGTACACATATCCGTAATACGCTTTATTTGTTGCTTCGTTAAAAAAACTTACCAGGAAAATTTAGTGGGACAAATTCTAGGCTAAGGGAAAAAGAGTACATATATCTTACTCCCCTTCATGAAAACATCACTTTATTTCTTGAAGACGGCACATTCCAATCTTCTGTCTCAACTTCTCAAATGTTGAGGTTGGTAATGCCTTAGTGAACCGATCAATCAAATTTTCACATGAACGAATTTATTGAACATTAATTTTACCATTTTGTTGAAGATCGTGCATGAAAAATAACTTTGGTGAAATGTGCTTTGTTTTCTCTCCTTTAATGTATCCTTCTTTCAGTTGCAATGCAAGCAGTATTGTCTTCATATAGTGTAGTCGGATTATCGTTTTTCATAATAAAACCATACATTTCCTGAATATACTGAGTGATTGATCTCAACCAAACATATTACCGACTAGTTTCATGAATGGCTATTATCTCAGCATGATTTGAAGATGTGGCAGCTATTGTTTGTTTCATTGAATGCCATGATATAGTTGTGCCTCCATATGTAAACAAATAGCTTGATTGAGATTAGACTTTATCTGGATCAGACAAATAATCTACATCTGCATCGCCGATCATTTCTGACTTGAATTCGTTAGAATAAAACAATCTCATATCTATAGTTCCCCGAAGATATCTAAAAATATGCTTAGCACTATTCCAATATCTTCTTGTTGGGGAGGAGATGAATCTTGCTAATAAGCTTACCGCAAAGCAATATCTGGTCGGGTATTGTTGGAAAGATACATCAGTGCCCCAATTACACTAAGATATAGAGTTCTATCACCAACGAGCTCTTCATCATTTTTGAGGCTGAAATAGTTCTTTATTTATGTCACGCAATCTCACAACCGGGTATTCAATAGATATGCATTATCCATCAATCACATATCAAGCTTTTCATGGACTACCAGATTTATTAGATATATGAAGGTAATTGCATCTACCATAGGAGAATATGTCTCCATATAATCAATACCAGGCCTTTGTAAAAATTCTTGTGCCACAAGTCGTACTTTATATCTTACGACTTCACCTTTCTCATTTGTAACCCACTGGCTTGACACCTTCAGGCGTACGGACTATTACTCCGAAAACTTCACATTTTTCGAGTGAAGCTAATTCCGCTTGAATTGCATTTTTCTATTTTGGCCAATCGTTTCTCTGTCTACATTCATCGACAGATTTTTGGCTCAAGATCCTCATCTTGTTGTACAACATTATATGCAAAAATGTTGTCCAACAATAATATTATTTCGGCTCCACCTTTTTTTTTGTAGAGACATAACTTATTGAGATCTCTTCATTTTCATCATTTCCAGGTACTTGAACCTTCTGTGAGGTCTTATAAATTGTTATGTCTTTATGCTCTTCTTGAGCAATTGCCTCCATGTTATGATCAACATTTTGTATATAAATGATCTTTTGAACTTCTTGTTCACATTGATTTGTACGAGGATCCAAATGATATAGAGATAATAATGTTTATTTTCTCCCCCTAATGTTGGGAAAATTGATTCATCAAAATGACAATCAGCAAATTTAGTTGTAAATAAATCTCCTGTCATAGGCTCCAGATATTTAATGATAGAAGGAGATTCAAAATCAACATATACTCTCAACCTTCTTTGGGGACCCATTTTTGTGTGTTGTGGTGGAGCAATTGGAATATATACTGCACATCCAAAAATTCTTAGATGGGATATATTTGTCACCTAACCAAAAACCAACTGTAATAGGGAGACTTCATGATAATTGGCTGGCCTTATGTGCACAAGTGTTGTTGCATGCAAAATAGCATGTCCTCACACTGAAAAGGAAAGTTTTGTCCTCATTAGTGATGGTCTAGCTATTAATTGGAGGCGTTTAATCAACGATTCTGCTAGACCATTTTGAGTATGAACATGAGCAACCAGATGCTCAACGTTTATTTTAGTGGCCATACAATAATCAGTAAAGGCCTGAGATGTAAATTCACCAGCATTATCAAGACAAATTGTCTTAATTGTGTAATCTAAAAATTGTGCACTTAACCTTATTATTTGGGCCAACAATCTTGCAAATGCCATATTACGAGTTGACAATAATCATACATGTGACCATCTTGTAGATGCATCTATCAAGACCATAAAATACTTGAATGGTCCACATGGAGGGTGTATAGACTCATATATATCACCCTAGATACATTCCAGAAATGCAGGGGATTCAATCCCAACTTTAGTTGTTGATGTTTAATAACCAATTTTCCTTGAGAACAAGAAGCACAAGAGAATTTCTTAAATTGAAAAATCTTCTTGTTCTTCAATGTGTGCCCATTTGAATTCTCTATTATTCTGCGCATCATGTTAGAACCGGGATGTGCCAACATGTCACGCAAAATGATAAAATCATTAGAAGTAGTAAATCTTTTGTTTACTATGGCATGTGATTCAATCATACCAATATTTGTGTGGTACAACCTAGAAGAAAATGCGGGTAATTTTTTATGCACACATTTTTTCACGCTTTTATTATAATAATATAAAGGTATTCAACCTTTCCTTTGTTAGAGGTCTCAAATGGTAGCCATTTTGGCGAATAACTTTGAAACTCAACAAGTTTCTTTGAGACTTACACAATACAATGCATTATTAATAGTCAATATCGTTCCTCCAGGTAGTAATAAAGCTGCACTTTCAGAGCCCTCAATTAATTTTGTACTACCAGATATTGTATTAACATAGGCCTTTTTCATACCCAAATAAGAGAGAGAAAAAATTCTCTTAATATTGTGTGAGTTGTAGCACTATCCAAAATGCATAAATCTTCATTACTCATCTTGGATCCAATTGAAGAATGGAATTTTTTTTATTTTATTAAAAGATAAAAAAGTGCACCATAAGAAATACGAAAAAACTAACAACACTAACAACATAAGACAATATAAGTACTACTTAAAAATAAAAAATAACTTCGAAACGAGACCAAAAAACACTATAAATAAAAATAACAACATAATTGCATTCCCTAGTAAAATGATCAAACTTTAGTTTTGATCCCCAAAGAAGTTTTCAACTTCCAAATGAGTAAGATCATCGAGGCCTTCAAAACCATCATCATTCAAAGCAAGATTTGTCTCGGCATTATAATCATTTTTGTTTGAAGGCTCTGCCTCAAAATTATTTTTAAAAGTCAAGTGAGACTCCACTAGGGCATTAGCAGAAGTTGCTCCAACACTATTTTCCTTTCTTTTGATGGAGTTTTGATAAAGCCTGACAAAATGCTCTGGTGCACGACATTAAATTTTCCAGTGACCTTTCATGTCGTAGCGGTGGCAGTTATCGCTTTTGCCTTTTGAAAGATTGTTTTGAGAACCCATATTATCCTCTTGTTTGCCAAGACCACCACGATGACGATTATTATATCGTCTCTTGCCATTTCCATGCCCACGTAAATTCATATGGCCATGATAATTATTCTGTCTTTTTTTTCAAACTTATCACGTCTTGCTACCACATTCGCTTCAGGAATTGAAGGTGACCCTGTAGGACGGGCTTTATGGTTATTCATCAAAAGGGTATTATGTTGCTCAGCCACTAGAAGGCATGAGATCAATTTAGAATACTTTTAAAACCCTTTTCACGGTGTTGCTGCTATAATACCTTATTTGAGGCATGAAAAGTCATAAGAGTCTTTTCCAACAAATCCTCATCATTCATAACATCCCCACATAATTTTAATTGAGAAGTTATTCGAAATGCAACAAAGTTATACTCACTTACAATCTTAAAATCTTGCAACCATAAGTGTATCCACTCATATCGAGCCTTTGGCAATACTGTAGTCTTAAGGTGATCATACATTTCCTTCGGGGCAATCCACAATTCAAGTAGATCTTTCATTGCCAAATATTCAACCTTCAAACCTTCATCCAAATGATGATGAAAGAAAATTATGGCATTTGCTTTGTCCTGGCTTGATGCCTCATTACCTTGAGTAATGGTGTCATCAAAGTCTTCAGCGGCTAAGTGAATCTCAATATCGAGAACCCATGATAGGTAATTCTTTCCAGAAATTGTATTGGGAAAAATATGGCATGACACGTGGTCATTTAAAGGAAGGACACGTAGAACCTAAGACGAAGATGGTCACCGAACGCAGCTATCCCGCTTGTCATCGGAAGGGAATATTCATAAAAGTGTATTAAATGCTTTGCATCCGGTAAAATTTAATAGGGAATATTCTGCAGCATTAAGAACGGAGCCCGCTATAGGGAATTTGGCATTTATTCCCACGGTTACACCTTCATTAATGACCCTTATAATTGATATTAAAGGAGGGCATGATCCTAGGACCTCCTTCCCTAGACACAACTATAAATAAAGAGCTCAGTTATCATTGTAAATGAGAGGATTTTTCTAGCTAACTTACACTATATTCTATACAAAGCTTAAAACAATTTCACTTTCTTGCTTTTGATCCATCATTGCTGCACCTAGAAACCTTGTTCCCGGATTTGTCAACTCTGCTATTTCATCTACAATCTAAGGCTAAGTATCATACATTTCTTCGATTATTTTATTATTTCAGGATCAAATTAATTTAATTTTCTATAAACCATGTATAAATTCAACTGTACAGTTTTACGGGTAAATAGAAATGTCAAGTTCCACAAACTCAAGCTTTGACAAATTCGTCATAGTGAAAACTATCAAAGAAGATAAATAATTAGAAATCATTAGGATAATAGCGTCAAGAAAAGATTGACATAATATCAAATTTGTGATCTATATACACTAAAGTGATATTTTCATAGAAACAAATACTATTTTTTCAAATTATTAATATATCTTTGATGTTTACTAGAACAAAAATGTCTTTTAACTTTAATACAATTTCAACTGTCGAACAACGTAAAACAAGTATTCTTCTCTCAATTCATTCTGTTAACTTGAAAATTAGCAACTTTCACGTGACAATCATGCAAACAACTTAAAATAAGGAAACATAGAATTATTTATTTTTACACATGTCCAGAGATGTGAAAAATTATAAAACTGCGTGTTAAAGACACTAATCATGAAATCAAAATATACAACGAAGAAAACAGAATGAACAAATATACCTGAACAACGAAAAGAGTTCAACTTCGTGCTAATACGTATTAAGAAATGTAGCTCAAAGTAACAATATAAATAAGAAGATAACTAATAGAATATAGAAGAAGAAATAATTTTCTTATTTCATCCAGCGTTCAAGGGCATCCAATATCACATTTCATGCCTCTATTTATACTATTACATAGAAGGTTACAAAAGGATTGTCTTAAACATGACATTAACAATTGAAATCACGGGGGAAGTTCATGGGGAGGGATTATGCAGGTGTGAGAGCTACAATCATAAGAGTGATAAGTAGTTAGAGGTTATTTACATCATGAGTGAAATAATGGGAGTAGTGGACATCCACATCTATATCTATATATACAAGTGGGCAATAGAAAAGTGAGTGGCACCTCTCTTAAGCGAAGAAACACATTATCTTTTCCCTCCTTTTTTTGGGGTTTTCACTATTTTTTTATTTATTTATATTAAAAATTCTATCTTCATAACTCATACCTTTTTATCTTCATAACCTATATTTTTAATAATCTCAATAGCTCCCATGCCTTTCATATTCATAACCTCTAAATATTTAATGGGTAAGTTTATGATAATTTATTATATGTTCCTCCATATGTACCTTTATAAGGACTTCTATGTTTTAAACAAATATGATTGATACTAACTTTATATTTTGCATATAATGATTTGAGCTATCTTTGTGTCAAAGGCTGTAGTGGAAAGAGAAAGTATAACTAAGGTATGATATGATTTCTATTCTTTATTTTTTGTTTAAGATAAATGCACGAAGATATTCCATACAGGTGTGAATCTTAGGAAGAATGTTTAAGACGAAGTGCCAAATAATGAGGTCAAGATCGAAGTAAAGCGTATTTCACAATTCTCATTAATGGTCTTTGATTTTGTGTCACGACCCAAAATCTGGCCCGATCATGATAGCGTCTATCGTAGAACTAGGCCAGCCATTTATTCCAATTTTTCATTTTATCCACATTATTAACTTTAGAAAACATCAATTTTTAAAGTGAAATCCAATAATAAAAGATAGAAGTATCAAAATAGCGGAAAGAAATACAACCCTGGCCTCGGATGTCACTAGTCATGAGCAAACTATTACAACTTTCTGAAATACAAATCTAGAATAGTTTGAATATATCCAATAAGTAAAGCTAGAGGAAGATAGGGAAGGAGAAGGCGGAACTGCGGTCGCCAAGCAGATACCTCGCAATCTCCAGTGGAAGTCCGCACAAGGAAGATCAACAACTGCTACCGTGATCAGATACACCTGGATCTGCACACAAGGTGCAGAGGGTAACGTGAGTACACCAACTCAGTAAGTAACAAGTCCAACCTGTGGACTGACATTTAGTGACAGACCAAACCTCAACAAGCAATTAGCAATTAACAGAACAGAAATGTAGATATGCTTACAATTCAAGTAAAACTCAACAGTAATAGATGCAACTGATCAGTAAAGAGTTCAAAACTTAGAGATTTCATATATGTACTAATGCACAACTAGGATGATCAATGTCCCACAACCTCCACTCATACTTGCTCAACCACTCGGTACTGTATATGGCCATCCGGCCTAGGGAAGATCCATCCCGGAATATATATCACTGATCGCAGTCATTCAGTACCGAGGACACAGGCTGATCCAGCCTCTCAGAGAAGATCCATCTCCCAGTATAGTACTTCAGACAAGATCCATGTCCAGGGAAGATCCATTCCCCAATATAATCATCTACTGCGCTCACTGGGGGTGTAAAAACTCTGGAGGAGTTTCTCTGAGCCCAAGCGCTATATCAATGCCAGCGAAGGCATGATCAATATCAATGTTGCGACGTGCAGCCCGATCCCATACTGTCAATCAATATTCAGCTCTCGGCCTCACTCAGTCAATACTCTCCAGTCTCACACACATGCACTAAGATGTCATGACACAAGCCCGAACAATGATATGATATGTCAAATAGCAATAATCGAGACTGAAGCATGATATAATATGCATGAACATGACTGAGTATAAAATAAACTTGAATCTAATGACATGATATCAAGAAACGACTTCGCGGGTCTCAACAGTGTTGGCATGAAGCCTTAACATGATAATTAACATGATTTGCAGCTTATCAACTTAATCACATGATTACAACACAGATATCAACAAAAAAGAGTAGCTAAGCGGTGCCATGGAATGATCCAGGCCGCATTTCTCACAGTGCACGCCCACACGCCCGTCACTTGGCATAGCGTCACCTTCATAATAATCATAAAACACATCGTTTTGGGGTTTCGAACCCGCAGAACCAAGGTTGGAAGCGTTACTTACCTCAAGCCAAGCCAAAACTCTAGCCCGCGATGCCTCTTCCTCTCGAATCGGCCTCCGAATGCCTCGAATCTAACCAAAATCAGTTTATAACCGTTAACATACGCTAAAAGAGTAGAACCCATACGAAATTAACCAAATTACAACACAAAATTCGAAATTGACTGAACCCGACCCTCGGGCCCACGTCTCGGAATTCAAAAAATTTTACATCAATAGAATCCTTATCCCGCCACGAGTTCATTCATACCAAAAATATCAAAATCGGACCTCAAATGATCCCTCAAATCACCACTCAAATCTCTCCAATTAACCAAGATCTAACCCCCAATTTACCACTAATTTTCCCTTGAATTTCATGCTAACAATGATAAAAATTACCATAATAATGAGCTTAGGAACCAAGGACCTTACCTCAATGAATCCCTCTGAAAATCTCCCCTGAAATTGCTCCCAAAAGCTTCACCCTGAATGAAATATAAAGAAAAATGGTCAAGAATCGCGAAGGAAATCTTTTATACTTTCTGACCCAGCAAAATCGCACCTGCGGTTAAATGGTCGCACCTGCAGATCCGCACCTGTGGTCCCAAGTGCGCACCTGCGAAAGTGACTTAAAATCCTCAATACCGCACCTGCGGTCACACTCTCGCACCTGTGCTATCGCAGGTGCGCCCAGATATGCACTTTGCGGCTCCGCCTGACCTCTGTCTTGGTCGCATCTACAGCTTGCCTTCCGCTTCTGCGTTCATCGCACCTGCGGCCTCCCAACCGCAGGTGCGGTTATGATAGTAACAATAGACTTCAACTGCCCAACTCAACTCCAAAATCTCCTGTCAACCATCCGAAATCACCCCGAGGCCCCCAAGACCTCAACAAAAAACATGAACAAGTCATATACCACTATCCAAACTTATACCAATCTTCAAAACACCTCGAATCAACCAAATAATATCGGATTCAAGCCTAAGGTTCCAAAAATCTTCCGAATTTCACTTTTGATCAAAAAGTCTATCAAACCACGTCCGAATGACCTGAAATTTTGCGCACACATCTCAAATGACATAACAGACCTATTGCAACTCCCGAAATTCCATTTCGACCCCTGTATCAAAATCTCACCTATCAACCGGAAAACGCCAAAATTCCAATTTCGCCAATTCAAGCCTAAATCTACTCCGGACTTTCAAAACCCATTCCGAAGCTATATGAACCATCGAAATTCACATCCGAGCCCTTTTTCACGTAAGTCAACATCTGGTTGACTTTTCCAACTTAAGCTTACTCAAAAGAGACTAAGTATCTCAAACCTTACCAAAACCTTTCCGAACCCGAACCAATCAACCCGATAACATATAATACAGCTGAAAAAAACAATAAGAAGCAGAAATGAGGGAAACGAAGCAGTAACTCATGAAACGATCGGTCGGGTCGTTACATCTTGTCATTTTTAGGTTTATGTTGTATAAGTTGAAGTAGTGATTTTTTTTTAAAATAATACATAGAGATTTTGATATCTGTTTTTTGTTGTATATATTTATACTCTACAATTGCAATAACTATGAGTTGTGATTTTCTCCGATGTCGAAATGAGATTTTAATGTATTTTTTTTCTGTTATATATAGATTTATCATTTTATAAATATATTTTTCTATTTGTTCTTAATTTTTTTTTGCCTCTATTTCTTTTCTTCAATGAACTTTTTTGAATTGTTTTTCCCCTTTTAAGTTGTTTCTCTTATAACACTACTTAAATTTTCTTCAAATAGGTTTTGTAAATTTATAACATGTTTACTCTAATGTTCTTTTTCAAAATTCTCAATTTCTTTCTATGTTTTTAAAATACTCAAAGATTTATTTATTTTTGGTGTTCAAAAGAAAAAGAAAGAAACCAAAGCAAATAAGAATGAGATCAAAAGAAAAATGGCCCCACAAAGAAAAATTGTTGTGTCGTGACCTTTCTTGAGCAACGAAGATATTCTACCACCATCATCGTAAAAGCTTTTTTGTGTTATGAAGATTGTACCAAAAAATTCAAACGTTCAATTCACTAGGCATTAATCTATTACATTTACAATTTGTAGATAACTTTAAGTTAACATATAATGTAATCTAATTAATTAAGAAATCAAATGTAATAATAGGTTATTACTGATCAAAATTTTTAACACTATGAATGGAGTAGGCTTTCAATAGTTTGAAAAACATTAGACAATAAATTATTAACTTTATAAAATAAAGTATTTTTTATTTTTGGATTATAGAATCGACGATTGAAAACTTAGTGAAGTTCAAAATAAACTTGCAGATAATACTCATTATTCTAATGTTAGGATTTACACACAGTTAGTTTTGGTTCTTATTTTATTATGTGTGTTATTGAAAGATTTTTTTATTAAAAAATAAATGTTCCTGTGAATTTTTGGTCAATTTTATTCTTTAAAGTGTGTCATTATCTCTAATTTAATGTTGTTGTTACTCAATTAAATGTGTCCCATAAAAACATGCTTTAACTACCAGAATAATACAATAAATTAACAGAATAAAAGTTTTAACATTTATGTTGCAAGATAAGAGGAGGAGGTCTTCCTAATGATCTTTTGTCAAAAGTATATTTTTTCTCATAGAAATTTTCAGCTTCTCAATATACAACTAATAATAATTTATTTTATTTTATTTGTGTAATTAGTAGTTTTAAGAATCTATGCAACTTTTATTTTAATTTTAGTTTTACTTTTCTTAGTCTTGGACTTTCTTAATTAAATAAAACTTAAGTAATATTCATTGATAATATACGGTTAACTATATATCATATAGATTATTTGCTACAAATAAACTAAATTTATGAATTAAACCAAATGTATTTTATTTATTGGTGATTTTTTTTTCTCATAAAAAGAGGGATACTATCTACATTTGTTATTTAACTCGATAATTTTTTTAAATTTTATTGATGTTTAGTTTACTATTACAACAAGGAACAAAAATTTTGTTCATTGAAAAGTTACTAAAAAGTTGGAATATTTCAAGACGAAAGAGTTAGGGGTGTGCATTCGAATCGGTTTATCGATAAATTAAATTGATTATTTGTTATCGGTTTATCGATTTCGATTTCGAAATTTTCCTTATCGAGTTATCGATTTCGATTTTGTCCTCTTCGATTATCGGTTTATCGATAAACTGATAAGATATACTAATTTTTTTTTAAACCCTTATTCTATAATATCCTTTCCTTTACCCTAAGTCCCTAATCCTTCAATTCACTTTTCAGCTCTTGGTTGGTGTTTTCCAAATCAAACAAAGCCTGTTCAACAAAAAAATTAAATCTTCATTCCACAATCACAAAATTATATAATGAAATTGAAGATATACAATAACCAGAACGGTCAACTAAAAACAAAATAAAACCTGTGCAACAGACTCCTCGAACTTAGAAGGTTCGACATCTTTGTCTTTGTGAATCTTTTGCCTTGACGTGTACATCTTCACAGATCTAATCAATCAACTGATTCAGCTTTAAACCCAAAACCACTATAGAAACTAATCGACTAGGAAATTTTAATTCAAAAAAATGAATTTTTTCCCGGGAATTCTCAGGCTGATGATACAATATAGGAATGACTTCCAATCAAACAGGCATTGACATATACACCTAGTTTACCTGCTTAATTAACTATTGCTCAGAAATATGCGCATTCGTCATTCGTTCTTTATTTATATTATATGGAATAATACTTAGAAATATTAAGATAACACACTTGAGCTGATTCAAGCATTTCTAATCAAATAAGTAAAATGCATTTCTCAGGTATCTTATTCTTCGATTTTCCGCGAATTTACTTACTTGTAAGACAGAGCTAATAAATTACTTTTAAGTAATGGAAATTTGGCATACATTTGAAGAGAAATCAGATTTCGGGAGGCAATGGAAGGAAGGGGAAGAGTAACTCTGAGTGTTCGGCAATGACGGACATATCTGTGAGTGTATTCAAAGCTTAAAGGAATGAAGTTCAAATTAATGGAAAATAGAATTAGCCGTGATGATGTATTTTTATTTTTTTTATACCGTTGGAGTGTTGGTGGCATACATTTGATCCCTTACTTTAGTTTCGTTGCATGTGCTTGTTGACACAATTTTTATGTTATAAACGGTGTTCGTCTTATTTTAGCTTCTTTTTGTCCATATTAGTTAGGCGTGTTTATAGCACTATACTTTCCGTGGAATCCCGCAAATTTTCTTATTGGTGTAATTTTTAACCGAATCGATAAAACCCAAAAATCGATAAATCGAAATTGAAAAAATCGAAACCTTATTGAAACGATAACGATAAGCATATGTACAAATCGATAATCGATAAGTAATTTTCGATAAGGCTCAAAATCGAATGCACCCCCAGGCAGAGAAGGGAGCAGGGAGGGCAATTTTGGAATATCACGGTAGGGACAAAATTGGAAATCTGCCACTAGGGTTTTAGGCACCCTTTTTATAACACCACCATTATTACGTCTTCCTCTTGCAGGCAACAGCGGCGCTAGAACTTGGTATCCTCCCCATCTCAGCCCCAAACATGGTACATTTTCCCCCAATCTTTCACCCTGCTTTCTGGATATTTACTTGCCTTGTTTTTTTTACGGTTCAATTTTGATAATGTCATACTCCTATTTTTTTTTTTTTAAAAAAAAATTGTATCGATTCCATTTTCGATTTTTAGATGAGCGCTCATCTGTAGCATTTTTCAGTTGCTAATTGCATAGCTTGATTTTCTGGTTTAGTATGATTCGGGAAAGTTAGGCCAAAATCGGGCCAGAATTGGAATTTACTAATTTATTGGACGTAAACCTTAGGAAATTGCCAGACTGCGAGATATTATGTGATATTAATTTTTTTTTTTAATTTTTTTTCTCCTTTCGCTCGCAGTAATTATGTTACTTTCTAAGAAAACATTGTGCTATTTGGGATGGTTCACGAGATAGTATGTTCCTTTCATTTTGCTGATATGTTTTAAGTAATTGATGAATGGGTTTCTTGCTTTGACAAATGCAGGTTTTTGTTCTGTCTTTTATCTGTACTAGCTATATGCACCAACTGATAATTGTATGTCATGTTCTACTATATTTATGCAAACCTTGTCACTTAACCACTACAACAACATACTCAGTATTATCCCACAACGCGGGGTCTGGGGAGGGGTAGTGTGTACGCAGACCTTAGAGGCTGTTTCCAATATACTAGTAGATCTTCATTAGTTAAAGTGAAACACATGAAATTCATTATAGACCTTTATTATCAAAAAGGGCAGCCTTGTGCGTGAAGCACCCCGATTTAACGCGGGGTCCAGGGAAGGGCTGCACCTTATGAGGTGTGACATAGGCAGCCTACTTCGATGCAAGCATCAATGGTTGATTCCACGGCTCGAACCCGTGACCTATAGGTCACATGGAAACAACTTTACCGCTGCGCAACGGCTGCCCTTCCAGACTTTCTTTATTATCAAAGAGACAACAACAACAACCACCCAGTAAAATCCCATTAGTGGGGTCTGGGGAGGGTAATGTGTACGCACACCTTACCCCTACCCCTATGGGGTAGAGAGGCTCTTTCTGAAAGACCCTCGGCTCAAGAGAACAAAAAGACAAAGAAAGTAAATTAAGAAAAAAACTTTGTTAAACACTGACTCATTAATATTACTCTTTTAACAAGTTAATGGTTATTACTTGGTTTATGCGTTCAGGTTCAGGCAGTAATCTTAGGTCCCTTTGTCTTTTTCACTTCACGTATAACATGTATATTTACCAAACAAGTCTGTGTTTATATTGACAAAAAAATTGTTGTACCTAGTAGCTTTTTACACCGTTGAGTTGGATGAAAGCAAACTGATGATAGTCCATAACTGGATTGATGTGATTCATTATTTTTGTTCTGTTGTTGTTTCAACTCAATTGATTGGTTTAACAAATGCTTTGGTTAGATGAGATTATGTCTTGGGTCCTACTGAGAGCTCCATTTTTCTGTCTCTTGTCTTTTAATCTGCTCTACAAATGTGAAATTTTAACCAAACATTTTAATACCAGCCGAAGCAAATACACGAGATCAAGGATTTCCTTCTCACAGCTAGAAGGAAGGATGCACGGTCAGTCAAGATAAAGAAGAACAAGGATATGGTCAAGTTCAAGGTTCGCTGCTCCAAGTACCTTTACACACTTTGTGTGTCCGACTTTGAGAAGGCTGACAAATTGAAGCAATCACTTCCTCCAGGTGGGTATTTCCTGACATGCTAACTTTGTGCTATTTATTTTGATATTCTCTACACAACACTGTATGTCTCTGCCTTCTGCTATATCTAAGTCACTGCACTTGCGATGTATGAACTTTTTATTTGTGTGTACATGATTTCATGAACTTAACAGATGGAATCTTTTATGATTTGTAGGTTTGAGCGTGCAAGACCTCTGAAGATGGAAAGCATCAATCTTTTTCCTTTATAAGTTATTAGACAATGGAGAATTTTGAAAGAACTCATATGTTTGTTGTTCCTTCATATTTTCTTGTCTTTCTGCCGGTGTCCTAAGTATTGAGCATTTAGAAACACATTGCTTTTTTGACCCCGCTTACATTAATATGAACCATTTTCGTGTCAAATGGATTTTGATTGTTAGATGCCAAGATTTACTTAATTACTTTCTCATTGAGTTCCTTGGGAAAATTTCAGCAGAACCTTTAAATTCTTGAGGAATGAGGAAATGTAAGCATCTTTGGAACCTTTTAAATTCTTGAGGAATGAGAAAATGTCAGTATCTTTGGATTCTTGATGTGCATCACCATCCGGTCATAGAAAGGAGGTTTGCAGGATTTCCTACCAACTCCTGAACTTTTCGGTGACATGGTCAACATTTAGACTGCCTGATACCTGAAAAAATGAATCTCGCCTCCTGGTATTAAGAGTTTGGTGAAGTAACATATGGAATGCAACCTTTCTGTTGGTGGAAGAACAGGATTTGGAGATAACCCTATGGCCGTAGTATTTCATTAAGTATTTGTGAGTCCCTAATGTTTTGGAAGGCCATTCCCCTTGTAAACGAAATGAGCAAGGCTCAGCTAATGCTAGAAGAGCATTTAGAACTTGAGTAGAACATCAATAAAAGGTTCTGTGGTCCGGAATTAGTACACCCTATGTTTTTAAATTCTCCCCGGGTTATTGTTTTAAAGCCTTAAATCCTTTGCAGCTCAATAACTCCATTGACGTCTGTCTTTTATGAGGAGATACGTATACATCTATAATAGGTGAGTTTCTGTACTCAATACTCTCAAGAGATCACCACCTTCAAGTTAGTTTTTGCTAAAGGATATCAGCGCTCTTATACAGAAACTTCTCCGTTAAGTGCCTTTTTACAAGGTAACTCTTTTAGCAAGCATCAATGAACTGTAGTTAGTCTCCAAAAGAACTTTTTTTACTGTACTCGTATTAATGTATATGAGTATAGTTCATAGGAGTCCAATAGATCGTATGTATCTATCAGTCTATCTATAGACTTCATATGAGTCTTATGTGAATCACTTACGATTCAGAGAAGTCTATAACTATAATAGGGCTGACAATTGACAAATGATGATGAACTTCACTTGACAAACTCCATTCAGAAGTACAATGAAATAATTATCTTTGTACGCAAGCATAAAGCAATTGAAATTCAAAAGTGGTGATTTGACGCTAGGAAGGCCATTTCTTTACCAAGTATCTCTCTCGCTTTTTTTCTTTTTTTATTCAAAGTCACGACTTTATTACCGTATGAGCAAAAATAGGCTTTGAGGGAAGGGGGACTACGCCTGACCTTCCATTACATCTGATAATGACGGAAGAACAAATTTGCCTCATGCACATGATAAATGAAGCTAATCATATGTAATCTAATGGGGCGGGTCATAAAGCTGTGAAGATTCAGGGCGGCTCAAAAATCACCACATTTGCTCCTCTTCTTGACTCTCAGTGTTCAATAATCCTTTGAGTTGCCTAGGCATTGTGTCAAAGTATGTGTAAATATTTATTTCATCCAATTAAGAACCCATTTTATCTGCAACTTGATTGGCTTCCCTGTTAATGAATAAACCATGACTGGCACCAAGTGTCTAATCTCAGCCACAATTTCTTTAATCCTCCATGGAATAGACCACCAGTCCAGGATGTATTTTTAAAGAAGCAGAGAGTCAGTTCTCCAATAATCAAGACGTTCCCCGTGCTGATGCATCACTTCAGTCCAAACAGAAGCGCCTTAGCCCCAGCCATGTTACTAGTACCTGGTCCAAAGGTAAAACATATGTCTCCCCCAAGCTTTCCATAACTACCCCACCATCTCCACAAATCCCATTCCTGGAACTACCATCAATATTAATCTTGATAAATAATAGTTGTGGTGGTTTAATCCATCTAACCACTGTGAAGGATCTTTCAATCAGGGGAGTCACAAACAATTTACAAATGTCTTCCCAAAGGTTTCCAACAAAGATGCTTCTAAATTGCAGCTTCATGCTTAAGAGTATGCAAAGGAAACTAGATGGAACTACAAAGTACTTACTGTTACTCTCTACTTAGTTCCTTTCAACACATTCAATCATCATATATGAACCTTCCTATAGTACAATAGTTACTTAAATATACTAGAGTAAAGAAAGGCATTTAATATTTCTGTTACGTTCTTAACTGGATATATTGGAATGCTGCATGAGAATCAGAATGAACCAACATACAGATGGAAATTGACACCAATACACATTTTTAGCACCTCCTGATCAGCATATGGCACATATCCAGAGAACTTGCTCTCAGCAAGAATTTGAAAATTAGCTATAAAATAACTTAACATATAAATTAGCTTCAGGTTAATAAACAAGTATTGTAGGAAATTGCAACAGTAGTGACATAAGATATACTAACAGAAAGGTATCCTCAAGTGAATTGGACAACAATTTATTAATATACATGTGCCCTCAAATAGAAGAACCTCAGTTCTAACACAAGTACATAGGAGCAGTCTAGAGTATGATACATACATGGAACGATGGAATTGAGTGGACAATCGTTTTGGACAAAAGAATTCAAGGTTGCTAGAGAGAAAATCAACTTCCTAATTTGAAAGCATCAACAAAGAGACCTAGAATAACACCTGCTTTCCAGTAGTTCACCATTGAAACCAGAGATTGCAACCTCCTGGAAGGCAGAGAAGGAGGCTTTTTATACATCAGCATTCCGATTCCCTCAATTGCAGCTACAACGACTCCTGCTACTAGTACATCCCAATCACCAGTCTGTCCTAGGATCGTAGCCAAGGCATTTGCCGTATAAAAACCTAAGAGAAGCAGAAATACTTTCATCGGAAAATTTTTCCGAGCTGAATTGAGCTTCTCCAAGAGCTGCCTGCCCCCACCACCAACTATCCTCCCCAAACGAGTTCCACCTAAATCGCCGCCATCACCATTGAGGTCATCTTGATCATCACTACTGGGAATTCTGCCTGTATCCAAAGCAAATGCTATTCTTGATCCACGTCTTCTTGTCTGCGACCTGTTTTTACAAAACGAAGGTTATATAATCATGCAAAAGAAAATATTTTTCCCACAAGCTGCAAGGCAAACAGATAAATAAATATTTTTACGATAACTGCCTCTTGTGGATTTTCTCTGTTTCAGTCCTATGATTTAGAACTCAATTTCTAGAAGATACAGTTCCAGCATGTTATTGACATTGTTTAAGAGAAAGCAATTTAACATTAATTGGAGAAATCAAAGCCATAGTTCTTATTTAAGTAAGCCTTCATATGTTGATAAGAGGACTAATTCATCCCTAGTACAGGCTAAACTTTAAACAGACTTTTAGAGCATAAAAAGAATTAGATATCTCAAGTAGCAGACACAAACACTAGCATCGGGTTAGATGCCAGGACAGATAGGAAGATATAGTTGTTTCGAAAATATGAGGGCTCTAAAGATTTAGTATGGGACTAAGTCGTAGTTGATTGATATTAGTGAAAGACCAACTAATGCACAGATATGCGTACAGGCACAGAGTTTGAAGTGCAAAATCACAAGCTTGTAGCTTTAACAAGGCATAACGATTGTTTTGTCCAGGCACTACCAAAAATCACGATGTCCAGGCACTAAACCAAAGAACAGGGCAGCGAGAAAACCACACCAAGAAATTTTTTGTTAGGCTGTTGATTTACACTGCTATGCCCAGAGCAAAGATCTCCCCTCACGTTTTTTTTCTTCTTCCATAAAGGTGGTGTCTGGGCCAGCTTTCACTCGCCTATTCCACTGAGTACCTGCTATCTCCCACCAGCACAAGTAACAGGTAACTTTGAACATCTTAGGCAGATGGGAGAAAATCACCGAATGTTTTTTTTGTCTATGTTGGGATTTGAATTCTAGTCTCCGAGGTTTGCATCCACTTCATTTGACTACTAAACCCTCACATGCCTACTTAACTCCAGGCCTACCATAGCTAGAGACAGAGTTTACTACCTGTGGCAAAAGTGAGGAGGAAAAGGGAGGGGGAACCGGAAGAGCTCTGATACCTTCAAATTTCTGGAATTAAGAACATTGATTTGCAAAATTTGCTTCTGCTTTTTCTATCGATGTGAAATGACAACAATTGCATAATAAGATATACCTGAATAACTAGTTAATTTATAAAGGATTCCACTGCACATTGGAAATGCAACTAACAATGTTTCGAGCAGCAAAGTTTAAACTATGAAAGAAATTATTTTTCGGACAAAATAAAATCAAGTAGATATCCCAAGATTCAAAACCAATAATTTGAATGTTACCTAATATTAATAGATGGCATACATTTTACACCAAACTTTGAAATTTGTTCAGTTACTTCTAGTCTGTTGGAGAAATCCAGGATAGCAGAACTTCTTGAAACTGCAAACAAATGTCCAACGCTTTCATTTTCGGCTGCTGGCAAAGACTGCAGTATTATTGCATCCATTCTAGAAGCCATGAACTGTAAAGTATATAAAAGAAGCAATCAGAAACCAACTTAACAATAAGATATTATGAAAAGAGAGGAGAGGGCATGAAAGAATCTGTGGGGATCCCTCTGTGTGTACATATTATTCAAAGTTTTCATAGTAGAAAACCTGCTGCAGACATCTCATGGCTCAAAATATATATCACTTCATCAAAGTGTCAGACTTTTATTAGTATTTGCTACGCAACCTTATCTCTGCCCTTCCAGGGTAGGGGTAAGGAGGCGTACATCTTAGTATCTTACCCTCCCCAGACCCCACTCGTGGGAAACTACTGGGTTTGTTGTTGTTGTTGTTGTTGGCATGATGATGACATGAGTAGAGGCGGAGCTAGGAATTGAAGTTTACGGGTTTGGAATTCTGATTTTTTAAAGTTACTAGGTTCTAAATTCATAATACGTACGTATTTAATGGATTTCTTGAGATGAAATACGGGGTTTGGACCAAAGCTGCTAGGTTTGAACGAACCCGTAAACTACATGCTAGCTCCGCCCTGGACATGACTTGAACTTAAATGGAGAAATATGGTCAGCAAGGATTGATATAGCCACCCCAACTTGTTTGGGACTAAGGCAATTATTGTTTTTTTTGTTGTATCCTAGTGTCAAACTATATGCAGGATTAGATAAAGTACTCTTGAAGGTATTTTTTTCTTGTCTCTATATTTGGCAGACAAGTGAGCGGCTGTAGCATCCACCGGTAATGTGTGGAAGAGGGTAGGATTTCTATGTGGATAGGGCATATCAACACCTTTTGCATCTTTTCATTTCCTTCCTTAAGTGCAGATTTTAGTAATGAAATAAAATTACTTATCCAAAGAAACAGAAGTGCCTATTCTGCATTCTGTATTTAATCTGCTTTGGTTTTCTTTTCCTCTTTGATAAACCATAAATTTGATTACACCAAAACTTTTTAGATTTCATAACAAGCTGAACGAGGCCAAGTCCATTTGCAATTACTATTAAACCATCAAAAGTCTATTTACTGCTAGCAGGATAACACTATCAAAATTCAACTTCAAATTGCAGAATACCCAAATAATTTTACAAAATGCTGCATAAAAGAAAAGGACCCAGGCACCAGCATTTACAACATTCGAACAGAAGCATACATAATTGTGCTTTTGTGTGTGTGTGTGTGAGGTTGGAGGAGGAGTGGGAGGTTACCTTTTAGGAAGAATAATAAATCTTTTTAGCTATCCCACAACAAAATAACTGTGCGCCTTTTTCCTATGCATTCAGAGAAACAAGTACGGGTCACTGGCTGAGTCTAGCGACTCAAGTTTCTTTTTGTGTTGAAGGAAATGTTGACTGATATTTCTTAAAAGCAAAACTGAACCTGGACAATCGGAAACAAATTAAAAAAGAGTAATACCCTAAAGTTTCGTTTTAATCGGTTTCCTACCCAAAATATATTTCCTTTAGTTATTGCCCCCACGTTGATTTTTTAAGGTGCATATGATGCACGCCTTTAGATGTGCCAAGTAAGGCTGGCAACTGGGCCAGCTGGGACCGAGACCGGTCCGGGACCGCAGGCTAAATAAGCTAAACAGGTTGGGATCATTTGGCTCGCTAGAGGTGGGCTCGTGTCGGTCTCGTGGGCGAATTTAAGCTAGGAACCGTTAGGACCGGGCCCGTTTGGCCGCCCAAGAGACCGGGACTGGACCAGTCCCTTGGCGGGCCAAAAGGGCCCAACGAATATAAAAAAAAGAGCCGTTTGGCTTTTGAAAAAAGTCGCCGTTGGGTGTTTAAAAAATAGCCGTTGGGTATTAAAAAGTAGCCATTTAACTCCTCCAACTAATTTTTAGTCTCAAATTTTTTATTATTACATTTTTCCCTATTTTCTACTATGAATACCTCCTCATTCTTTCATTTTTTTTACAAAATCAATCTATCAAAATCTCTCTCTCTCTTTCTCTTTAATTTTCTTCTATACTTGCTACAATTGTTTACTTTATCAAAAAAATAGTGAAGTTGCTACTATTACTTATTTTATTTCATAAAATAGTCAAAAAATATTGAGGTTGTTACAATTTGTGAAAAAATTATGAAGTTGGTGAATTGGAGTCTTCAAATCTTCAACAATAATCAATTTTCAACAAGTCGTACGTTAATTTAGGTAAACGCGTTCCAACTCTTAAGTCTTAATATTATAGTTTTGTTTGTTTTATTTATTTGCTATACTTGATTAATTAAGATGTCTTCCTTAAGAAATATTTTTGGTAAAAGTAAGAATAAGGGAAAATCCAAGACTAGCGAATCTAGTGGTACTGTTGTTCCTCCTCCCCTGCCCCTGGCTCCCCGAACAAAACCCATAGCCGTCTTACACCTGCTATCTTGATATCAATAATAATTTATTACAATTTAGCGACACTTTGAATTTTGCCATAATATTGCACCCGGTGATTTTTTAAACCATGAATTAGTGAATGCTCTCTATTCTAATAATTATAATACTATTGATGAAAATGATGATGTGGAAATTGACCTTGATGAAACTCAACCGGGCGATGATACACCCACTAGTCCTGCTCCTGATGTTGACCCAACTAGTGATAACTCTGCTAATCCAAATGATGACCCATCAGATACTCCTGATACTGCCCATACTTTTCTAGAGAACATACCAAACGACAGGAAATATCTCCTGTTTGGCTATTTTTTACTCAAATAGTTCCAAAAAATAAGGCTAAGTATAAAACTTATGGTATGGAGTTAGCTTTTAAATAAGTGAGATCGTGGTCGGGTATGAGATCTTTGGATAGACAAATAAAAAAGAACCCTAAAGATAACGTCAAATATCAACGTCTGAAAAAAACCCTAAACCCTAAAACCCGCTCTGTTCTCTCTCCTCAAGGGAGATTCTTGGCGATCAAAAGAGAACCCCGGCGAGTGCCCCCTATGGCCACCATGGCTGGTGGACAGCCACCCCCAGTGGTTGCGCTGCCTCCCCAACCTCCCCCCACCATTGCCCAACCATCCACGACCACAAACAACAATCCCCAACCCATGGATTATTCAAAAATCTTAAAACCTATTGTCGTTAATGCCCCTATGCAAACCCTAGCTACGTTACCATTGAACCGTTGAGTTCCTTCATGGAGAACCAGTTGTGAAGTGGAAGAAACAAGAAGTAAAGCAATCCATCGTACAACAAGGGCTTCAACTTGCAGTTCTTGGAAAATTTTCGTATGGTAAGCCTATTATTGGTGAATTACGTAAAGTGATTCCAATTCAATGTGAGATTAAGTGTCATTGTTCAGTTGGCTTGATTGAAGACAATCATGTGTTGATTAGGCTGCCATTATTGGAGGATTATATTCATCTTCTGTCAAAGCCAACTTTTTATTTAAAGGCTCAATCAGACATGTGACAGATGCGTTGTACAAAATGGAATCCATGGTAGACACCTGATGAAGAGACTCCCAATGCCATAGCTTGGATTAGCTTTCCTGAACTTCCTCCAAATTTCTTTGGTAAGGAATATGTATTTTCATTAGCTCGTGCAGTTGGTAATCCATTACATGTAGGCCTAGCAACTCAAAATGGGATTAGACCTAGTTGTGCTAAGGTGAAGGTGGAAGTGAATTTGTTAGGTAAGTTCCCTCAACGTATTAAGATTGTTGAAGAAGCTGATGAATCTGGGCCAGAAGAGTTTAAATAGATTAGGATTAAGTATGATTATATGCCAAAATATTGCAATCCTTGCAAGAAACAAGGGCATAGTGAGGCAGAATGCTGGGTAATTCATCCTGAATTACACAAGAGATTTGATGAAGATGTTGAGGACCAAGGTAAGGAGAAGACAGTTGTGGTGAGTACTGAAGCAATTGGTACATCTGCAAATTCAACAAAGGTTCTATCAAGTGGAAAGGTGGTTGGTAAGCCTGCTACTAACCATGCCAAGCAAGAATGGATGCAAGCAAGGAAGAAAAAATACCAACAGGATAATAGGGGTCACATTGTTGATAACAAACAAGGAAATGAAGCTGACAAGGGTAAAATGAAGGCCAGACTTGAGGAAGTAGCAACCAAGAACAAGTTTAATGGATTAGAGGTTGAGGAAGTTCATCAACCTACTCTACAAATTACTGAAGGCAAAGGTGAGGATCATAGCAATGGTAAGAAAAAGGAACATGGGGAAAAGCAATCCAAGAAGGGCCAAGAGAAGTAAAAGGAAGGCAACACTAGAGTATCAAGCCCTAATCCGAAGGCTTCTAAGGTTAGGGTTGGGAAATATACTAATACTAAACCAGCTGGAGAAGGTAATCAACAGGAACTTAAGCGTGTGAAGAAGGAAGCAGTTGAGAAAGTGTTGGAAGATCAGCATAATAGGAACTTAGCTAAGGCTAATTCTATTGTTCCTAGTGATCAAACTACTAATGAAAGGGCTAATAAGGAATCCACAATCGATTGGGTTCGTAGAAGGTTTGGAACTAGCAAAGAGGAGCTAAGGCAACTCAATGTGACTACAAACCAATCATGTCAAGATATTCCATCTCAAACATTTGCAGATTCTAGGCAGCTTGAGGACCTTGATGAGGTAAACTCAACAAAGGTTTTATGGAGTGATGTAATTGAGGTAGAGGATGATTAACTAGGCACGACAAAGACAACATGAGACAAGGTGAAGAAGGACAACACTCAACCTGGCGATAGGCTGGCGATGCCAGGTTCCCCAAGCGTTAGGCTGGCGATGCCAGGCCTAGCGCCAGGTTCACCTGATGAGGCAGCTATAATAAACCCTATCCCTGGTGCAACTGGAGAGAATTTGGCCTATATAGATGGTGTTCCAGTGTATGCATTGGAGAACAAACTTGATGGAGATGATAATGTGAAGGTTAGGGATGATACAGTGGGGTCAGACCAAAACATAGGCAATGGAAAGGGTGGTGATATCAATAGAACAGACATTTCTGAGTAGACTGCTACAGTAATTCCTGGGCTATGCAGTGTCTATGAGCAGCAATTCAAAATGATGCAGGATGCTGCTTCTTCTATGGAGAATAGCAAGGAAAAGGCTGATGAGTAGGCAATTGTTCCAAGAGCATCTGGAGAAATAGAGGAAGTGCCTATAGAATCTGGCACTAATCAAATTATGCAGCTGCATCTTAATGTTCCATTGAAGACTCTTATGTATCATTTACACGATTTAGTTACACACAATGTGGCACCAATTGATGAATACTTATTGAGACAAAATCCAATGGATGATGAAGGAGATTATGAATCAACTGCAGAAAACTTCAAACCAGTCTCTAGGGAAGGGGATTTATCACCTACAACTAGTTCTAAATGAGGTAAGAGAACAAAGAAAAATCAGAATAAAGAGCCACAACAACCTTCAACAATTATGCCCAGGAGGGCATCTTCTCTATCTAAATGATGATCAAAACATTAATATGGACCATAAGGTCTGTGAATACACATCAGGCCTTTCCTAGGGTAATCAACATGAATAGGGAGCATAGTTTTTGTGTAGTTGTATTGATGGAGCCTTTTCAAAAGAAGGGATTCATTGATAGATATAGAAGGAGGTTGAATATGGAGACTGATTATGCAAATATTAATGGGAAAATATGGTTGTTCTTTGATGCAGTGGTGGAATGAGAATTAGTGGAGGATACTGAGCAACAGGTGACTGTGAAAGTCTTTCACCATAACTTGGGTCAGCACATGATGATGACTTTTGTTTATGCAAAATGTTCAGCAATGGATAGGTTGGAATTGCGGGATCACCTGTATTACCTAGCAAGTGATATGGAATTGCCATGGTTGGTAGGAGGGGATTTCAATATGGTATTGCATGAAGATGAGAAGATAGGGAGACTTCCAATACACCCTCCTGAATATGAGGATTTTGCATTTTGTGTAAATTCTTGTGGTTTTTTTGAACAAGGGTACAAGGGAAGTCCATTTACACGGTGGAATGGGAGACCCAATGCTGAGTGTATATTCAAGAGATTGGATAGGATATTTATGAATTTGCCATTTCAGAACATGCTACCAACTATTGAAGTTAAGCATCTAATCAGAACTGGATCAGATCATGCACCATTACTAATGACATGTGAGGAGTAGAATACTAATTTTATCAAGCCTTTCAGGTTCTTGAACTTTTGGACAAAGCATGCTACATTTATGGATGTGGTGAGGCAGAATTGGGAAGCTTTCATATGGGATCCTTTTTTGATGTTCAAGCAGAAGCTCAAGAGGGTGAAGGCAGCACTTTCAAGATGGAGTAGGGAAACATTTGGTGATATCTTCAAGCTGCTGGCTATTTTGGAGGACATTGTTAGGGTGAAGGAGATGTTGTTTTTTGAAGAACCTACAATTGAGAATAGGATTGTGCTTCAAAAGGCTCAATCTGAATTGAAGAAATACTTAAGTATTGAGGAGCAGTATTGGAAGCAAAAAGCTGGGATGACTTGGTTTGCTGAAGGAGATAGGAATACAAGCTTCTTTCACAATCATGTCAATGACAAAAGAAAGAAATTGCAACTAAAAAGGATCAAGAATGGCAGTGGAGTATGGATTGATGATCAGGAATTGGCTACAGCTGCAGTGGACTTCTATCAAAAATAGTTCACAAATGAAGGTGATGCTTCTGACTTTTCCCTACTCAATAATGTACCTTCCATGGTGACTATGGATCAGAACTTGGAACTTAGCAGAATGCCAACACTTGAAGAAGTTAGGGCAACAATTTTTGAGCTTAGTAGTGAGAGTGCTAGTGGTCCTGATGGATTCACTGGCCTGTTTTATCAATTATGCTGGGATGTTATTAGTGTTGACATTCACAACATGGTATTACATTTCTATGGAGGAGTTGCAGTGCCTAAATCCATTACTCATACCAATCTTGTGTTGCTGCCAAAGAAACCTAGAGTAGAGTAGGGGTGGGCATAATACCGACCGAACCGAAAAAACTGGTCGAACCGTGAATTTTGGTTTTTCGGTTTCGGTTTAATTAGTTTTTCGGTCGGTGCACGGTTTTAAAATTATTAATTTTTGATTTTTCGGTGCGGTTTATGATTTTTGTATTTCAGTTTTCGGTTAAACCGAAAAATCGAAATTCAGGGGTATTAGACTATTAGTTCAAAACTTATAAGTTAACAGTTATAACCCAATGCCAATAGTCCAAGCCCAAATGCCAATAGTCCAAGCCCACCCCACCCAATTTGCCCCCACAGACCCACAGTCACTTACGTTAGTCGTTACTTCCCAAGTTCCGAATGTAGATTTAGGGTTCCTCAGTTCCTCTCCTCTACGACTTTTGTGATGCTTTCAGAGGCTCCTGCTGTTGGTGATGCTTCATTTGGGATGATGATCTTTTTAGATTCTTTGACTAGAACTTGTAGTATCAATTATCAGATGCTTCCTAAACATATGATGTACAAGCTTACATTATCAACATAATTGCATTCACATGTCCTTTTTATATGTCAAAAGCTTGAAGTTTAACTGAATAAATCAATAGTTGAAGAAATTTGATCAGCGGCCTACACAATATGATTTTGTGAAAAACCGCAAAATGTTCTAAGCAGGTTTGTGGTGTCAGAAGTAGGCATGTCACAACTCCATTTTGCGCGCCCCGCCCCAGAGGGTAAAAAATGCACGAGGGAGTTTTTCCAATTTAAGTGACAATATTCGAAATGGGATTATTTATTTAATTCAGAGTCGCCACTTGGGAAAGGTTTGGCTTTTGGTGTCCCAAGTCACCGGTTTATCTTGAATCCCAAATCGAGGAAATTTTTGACTTTTCCAAATGAAGTCTGCGAACCAGAAATTCTAAGTAAGGAATTCTGTTGACCCGAGGGAAGGTGTTAGGCACCCTCGAATCCCGTGGTTCTAGCACGGTCGCTTAAATTGTTATAATGGCTAAATATCTGATTTAAATACATGTTATGACTTATGTGCTTTTATTAAGTTTAAACCGCTTTTATTATTATCATTTATTTTTTATAGAATTGCAACGTCGTGAAAATGCATCTCGAACCACGTCACAATCAATGCACCCGTAGTTGTTAACACATTTCGACTCCGTTGAGATTTGGATTTGGGTCACATCAATGTGCACCCGTGTTTAAGAAGGTTAAATTATTAAAGGTGCCTAAAGAGTCTAACGTGTTCTGGTCTTTGGAGAAAGCAGGGAAATTCACTAGACTGCCCATCTCCAAATTCTACATGTTTATTATGATTAATTATTGAGGGCCTCGCGATACGTATCTTTCTTTGAACGGGGCCCATCTCATTATTTTAAAAGAGATATGCTAAAGTGGCTACATTTTCTATTATGTTTGTCTCTAAAATAGAAAGGGAAAAGATACGTGCTAATTTACTTGCATGCTTTTTAACTAAATCCGGATTTCCTGTCAATCATTTGATTCATTTGGTTAATTGTTCGCAAGATGAAGGATGCAGTATCTCGTGGAACCTGCTTTTAATTTTAATGAAAATTACATATAAGCTGGTGAAACGCTACAACTACTCTAAACATTTCTTGAACTTAACCAAACTTATTTAGGCTAGATTAAAGGAATTAGCTACTAGACGTTGTTATGAGTGGGACTTGAACGTGATCCTATCATATGTACTACCTAACGGAACCCGACAAAAGGACTAAAATGAAATAGAAACAGGATTGTATAAGGTTGGGGTACGCATACCCCGTACTAACAAACAACTACAAACTAAAACACAAAGGACTAAACTCAGTCGAGTATCAGTATATACTTTCATACTATTGAATTATAAACTTATCAATTTTTACAGGCCCATTAATATACCATGAATATTACAACAAATACTTGAACTTCTTCAACCTTTTTCATTTCATGCTTTCAAGCTGTTTCAGTTACACCAATATGGGACTCGAAATGTGTACCTAGAATGTTGAAATGCAAAGAAGAAAAGGAGAACAACAGGGAAGATCAGCAGCAGCAGGAATCAGAGTAACAGCAACAATCAAAGCAACACAGCAAAACAGGTTCTAGTGCAAGAAATGGAGCTATAGCTGACGGAAAATAACCAAATGATAGCAGCACACAGTGTAGTAGAAACCGAACTCCAGACAATCCAATTCCGAGATAAACCAATGCAACAAATACTACCAGCAATCTCGATTGAAACTTAGAAGAAGCAATGCTACCTAACAGATTGACAACAGATGAACTTCAAACAAACAAAAACCAAGTTTCTGATTTCCTGTCTGTTTTTATTTCTTGCTCTCTTTCTCTCTATCTCTATCTCTCTGTATGTGTATTTTAGAAAATCCAGGAAATGTCCCTCAATGTGTATTATATCCCCTCCATCTCTCTCTTCTTTTCAAAATTCAGTCCCCAAAATCAAACTCTATCCCCCCGGTGTCTAATGGAAGTCCCCTCTTTTATATCCTAACATCAGGCTATTCACAGCCTGTTAAAACACATCAGAAACCTTCCCCTTTTCAGTTGTTTTTCCACTCAAACATTTAAAATTAGGAACCCCCCATGATATTCCCTGACAGTCCCCCTTATCCTTTTATTAAACTAAAAGTCGATATGGGCAGCAGGAATATAACCTGACAGCATATGCTGTCAAACTATTTTAAACTTTAAAAAGGCCTTAATGCACATGCTGTACACAAATGCACATGCCATCAATTTTAAACCAAAATCTGAACTGCAACTATAAACTAAGCCCTGTAATGTTTCGGAATCAATTTGAACCACCACAAACAACTATACTTAGTTCCTAGTTGCATTCAAACAAAGCTTCAACAGAAAAGCCAACAATATGAATAAAATTGTTACCATTTAGCAACTGAAACTAATCGACGACGTATGTCGACTCGATTATACTAATTGTAACACATACAATCGTAGCCAAAGATCAGAAATCCAACAGTATCAAACAAGAGGTTCAGATTGCAATGTCAAAACACAGACGACCTTGGGGACTGATTAATCGAGCAACTTCAAATTCGATCGACTATGCAGTTTACACGCACACACATTATCAGTAAACGAAAGAAAGGCTTGATCAGAACAGAGGTGGACGAAAACAATTGATAAAATTTTAAAGACACAAATTAAACAAAAACTTTTAGCCACATAAACAAACATTCAGATACAACAAACAAAATGAACTGATAAAGAAAACAAAAATTACCTCGAAACTTAAAAAAAATCAGAAAACCTTGTCTTGGATTTGAATAGATCTTTCTTGGGGTTGAACGGACTTTAATCGAAGTGTTCTCAACTGAGAACACTTCGACTAAGGTCCATTAGACCCTAATCAACTCGGCTCAAACAGACACAGACCGGTCATGAGGATTCCTAGGGTTCCTAGAGGCAGATTTGTTTTTTGGGTTTCTTTGGTCAGATTCGGACCAAACCAAGCATGGTTTGGTCACGAGGGAGGTCCGGGGACTGTCTGGTATAAATCTAGGGCAGATCAGTATAGATCGGGTTCTGCTCGAATCTTCAAATGAAGATTCGAGCAACTAGGATCTGATTCGAGGGAAAGGGATAATAGATCTATGCTCAGGGTAATGAGGCGGTCCTATGGTGTCAAGGAGGGGGTCACCGGCGTCCATGCCGCCGGGTTTTTGGTGAGGGGAAAGGGGGGCGGCCCTAGGGTTCCGGGGTTGGGTCTGTTGGAAGGGACGAGGACGAAGGAGGGGTATTTGGATAGGGGGTGGGGTATGAGTTTGGATTTATATAGTTAAAGATTGAATAGATCCTGGCCGTCGGATGAGGTGAGATGAAAGGCCAGGATCCTTCAATTAGTGGGGAACAGTGTCGTTTCAAATGCCACGGGTTGGGTTGGGTTGAAGGTTGAACGGGTCGAGTCTGTATGCGGGTATGGGGTATGCAATCTTAGCCGTTGATTATCCTGAGATCAACGGCCCAGATCAGACCAGATCAAAACGATGTCGCTTGGACGCTCTTGGGGTCAACTGGTCTGGACCGGGGCAAACACATGCTTTGGGCCCAATTTGGGCTTCAGATTTTGAATGGGAACGAGCCCAAACCTGATTTCAGGCCAATTTTGCACCTTTTTTTTCATTTTTTCTAAAACAAAACCTAATTAAACAAAATTAAACTCCATTAATTAAACACTTAATACAATTATTCACGCATATCAAAATGTTAAAAGTAGGTAAAATTGAACAAGGCAAAAAATCAGGACAAAAATGCATATTTTATGATTTTCCATTTAATAACCGGATTACAGTTTATACTACGCATGACACACATTTTTTTGTATTTTGTTTTAATAAAATAAAATGGGCAAAAAATCATAAATAATTAACAACATACCACGTAAAAATCCAAAAATTGTACAGCAAGAGCAATTGCTATTAATTTTATTTCTTTTGGAGCGATTATCGCGTAAAACAAAAATCACGTGCTCACAAGGCACACACTGTTTCGGTCTGTCTAAATCTACTGTAGAAACATTAGATGATTTGTTTCTGTCTAAAGTTACTATGTTGTTGGGAGGTGTTGGGTACTCTATGTGTTAGTTGAGGAATAGTTAGAAGTGTGCACAAAAGGTTGGACACCTCTTATTTAAATAAATTTAGATTTAGGGTCACTAACGCTCATAAGCTGACCTTGACAAATTCCAATTCTAGCCTTAAATGATTGGATACAACTACTGTAGGATACAACTACTGTAAGAAGCATAAAATTTTCTTGAAGGCTTGAACCGTTTAAAACCGAAAAAATAAATCGGATATAACCGAACCGAACTTTGAAAAAACTGCACCGAACCGTATATATTTTAGTTTGATTTGGTTATTAATATTACAAAACCGAAAACCGATAAACCGAGCCGTACTTTCATAATAACCGACCAAACCAACCGACGCCCACCCCTAGAGTGGAGACCTTTTCTGACTTAAGACCTATTAGCTTGAGCAACTTCATTAACAAGGTATTGTCTAGGGTGTTACATGATAAATTGGAGGGATTTCTGCATTCTCTAATATCTCCAAACCAATCCGGACTTGTGAAAGGTAGGAGTATATTTGAGAACATCTTATTGACCCAAGAAATTGGGATTGATATAAGGCTAAAGGGAAAGCTAGCTAATGTGGTGATCAAGCTTGATATGGCTAAAGCTTATGACAGGGTTTCATGGAAGTACTTATTGCATGTGATGAGAAAGATGGGATTCTCTGAACACTTCATCAACATGGTGTGAAACTTGGTGTCAAATAATTGGTATTCAGTGTTGGTGATTGGGCAGTCTTCAGGGTTCTTCAAGTCAACAAGGGGTGTGAAGAAAGGGGATCCTCTATCCCCAGCTCTATTCATATTATCAGCTGAGGTACTTTCCAGGTCTTGAATAAGCTCTTTGAAGACAAGTCATTTGTGGGATTTAGAATGCCTAAGTGGTATGATCCTTTAAACCACTTGGCATATGCTGATGATACTATAATTTTTGCTTATGATCATCCTCCATCATTGAGCAAGATTATGGAAGTTTTAGGAAATTATGAGAAGGTATCTGGCCAATTGATCAACAAAGGTAAGAGCTCATACTATATGCACTCTAAGGTGGCACATGGTCTACTTCAGGCAGTAGGTGATATTATTGGATTTGCAAGGGGTAAATTTCCTTTCACATACCTTGGGTGTTCTATTTTCTACACTAGGAGGAGGAAGGAATACTATGATGTCCTTATCAAGAAGGTGAAAGCTAAATTGCATTCATGGAAAGGGAAGCTACTCTCATTTGGTGGAAAAGCAACACTCATCTCTAATGTGTTGCAAAGCATGCCAGTTCATATGGTATCAGTTCTTGACCCACCTAAAAACATATTGGAACACTTACATAAGCTCTTTGCTAGATTCTTTTGGAGTACAAAAGAGGAAGGTAGGAGCAGGCATTGGGTGTTTTGGCAGAATCTTTGCTTACCTAAGGAAGAAGGGGGCCTAGGTTTTCGGTCCCTTCATGATGTTTCAAAGGCTTTATTTGCTAAGCTATGGTGGAGATTTAGGGCCACAAAATCTTTGTGGTCTAATTTCACGTGGAATAAGTACTACAAGGAGTTACCAATAGTGGTGTAGTTTAGAGAAGGGTCTCATGTTTGGAGACAAATATTGAATGCTAGGGAAGAAGTGGAACATGAAATCTTATGGGAACTGAAGAGTGGAACAACTAATATTTGGCATGAAAATTGGACTTGATTGGGTGCTCTTTATCATGTACTTCCTAAATACTTTCCCATCAATGAAGATCTCCAGGAAGTGGCAGAATTGAGGCATGGGGAAGCATGGGATGATCATCTGCTACACCAGACCTTCAATGAAGAGATTGCTGAACATATTAGGTCCAATGTGCATTATGAAGGTAGTGAGGAGTATTGGGATAAATCGTATTGGATGCCAACCCCTTCAGGCAAGTTTAGTGTTAGTAGTGCTTTGCAAATACTAAGGCATAAGGCAGATCGTAATCAAAAGTACAATCTAATGTGAATAAAAGGTTTTCCATTCAAGATATCATTTTTCATGTGGAGGCAGAAGATAGCAACTGATGATATGTGGAGGAGGAAAGGGCAGATGGTAATGTCAAGATGTTGGTGCTGTCAGCAACCTCAAGAGAAGTCTATAGAGCATATCTTTCTTACAAGTCCTACTGCCTCCAAGGTGTAGAACTTGTTCATGGGAGCTGCTAGAATCACTGTGCCATTGATTCCGTTGTATTTACCGAGAAAATGGTAATAACAATTAAATTTGTTGATGGGACTCTAAAAATACGTGATCTATTTTTATGCTAGTTGTTAAAGTAGTTGACGCTAGATATATGAAGATAAAAGGTAAAATGCGAGCTAAAATAGTGTTGCGATCAAACTGAGGAGTTAGCTGTCTAGGCCTCGAGCTAACCGATGAGAGACCTCGAGGTCGATGCCCGGGCTCGGGCTCGAGCTATCGGGGATAACCGGGAAGGGACTAACAGTCAGAATATAATTAAAGGAGGCTCTTTATTGTCAATAACAAGCAATAAATGAAGAACAAGTATGAAAGTAGCAATCAATAGCAATAGTGTCGAGAGAATGTGTTAGAGGGAAAAGAAAGAGTTCTTTTATATTTCGTGTAGAATAGTTAGAACAACAACAACCCATTACAAAGTGGTAAGGATCCCCTTTATATAGAAGGGAAAATCCAATATAGTACAAGATGCATTAATTGTAAAGGTATGGAGATGGGACGGCTAGATGTGACACCTTGATACAGGCTCAGGGCAGACCGACTTTGTCAGACTTTGCCGCGTGCCTTAGGAATCCCCTGTTTCACTCTAGCCTCGATCAATATTCTCTTCAGGTCAGGCATTGACGAGCTTCGAGGAAGGGAACTCGGTCACAACTTTGCATTCTCGAGGCCTCGAGGCGTTCTTCTGAAGTGACTTAATAGCAAGAAATTGAACTCTCTAATTTCATCGCATACAGATAGTCTCCGCGTTTTCTAGAATGAAGCGATGGGAAATGATTCTGATACCTAATCCCCGAGCTTCCCATGCCGACGTCATGTCGATGACGCAACCTATGGTGTGAGTTTTTCATGATAACCGGGACATCCTATGGACTTGTCTTTTCGATGCCATTCAATGTGCTGACGATTCCCGTTCTTCAAAGTGACAACACCACCATCAATTTGGTTCTTTGGGAATGCATTAATTGTATCTGCCAGTCAGTCTTCCAAAGGCATTGATAGCCGTGTCATTATCCCCTATAAATGGGGGTATTGTGGTGTTATCTCTCTATCCAAATGCCTTCCTTCATTTATTCATTCCTTTCTTCTCGCGTTCTTTCTTTATTGCTGATTACTATGTTTGGAGTTCACAACTTTAAGGCTATTTGGCAGCATTCCCATCGGCCGTGGGGTGGCCTTTTGCTTGAACTTCCTTTTGTTGAGCGAGATCATGCCGTCTTGTCGTCGCTATTATTGTTTTTACGCTTGCTACTGTTGTCGCTCTTGGCTCGGGATGATGCTAAATGGGGGATTAACTTTCCCCATTTCAGAAAATTATTCGGACTGTACACCGCTGCTCATGGGGGGGGGGAGGGCTCGGATTATACATCGCTGCTCTCCTTCATACCCCAGCTCGGCATGGCGCTTTACCCCAGGCTGGTAGTTTGCACGGCTCCATGTCCCAAGAAGGGATTCAAAGTAGCTGTGCAAGTGAGACCGACATTCGCCAGGTCCGTCGTCTCTCGAGGTTCTCTTGGCCAGTAAGGGTCCTCGACCTTTAGCGAGCTATGACATTTTTTCATCCCTTCCTTCTTCTCGACTTATCCTTTAGGTATATCAGTGTGGAAGGCCGGGATAAGGCTTCTGAGGGGAAAGAAGAAAGATATTGTCTTTGAGGATGCACGCCCGAGGAGGGGATGTCCGAAGGCGTTGTTGCAGGAGGTGGACCTTCGATAGTAGACTAGGCTCTAGACTTTTACTATGTGCGTGCACCCCTTTGTTTCTTCGTTTCTATGTAAGGACCCCTTGTGGGCTTTTGTGATCATATGTAAGGACCCATCAACGACCGTTGTAAACAAATATTTATAAATACAAAGATATTTTCTTGACTTCTGCCTTTGATAATATTCTTATATATTCTTGTGCACTTGCGAGGATTCTGAATGCATGCCTTTGTTGACGATCGTCGATATCTAACTCGGGTGAGAGCATTATTTCTGGTCTTTGGCTAATAGAAATGGCTCCTTTTCGAGCCCTCCGTTGTTCCCCGGACCAAGCCCGAAGTGGTCCAATAGACTCGGGTCATCGGGACCCTCGAGTTTTATGAAGATAGAGCATCGAACCTTGAAAATTTTGAGAGTGGTCTCTGAGCGAGGGTCAGCTTCAGTCTCCTAGAAATTTACTTTGAACTTGATATAGATAACCTTTTAAGGCATTGTAGATAGGTCCCTGAGGAAGGGTTCCCCATGTTTAGGCGATGTCTTGGGGTCGAGCCCTTATGGGTGGAGCTTAGAGCACTTACTTTTCTTCTTGAGAGGAACCTTCGAGGTCGGATACCACTTCGGGACTAGAGATGACGTGGCTGGCTTTTTGAAGCCTAACTTTTCTTTGGCGGAGATCCTCGAGGTTGGGTATCACCTCGGGACTGGAGATAATGTTGTTGGCCTTTTGGAGCCTAACTTGGACAGGTGGACCGTTGCTATTTCCCCACATATATATGGGGTTGCTCCTGCTTTTTAGGAGATTCCATTATTTTAGATAGCTATCCTTCCATTTTAGCATCGATTCCTTCGTTACCTTAGCACCAAAACGTTTGTGTAGGTTCCCGCTTCCACTTGCTAGTTCTGCCATAGCCATGACTGCTACTTCAAGGTCTACCCAGGAGAGAGGGGAGAGTTCCACTCCCAGTGCTTAGGATCCACGGGAGTTCACTTTGAAGACTATGTCTTCGATAAGAGAGGAGCACCTTGAGCTAGTGAGAAGAGACTGCGGATGGGGCAAGGGGGTAGCAATGCAAGTGCTTCCCCCGGATGAGGGTATCACGGACTTTACCGATGGGCTCCTGAACATATACTTGTACCCTTTCGCACTAGGCCCCCTTGATAGGGTCGTGCTCGATTTCTGTTTAAAGTATCGGGTTACTTTGGCATAGATACATTCGTCGTTTTGGTGAATAGTGCTGATGATGAGGTTCTTTGCAGAGAAGGCAGGGCTTGAATTCACGCTCAGTTATCTTGTCAGGCTGTACTGGCCCTTTCATTATTGAGGTTTGCTAACCTTGCGGTGCTGTTCATCTACGCCCTTTGTTGTTGATGATGAGAAAAATGGAGATCGAGAGTGGATTAGTCGGTTTGTTCGGGTCCGGACAACTGGCGTTATCTCCGTGGAACTTATGCATTCCTCAAGGAATGGAATTATACGCGTGAATGGAGTGTCTTGCGCTTTTTCAAATTTGCCCATGGTGGAAACTAGTTCATTAATCGTGTTTCTCCCTTCTCTGCAGCAATTTCATGGGCGCCGGGCAAAGTTCTTGATCTGCCTGGTTGGGTCCAGAAGCTGACGACCCATTCGACTTGTGACGAGCGTAGGTGGCGAGCAGTGTCCCGGGGCATATGGGAAGCAAAATATCATGGTATGTGTATGCTGCTTTTACCTTGCCCCCCACACATTTGGGAGGATATTTCCCCTTTTCATATATTAATCTTGCCGTCATAGGTATCGGAGGGTCTCCAATAGCGAGGCTGTGTTCCTCCAGTGAAGGGGAGGGATTGCTAGCTTCTGAGCTGAGTGACGACAATAATAAATGGGATATGCATTTGCAGTGCGATGGCACTCTTAGCAAGGCAAAATGGGGCCGAGTCTTTGAGGAGAAAACATCATCCGAGCCTGTTGCGCCTGAAGTTTCCGGTTCTGGAGAGGTGGTTCCTCCGAGTGATCGTGCTTTTGCCGGGGTTGATTCTTCCAGGGCCGAGGGGACTATATTGACAAAGGTGTGCTTGGTCTTTGAGGAAGTCTGCCGGCTTCACTTTTGCGGTGAGTTTTGGCGCAGGCCTTCCGAATCTCACGTCTTTCCTTCCTTATCGAGTTTTTCTTTTGCAGGCCTTTGACAGGGTTAGGTCTGAGCTACTCCGTCATGGGGCTAGGATCCAGAAAGCTATGGATGAGCGTAAGTTCCTTGGGCTCCTTTGCGAGGAGAAGGAAATTGAGTTGACACACTGGCGATATGAGGCGTACCGAAGCTCGAATTACGAGAGCTATTTGATGGAACAAGTAATTTCCCGTCCTGGGCGGGTATGTGTTTCGCCTTTTATCTTCTCAGGTTAACTCTTCATATATCTCAGCTACAGAAAAAGATGGAGGCCATGGATCACCTTAGGGGTGAAGCTGACTGAGTCAGGAATGACTGCAGCGAGCTAAGAGCTCTGGTGCAGGCTCAAGCTTCAGAGGAGAAAGGTGCCTTGGCTAGAGTTCCTTCCTTCGAGGTCCAACTCCTCTTAGCTCATGACAACGCTTCAGTTCAAGCAGATATGATCACAAAGCTTGAATTAGAACTTTCGAAGGTCAGGGTTGAGATCATTGATTCTCAGACTGAAGCAACACTGAGCCGGACTAAAGCCGATTAGGAGATGACGATCTATTTGAAGGATGCTGCCGGTGCCCAAGATGAGTTGAAGAGGGTCCTTGATCGTGAATAGAGGATTAAAGAATATGCTCGTTGTAGATCCCGAAGAAGGGTTCTCGAGGAGATCGGTTCCAAGGGTTTTGTTCTCTAGGAGAAGCTGGCGTGAGCAAGGGCGGACGAGCATGATGCTCGGTCAATTCTGTCCGACGCTGTGGAGAGTGAAGATGAGGCTGGTAGGCTGTAGCCCTCAGGGACGAGGCGTAGACTTTGTCATCTTGTATGTGATATTTTTAGAGCGCGTTTGTAGATGGAGAATGCACTTTTTCATGTATGTAAATAAAATAAAACTTGAAGCTTTATTTCTTATGTACCCCTTTCTGCTTCGCTTCTGACCAGGTGGACTGGTTTCAGAGTTGGTGAGAATCCTTAAATTCGCGACATGGCTCCGGGGCTCATTAGGCAGGCCCGGGGGCTCTTACACATTCGGTTGATGCATCCTTTAGTGTAAGCTGGCATTAGAGCTCTTATGCTTTTGCTCAACTGTTTTGGGTTTAGTCTCCGAGTCGGGCTTTGACTCGAGCTCATTCGACCCTCAAGATTTTGTGTCTACATGGGCGGGCGACAATGGCTCTTACGCCATGCCCTTGGGCATTTGTATTTTAACTATTTTGGGTTCAGTCTCCGAGTCAGATTTCGACTCGAGCGCAATTGACCTTCAAGTTCTGTATTTGCATGGGCTGGCGACAATGGCTCTTACGCCTTAGGTAAAAGTGACCATTTTACGTGTGTGGCCCTGAGGCTCATGAAGCTGGCGACGATGGCTCTTATGCTTTGCCCTTAGGCATGTATAGTTAACTATTTTGGATCCGGTCTCCGAATCGGGTTATGACTCAAGCTCATTTTGACCCTCAAGCTTTCAAATTTTAAGCTGGCGATAATGGCTCTAACGCTTTTGGTCGTTGCGACCTTTTAGTGTGTGGCCTTGAGGCTCGTTATGCTGGCGACAATGGCTCTTACACTTTGTCCTTAGGCATATGTAGGCTTTGTTTTCCTCTCGTTAAGGACTTTTTGAAATGATTTTGCTTGAACCATTGTCAGTTCGGGAAGAACCTCGATTTTAAGTCGTTTGCGGCATTGTTCGAGCACCTCGGAAGGTTTAGCTCGTAGGCTGAGTAGCTCGAAGCCTTGTGATTTCGAACTGACATGGTTGAAGCTCTTTTGCCTATCGAGGGTAGCCTGTATAACCAGTTCTTTTTGAAGTAGATTCAAAGTAATGGCCCATGATTTTGTAGTGATGATCGGGCATCCCCGAGTCGCGTTAATTAGGATGGTACAGCCGTATGACCGTAGTCATTTGTGTTTGGCCGGATCCATTTTTGGTCCTGAGTATAGTAGTTTGGGCATCTCTATCGAGTGTATGCCTTTTAAGGGTATTACAAATTCGATATATAGCCTAAATTTTAGGATTGAGATTTATGACTGTAGTAAGGTCTTACAAAGTTTTCATGCCGTTGAGGTCTTACAGGTTTTTCATGTTTGTTAAGGTCTTACAGTCTTTTCATGCCTGTTGAGGTCTTACATACTTTTCATGCTCGTTGAGGTCTTATAGTTTTTTCATGCCATTGCGGTCTTACAGGTTATTCATGCCTGTTGAGGTCTTACAAGTTATTCATGCCGTTGAGGTCTTACATGTTATTCATGCCTGTTGAGGTCTTATAGTTTATTTATGCCGTTGAGGTCTTATAGTTTTTTCATGCTGTTGAGGTCTTACAGATTTTTCATGCCGTTGAGGTCTTACAGTTTTTTTTGATACTTGGTACAAGTATGATTCATGCCTTGCTTGAGGTCTTACAGTTTTGTTGATACTCGGTAGTTTTTTGAGACCGAGTCTGCCCGCTTGGGGTCTTACGGCCTCAGATTTTTTAACGAATGGCGATTGGTGACAGTCTCTGAGTCATCGATTTTGCTTTGGCTTGGGAGCCGTTACTCGAGACCTCGGAATTGCCTCATCGAGGGATTATGATTTCGGAGATTCTGACCCTGAGGTCATGCAAGTGCCAAGTTATTGACGCCAGCCTCCGAGTACTCGGGGCGCTTTTGGCGGATGAATCTTTGTTGAGAAAACGTTGAGTTTTCTTTGGAGTATGAGGTGCTTTGGCAGAAGACATTCTCTAATTGCTTGGCATAAGTACATGTCGTTTTGTTGCCGTGGGTCCAGCTCGTACGGTCATGGTTCATTCGACCGTTTGGCCCAGTACATCAATTTCCTAGTTGAACCCTATTTGTCACTCCTCGGTTCTTCCGAGTGGGTGAACTTTCGAGGGACGCCCTCCAATGTTCGGGGTTGATTGCAAAGGAATCCTTGTAAGCTTGTTGGATCCTTCTTAGGTAGCGCGTGTACGTTGTCTCATTAAAAAACCTTGCCGGTGAAACCCTCTCCGGGACAAAAGCTCGACCGAAGAAAAAGAGTGCAACGGATGTCGTTAAGGCCTAGAGATCTTCGGGTTGGGTTAGCACCTTCGACTGCCCTGATCGGGCGCTTGCATATGGGTTAGTGTAAAATAATGAAAGAGGGAGGTGTTCTTACCTTATCATGGGATGTACCGACGATGTTTTGAGGTCTGATGTGTCTCTATTGTTTGGAGCAAGGACTCGGTACGGTCCTCCGGTGTGTTTAAATTGGGCTTAGCCGAAGATGTAGTTTGATTATCCTTTGACTCTTTTGAGAGTGGAGATATTGGTGTCGGCGCTACGTTACGTAACACAAATGCTTCCCTTGACGCGCGTTGTTCCCCGTAGATGGTTTTAACCCCATCCTCCGTCAGAAATTTCATCATTTGGTGGAGGGTGGACAATGCCATTCTCATGCAGTGTATCCTTGGTCGTCCGGATAAGGTGTAGTATTTCATGTCTCCTTCAATGACATGGAATTTTGGTGCTTTGGGCCGCGCCGGCCTCGCCGACTGGGAGAGTGGTCTCTTCTTTCATTATTTTGATCACCGTGCTGAATCCGTTAAGGATTCGAGAGGCACAGTCCGAGCTGCTCTATTACTCTCGACCAGTATGTTGTTATGAGGTTAGGGCGAGGTTTCTAAGTCTTCCTCGCTGAATGTGAGGGCATCTTCAGGTACGTATCCCCGGGTTCATTTTTCTATGGTCATGGATCGTTTTCCTAGTCACGGGTTCCTGGGGAGTGCCTACGCCCTTCAAATATAATGTGGATAATGTGTTGTGATTCATTTGCTTCATTCTTCTTGGCCGCCTCTCTTTCTCAGAATTGGATTCTAGCCATCGCTAAAGAATTCGCAGCAGTGACTTTTATTGAGTAGCCTGGCTATTTTCTTTCGGAGTTAGTGGCAATCTTTAGTCTTATGGCCATGCATATTATTAAGTGCACATACTGAGTTGTGGTTCCTCTAGGAAGGATCCGTCTGAATAGGCCAGGGCTATTCAGTGTCTCTGGTTTTGCTGAAGGTGAACATGATGTCCGGTTCATCGATGTTGAAGTTGTATTCTGATAGGCGAGGTGCCCTTGTTGGCCCCGTGTCCCCATCAAATCCGCCTCTGTTGATGAGTCCCCGAGGGTTCTGCTCTCGGTTCACCAATCGGTCGTTGCGAGGTGGGTTACGTCTTGGGGCATTCCTCCTATCTTCGGGGTACGACTGATACCTCTTCACTGGCTTCTTCGCCAGGAATCTGCTCGGATACACTGAGCCTGAGGGTGCTTCCAGCTGGTCAACCTCGACCCTGATCTTTGACTGGTACCGGTTGTAGACGTCCGACCAGGTTACAGCGGGATACTCAATCAGATTCTCTTTCAGCTTCCTTGAGGCCACTGAGCCTCGTTCATTAAGGCCTTGAGTGAAGTCCTGCACCGCACAATCATCAGAGACCGGGGGTAGTTCCATTCGTTCCGTCTGGAAGCGAGATACGAATTCTCGTAGCATTTCATTCTCCCTTTGCTTAATCTTTAATACGTCGGACTTCCTTGTTGCTACTTTGATGGCACCGGCGTATGCCTTTATGAAGGAGTCTACTAGCATGGCGAATGAGTCTATGGAGTTGGGAGCTAGGTTGTGATACCACATCATGGCCCCTTTCGAGAGCGTTTCTCCGAACTTCTTCAGTAAGATAGACTTGATCTCATCGTCTTTTATGTCGTTGCCTTTCACTGTGCATGTATAGGCAGTGATGTGTTCGTTGGGGTCTGAGGTCCCGTTGTACTTTGGGAGTTCTGGCATTCTGAACTTCTTCGAAATGGGTTTTGGGGCCGCTTCTTCGGGGAACGGCCTTTGTATAAACTTCTTCGAATCCACACCTTTTAGGACCGGAGGTGCGCCTAGGATCTGTTCAACCCTGGAGTTGTAGGTCTCGACCTTCTCATCATTAGTTGCTATCATTTTCTCGCCCGATTTGATCCTTTTGGTGAGGTCTTCGAGCATTTTCACGATGCTAGGGTCGGTTATCAATCCGTTGTTACTCGATCTCTCAGATATCTATTCGGCTGCCCAGTGCTACCGTGGTGGGAGTCTTCGGGTGACTTTGCAGCTTAGAGATAGCCAACTGTTGTGCCTATGAAATTTCAAAAATAACATGAAGGCTAACTTCCCATTCTTCCCGGGATGGGGTTTTTTGGGTTTCCTGTTGGTCGCCATGTTGTATGCTCCTATCGGTGTGTGAGGTTTCGTTGACCTGCTGGGCGTTTCACGAACCCGCATCCGATGGAATCGGTCCAGGCACGTTGTCAGGGTTCTGTGGTGGCGCGACAATAATTGGAACAACCACACCATTTTCTCTATGGTCTTCAAGGTTGTCGTTCTCTACTCTGTTCACTGAGCCAGACATTTTGACCTGAATCGAAGATCTTGGACAAGATAAAGTGTAAAAGATAACTTGTGTTGTGTAACGAAACCAGCAACAAAATAATCACTATTATTTTTAGCCCACCGGTGGGCGCCAAACTGTTTACCGTGAAAATGGCAATAAAAATTAAATTTGTTGATGGGACTCTAAAAATACGTGATCTATTTTTATACTAGTTGTTAAAGCAGTTGATGCTAGATATATGAAGATAAAAGGTGAAATGCGAGCCAAAACAGTGTTGCAATCGAACCGAAGAGTTAGCTGTCCGGGCCTCGAGCTAACCGATGAGGGACCTCGAGGTCGATGCCTGGGCTCGGGCTCGAGCTATCGGGGATAACCGGGAAGGGGTTAATAGTCAGAATATAATTAAAGGAAGCTCTTTATGACCAATAACAAGCAATAAATGAAAAACAAGTATGAAAGTAACAAGCAATAGCAATAGTGTCGAGAGAATGTGTTAGAGGGAAAAGAAAGAGTTCTTGTAGAATAGTTGGAGCAACAACAGCCTATTACAAAGTGGTAAGGATCCCCTTTATATAGAAGGGGAAATCCAATATAGTACAAGATGCATTAATTATAAAGGTATGGAGATGGGACAGCTAGACGTGACACCTTAATGCAGGCTCCGGGCAGACCGACTTTGTCAGACTTAGCCGCGTACCTTGGGAATCCCCTGTTTCACTCTAGCCTAGATCAATATTCTCTTCAGGTCGGGCCTTCACGAGCTTCGAGGGAGGGAACTCGGTCACAGCTTCACATTCTCGAGGCCTTGAGGCATTCTTCTGAAGTAACTGAATAGCAAGAAATTGAACCCTCTGATTTCGTCGCATACAAGTTGAAGCAAGTCATAAGGCATTGGTGAAATGCACAATGCTGTCCCAAGCTGAAGCCATTGTTTCAAGAAGCTCCAGCTATCATCACTTGGGAGCTATAGAAGAGGAGAAATGCAGGCAAACATGGAGGTTTAGTGTCCACAAATAGGGTGATTCATGAAGTCAATAGGACTTTACATTATTTGGCAAGGGTGAGTTATGATTGGCTTTCTAATATTCCATTTCTATGGCCAGACATGATCCAGTTCTTTGAAGGTTACAAGCCTATCCTGATTACAAGAAGAGTAACATGGCAGAATCCATATTAGGGGTTGTACAAGTGTAATACTGGTGGGGCTTCAAAATGTAATCCTGGTCCTAGTTCACTAGAGTTTTGTGTAAGGAATGATGAAGGAGATGTGGTGTATGCTAGGGTAATAGATCTGGGGGTGATAACAAATATTGTTGCTGAGGACTTAGAATACTGTGTGGAAAAGGATCTACACCCTCTCATTTTGGAGACTAATTCATTGGTGATGAAGAAGGTGATTGAAGGGGAATGGGATCCTCCATGGGCAATTGAATCATATGTGAGGAGAATAAGGTAGATAAAAGACAACTTCAATATGATCTTCCAGCATGTGTTCAAAGAGGGCAACTCAGTGGCAGATTTTATAGCTAACATTGTGTTTTCTTTTGCAGGTACATTTGAGTTTCACTCATTCTCTGAGCTGCCTAGTGCAGAGAGGAGGTTGATCAATTTAGACAAGTCTCAAACTCCTAAACTTAGGGTTAGAATAGCAAAGAGAAGAGACCCAGACTGATGACTTCACATGATTGGAATCTGCACATACCTGCATATTTCTTTTATGTCTCATTCTGTATTCTATTAAGGTACTTTCCAATGGTATTAGCATGGTCACATGCTCATTCTGGGGGTGCTTTGATAGTGTACAAGAACAATTTGATGAGTAGGTATTGGATGGTGCAATTTATCCTACTTCTGATATGGTCAAATGTTAAGGAAATGGCTGAATCTGTTATGTGGTATTTCTGGAGATTATTGAATCATTTCTCAGTGGTATTAGCATGTTTCCATGCTCAATATGAGGATGGTTTAGCAATGCTTAGAATGATTTCTACATTAAAGGTTCATGTAGAGAAAGATCTGAGCTTACAAGATCATAAAATCTCCCAGCTCTACAGGCCTGGCGGCGCCAGCCTAAAGCCTGATTATACCTGGCTTTACCCTGGCGTCGCCAGCTTAAAGCCAGCCTCAAGCCTAGATTTTGCCTTGCAAAGCCTGATTAAAGCCAGCCCCAACCTGGCTTTTGCCTTGCAAAGCCAGCTTAAAGCCATCCCCAACCTGGCTTTTGCCTTGCAAAGCCAGCTTAAAGCCAGCCCAAGCTGGCTTTTGCATTGCAAAGCCTGCCTAAAGCTAGCCCCAGCCTAGCCTTTGCCTTGCAAAGCCTGCCTAAAGCCAGCTCAAGCCTGGCTTTTGCCTTGCAAAGCCTGCCTAAAGCCAGGATCATTTACATGTTAATTTTGATACAGGAGCACATGATTAGTACTTGGACAAATTCATTTCATTGCATATGGAGATCATATAGTAGCAACACTTGAAGACTATGCTGGCTTCAATTCTGTGGTGGAGATGTTTGGAATTCATTTTAGCCTATGGACTGTATACCCTAGTGCCTGGTGAGAGCTTGATAGGTGATGCTTGGTATTTTCCATTGGCAATTGGATTCACATACACTGACAGGAGATGGAAGCATTCAGCTTACCATGTTGTAATAGCTAGTTCATTATATTTTAGATTTTCTATCTTTTTAGTGGCTAGTAGCTTCATGCAACTTCTATTTTGGTTTGGACATCTTGTAAACTTTGGATCTATTTTGGGATTTTATTTATATATTATCCACTAGGAAGCATGCCTAGTGGTATATTTGCTAAAAAAATATCAACGTCTGATAAATAAAAAAAAAGCGCGTGAGGGAGAGAGAGGCTCTGGCGATTTGAGGCAATTTCTGGAGATTAGAGAGAAAGTCCTCCCATGGACGTGCCGGCCACTAGCCAGCCTTCAATGGAGGCTGGTGAGTCGTCTTCTCCACCTATATCATCTCCCCAACCATCTACTGTCCCAAACACAATCCCAAACTATGAACAATTGCTTAAACCTAGTGTTTTAAATGCCCCCATGCAGCCTGTTCCTAGCGTATCCCTAAAGCCTATCAGGTATATTCATGGTGAGCCAATTGTACGATGTAAGAAGCAAGAAATAAGGCAATCCATTGCTCAGCAGGGATTAAACTTGGCAGTCTTGGGAAAGTTCTCATATGGTAAGCCTAGGATTTATGATCTACGTAAAGTTTTGCCTATTCAATGTGAATTAAAGGGTCCTTGTTTAGTTGGTCTTATTGAAGACAGTCATGTATTAATCAAGTTCTCATTAATGGAGGATTATATTTATCTCTTTTACAAACCTGCTTATTATTTGAAGATTCAAAATGAGATGTGGCAGATGAGATGTACCAAGTGGAATCCTTGGTGGAAAGCTAATGAAGAAACTCCTATAGCTGTAGATTGGATTTAGTTTCAAGATTTACCTCCAATTTATTTTGGTAAAAAATTTGTTTTCTCACTAACTAGAGAAGTAGGAAGGACATTGCATGTGGACTTGGCTACTCAAAATAGTACATGTCCTAGTTGTGCTAAGGTGAAGGTTGAGGTAAACTTGCTAGATAATTTACCTCAAAGAATAAAAATAGTGGAGGAGGAAGATGAAACTGGGCCTGAGGAGTCCAAGTGGATTAATATTAGGTATGACTATATGCTTAAGTATTGTAAATCATGTAAGAAACAAGGCCACAAGAAGATGAGTGCTGGTTATTAACCCAGAATTGAGGCAGTTTGAGGAGCAAGGCAATGAGAAGAAGAATGAACAAGAAATAGTAGGCACAACTACTGCTTCTACTAAGGTGTTATCAAGTGGGAAAGTTGTAGGGAAACCTATAACTAATCCAGCTCGGTAGGAGTGGATGCGAGCTTGAAATAACAAGTATCAACGAGATAAGAGAGGCTATATAACTGAAAACACAAAGGAGAAGCAGAATATCAATGGCAAAGAAAAGTTTAAGGCTGAGGCAGTGACTGCCAAGAATAAATTTAATGCTTTGGAAGTGGAGGAAAATGCTCAATAGATTTTGACAATTATGGATGGCAAGGTTGATGATAATGGAAAAAATAAGGTGAAGGAATCAGCAACCAAGGATTCCAACAAGGCACATGATCAGGCATAGAAGAAGAAAGCTAGGGATCACATAATTAATCCTAAGTCTACTGGGATTAATGGTGGTGAATCGGCTAAGGATTTGGAGAAGGTACAAGATCCTATATTGATTAATAAGGATTCTAAGTCTCAAATTGTTGAGAAAACTTCCTTAAATAAGGAAGATTTTGATGCGAAGTTCTGGAAGCTGAAAATAAGGAAAGGGAGGCATCATTAAAGGAGAACAAATTGAATCCTACTCCAATTGGGATTCAATCTCCAGCTACAAAGGGAGACCTAGAGGTACCTAAGGTGGCTATTCCTAGTCCTATTGGTGTAAGGAGAGAAGAAGAAGCTAAAAAAGAATCCACAATTGAGTGGGTGCATAGAAGATTTGGAACAAGCAAGGAGGAGCTCATGCAACTTGATGTAACAACCAACCATTCGTACCAAGACATTCCATCTCAAACCTATGATGATATGGGGAAGCTGGAAGATGGTAACGAGGTAAACTCAAATAAAGCCCTATGGAGTGATGAAGTTGAGATTATGGATGATCAACTGGATAAAACAAATGAAGTAGCAGATAAGGATAAGAGGAGCAACACGCAGGTACAGAAAATTGACAGTTTTGAAGGTGCTACAGTAAACCCTAGCAGTCCAAATGCTAAGGTTCTTGATAAATCAAACTCAAAGGTGGATCAATCCAGTTCATCAGCTGGAGGTGATAGAGGAATGTTAATTAACCAGGAAAACAAAGGGACTTAGCTACTGCACCATTATCCAATGCTCAGGCCAATGGAACAGTAAACCCTAGAATTTCTGGGAAGATTTTGGCCTATGTTGATGGGGTTACTGTGGATGCATTGATAAATGAACAGGTTAGGGATGTTAAGATGGAGGTAGAGAAGGATAAAGTGTGCCAAGATCAACAAACAGTCCATGGAAAGGATGTTGATCTTAATGGAACAGTAATCCTGGAAGTATTGCTACAATAAACCCTAACTTGGGTTCAGTCTATGAGCTTCAATTTAGAATGATGCAGGAGAATATAGGAGATATGGAGAGGAATTATGAGCTAAATGAGTTAGCCTTGAGACCTCAAGAACATGTTGAACAATCCATAGTTCCTAGGGAGCTTGGGGAACTTAAGACACTGCCTTTGGCATGTGCATCTGAGACTGGATCACCTATTTAGATTCAAGTAATGTGCAATTGAAGTCTCCAAATCAGGTTTTGCATGATATTATCACTCAAAAGGAGCTGCCTGTTGATATTCAAAATGCTTTGGTTGATCAACAACAATAATATGAAGATGAAGGAGATGATGAGTCTGCAGCTGAAAACTTTAAAGCAGTTGCAAGGAAAGGGGATTTATCTCCTAAAGCAACAGCTAGAAGTGGGAAGAAGGGAAAGAAGACAGAAGGATTTGCCTTGTAGCGTTTTGAGCAATACATTTCATGTGTTATATGAGGTCTTTTTGGGACATATTATATACAAAAATGAAGGTCTTGGAACCTAGTTTCCAACGGTCCAATTTATTCATACAATATCGGGGTAGAGAAATATAAATTTATAATGTAGGGTCACCAAGTCACATTGCCGCACTTCAGAGAAAATGGCAGTTTTATACGCCAGGTTGCGACGAGTTTTCTCCCAATATATTGAGAGTTACATGTATATCTTTATATGGAATTAAAGTCTTATGTGTCTAGTTTCCAACACTACAAGTTGATTGTCAATACGCTATCGGAGTAGAGATATTCAAGTGTCCGAACTGGCACTGCTCAAGCTGCCAAGCAGGCAGCTTACCCCCCTGCTTGGAGAATTGAGGCGGTGGTCTTATCCCCTTAGATCTCGTCAAAAATACAGATTTTACTCACACCAAAACACTCTCAACATCTCCAAAACCCTCTCTAATATATCCTAAGATCCCAAGAATCAAACTCAAGGAAAATCAACTCAAATCATCATCAAAATGTTAAAGACTACAAGAGAATGCTTCTATGGTGTTGTGGCGTGATTAAGGGCTATTGTGGGCTAAGTTGAGATAGGGTTTTGAGTTTTAGATACTGTCCAAGGTATGTATAAAATCTTCTTGATTGTGCCTAAGGTTAATCTTGTGTTGGTTGTGTTGTTTGAGTGAAAAACCATAAGATGCACTTGAAGGAACATGGGATATGGTTGTCTATTTGGTTGGACTGTTTTGTGGATAAATATATGGTTTGTGGTGGCTGGAAATTATGAAAATTAATTCAATAATGTTGTGGCTGCTGTTGTTAAGCTTTTATAGATGTTGATTAAGTTGATTGAATAAGGAAAGATGAAAAACAAGTGATTGACGATAAAAATTAAGGTGCTAGACGTTTGAGGCTGTTTTGGAAGGCATTTTGTGGATGTTTTAAACTAGAAATAATATGGTACATATAAGTACAATATTTTGAAGGTTATAAACCAATTATGGAATAAGATTTGGATTCAATTCATATCTTTTCATGAGTAAAAACAAGCTTTCCGCTCAATATGACTGTTAAGATAATCGGAGAAACTCATATTGGATTATATTATTGTTGGTTATATTTGTTGTTGTTGGGTTGTTGATGACCCTTGGTGGTCTTTGGGATGTAACAAAAATAGGGGAGTTTCTGCCTAATTTTTCCTAAGCCGTATGACTAGTCAAATACGATGGTACGACATTATATGTTAACGACAATATCATTTCACTTGTTGTAGATGCAAGACGTTATGTCGAGCTTGGTTGAGTAATAAGGAAGATATCATATAGGTATGATAAGACTATCCCTTCTTTCCTTTTGGCATGATCCATATGATACAACGAAATGAGCAAACACGTAAGCTTCACAAATGATTTTATTCTTAGAAGTACTAGGGTTGCCTATGTTCTTGATTTCTCATATGTCCTACTATCATATCGTCTGTTCTTGATATTTGAAAGGTCTTATTGACTTACTTCATTATGCATTGTATTCATTTATACATTATATTGACCCATGACCAGATGGCGTTATATAAATGTATAGTATATGTACATGGGGTATGGGAAAAGGTTATGGCGTTATATGTGCACCACCACCTGATCAATTGGTATACGTTGATGATTTTGCCCACAGAGGCCGAGATGATACGATGGGATGCCCTCAGAGGCTTGATGATATTATGTACGCATATACTTATGCATGATATGACATTTACATGCACATGCCTGACATTATAAATGTTTTATGATTCATAGAGCTACTCAGACTTACAGGTTGAGTACTTACTCCAAATTTCTTTCATGTATTTTATATACTACTTTTCATTCCTTACATACTTAGTACATTATTTGTACTGACGTCCCTTTTGCCGGGGATGCTGTGTTTCATGCCCGCAGGTCCTAAAAGATAGGTTGACAGTCCTCCTAGTAGGCTCAGCTCAGCAAAAGGTGTTGGTGCACTCCACTTGCTCCGGAGTTGCCTATTTGATCAGTATGATTTGGACATGTATTGACTGGTATGACGGGGCCCTATCTCGGCCTTTATGATGTTTATGTACTCTTAGAGGCTTGTAGATAGATGTAAGGTATATAGATACTTCTATGGCCTTGTTGGCCTATGTTTTGAGTTTATAAATGATCATGTTAGTCTTATAGACCCGTATGTCACATGTATAAGTTTCTATATCATGTTGGGTCATCCTATGTCTAGTATTCCCTTATGTTTTATTCTGATTATCTCATGATGGACCTTTTGGCCCATTTACCAATGATAGTACGATAATAAAGATATGTTATGTTGGTACTCGATTGAGTAAGGTACCTGGTGCCCGTTGTGGCCCTTTGGTTTGGGTAGTGACAAAAATGGTATCAGAGCAGTTCTATCCTAGGGAATCTACAAGCCCTGTCTAGTAGAGTCTTATTTATGGGTGTGTTATGCGCCATACTTATAAGTAGGAGGCTATAGGGCATTAGGACTGTCACTCTTTTTCCTTACTTTAGATCGTGTGGTAGAGCTTAGTTGTAAGAATTCAAACTTCTAAATTCTATTTTACTCATAATACAACGATATCTACATTTAAAAAGACAGCTGTTAAGAGATTGAAGGTGGCTGAGGAAGAGTTGAGTCAGAGGAACTTGATTTTGCATCATGCTTACGATGAGTAAATGTGAGGTCTTCAGTAGATCATGTATGTACTAAGATGTGTAAGCTTCTTGATAATGAGCCCTAAGGCAAGAGTATCTGTCCACTCGAATGGTAAAAAGGAATAAAAGAATTGGAAGGTAGACACAAGTTTCAGCAAATAAAAGAAGCAAGGTGAAGAAGGGTACAAGGTACCTAGTTAATGAAGATTAACAGTATTTACAATTCAAGTAGAGAAATATAAGCATTTTGAGTTACTTTCAACAGTAACAGAGATATATACAATTAGCCACACCCATCTCAATCTTGCCCTATGAGAGCTGACATGTCATGCCTCGAACCTGGGGGGCGAGACCGGTACCCGGTGCCTCACCTATTCTTGCGTACCAACTTGCGACTAAGGGACTCTAAACATATGATGTCATACTTTGGCCATGGGCCACATTGCTAGACAACTAAAATTGCTGACTAAATATCAATATAAAGCTGGGCCTACAAGGCCATCATAATTACTACAGCTGACAAACCAACCAAATATAGATACAAGACCTACAAGCCCAACATGCTGCACCAACTGACAGGATGTGTCTACAAGACTCTACTGATGGATATACTGTGATCGGAACAGGGCCTGACTTAACAATAACATATATACATATGTACACAAGATGTACATAAAGCTCTAAACTCGGCAACTTCGAAGGGCATGGAGCTTACCGATCAAGCTGAACTCGGGCAACACCTAATGAAGAGGTCTACCCGTTTGTCTGTCTAAACCTGCACGTATGAAATGTAGCGTCCTTAAAATAGGGACGTCAGTACGAAATAATGTACCGAGTATGTAAGGTAATATACTAAAAGCTGAAACTGAACTGATAATATAATAACTGAAAGCAACTGGGGGTCAAAGATAATATGAAGATATGCTCACCTGTTGATACTGACTCTATTCTCTCAATATAGTAAGTAAAATAGTTGTCTGGCCTTATAAGACTTGCTATATATAACTTCTCCACCGTCGTAGGCGTTCAACCACAATAGGCTCGGTATATAACTTACCATCTGATCAGAGGTTTCCTAATAGGGGCCTGCCCATCGATTATAGCTCGATGGTAATGAAAATACTTTCATTTTATTTTTCCACCGTTGTCATCCATGTATCACATCTTACTCATAATTCTTCCTTATCTCTCTTCTCATTACTCTGCTAATATTTCTGCCTATCCCTTTCTTATGAAAACTTCAAAAAGACATTCTTTTGCTTTTAGCTCCCCTTGCTTCATTCATTGGCTCTTCGGGTTTCTTAACGTCCTCGCTCTACTAGGGACGAGAGTCACACTAAGGTAATATTTATTCCTTCTAGGCTTTTAGTGCCTATCTTCTGAATTTTCTTGATCATGCTAGTATTCACATCTAATTATAATATTCTAGAGTACACCATCTGGGCGTCTCACAAGTAGATCTATTAGCACTTTTGTAATATCCTCTAAAAATGTCAACTAACATAACCAATCCATTCACCATCTTGGGTTACTCTAACCCCAGCTGGATCTTGATGTTCCATGCTTTTCTTAAACTATACCTGTTAGCTCCCATAGGGCATAATTGATATGGGTGCGGCCAATTGTACATACCTTTGTTATCGATGAAAATAACTCAAAATGCTTATATCTTTCTTCCTAAATTGCATATAATGTTCATCTCTACTAATTAGGTACACCGTACCCTTCTTTACCTTGCTTCTTTTATTTGTCGAAACTTGTATCTTCTAATTCTTCCATTGCTTTTTTTACCATAAGAGTGGATAGATATTTTTGCCTTAGGTATCCTTATAAAGAAGCTTACACCTTTCAGTACACACGTGATCTACTGGAGACCTCACATTTACTTGTCATAAGTATGATATGAAGTTGAGTTCGTCTGACTCAACTCTTACATAGCCATATCTCTTAGCAATCATCTTTCTAGATGTATGAATCATTGTATTACGAATGAGATAGAGATTAGAAAATTTAGTTCTTACAACTGAGCTCTACCACACGATCTAGAGTAAGAAGAAAGAGTGACAGTCCTAATGCCCTGTAGCCTCCTGCTTATAAGTGTGGTGCACAACACACCTATAAACAAGACTCTACTACAGACGACTTGTAGACTCCCTAGGAAAGAACTGCTATGATACCACTTTTGTCATGCCCCGAACTTGGGGGGCGAGATCGGCACCCGATGCCTCACCTATTCTTGTGTACCAACTTGCGACTAAGGGACTCTGAACATATGATGTCATACTTTGGCCATGGGCCACATTGTAAAACAAGTGCAATTGCTGACTAAATATCAATATAAAGTTGGGCCGACAAGACCATCATAATTACTACAGCTGACAAACCAACCAAATTTATATACAAGGCCTACAAGCCCAACATGCTGCACTAATTGACAGGATGTGTCTACAAGCCTCTACTGATGGATATACTGTGATCGGAACAGGTCCTCGACCTACTCATAACATATATACAAATATACACAATATGTACATAAAGCTCTAGACCCGGCAACTCTGAAGGGAATGGAGCTTACCGATCAAGCTGAACTCGGGCAAAACCTAATGATGAGGTCTACCCGTCTGTCTGTTTGAACCTGCACGCATGAAATGCACCGCCCCCAGAAAAGGAACGTCAGTATGAAATAATGTACCAAGTATGTAAGGCAATATACTGAAAGCTAAAACTGAACTGATAATATAATAACTAAAAGCAACTGGGGGTCAAAGATAATCTGAAGATAAGCTCACCTGCTGATACTGACTCTATTTTTTCAATATAGTACGTAAAATAACTGTCTGGCCTTGTAAGGCTCGGTATATATATATGTAACTGCTCTGTTATAGTAGGCTTGCTCATAGGCGTTCGACTATACTAGGTTTTGTATCTCGGCTAACTGGGCTCATTCATAGGTGCTCGGCCACAGTAGGCTCAGTATATAACTTACCATCTGATCAGAGGTTGCCTAATAGGGGCCTGCCCATCGATTATAGCTCGATGGTAATGAAAATACTTTAATACTGTATATATAAACTCTCTGCTCTCTTGACTAGAATAAGAAAATACTCAATTGAATATGAAGTCCCGATATGGAGAATATTGTAACTTACAAGAATATACGTAAATTTCGGGATATGAATTTTTCTTTATGCCTTGTTATCAAACTTATGTAATTACGAGATCATGCGAAAATGAAGGAAGGCTTAGCCTTAACATACTTGGAGTAGGGAAAACTCCGTGTGATATTCTTGAGAAGGTTTACACCGTACTCTCTTAAAATTGCAAAATCTCTGTTCGATCTATTAAAGATCTGTACCCTTCTATGTTAACTTCAATTTGCGTATTTTTGAGCTTCAGGTTGCATTTTTTTGGTGGCTTCAGATAGTTTCTTGGAGAGATCTTTTCTATATCCTTCAAATGTTTGATAAAATGAATCCTTTTATTTGCTAAAGTTATGAATCCTTTCTTGAATTTCAAGGTTATAATCCTAACTAGTTGCCACCTAACCAACATGACTAATGAGTCATTTGGGGGAGGTTTTTTTAATCTTATCCAATTAATTAATTAATTAACTAGGTTATATCCCACTACCCAGTAATTAACCAGTTACCCGCATAATTAAGAATTGTCTCAAATTACTTAAAATTCTACTTATTTTTAATACACTTTGTACATCCTTCTATCATGGTCATATGGTACCTTGTATGGTACTAGTTCATAAATATCAGGTATTATTGCTCGGCCCGTATTTTACCCCAATATGCCAAACTTGGACGAAAATTCATTTTCTTTGATTTGCTTCCTCTCTCACCTTTACAAATTTACTCATCACTTGTTTGAAATAGCATGATGCTTATAATTTCTAAAATAATCCAGTTCCCGAACTTACATCGATTAACTTACGACGAAACTTTAACATACAAAAATGTGGGATGTAACATGATAGATATAATTTAAGAGAAGGATGGAATATTAGGATCAAGTTGGGGTTAGAGTAACCCAAAATTGTGGATGGATTGTTAGCATTAGTTGATATTTCCGAAGGATAGTGCAAATGTGGTAATAGATTTCCTTGTGAGACACCTAGATGGTGAACTCTAGAATAGTACAATCAGATATGAATACCAGAATATTTAGAAACTTCAAAAGATAGGCAATGAGATCCTAGAAGGGATAAATATTTACCATAATATGACTCCAGCGTAAAAAAAGAAGGGAGAATATTAGGCATTCCGAAGAGCTAGTGAGATGAATCAAGGGGAGCTAAAAGTAAAAGAATGTTTTGTTGAAGTTCTTAGAATAAAGTGATAGACAAAAATATTAGCCTGAGAATAAAAAGAGAGTGAATGAAGCTTTATGAGTAAGATGTGATAAATAGATGATAACGATAAATCAAAATATGATACAGTGACAAAGTCTATAGCCAAGTGAAAGAAAAGACAAGAGGTGATAGGCCTTGAGGCAACAAAAAAGTATAAGCCATAAAGTCACATCCCTATTTTGAAAAAATGAGTTGGTGACTCCAACGTGATTACTAGAAGGAAAAGTTAGACCCCCGAAATAATAAAAATCAGTATGGGCTAGTGAACAAGATAAGCTGAACATGAATTAGGGACCAAATGATTTGATAATAATCGGCATCAAGAGAATTTCAAAGATTATGTTTCGGTGATAATAGAATGAACAACAGAAGAATAACCTTTAAAGATTATTCAGGAAGATGCTTCCCTAAAGCAAGCACTGTAAGCAAAGTTAAGCTTAACGAACTAAGTATGCCAGTTACACTAGGTGTCACCCTCGAGAGTAAGGAATTCAATTATCCTTGGTACAGAAGGGTTACCGCAAGGTGAGTAAGAGTCCATGAAGATGTGAAAAGATTCCAAAGATTAAGATGTAACTATGGAGTAGTAAACAAAGAATGCGGTAAAAAGGTGAAAGGAATGAGATTGCATCTATTCAGATCATATAGATATGATAAGACTCCAGAACATTATGCAAGCACGACGCGGGGGAGAGGCAATAAGGGTTCCAGCACAAGATGTTAGTGATAAATAAGTGCAAATGAACACTTGATACATAAGGAGCTAGTGCGAGAGGTAAGTTAAGACTAGTTAAGGAAATAAGGAAGTAGGCTTCAACTTAAGCATAGTGACATAAAGAAGAAATGATTTTGTAACAACAGTATCACAACAACATTGTATACACTTTATAAGAAAGTGACACCTATGGTGGTTAATGAATGGGAAAAAGAAAAAATATCAAAAGGTGATATTCAAGATCATATGGGGTGCATGGAATTCCAACATATGAGGGCACTAAGATGAGCCAAGTATTCATGCAACAAGTGGCAGAACGACCAGGAAAAGCTATTGCTTATATTTAAAGACAACTGAGAAGGCACGAAAGGAAATCTATGATGCTACCAAGTAAAGGAAGGTTTTGAGTAGTATGAATCGATATGTGTAGGTCGCATGATGAAGTATCGTGTAGCGACAAGGTTTTAGGTAGATAGGAGTAAAGGTGTGAAAAGATGAGTGAGAAGGTGATGACAATAGGTAAAGCTTTCAGATTAAGCCCATCAAAACAAGAGAGTTGATGGTTTCCATAAGCTATTGAAAGCTCGGTACAGTCTGAATGAACTTAGAGGAGTCTAAGAATAAGAGCAATTAGAAGAGATGAAATGCTGCCCTGGTAGTAGAATAAGGGTGTAATTGTGATAAATAAGAGGATGACGTCTGGGCTTTCGATTGAGTAATGATTTAAAGAAAAAGGATTTTATGGATGACACAGTATTAGAATACCCCCATAAGATAAATCACGTTGGGATGATATGAAGTACGATTATTGAAGTATAGTATCACCCCTAGATGGATCAGGAAAATCACTTCAGATGTTCCCTAATGAGACATGAGCCCTAGTGACAATGTATTACATCAGAGGCGATGGTTGGAGCTAGTAAAAGACTATGATGTTGATATTTTATACAATCTAGGGAAGGAAAATGTAGTAGTCGATGCCCTCAGCCATACATTTATGGGTAGCCTATCATATTTATAGCCAGAGAAGAGTGAGATAGCTTGTGAAATTCATCAGCTAGCTAATCTTGGAATTCGATTACTAGATTCAAGTGGTACCGGAGTTACTATTCAGGACATGGCAACATCCTCTTTAGTAACTGAAGTGAAGGAATGCAAGTATGAAGATCATGTGCTAGCTCATTATAAAGATACAACCCCTCAAAAGGATAAGACACAATTTGAGATTACAGGAGATGGAGTCCTCAGATATCGGGGTCAATTATGTGTTCCTAATGTAGCAGGGTTGCGCTAGCAGGTTATGGGATAAGCAGTGAGAGAGTAACCTAGAGTTGTGTATCACACCTCGGTAATAAAAAAACCTAAGTAAGTGTTATAGTATGGTATGACCAACTTAGATGCACTGAATCCATAAGGACAGATAACCAAGGCTAGGAAACAAAGTGTAGCAACAGTTGTAAGTTCGGTAAAGTACCAAGCAAAGAACTTCAGTACATCTTTTTTCTGAAAATCCGTTGCTTGATAGATGAAAAACGTCTCCATTCTTGTAAGTTTGATCATAATATTATATAGCCTCTCTTGCTGAAGCCTTATCTTTGAAAATGAAGTGACTTTATTTTTTTGTGAATTCAAGAGTCTTTCAACAAAATCCTTAATCAAGAGTCTTTCAATAGACATGGCACAAGAATAAGAGATAAGGTGCCATGTCTTAAATTTTCTTGCCTCCACCTCCTTAATAACTTAATTAAATGGCAATTTGCTGCCAAGATTTTGACATCCCACGTGGATGTTTGTCCCCCTAATATTTATCCAAATCGTTCTTAGATAATTGTTCACAATTTAATTTACAAGTTAATCTCCCACTTGAAAATTCATAATTATCTAATTAACCATATAATTAAGAATAATCTCAAATTACTTAAAATATTACTCACTTTTAATATATATTATACACCTCACTATCATGGTCATGTGGTACCTTGTATTGTACTAGTCCATAAATATCGGGTATTATAGCTCGGACCGTATTTTATCCCAAATTGTCAAACTTTGATGAAACTCATTTTATTCGATTCACTTACCTTTTTACCTTAACGAATTTACTTATAACTTGTTTTAAATAGCATGATGCTTATAATCCCAAAATAAATCTCATTCCCAAACTTACGTCGATTAACTTACGACAAAACTTTAAGGTACAAGAATGCATGATGTAATATCTCATTTCCCGACTTTCATCAATTTACTTATGGCATACTTTCACTTAAGAAAATGTGGGGTGTAACAATTTCCAAGCCATCCAATCAGTTTATGCGCATAATCATGATAAGGATGCAAATCTGGCTTTTTGACCTTGTAGCTACATAGCAATTTTGATTAATCACTAACTCAGAGTCTCAAAAAATATGTAATTGGAGTTGTCTTGTATCAACCACCATTTCAAGACCAAGTATGAGTGCTTGATATTCCGCAATGTTTATTGGAGCAATGTTGTGTTAAGGTGAAAGAATGTGGCAAAATGTGACGACCCGACCCGTCGTCACGTGAGTTACCACCCCGTTTCCCCCATTTTATGCTTCTTCATGTTTTGTTATCGGTCTTCGGTGTGTTAGAGTTAAATCGGATTGGTTTTGATAGGAAATGAGACACTTAGTCTCTTTTAAGAAGGTTTAAGTTGGGAAAGTCAACCGGAAATTGACTTATGTGTTAAAGGGCTCAGATTTGAATTACGATGATTCGGTTAGCTTCGAGGGATGATTTGTGACTTAGGAGTGTGATCGGAAGTAATTTTGAAGGTCCGGTGTAGAATTAGGCTTGAATTGGCGAAGTTAGTATTTTGGCGAATTCTGGTTGATAGGTGAGATTTTGATCCGAGAGTCGGAATGGAATTCCGAGAGTTTCTGTAGCTTTGTTAGGTGATTTGGGATATGTTTGCAAAATTTCAAGTCATTCGTACGTGGTTTGGTCAGGTTTTTGATCGAAAGTATATTTCGGAAGTTTTAAAAAAATTAGGCTTGAATTCGATGAGTTTTGGGTAATTTGATGTTGTTTGAGGTGTTTTGATGATTGGAAGAGGTTTGAATAATGTTATGAATTATGTTGGCATATTTGGTCGGGATCCCATGAGGCTCGGATAAGTTTTGGAAGGTTTTTACCGTTTGAGCATAAACATGTAATGATCCAAAGGTCTATTTTTAGTTCTAGAGATCGAAATTTTATTTCAAGATTTCCAGAATTTAAATAATGAATTATAGGAGTGATCTGGAAAGTTTGGTCTAATTTCATCAAGTCACGATTGAACTGAGCAAATGAGCTCCGAATTGCATTTTGATTGAAGGACTATGTTCATATCATTATTTGTGACTTATAGGAACAAGAATCATCGAATTCCGAGGTCCCAGGCCCGAGAAATGAACTTTTGAGTAAAATTGTTTACTAAAAATATTTAAGGAAAATGGAAATGAAATTTGATGAGAAAGTGATGATATCGGGGCCGTGTTTTGGTTCCGATGCCCGGTACAAGTCTTATATATGGGTTAAGCACTTTCTGTAAAGTTTGGTTGAAAACGGACGTCAATTGACGTGTTTCGGACTCAAAATGGAAAATTTCATGTTTTATGAAATTTGAAAGAATTCTTGTATTTTAAAGCTTAATTCATGGTATATGACATTATTTTGGCGATTTGATCGCACGGTTAAGTTCGTAGGATATTGTTGAGTTAGTGCATATGTTTGGTTAGGAGCCCCGAGGGCTCGGGAGTGTTTCGGAGGTGTCTCGGAGTGATTTCGGACTTTGGAAAATTTGGAGAAAAATTGCAGAAATAGTACCCGTGAACAACGCCATATACAGTACCTGTGAACAGTACCAGACAGAATGTTAAGTTCGGGAGATTTTTCCATTTTTGACGATTTGGAGCTTGGGTGAGGCTATTTTTCGATTGATTTTCAGGGAGAACAACAGGGTAAGTATTCTTAACTCAATTTTGCTTAGATTACTCGAATCTATTACAAATTTTGGCATTAAATCCGTGAATTTAGCGGGAAAAGTTAGAAACCCTCTCGGATAGAATTGAGGATTTGAGGGTTGAAATATTATGGGAATTTGATAATTTTGTTAATTTTGATATTTTTCGAGTGACAAGGAACCCGTTGATGTAAAAATTTTTGAGTTTCGAAATGTGGGCCTGGGGCTCGAGTTTTGCCAAATTCGTTAATTTTGATATTTTTCGAGTGTTTTCGATTGGGTATTGTCCCTTTAGCATAATGCGACATATTCGTTGTGATTTTGAGCAGATTCGTCGCACGAGGAGGCTAATTTGATAGGCAAGGGCATAGCGAGCTAGAGCTTTGGCCGGTTTGAGGTGAGTAATTGATGTAAATGATGTCCTGAGGTTTGAAACCCCGAAATTTCACATCGTAACTCTATATTGAGGTGACTTGCACGCCGGATAACGGGCGTGGGGTAGAGCACCATTGGGGATTGTGACTTAGTCCGTTCCGATAGATGTTTTTACCGTGTTTTCTACTTGAACTAAATTGAGAATCATCCTTACTTGGATTTAATTGTTACATTTGGGCTTCTTGCCAATTATTTGAATCCTTCAGGGATTGACATCACTGTTTTCGTATACATGCATATCATTTGATCTCGGTCCAAGGTTTTAAATACTATTTTGCAAACTCAGCCATCTTTCTAAGATTTGAAAACTTAAATGATATTTCTAAATGATATTTCGGGCTGAGAACTAATGTTTTACAAATGCCCAAGGGGCTTATGATGATTTCTGGACTGAGCATGGATCGGGCTGCGCGCCACAGCAGTGTTATATTGATATTGAGGCCGAGAGCCTGGTTGATTACATTGATATTGAGGCCGAGGGTCTGGTTGATTACATTGATATTGAGGCCGAGAGCCTGGGTGATTATACTGATATTAATATGAGGCCGAGGGAATAGATTTGATGCCACGAGATGGCTTGATATTGGGCTTGGGCTGTAGGAGCCCCTCCGGAGTCTGTACACACCCCTAGTGAGCGCCGTCGACGATAAATAAAATGGATGGCTTGGGCTGCACGCCGCAGTGGGTACTAGAGAGTACCATCATATGCATTGCATTGCACTCATGCATAGAGTGTACCATCATATGCATTGCATTACACTCATGTATTTGTTTTTATCTTTTATACATGTCTCAGTATTTGGTACTCTGATTTAATTGACTAGTTGCTTAACTATTTGTTGTTCAAAACTGCCAGTTATAGTTCACTTTGTATTTTTCCACGGTTTCTTATTCTCAGCCTTTATTTATGTTTATTACTCACTGGGTCGGAGTACTCACATTACTTCCTGCACCTTGCGTGCAGATCCAGGTACACCACAGGCTGAGTGAGGATTTGTTTAGCTGAGCAGCAGTATCCGGGAGTATTGAGGTAGCTACATGGCGTTCGCAGCCTTGATATCTCCCCTCTATCTCTATCTTTTATTCCGCATTTTTCCTAGACAGACTTGTAATAGGTGGATATTCTGTATTAGAGGCTCATATTCGTGGCACCAGATTCTATTGGGCTATGGTGTGGTATTTTAGTTGAATTTCCGTAGGTTTTATTATTAATTATACACTTGAAAGTGATGACTTAGTAAATTCTCTGTGATATTTATCTATAATCTGAATAAGAATTTGGGATAATGTTGTTGAATGGTCGGGTTTGCCTAGCAGTGTGTTGGGCGCCATCATGACCGGGGTTGGGGTTGTGACACAAGACCTCTCCTTGAGAAGTGACGAACACGACACCTGCGCCAGCTCCTTCACGATGCACGACACCGTCAATATACATTTTCCAAGGTGGTTACACTTCGATGACCATTTCATCCTCATCAAGTAGTTCATCAGTCGACTCCCAATCATTAGATATTGGATGATCCGCCAAGAAATCTGCCAAAGCTTGTCCTTTCACATCTTTTTGTGGGATGTACACAATCTCGAATTGTTGAAATTGGAGGTACCACCTTGCTAATCGATCTTTGAGCACGGGTTTTGACATATTAAACTTGATCGGGTTCGCCCTTGAGACGAGGCGGATAACATGAGCTTGAAAGTAGTGCTTTAGCTTTTGAATTGCGAAAACAAATGCTAGACACAACTTTTCGATTGGAGAATACTTCAGTTCATTTGGGGTCATCAATCCTACTCAAGTAGTAGGGGGAAGTTTCTTTACTTTCACCATTTTTTGGGCCAAAAGGGCTCCAACTGACCTTTCTTGGATTGCAATATGTAGAATCAATGGCTTTCTTGGTGCAGGGCTACCAGAATTGGAGGTTTCATCAAGTAGGATTTGATGTTTTGGAATGCATTGATACAAGCATGGTCACATTTAAAAGGTACACCCTTCTTCATGAGATGGCTAAAAGGTTGTCACTTCCCTGCTAGATTTGAGATGAATCTTCTAAGATACACCAATTTTCCTTGTAGACTTTCAGTTCATGTATATTTCTGGGCTCAGGCATCTTCAAGATTGCATCAACTTTGGCTTGATATATCTCAATCCCTCAATGTCGAACAATGAAGCCAAGGAATTTTGTAGAAGTAACTCCAAAGGCACATTTTAGCAGGTTCATTCTAAGTTGATATCTCCGGAGTCGTTCGAACATCGTTCTTAAGTCTTGCAAGTGGCCTCCTCCTTTTCTTGATTTCAACACTAAATCATCCACATAGCATTCCACATTCTTGTGGAGGATGTCGTCAAAGATATTCTGCATTGCCCTTTGATATTTGGAACCAGCATTCTTCAAGTTGAAAGGCATTACTTGGTAGCAATAAATGCCTTTAGGAGTGCGAAATATACTAAGCTTTTCATCTTTCGGTGCCATACGTATTTGATTGTAGCTAGATGATCCATCCATGAAATGCATCACCTCGTATCCAGTGGTGGCATTAATCATAAGCTCTAGGATGGGAAGTGGAAATTTGTCCTTAGGGTATGCATTATTGAGGTCTCTAAAATTGACACAAACTCAAATTTGGCCATTCTTCTTCTTCACAGGAACAATGCTTGAAATCCATGTAGGATATTTAACCTCCGAATGAAACTGGCTTCAATGAGATTGTTGACCTCAACTTCGATTGATGGGATCAATTCTAACCTGAAGCGTCTTGTGCAGTGCTAAGGTTTACTTCTTTCAATGCATCAACTTTAATTTTAATTCCTTCTTGTAGTTCTGGAGGAGCGTCCTTGACATTTTTGTCTTCTTGGGGATCACCATCATTGAAAGATATATGGCCACACCAAGAGGCCTCTCCCAAATTTTCGTCGACCTTCCTTAGAAATGAAGTGTATTTTTCCTCATTCGCAGTAATGTGATATTAAGATCCTACACTTTCTTCATCTTCGTCACGCTTTCTAGTGTGGACCACTATGCGAGTCTTCACTTTGAGTACATCTCCGCATAAAATCAGAAGTTCTGATTGTTACCTTATGCTGGAAGGGATCAGACTTTGACACTCTTTAGAGATACTTTGGACTCTACATGACACATCTCTTCTTATTTTTCTATAATTTATTTGGGACTTGTTCTTCTTCCTTTTCAATGGCCCCAACCTCTCAAATATAGAAGTTCTTGTAGTTGGTTCTCCAAGTTGATCAAAGACAGAAGGTCTTTTATTAGGATCAACGGGTTCATCTTCCATCGTGATATAGTTACTACTTGCTCTTCATATGGAGATGCGAACTAGTGGGGGTTGTTTGTAACTCAGGCCCTCACATGATTGCTTAACCACATGCTCCTTATCTTTCATCGTATTTGCTTTCCTAGTAGGTTCAGGTAGGAGCTTCCCTAGCTTAGATAGTTCGTTGGGATCATATCCAGCCTTTGCAAAGACCTGTAAGCATTCAGATTAAAACCTTCATTGGTTCGCTTTATGGGGAGTGCCTTATTTTGAGGCATGTTATGTGCCACAAACTTTTCCAGTAGCTTTGAAGACAACTTTATGATATCAATTTTCTTGATAGGAAGGGTTAATTCTTTTAGCACATCTTTTTGGAGGCTTGATGATTCTCCTTCATCTTTCTTCACTTCTGGGATGTAACGAAATAAATGAGCTATTTTCTTGCCTGCAATTGCTGCATTCTTTTTGTGAGCTTTTGAAACTTGGTATGCTTCTATTGGAACTTTATCTTCACCAGAAGCCACTTCAGCCCTTTTGGACACGATATTATCACCTCTGGCCTTAGTGATGTCATCAAATTTTACTCCCTTTATGATGTAGTTCTTCAAGTAGAACTTTGCATCAGCGAAATATGCCTCGACTTCAGCGAACAGCTTGTTATCAGCAACTATCTTCTTTTCGACTCCATCATTATTATAAACATTGGTAGTAAGTTGATGGGACAACTTTATTCTCATGTATCCACGGTCTGCCAAACAACAAATTGTATGAAGTCTTTGCATCAATCACATGCATCCATGCAGTTGATTGCATATCTCCCATGGTGATTTCTAGTTTGATAGCCCCTATGGCTCTTTGTCCCCCTTGATTGAATCCTTGAATTATCAAACGGCTTTGAGAAAGTTCTTCAATTGAGATGTCGAGTTCTTTCAATGTGCGAATGGGAAGAATGTTAACTGTTTCAATAGCGAATGGTTAATGTGGATTTTGGTGATGGTGTGTCTCTATCTTCACTTTCTTTAGCTTCTTAACTATTTGTTGCTTCTTTGGTCTTCTCACCATCTTATTCTTTGTAGGTTGCTTCGTTGATCCTCTTTGCGGACTCAATTTACGGCGTCTTCGACCAGTTACCAGGGTCCAACCTTCTTCATCAGGTTGATCAACTCGGACATTGTCACCTCCAATAATTCTTCATCTTCATTCCTTTCATAGGTGAATATCTCAATTGGATCGAATGAGCCAAAGCCAATAGACACATGGTACGAAGCTCGGTAGCTTCAAAGCAGCTAAAGCAGAACTTGGTTGAATATCTCGAAGTGACTTGGTCGGATTTCCACAACCGATATTAATAAAAGATTAGGGTCGAGGACGACCAACTAGGAGCCTCCTCGGGCTCAGTATATCCTAGAAGGCTCTTGGCAAAGGAACCAGGCCAAACATGTATACAAGGGATCTCTTAGTATCCCAAGGATCTCTTGGTATCCTCAATATGTATATACTAGGGATCTCTTGGTATCCTCAATATACGTGCTAGGGATCTCTTGGTATCCCTCACCTCAACTCAAGTTATAAATACATAAAGGGGATCTCCCTGGATGTCGTCCCATAGTCACAAAGTAAAACACACAGCAGCAACACAAGAATACTCAATTAAGCTCAATTTTGTACCAAGTAAATAGGTAATTCTAATTTAACATGCTTCACATAATTCAATTAAGGCAGTTTAAGCAAATAAACAGTTAAGTCAATTAGACATGCTTTTCTAAGCTAACAACAGGTTTAGATTGCAAGTAAAGTGAAATAGGAAAAAGGAACACAATTGAAATTATTTAAAGAAAACTGGATTTTCAACAATTAGCTCAAGTACGCACTCATCACCTCACGTACAAGGCATTTCAAATATCAAATATACCAAATTCTAAGGGAAGGTCCCCCACACAAGGTTAGATAAGCCACTTACCTCGAACCAGCTCAAATTAATTCGAAATCACGCTCTTGCCACGAGTACTCAACTCCAAATGGCCCGAATCTATCCAATTCAATTTCAAAATGTAAATAACACTTCAAGTAACTGATTCTATAAAGAAATTCTAAGCTAATACGCAATTAGGTAAAATGACCAAAATGCCTCTTGGGCCCAAGTCTCGGAATCTGGTAAAATTTATATCATCAGAATCCACATGCTCTCATGAGTTCATGCATACCAAAATTATCCAAATCTAAGGTCAAATTCCTAATCAAAAGTCGAATTCTAGGTCTAAGAACTTTCTTCCAACTTTTCCCCAATTTTCACCCCAATCCGAAATTAAATGATGAAACTAACTATAGATTGATGGGATATAACTAGAAACAACAACAACAACAACAACGACCCAGTATAATCCCACAAGTGGGGTCTGGGGAGGGTAATATGTACGCAGACCTTACCCCTACCCCGAAGGGAAGAGAGGCTGTTTCCAGGAGACCCTTGGCTCAAAAAGCAACAGGAGCCGATATATTAGTACCATAAAAATGCATAATAAAATAACAGCAGTATAAGAGATATGAAATATGAAATACATAATACGAAATACGAAAAAGATGGCTGGTATAGTAAAACTAGCAGGTAAAGCCCTGCATCAATAGACGACCAATGACATTCTTAGTCTAACTCCTAACTGGCTAGTCTCACTCTATTGTGTTGTAGAAATATTCACAACTTTCCCCTAACCTACAACCTTAATGCTCGACCTCCATAATTCCCTGTCAAGGGCCATGTCCTCAGTAATCCTAAGTCATGCCATGTCCTGTCTGATCACCTCTCTCCAATACTTCTTAGGTCACCCTCTACCTCTCCGCGTGCCCACTACAGCCAGTCGCTCACACCTCCTCACCGGTACATCAGTGCTCCTCCTCTGAATGTGCCCGAACCATCTGAGTCTTACTTCCCGCATCTTGTCCTCCAAGGGGGCCACTCCCACCTTCTCTCGAATATCTTCATTCCTAATCTTATCCATCCTTGTATGCCCACACATCCACCTCAACATCCTCATCTCTGCTACTTTCATCTTCTGGATATGTGAGTTCTTTACCGGCCAACATTCAGTTCCATATAACATTGCAGGTCTAACCACTACTCTATAAAACTTACCTTTTAGTAACGGTGGCATTTTCTTGTCACACAAGACTCCCGACGCTAACCTCCACTTTATCCACCCCACCCCTATACGGTGTGTGACATCCTCGTCAATCTCCCCGATCCCCTGAATAACTGATCCAAGATACTTGACACTATCCCTCTTGGGAATGACTTGACATTCAAGCCTCACTTCAACTCCCTCTTCTGTCGGCTCAACTCCAAATTTGCACTCGAGGTATTCCGTCTTCATCCTGCTCAACTTGAAACCTTTAGACTCAAGAGCATGTCTCCAAATCTCTAGCCTCTCGTTGACGCCGCCTCGTGTCTCGTCAATTAGAATAATGTCATCAGCAAATAGCATGCACCATGGCACCTCCCCTTGAATATGATGAGTCAGTGCATCCATCACCAGGGCAAATAGGAATGGGCTGAGCGCAGACCCTTGGTGCAACCCCGTAATAACTGGAAAGTGTTCAGAGTCGCCTCCTACTGTCCTAACCCGAGTCTTAGCTCCAGCATACATGTCTTTAATCACCCTAATATAGTCAACCGGGACCCCTTTATCCTCTAAGCAGCTCCATAAGACCTCCCTAGGAACCCTATCGTACGCTTTCTCCAGATCAATAAACACCATGTGGAGATCCTTCTTCCTATCCCTGTACTGTTCCACCATCCTCCTAATAAGGTGGATAGCTTCTGTGGTAGATCGCCCCGGCATGAACCCGAACTGGTTGTCTGAAATAGACACCGTCCTTCGCACTCTCATTTCTACCACTCTCTCCCAAACTTTCATGGTATGACTTAGTAATTTGATGCCCCTATAGTTGTTACAGCTCTGGACATCACCTTTGTTCTTATACAACGGGACCATTGTACTCCACCTCCACTCTTCAGGCATCCTATTAGTCTTGAATATAACACTAAACAATGCAGTAAGCCATTCCAAGCCTGCTCTACCCACACACCTCCACAGTTCAACCGGAATTTCGTCTGGCCCGGTAGCTCTGCCCCTTCTCATCTTACGCATTGCCTCCATGACTTCATCGATCTCAATGTCCCTACAATTACTTAATTCATGGTGACTGTCGGCATTCCTCGATTCCCCAAGTATAATATCCTGATCCCCTTCTTCACTTAGAAGTTTATGAAAGTAGGTCTGCCACCTCCTCTTAATCTGGTCATCTCCCATCAAAACTTTGCCGTCATCATCTTTTATGCACCTCACTTGGTCCAGATCCCGAGTTGTCCTCTCTCTCGCCTTAGCGAGTCGGAATAACTTCTTCTCCCCACCTTTGTTCCTTAGTTCCTCATACAGACGAGCAAAAGCTGTCGTCTTAGCCTCCGTCACTGCCATCTTCGCCTCCTTCCTAGCTACCTTATACCTTTGACTGTTCTCTCTCTTCTCCTCCTCGTCAGTGCTCCCTACTAACCGCAGGTAAGCCGCCTTCTTTGCTTCCACTTTACCTTGGACAACTGCATTCCACCACCAATCTCCCTTTGTGGCCACCATTGTGGCCCGTAGATATCCCTTACACCTCTCCCGCCGCCTTTCTTATACAGTCTGCCGTCGTCGACCACATTGTGTTTGCGTCCCCACTACTTCTCCAAGCTCCCATTGTCGATAACCTTCCTTCCAGCTCCTTAGCTTTATCCTTAGTTAAGGCTCCCCACCTAATCCTGGGGCGTCCTTGTACTGACCTCTTCTTCCTCCTTATCCTAATACAAATGTCCATCACCAAAAGCCTATGCTGCGTTGAGAGGGTCTCACTTGGGATAACCTTGCAGTCCTTGCACAACCTCCTGTCGCATCTCCTGAGGAGGAGATAGTCAATCTGAGTCTTCACCACCGAACTTTGGTAAGTAACCAAATGTTCATCCCGCTTCGTAAAACTCGAGTTCACAATGACTAGATCGAAAGCCTTGGCAAAGTCCAACAGCGAAATGCCCCCTCCGTTCCGCTCGCCGAAACCAAAGCCGCTATGCACCTCATTGTACGCACCTGCAGATTACCCAATTTGACCATTGAAATCTCCTCCTATGAATAACCTCTCAGAAGGCGGTATACTATGAACAATCTCATCCAACCCCTCCCAAAAGCGCCTCTTAATATCCTCTTCCAAGCCTGCTTGCGGTGCGTACGCTCTAACGACATTTAAAGTATCCTCACCCACCACCAACTTAATAGTCATTAGTCTATCATTCACCCGCCTGACCTCTACCACAGACTCTCTAAGATGGCTATCTACCAGGATACCCACTCCATTCTTACCCCTCAGGACACCAAAGTACCACAACTTATACCCATCCACGTTTTTTGCCCTCGATCCGACCCACCTAGTCTCCTGGACACACACTATATTAATCTTCCTCTTCTGCAGGATTTTCGCCAACTCTATGGATTTACTCGTTAGTGAACCTATGTTCCATGACCCGACTCTCAACCTATAGGCTCCCTTGCCCCCTCTACCTCCCCTTCTACCCGACCCACCACCTTGACCCCAGCCCCACACTCTGCCCCACCCAAGGACATGCCCTTATTCTATCATCCCAGGCTGCAACCACTACACCTACAACAATCTAGAGAAGACTCGCTAGTGCACAACGTACACAAATCAAACTAGAAGGAAACAAGTGGTAACTAGTATCCTAGTTGAAAGGTTTAACTATTGCGAAGTAAAGTAACAGTAATTTAGCTAATACCAAAAGGGAAATGATAAAACAGGAGGTACCAACTCCCGATAACAAAACCTGTGGCTGATTTGCTGTACTCGATGTAGTTGTACGCTCACGCACCACTTCCTACCGCCCTTTGCAGACACTCGCCCAGGTTGCTCTCCTTTGCCAGTGCTCGTGCACCCAACTTGTCTCCAATACTCCGAGAATTCCTGAAAACACAGAAAATATCACGACCCAAAAACCAGAAGGAGCTATCACCGCTACCACTGGTATAGCCCCAACAATATAAAATGTACCAGGAAAGGAGAAGAAGAAAACGAGAATATAAGGGAATCCTTCTGTTTTATTTATTTTGGCTAAGAGCAGGAAGGGAATCCTCAAATTTAGAAAATGAACTGAAATCTACCTTAGAAACAGTAAATAAAAGAGCAGCTCCGAAAACCCTAACGAATCTGAACTGAAATCTACCTTAGAAAATGAAGAAACAATAAATAAAAATGGAATACACTTACCTTATACTAGGATGAACAAATAGTGAAGAAACCCATTTCTCAAAAATTAAACGAAAATCTCCGATTAAAATTGACGGAACTAAAACTTGAGTAATTGCAAGGACTTTAAGAATTTGTAGTAACAAAGATCCAATATTCTCTATTAAGTGAAATAAAGTTAATATTTCTAATAATGAAGTTCCTTAGCAGAAATTTAACTAAGAAACTTAATTAGCATCGCAAAGGAGAGCCAAAAGGAATAGTAATTTCGTCATTACTTTCCGGTCATAACTCCGGCAGCCGGTGGTGGAATTAACCAAACTTGGTGTCAAAAGATACATAATCTCCTTACGAATAATACCCAATTGGTTTCAACTTCAGATCTATAGTCAATTTTTGTAGATCTTAATTTCATTTTCACGTGCTACTGTAGCAGACAGTGTTCTTCATTCAATTTCAGCGATTCAGCTAATTCCAACGCTACTTTTCAGCACAACAGCCTGTTTTGATAACGTGAAAGTGTTCTCTTCTCTTCTAAGATTGGTTTAAATTCTAAGCTTCATTTTAAATCGAATTTACTGTAGTATAAGCAGTAAATAACTTGAAGCTAATTCGAAGTACAATTTACTGTTCTTTACAATTTGGACTGTGAAATTGGATTCACAGCCATAAGCAGTAATTATCTTGCAAAGCTGTTGCACCTGTGTTATGTAAGTAATCTGCTAAACAATTTCAACTATAATGGACACACAGGCAGGTGGCCAGCCACATTTGGAGGCTACGCTACCTAAACAACCTCCTCCAACCATTGCACAAACATCAGGGAACGCAAATACCAACAAACAGCCGATGGATTACTCCAAACTACTGAAACCTTGCACTTTAAATGCTGCAATACAGGAGCAACAGGAAGTTGAGCCAATTCCTTTTCGTCCACCTACAATATTGAATGGATAACATGTTATTCAGTTCACAGAAGCAGAAGTAGAAAGGATGGATATCATCGAAGGATTACAATATGCAATAGTTGGTAAATGTTCTTATGGAAGCCCAGAAATTCAACAACTGCGTAAGTTAATACCAATTCAATGCGGAATTAAAGGTGAGTGTAACATTGGATTTATAAGGGATAGGCACATTTTAATTAGAATGACGTTAAGGCAGGACTATCTACATTTCTCATCAAAAACTCATTACATAAAGGATATGGATGACTATCAATATCAGCTTAGGCCATTGATTTACGACTCAAAGTTTAGAGCAGATGAAGAAACACCAAAGGCAATGGCTTGGATTTCATTCCCAGGTCTATTGCCAACCTTTTTTGTGAAGGAATGTCTATTTTCTCTAGCTTCAGCAGTAGGTAAACCTATACATCTAGACATGGCAACAATTAATAAAACTAGACCTAGTTGTGCTAGGGTGAAGGTACTAGTTGACTTACTTGCAGATCTGCCTAAAAAAGTAAGGATGGACATAGTCAATGAAGCTAAAGGAACAACAAGAACTGAATGGGTGAGAATACAATATGACATGCTGCCTAAATATTGCAGACATTGTAAACTGCAAGGGCATGATCAATTTGAATGTTGGAGGATACACCCTGAACTATATGTGGAGAAGGAGAATGATAACCAAGCAGATACAACTAAGAAACAGGACAAAGGGAACTCACACCCTATAATGATGTTATCTAGTGGAAAGGTCGTGGGTAATGTGAATGTTACAACAAAAGAGCAATGGAAGGAAGTGAAGGACAACAGAGTTAGAAATGTAGTAAATCCAAATACTAGTCTCACTAATAATGGATTGGAGATGGCACCAGCTAAGCAGTTGAAAAACAATAAGAACAAGGAGGGTACAAGCACTGTAGAGAGACAAGTAGAAGCACATACCAACAGTGGTAAGGATTTGGTGGCAGTAGACAATGAAGATAACGATCATGTTCAAGTATCTAACAAGTTTGCTTTATTACAAGGGATGGATGAAGAGAAAGAACCTTTTAATCAATTGGCAATGGTGGCAGCTAATATAGCAACAAACAGTTCAGCACTTCATAACCAAGCATCTACAAACCAAAAACCAAAAAATATGGTCAATAATGAGGGAAAGTTAAATCCAGCAGCACAAGCTTTTCATCTTAACTCATCGGGGATTAGTTCGACTAATGGTCTAGTCAATGGAAATGAGGCATCAAAAGAAAAAAATGATACCGCACAATGGGTAGAAAGAAGCTTCAAGGATAAAACAGGAAAAAATAGTTAAGATCAATAAACCATGCAAGGAAATCCCATCACAAGGTACATTAGTGAACAAGGTACTTAATAAAAATCCGAAGTCTCAAGCAGAAGGGTCAAAATCGTCTACATTTAAAGAAAAAGTGCAAGAATGTCGAGGCAGGCTATGGGAGGCACAAAGGGAATACGATTTAGAGGAGAATGAAGTACCACTAGGAGCACAAGCTGACGAGGAACCAAATGAGAATGACAAAGAAGAAGATGAGCAAAGTGTAAATGGAGAGATCCATGCCAATGACACCAATACAACTGGTAATTATTTAATAATGGAAGGATCAGAAAATATTGAGCACATCAATAATTTGCAGACATCAGAAGTCGCAGAATTTAGTAACTATGAAGGAAGAGGCCCAGAAGTAAATGATCCTGGAGGAACAGAAGATGATCAACTTCAGAAATCACAAGAAGACCCACAAGGACACAACACAACAGAGAAGGAGAAACAACCAAAACAAAAAACAGAAATAGTAAATAGTACTGTTACATTGGAGAAAAACCAGTTGCAGCTGTTTAAAAGAGGCGAAGAGAAAGCATTGGTCCCTAAAAAGAATTCATTTGGAGCTACATTAGGAGGGAAGGAAGACAATGAAGAAGGAGAAGAACCTGGTAAATTAGGATACGACATGGATCAAGAATCAACTACCCAACACCTTATGAATGCTGCAAGGAAAGGTGACTTATCACCTATGCAAGTGGAAAAGGCAAAATCAGCAGCAAAAAGAAAGAAGAAGCAACAAAAAGATAATTTTACAGCACCAAAAGCTGGGGTGCACACAAGGAGAAAGATAACTAAATCCAACAATCAGTGATGAATGCTCTCATTTGGAATATAAGGTCAGTTAACACACAGCAGGCCTTTGAAAGGTTGACAAAAATGCATAGGCAAAAGCACTATGATTTTGTAGGATTAATGGAGCCAAAGCAACAAGCAAAAAAACTGGAAAGGTACAGAAACAAGATAGGACTTACACAGGCAATTTCAAATGTTTCCAATAAGATCTGGGCTTTTATAGATGAGGTATTTGAGGTAACTGTTATGTACAATATAGTGCAACAATTAACACTAAGATTGTTTCATACTGAATCACATGTGGATTTTGTCCTAACATTGATATACGCAAAATGTGATGCAATTGAGAGGATAGAATTATGGGATTCATTATATGCAATGGCAAGGGATATGGAAGAACCATGGCTTGTAGGAGGTGATTTCAATGTAATATGGCAAGAAGAAGAGAAGTTTGGTGGGTTACCTGTGTCATTGAATGAAATTGATGATTTTCGACACTGCATTAACACTTGCAATCTTTTCGACCTTGGATTTAAAGGCAGCATATTTACATGGTGGAATGGGAGAGCAGAGGAAGATTGTATATTCAAAAGACTAGATAGATGTTTGGCAAATGTTGAGTTCCAACAAACATTTCCAGGAATAGAGGTGCAGCATTTGTCAAAGACTGGTTCTGATCATAGTCCGATGGATTTGAAGTGTGATATTGAAACTCCACCTATAAAAAAAACCTTTTAAGTTCCTGAATTTTTGGGTGGAACATGCGACTTTTAAAGATGTGGTGAAAGAGAACTGGTCTGCTGATTTCAGTGCAAATCCTTATATTCTTTTAATCACAAATTAAAAAAATTAAAGAAATCCCTTTCTACATTTGGAGATATTTTCCAAAAGATAGCAAGTATGGAGGAGGTAGTGATGGTTCATGAAGCAGTATTTGAAGCAAATCCTACAGGGATGAACATGGAAAGACTCTAAAAGGTTCAGGCAGAATTGATTAAATGTCTTGCACTAGAGGAGAAATATTGGCAACAAAAGGCAGGCATGACTTGGTTCAAGGAAGGGGATAGGAACACAAAGTTCTTCCATGCACAAGTGAGAGGTAGGAGGAAGAGACTTCACCTTACAAGAATTCAAAACAGTGGAGGAACCTGGATTGAAGAAGAACAAGAAATTGCAGAAGAGGCTATCAAATACTACAAGGAACAGTTCACAGAAGCATCTAATCCTTCATTATTTGATATCGTAGAGCATGTTCCTAATCTGATTAACACTGATCAGAATGCAGATTTGATTAAGCAACCAACAAAAGAGGAGGTTCAAATGGCAGTACTTGGACTTAATGGTGATAGTGCAGGAGGGCCAGATGGTATGACAGGAAAATTTTATCATTCTTGTTGGGACTTAATAGGGGATGACCTGTACGACATGGTGAGGGCTTTTTTTCAATGGTCATGAGCTACCAAAGTGTGTAACACACACAAACCTAGTTCTAATACCAAAGAAAAAAGAAGTTACCACCTTTTCTGATTTAAGACCAATAAGCCTCAGTAATTTTTCTAACAAGGTTATATCAAGGGTGGTACATGAAAGGCTAGTAAAATTTCTCCCAAGTCTAATATCGGAGGAACATGCGGGTTTTGTTAAGGGAAGGAATTTAGTAGAAAACATCCTTCTAACTCAGGAGATAGTTACTGACATTAGGCTTAGAACTAAGGCTGGACCTAATGTCATCTTGAAGCTAGATATGACCAAAGCTTATGATAGAATATCTTGGCTATTCCTAACCAAAGTACTGAGAAAGATGGGATTCACAGAAAGGTTGATAGGGATTGTTTTTGGTTTAGTTTCAAACAACTGGTATTCTATTCTAATAAATGGTCAACCTCATGGTTTCTTTAAGTCCTCAAGGGGAATAAAACAAGGTGATCCTGTATCTCCAACTTTGTTTATATTCGCAGCAGAAACATTATCTAGGGGTCTCAATGCACTACATACTAACCTGTATTTTTGTGGATTTGGGATGCCAAAGTGGAGTCCAAAGATCAATCATTTGGCGTATGCAGATGACATGATTATTTTCTCATCCTCAGACGAAACATCTCTGATGTTGATTATGCAAGTATTGAAGGCATATGAAGATGCATCTGGGCAGCTTGTTAACAAGAACAAATCAGCTGTGTACCTACATCATTTAACAGACATGACAGTGGTCAACAAGGTGGAAAGGATCACAGGCATTCATAGGAATGATTTCTCTATCATATATCTAGGTTGCCCGATATTTTATGCAAGAAGAAAGCTGGAATTCTATCAGCCCCTAATTACAAAGGTAATGGACAAACTGCAATCATGACAGGGCAAGTTATTATCAGTAGGGGGCAGGGCAGTTCTCATTTCCCATGTATTGCAAAGCATGCCTATGCATCTACTATCAGTTGTAAACCCTCCAAAGTATGTGATAAATAGGTTGCACAAATTGTTTGCTCAGTTTTTCTGGAGCAGCACTGTAGGAGGAACTAGTAGGCATTGGGCTTCATGGAATACTTTATGCATGCCAGTTGAGGAAGGAGGAATAGGTTTCATATCACTACATGATGTAGCAAAGGCATTATTCAGCAAGTTATGGTGGAATTTCCGAACAAAACCAAGCCTATGGAGCTCTTTCATATGTCAGAAATACTGTAAAAAATTAAACTCTGTTATGGTTCCGTGGAAAAGGGGGTCTCACATCTGGAGAAAAATGTTGGAATGCAAAGATCTGATTGAACATCAAATCCTTTGGCAAACAAAAATGGGATCCTCACTATTCTGGTATGAAAACTGGACTGGTCTTGGGGCACTATATTTTTTAGTTCCTCATGACTTTGGCATTGATGAAAATATACATAATGTACATGATGTTACCTTAGATGGTGAGTGGGATGTGGACAGGCTATTTGAAATACTTCCTGAAGACTTAGCAGTACACATTCTGGAGAAAATCAAACCACCTTCAACCATGCAGGTTCTTGACAGGCCTTTTTGGATGCTGGAAACAAGAGGATATTTCAGTATTAAGTCAGCATGGGAGTATACGAGAAGAAGAGATGAACCAAGAATAGCTTATAGAAAGATTTGGGTAAAGGGACTGCCTTTTAAAATATCGTTTTTCATGTGGAAAGTGTGGAAAGCAAAGTTACCTTTAGATGATTTCTTGAAAAGGGTAGGTTATTGCATGCTCTCAAAATGTTGATGTTGCGTACAACCTGACGAAGAATCTCTTCAGCACTTACTTTTTAGATCAGAAACTGCAAAGACAACTTGGAAGTATTTTCTATCAAGGGCAGGAATAGATGTGGAGGGACTTACATTGCACCAAGCAATCACAAAATGTTGGATTGCAAATGTATGCTTAAGGTTAAAACCAGTAATGCAAGCACTCCCCTCATGCGTAGTATGGGAACTTTGGAAAAGAAGAAATAGTATGAAGTATGGGGAGGCGGTGACAACTAGCAGGGTGATTTATCAAGTTTCATCAAATCTACAGGCACTGGTGAAAGTGAGAAAGCCTGGGATGGATATGGTCCCTCACAAATGGCAAGATCTATTAGCTATGATGGAAAATTTCACTCCTAAACTTAAGGTTACAAAATTCATGTGGGAATTTCCAAGTGCAGGATGGCTAAAAGTTAATACGGATGGTGCATCAAGGGGAAATCCAGGCAGGAGCTCAATAGGTTTTTGTATAAGAAATGAAAATGGTGACATAGTCAAGTCAGTAGGGAAAGAGATTGAGGAGACAACAAATACAGTAGCTGAAGCGAAGGCCATGGTAGAAGCACTAAGGTTCTGCAGATTTCAACAATACTCTCATGTATGGCGTCAAATGGACTCAATGTTATTAAAAAAGATAATGGATAGGATCTGGAAACCACCATGGATCATATCATAGGAGGTAGAGGAAATGATGCAACTAATGAATGGGGGCAAATTCACAGTTACTCATATTCATAGGGAGGCCAACAAGCTGGCAGATCACTTGGCTAATTATGCATTAGATAATGGAGAAATAGATTGCCAACAATTCTGGCATCTAGATGCATAGGGGAGGAGGTTAGTTAATGAAGATAAGCTGCAATGTCCAAATCTAAGGGTGAGGGTGAGCAGGAGATAGGAAGCAAAGAGATAAGGAAGAGCAGGAGGCATAACTTAATCGACCTATATTTTCAAATCCTAAGGGAGGAGGATATAAGGACAACCCAACCAGCATGGGGTGAAAGCGTGCTTTTAGTTCATTGGATATACAACCAGCATGATGCAAAAGTTTTGGAATATCACACGCATGGTTCAGTTACAAACAGAATCTAGGAATATAAAATTGATTACTCCTCATTTCGAGCAAAACAAGAAGCAAATGGTATTGGAATCACAACTAGCATGTGCAACAAATATGTCTTTCGAGAAAAGCAGGCAACAATAGCCAATGTGTTATTAACGCATGCTTCAATCCTATTTCGGTTTAAATAATTTTTTAATGTGCACACAAGGTTTAATGTGGAAGACATGGCAGACAACTCATGCTGGTGAGCAAAGGAATCAAATAGAAAAGTGGAATGCACATGGAAAGTTATCTAGGATACATAAAAGAATGCAATACTCTAGGATGAAGGCAACATGGGATATATTTCTTTATATTACTTTATGATGATGTTGTAGGTGGAGCTCACGTGCTTACACAAAGCTGTCTTCATGTCAATGAAGAAAATTGAACGCAGCAAGGGGAAACAGGAAAACAGAAACGGGAAAACTGATCGCAGCAAAATTAACGCAGCAAAATAAACGCAGCAAGGGGATAACTTTTGATCGTCAAATTGTTTGCTGATTTTGAGATTTTGGGAGTAGAAATTACAGCAGGAACAACAACAACAAGAATGGGAATAGGTGCATAATGCTATCGACACTAACAGAAGTAATGCACGCGCAAAGGAAAGGAAACACAGCAGTTGGAAGTGTTAAGCACGAAAAGAAGGCAGCTACTTCGAAATGTGCTTTGTGGCTTTTTCTGATTTATAATAATATTAATCTGGAAGGCATGGAAGACAACACATGCTGTAGCTCACTTCCTTCAAAGCAGTCTTGAACTAGGCATCTTCGATCACGTGCTACAGTAGATGTGGGCAACGAGCAGATGTCATGCAATGCAACCAGCATGGACGAACGGATAATGGCAGCTGAAACGTGATCGAACATGGAGGAACGATAGTTGCGAATGGATTTGCACGCCAAGACAAGTTGATAAACGTACCTCGAGGAGGGCATGTGACTCTACTATAGAGAATGGAGGGAACTCGATATGGAATCAAAGTACAAAATGCTTTAAAGAAGGAACGTTGCATTGTGCTTTTCACATGCACAGTCGTGGATGCTGAACCTTAATAGCATTAATGTGACGTCAATGTTGAGGGAAAAACTCAATTTTGATAATAGGATACTTGTTAAGTTCAAACTTTATTTCTTTCTTTCCGTTCATAGGATATCATGACATTGTATTTCGTATTTTATATGGTTATAAATAAAAATAACCCTAGGCGATTGCCTAGCGGATTGAAAAAAAAACAATAAAGTCAGAAAAATAAACAAATAAAAGAATGAACATGATATTCAAATTAGGGAAATGAAGATGATGGATGGTGGAGGGTTGGGATAATCTGGAAAGCAAAACAAGAAGAAAAAGAAAATAGGAGAGAGAGAGAGGAAAAGAAGACAAAGATGGGGTAGGGGTAGGGGAGATGAGAGCTTACTTGGTCTGGTGGGTGGGGGGAGGGGGGAGCTTACCTGGGGTTTCCGCCGGTGAAATAGAGCTTAGGGAGCAAAGAGACGTTAGAGAAGAGAGAGAGACGTTAGAAACGAAAATTTTACACTCACTAGACCCAACTCGACCCGGGATATAACTAGAAAGGGTTAAAGAATTGTTACCCAATGATCTCCTCTTCAATTTCCTCTCAAAATCTCCCTCTCCCAAGCTCCAACTCAAATTTTCAACTTTTGAAACTAAACCCTCAAAATTTCATATTTCTGCCCAACTATTACCGCATCTGCGGTCCCAATTTTGCGGACCATTGGTCGCACTTGCGACCTTTCACTTAAGACCAGTTTTTGCTTCTGCGGTAGACCATCCACACCTACGGTCTCGCAGGTGCGATACCCTTCTCTCACCTGCAGCTCCTGCTGGAGCTCCCCAATTCCGCTTCTGTGGTATCGCACCTGTGGTCCCACACTCGCAGGTGCGGTTATGATAGAAAATCAGCTGAAGCTGCAACTCCAAACTCCAAAAATCCCTCCGTCAACCATCCGAAATCATCCCGAGACCCCCTTGACCTCAACCAAAGGCACCAACAAGTGTAATACCACTATCAAAACTTATACCAATCCTTAAAACACCTTAAACAACATCGAAACGACGAATCAACCAAGAATTCAAGCCTAAAAATCCCAAAACTCTAAAAATATGCTTTCGATCAAAAAGTCTATCAAACCTCGTCCGAATGACTAAATTTTTGCACACACGTCACATTCAACACTACGGAGCTACTCCATCTTTCAGAATTCCATTCCGACCCTCGGATCAAAATCTCAGAATCGAACCGGAAACTTCAAAATTCCACCTTTCGGCATTTCAAGCCTAAATTAGCTACGGACCTCCAAAACACAATCCGAACACGCCCCTAAGGCCAAAATCACCCAACGGAGCTAGCAGAACCATCAGATTTCCATTTCAAGGCCGTATTCATACTATTTCGACTACAGTTAAATTTCTAACAGTTAAGCTCTCATTTAGAGAGTAAGTATCCCAAAACTCTCCGAAACTCAAAACCGAACATCCCGGCAAATCAAGATAGCAGAAATAAACACGGGAAAATCAGTTAATAGGGGATTATGGCATTAATTCTTAAGACGACCGGCCAGGTCATCACAACACCAGTTCATAACAGGCAGTATCCTCAACAAGTTCAAGAGGCAACTCCCGATTATGTTGATGAGGAGCATGTTGTTGACGCGGTAAGGGTTTTACAAGAGCAACAGACAATCATCCTAGACCATCTCACGCGGAAGGATAAGGTTATGACGGAATTAAAGCAAGCACCTAGCACTGTTAGGTGTTTCCAGTAATGCAAATAGATGAGATCCAATTCCTCTCGGTATTCCCATAAATCAAATAGTGCAGAGGGTCAGCAATAACACTCCCAGGAGTGAAGTTGGATTTGACGGGGCTGGGGGAGCGGATCCGGTCTCAACAACGAAAATGATCCTTTTACGAATAAGCTTTTACGGTTTATGAGAGAGGTAAACTCTCGCATGGACCAGATCCCGGGCGCGCTACCAGTATTGAAAGTCCTGGATTCAAAGAAGTGTCACACCTCCTTTTTATTACCCTCGGAAGGGTATAAGGGAGTTTTTTTTCCAATTTAAGTGATAATCGAAATGGGATTATTTTATTTAAAATTCAGAGTCACCACTTGGGTTAATTTATAGTGTCCCAAGTCACCGGTTTAAAATCCCTAATCGAGGAAAGACTGACTCTGTTTTATAGTCCGCGAACATAAAAATCCGGGTAAGGAATTCTGTTAACTCGGGAGAAGGTGTTAGGCATTCCCGGATTTCGTGGTTCTAGCGTGGTCGCCCAACTATTACTATTAGCTTAATTATCTGATTTTAAACACTTTTAAACCTACGTGCCTTTTAACTTTAGAACTGCTTTTATTTGTTTAAGGAATTAATTCAAGGTTATTTAAAACACATCGTAAGCCGTACATAAAATGCACCCGTGAGTCACGACATGTTCTATTTAACCTCGTTGGAAATTAAAATCGGGCCACATGAAATGTACCCCCGGATTTTAGTCATAACTGTGATAATTATAATTAGCGCGCCTAAAGCAAACTACGAAATTCATTTTAATATCTAAATTATAACATGTGTGAGGGATATAAATGACTTAATTTGCTTATGGTACACCTCAAATCTATTTCCACAAGTGATTTCTAGTTTTACGAGGGCCATAGGTGACATAGTTAAATGTCACACCTCATCCTAATTACAAGAATTACTTTAGACAATGCAATTTGAGGCCATATTTGCACAACTACTAATTACAGGGGCGCGCTGGGCCTTTAGGCGTTTGGCACAAGCTTGTTGTATACATAATTCACAACAGCCCGTTAAATGGGAATCTGGGCTTGGCAGCTAACCCAAAGGACGGTAAGGAAAATAATTTCCCCATTTACAAGTGGCCTCGCATCTCAAACCCAAGATAGGCTAAGTCTGATAAAAGAATAATGTTAAAGGGGTATGGGACTCAATATCGAGTCCCCACAGAACAGAATGAGCATTTGCATCCCAAGAATCGGACTGAACTCTTTAATCCCTGAATCTGAAAATCAGCATCAATTTAAACAAAATTAAACGAAAGCTAAAAGTAATTCACCATATGACCTAAGCCCTCACTGCCAACAACAAAACCCTAAGCATTTTCCTCGTATCAAAAACAAGTTAAATCGACTCACCATATAATAGGAGACATTGAAGACTTAACCCCAAACTTAATAACATGATACCACATCACTAACATAGGAAGATAGTAGAATGCATATAAAAATTAAGTTATTACAAAACATGAATGCAATTGAAGAACAGGAAAGTAAGATTCAACAAGAAACAACTTGTATTCAACATATTTTCCACATTTTGATTGCACATTTACATCTCATATGCTGTCCATAGTCGAGGAAATACCTGGAACAATAAGAAACAACCAACAAAACCTTCAGCAAAGAAATTGAAATATCAGCAGCTTCTAAATAGCAACAAACAACAGTTCATCAATCATCTTTTCATGTTTTAAACCCAGAAGGAAACAACAATTTTCTAGCCTTTAAACTAAGAAACATGAAGAACCAGCTACAACAGACCAGCATTTTCCAATTTTTTGTGTTTTCTTGCTAATTTCCAAACTTTAGTGGCGAGTGTACCCTTCAACCATTTCTAAGTTTTTAGGGTCTCTAATCTCTGCCAATTTTTATTGAAAACAAGCCTTATATAGAGGACCTTAGGGCAATATAATTGATTTCATAGTTTTATTAATTACCCCTTCCCCAATTTTTATTTTTTCAACTTAGACCCTGTATTTTGAATCTGCTTGTTAAAACCAACCCATTCCCCACTTTCCTAGCAGCTTCCTAGGAAGTTATAAAAGATTTCCTCTATCCATTTCCCTAAACTACCCTTTATAAGGCTATTAATTACCTTTAGGAAATCAAAGCTCATGGGTCAAATTAACCCAGAATCCCAAACCTAAACCATGAGCTTGATAGCCAGGATTGACCCTTCCCCTCTTTGGGTTTCTCACCTAGCCTAAATTTTAAATTAAAACCAACAGCCCACAAGAAAACAGGTCAATGGAGTTATAAACTCCTGACATCATAAATCCAAAGAAAACAAAAATAGAAGGAGAATTGAGCAAAATCAGACGATGAAATCAAGTGAACTAACAACAATGTTGACTGTATTATTAAGCTAAATACTATAAGTTAACATGACTTAATCCTAACATGTAAGCAGAAACGATTTAAACAGAAAAATAAAGAAAAAGAAAGAATCAGAATGAGACGAGGATGAGAATAAAGCAAAGGACGGCGGAAAAAAATGAACGGAGATACCTAAAATAGGCAGACGGACAGTGGGCTTGAACGGACCTCCGACACTTTCCGATTTGAACCGAAATTGGTATTAATCGCATGTTCTCGTCGAGAACAAACAATCAATACAAGTTTCAGGCTTAATCGCACTTGGAAACTTGAAGAATTAGATGATTTCCCCTTTTTCTTTTTTAGATCTAAAGTTGGCCGGGTTTGGTGGAGATTTTAGGAAATGTGGTGGTAGACTAGGAATGAAGGGTGGGTGGTGGTTGTGTAGTAGGGATTTGGGGTCGATTAGGCCACGTCGCCGGCCGGTGGAGGCTTAGGAATTTCAGGGCGGCGGGTCGTCTAGGGTTAGACTTGAGAGAGATGAAAGAGAAGTTCATCAGGGGTTCTAGGTTGTTCTAAGGGTCTTCGGACATTTTTAAACATAAATGGGGGAAGTCTTCAGGGCCCTTGGATGAACTAAGATGAATGGCCAGGATTTGTTTAAACTATTGAACTCAAAACGACATAGTATTCCCCCCGTACTACGTCGTTTTAGGTGTCTTGATGCCTGAATAGCTTGGATCGGGTATGTGGTGGACATGGGCTGAGTCTAGAACGAGTGTGGGGGGAAATTATTTGGGCTTTGGCATTTTGGGTCAATTACAACCCTGTTCTTTTAACTCCTTTTTCCATTTTCCCAATTTTCAATCAATTTTTCTTTTCCCTTTTTAAAATAATTAAAAACCCCAAATTAACTCTTAAATTAAAATAATTTACAAAATTAAGCTAATTACCCATCATAATATTTACAAAAATTAGTTAACTCCTAAATTAGAAGAAGAACTACAAATTTAAAATTAAAAGGTTAAAAATGCAAAAGTGATCCATCTTTTGTGATTTTTCATTTTTATAAAACAACTAATTTACCAATTAACCTAAAAATATAAAAATAAACCCCAAATTCCATGCAGAGTATTTTTGTATTTTTCATGATTTAAATAAAATAAAATAAACGTGCACAGACAAATACAAACAATTAACGAAAATCCTACAAAAATCTACGAAATTGCAAATAATGGAAAAAAAAATTATTTTCTTGAATTTATAGGAGTAATTCATATTGGGCAAAAATCACGTGCTCACAAGAAGTACACTCAATTGCCATACAAGTCGAGCGCTGCACCAGAGTTAATCCCGAAACAGTTCCAAATGCCTGAAGTGCCAAAATATGACAGAACTTCAGACCCTCATGAGCATATAGCCACCTACACAACAGTAGTAAAAGGAAATGATTTAGCTCCTCACGAAATTGAATCTGTGTTGTTAAAGAAATTTGGAGAAACTCTCACGAGAGGAGCTCTGACGTGGTATTCATTATTACCTGAGTATTCCATTGACTCCTTTGAGATGCTCGCAGATTCTTTCATCAAGGCCTATGCAGGGAACAAAAAAGTGCAAGTACGAAAGGCCTCATGACTGTGTAGAGAGAGTCCCAGTTGTTGCGCGAATACGTTACTCGTTTCCAGAAGGAAAGAATGTTGCTCCCCGCTGTCCCAGATAAATGGACAGATGAAGCATTCACGAAAGGATTGAACTTGAGAAGTTCAAACACTCACCAAAAATTGAAGGAAAGCCTGCTCGAGTTTAAAGCAACTATTTGGACGGATGTCCACAACCAGTACGAGTTAAAAATAAGAATCAAAGATGATCAAGTTGGCTTTCCATCGTCGGTCAAAGAACGGGAGAAGGATAGAGAAAAATTAAGAGATGACTACGACAGAAAGACTTCAAGAGGCCAGTTTTTGCTCTACGAGTGGACTGAAGGTCGTAGAAGAAACCACCAAACAATAGATAAGTTCACCGTTGATAAAAGGACCGATCGCGGTCGAAACAACAGATCGCTGCAGGAGAAAGAAATGTTAGGGTCACGGGATCTTTCTTACCCCAAGTTATAAAAAATACAACTTCAACATCGGTTGAGTGGAATTGGTGTCAGCCATGAGAAATATCAGAGAACCACAATTCCCGAGACCAATGAGATCCGATCCCAGACAAAGGGATCCCAACTTATGGTGTGAATACCATGGGAGAAATGGCTACCGGACAGGGGACTGCTGACACCTTCGGGAAAAAGTGGCAACACTATTGCAGAATGGTCAACTTAGAGAATTCTTAAGTGACCGAGCCAAAAACAACTATGGTCGGAACAGAGACAATGTTGAACCCTCGAAAGCAGGAGAAGAACCACCACGACAAACGATTAGTATGATCTTCGAGGGAAATGCGATTAATGGGGTCACTTTTTCGGCGGCGAAGAAGACAAAAGTTTCAATAACTCATAGTAAAAGGCTCCGGGAAGATGATATCAATTTCACGGAGGAAGATGCAGATGGATTCTTACTTCCACACAACAATACACTAGTAATTTCTTTAAATGCATTAGATTTTAAGATTAAACGTGTTCTAGTGGATCCAAGAAGTTAAGCTAATATCATACAATGGAGAGTGCTCGAGCAAACCAAACTCACTAGAAGCATTATTCCGGCAACAAAGCTCCTCGCTGGATTAAACCTCGCAAGAGTGACTACCCAGGGAGAGCTTTTGCTGCTCACAAACGCCGAAGGTGTAATGAAGACAACTCTCTTCGAAGTTGTATATGAAGACATGTGGTACAATATTATCCTAGGAAGGCCATAGTTACATGAGATGAAAGCTGTGCCTTCAACGTATCACCAATTGTTAAAATTTCCGACTCTAGAGGGGATCAAGAAGATAAGAGGTGATCAACCAACAACAATGGAGATGAATGCAATCTCGGTCTCCAATAGCAAAGGAAAAGAGCACATGGCATAATAATTACAGGAACTGGTACTTGCCCCAAAATTATAGGAAGTTAGCCCGGGGACAGAGGAATCAGAACAGTATCAGGTGCCAAGGTATTTCCAAGTTCCAGAAGAGACGGACGCAACGAAGTCCACGGCGGAAGAACTAGAGCAAGTTATGTTGTTCGAATAATTCTTAGAAAGGAAATTCCATTTGGGAACAGGATTGCACCCGGAGCTCAGGCCTGCTTTTATTGAGTTTCTTAAAATTAACGCCGATTGTTTTGCATGGTCGTACGAGGATATGACAGGTATCCCGATGGAGATAGCCGTGCATTTGTTAATCTTGGATCCCGACATACCTCCGGTAAGTTAAAAGAAGCACCCTATAGCTGAAGCGAGGAATACATTTATCAAAGAAGAGGTAATCCGCTTACTCAATATTGGTTCAATCTGAAAGGTAAGATATCCGTACTAGCTAGCTAATATAGTCGTACTTCCTAAGAAAAATAATAAGTTCCACATGTGCATAAACTATAAAGATCTTAACAAGGTATGCCCAAAAGACTCATTCCCATTACCAAATCAAATCATTGATGCCACAATCGGCCACGAGTTAATGAGTTTCCTCAATGCTTATTCTGGGTACAATCAAATCAAGATGAACCTAAAAGATCAGGAAAAGACTTTGTTTATAACAAATTTCGATATATATTGTTACAATGTGATGTCTTTCGGGTTAAAAAAACGTCGGAGCCACCTATCAAAGGCTTGTGAATAAGATGTATGAGAAACAAATAGGAAAGACTATGGAAGTATATATAGACAATATTCTCGTTAAGTCTTTAAATGCAGGTGGCCACCTAAAACATTTGCAAGAAACATTCAACATCCTGAGGGAGTACAACATGAAACTTAACCACCGAGAAGTGTACGTACATGGTCAGCTTTGGTAAGTTCTTGGGATTTCTGGTCTCACAAAAGGGAATTGAGGTAACCCCAACAAAATCAAGGCGATAGAAGATATCCCAAATCAATTGTCAAACATAAAAGAAGTCCAGAGACTCACAGGGAGGTTAGCAGCATTGACCAGGTTCATTGTAGAAAAAATGTCATCGCTTCTTTGCCCTGCTCAAAAAGAAGAATGATTTTGAATGGACGTTTGAATGTCAGCAAGCCTTGAAGGACTTGAAGAAGTATTTGTCAAGCCCTCCGTTGCTCTCGAAACCAAAAGAAGGTAAAACATTGCTAGTCTACCTCGCGGTTTCAGAAGTTGCGGTAAGTGTAGTTTTAGTCAGAGAGGACGAAGGTATGCAATATCCTATTTATTAGATTCACAAAATTCTAACAGGAGTAGAAACTCGCTACCCACATTTGGAAAAATTGGCCTTAGCTCTCGTAGTCGCTACTCGGAAGCTGAGACCCTACTTCCAATGTCACTCGATAGCTGTGGTGACTACTTTCCCTCTGTAGAACATTCTTCATAAGCCCGAGCTCTAGGGCATATTGGTCAAATGGGTCGTTGAAATGAGTGAATTTAATATTGAATACAAACCAAGGAATGCAATTAAGTCACAAGTCTTGGCTGACTTTGTGGCCGACTTCAGTCGGAGACTTTTGCCTCTAGCAACCAAGGAGGCAGTAATGGTGTCAGAATCGACATAAGGGGTTTAGACCTTATTTACGGACGGAGCTTCCAACATAAAAAGGTTTGGGCTCAGAATAGCTTTAATTACGTCATCAAGGAAAACCCTAAGGCAAGCCATAAGAACGATCCCTTTAACTAACAATGAAGCAGAGTACGAAGCTTTGATTGCAGGGCTCAAACTGGCATGCGGACTTGACTCTGAGGTCATTGAAATCAAATGTGATTCGCAGTTGGTGGTAAGTAAGGTCTACGAGATCTTTGACACCAAAGAGGACTGTATGCAACAATACGTGGTAAAGGTTCAGGCTCTATTGGTACGATTTCGGGAGTGGTCAATTACTCATATCCCGGGGGAAGAAAACATGGAAGCGGATGCATCGGCAAACTTGGGCTCGTCGACAAAAATCAAGGGATCAGAATCAGGAACGGTGGTAAAACTAATGAATTTAGTCTTGGATACAGATGGTTACTATGAGGTGAATTTGAGTAGTTTGGTCTGGGACTGTAGAAATGAAATAATGGACTATATCGAGCATGGAGTTGCTCGAAGATCCCAAAGTGTCATGAGCGCTACGCACAAAAGCTGCGCGTTATAGCTTCCAAGAAAGCTATTTACATAGAAAATCCTTCCAAGGCCCGTTAAACTGGCCGTTCTACAGGAAGGAAGGTGTGAAAAAGAAGACGACATGAAAGTCGAAGCAACAAAAGATCGAAATGAATGACTTACCGGTCGAAGAAAGTTTTCGTCCAAACTTCTTGTGGAACGACGACCATTTGCGGATCCCACCGTGTGGGGCAAAAATTGACTCATCCAGTTGCAAATGTCAACGACCAACGTAGGAGGCTCCTTCTCAGCTGCACAAAAGAAGAAGAAGAACGATTAACAGTCCTAAATAAATAAATAAAGCTTCCGACGCTGTTGCAAACCAATATCGTTCCATGTGATACAAGCTTCTTCATGGATATCTAGATCTGCCACAAGAAACTTCAGATATAGAAATTTATGTATGACTACTGGACAACGTAAATCAAACCACTAATACCTGCAAGAAAATCCATCTAAATCTTTAGCAATTATATCCATAATCTCAGCTTTGTAATTTGCAATAGTTAGGATTTAGGAACTCATGAGTTTAACCTGCAATGCTTGAAAAGTAACTTGACATTGAAAATGTTTGAAGTGAATATGAGATAGAAGGGCCCATCAAAGTAGCGTTTGTGTGCTAAACATACAATTTGCACAACACACATGCCCTAAAAGTTACTCTAAACCGCGGCCAGCAGCATAGACTCTGACTAAAGCTTCAGTGGCTAAGAGCCATCACAATGACAACCACTGCGAACGATTGAATGGAATCAGAATTCTATGCTGAACGTGATAATCCAAACAGGCTAAAGCAAAAGAGAAGACACATAGCAGCTGCACCAGAAACTACTTAAGATAACATAAAAGCTTTTGTTATATCATATAGGTTGAGTATTGTCATTTGCCCCATCTAGAGGTTGCCATTTGTTAAAGATCTGGTGCAACATACCAGTAGCATGAAATTTATGTAGGACTGGCAATAACACTTTGCACATGAATTGAGAAACAAAGAAGCCGGAAAAATAGTATTTAAATCCAAAAAAAAAAAATGGAATAAGATATCTAATATCTATGATACATTTCCTGTATACAATTCTTTTTATTTCACCAAGCAAAAATAAGATGGCAAAGACCCAAAAAAGAAAACCAGAACTTCAGAAATTCAAATTAGTGCAACTCGCCTATTCTATTTAAGCTACATCTAGATTCAAAATTAACTATCACTTGTGCATTTCTAACTCAAAATATTCTCGATTCTTGATTTATTCTTTTATTGAATATTCTATAGAAGATGTGCTACACAAGTTCAATGAATCATACGTGATCTAAATGTAGCTAAATTAATTCTCGACTTTTACACAAACTTAAGTATCTTTTCTTTCTAGTAGGAGCTACATACATATAGATTCCCTCAGTAGTAAATCAACGTGCACTTATATAACATTCAGCAACTGTAACAAATATGAAAGTATCCTTGTTTATAACGATCAATCAAACTAAAAACAATCTTAATATTAAGCAAAACTCATAAGTGCATACCTTAGTCCCAATCGCAATATACTTTGCTAGTGGAAGATTCTTCATATAAAGCTAAGCAATTTTTCCTAACATCCCGATCGTTAGAGAGAGAAAATCAAACCCAAAAGTACAAAAATCATAACATCACAACTCACAAGTTGGCCTCTGATTCACATCTACTTTAACGGGGAGATCCAGACCCATCTTCTTCAATTATTCAAACAATTAGGGTGCAAATACAGTTGAGAAAAAAAACAAAACTGAAGCTACAGTTGACTGCCATAGTGATAGCATGAGCCGGCCGCCAGTAACCATGCTTAGACAGTGAGGGTGTTGGTTTCTTTAAACGATAGGGCATCAAAAAGATTAAAGACTTATTGTAATTTTTTTATAGAGATAGAAAGGCATCATGCTAAGTTTAACTAAATCTAGCGAGTTGACATAAGTGTCAATGTATCATTATTATTATGTCTTTGCTCTATATTTTTTTTCTGGCATTTAATCTTGCATTCAGAGCGAATCAATGCTCGACTCACATCAAGGCTTTTTACTAGGAGCCAAGCCAAGCAATTCAAGGACTTGCAAGCAAGGAAAGAGCTAGAGTGTAGGAAGAAGGTTTTGCAGAACCTAATATTAGTGATTCAAATATTTTATTTATCTTAACAATTTATTTAATATGTAAAAATAATTAATTTAGACTTCAGTAACTCAAAAGACTAAAATCTCAGACTCATAAACTTCATCTTGGCGCAGCCTCTACTTGCAAGGCATTTCCATGGAGATGAAAATAAAAGTGCTTTGATGACATTCAAGGGGATTTAGAACATGTTGGAAGTGAAGTTCAAGGAGAAGGACCAAAAAATACCCAAGAAACACAGTGAAAGATATAATTTCTAGTGCAATTGTCATGAAACTTTTAGGCAAATATGGTGTCACCGCAGTTGCAAAGATAGACACCATGTTGGCGAGAACACTGAAAAGTGATGTAAAAAGTATGTGGTTAATGTTTAAATGCAAACAAGCTAAGTGTCATGACCCGTCATATCATCATGCCAGATAGGTATTATTTAGCACATATGTTTTCCATGTGGAAGCTTACATAGGAAGGCGACTATCACATGTGAGAATGTTCTAGAGCAATATGGAGATTTCCCATGGAAAACCTTAGAACTCTTTGGAATTGCAAGGAAAGTCTTTAGAACTTTCTAGTTTTGTAGATAATTCTAGAGAAAACCCTTATCTTGTAAAAAAATATAAGGACTTGTACAATAATTATTATTTATACACTAGCTCCAAGGAAATAGTATAAATAGGAGGATATGTATTTGTAAATCACCAAGTAACAATCCAAGTTCTCTCTAATGCAAAGCTTCCTTTGGCCATTCTCTTATGTTCTTTCGAACATTCCTTTAGCAATCTTGAGTGTACTTAGGAAGACTTGGCATAGCAAGAATGTGAGCAAGTTGTCAAGTGCCGCGTGTACTTAGTTTAAGTCTAAGGACATAACAACGTGGTATCAAAGCAAATGTTATGACTAAGGGAATGTTAGAAAGAACACAAGAGATAGCTAGAAGGAAGCTTTGTAGGGACCATGATCTAGACTACCAAGAGCATGGTACTTGCATTAGGGGCATATGTGAATGTCACTAAGCCAAAAGAGTATGGCGGTGGATGGGATACACACAAGGTGGACGACTTTATTTGGAGGATAGACAAGTAATTTGAGGTAATCAAAGAGGATAGAAAAGTTGACAAGGTACACAATGCCTCAATGTACTTAACTGAGGTTGTCACATTGCTGTGGCGTCAGAAATGTGCCATCATGGAAAATGGCTATAAAAAATTGAGACGTGGAAGTATTTAAAGATAGAGTTGAAGAAGAAATTCTATCCGGTGAATGTGGTGTACGAGGATAGGCAAAATCTAAGGGAGCTCTGGCAGACAACCTCAATTCTAGAGTACATGTGCGAGTTCACTACCTTAATACTGCAAACTCTGACATTGTCCGAGGAAGATTCCCTCTTCTACTTCATAGATGGGTTGCAAAATTGGTCAAAGCAAGTGTTAAGAAGACATCAAGTAGCCAACATGGATGAGGCCATAGCAGTAGTAGAGTCACTCGTTGAATTCAAGACGGATCCCGCCAAGTCCAAAGAGGGAAATACTGAGATGGGTGGGGGAGATAGTGACAATGACAAAGGGAAATGCATAGCCAAGGCACATGAGGTGTAATGACCCGGCTAGTCATTTTGAGCATTTTAGCCCCGTTTCCCTATTTATTGCTTCCTCTATGTTCAATTGTGGTTATATGACTTGCCGGGATAGTTAGTTTGGTTTCGGATTGAATTGGGGCACTTAGTCCCAGAGTTGGAAGCTTAAGTTGATAGAGTTGACATGAGTTTTACTTTTGTGTACACGACTTCAGAATAAAGTTTTAATAGTTTCGATAGCTTCGTATGGTGATCTTAGAGTTAGGCATAAGTACGAATATTGATTTAGAGGTTCGTAGGTTGGTTTGAGAATTTTTGGCAAAAGTTGGAAAGTTGAAGGTCTTGAAGGTTGATAGGTTTGATTTAGGGTTGGTTTTATTGATATAGGGTGCGGAGGTCTTCATGCAGCTGTGCATCCGCAATATGCGGATATCTTCCGTTGAAGCAGATTTTTGTCGGTTATCTCAGGACCGTAGATGCGACCAGCTTCTGCAGAAGCGAAAGTGCATGTGTGCTTTTTGTCCACAGGAGCAGAATTCCTTGAGCCTTAGTTGAAGCCGCATCTGCGATGCAGAGTTGCAGAAGTGAAAAGTTGTCCGCAGATTCAGAATGTCCTGGCAGAAATATTGAAAATCGAGGATTTTGTTCCATTTTTCATATTTTAAGTTAGAGAGCTCGGTTTTGGGCGATTTTGGAGGGTGTATGCGGTGAAATCGGAGGGTCTAATTTCTCATTATCAAAGCACCTCGGAAGACCGTCTCGAAGTCCCGAGGCTACAAGGCTACGATCGAGATTCCTTCCTCGAAGTTCGTCGACACTCGATCTTATGATAATGTCGACCACAGCCACGACGGAAATGGGGAGTTCCCAAGGCACATGGCTAGGATTGATAGAGCCAGGAGGGCTACTCTAAGACCCAAGTCTAGGTGTCACCTTGTGGTCACATCTCTATATCATTGTAATTAATGTTTGTTGTACTATGATGAGATTTCTCTTTTATATAAAGGGGATCCCTATCACTTTGTAAGGGTTGGTCACTTCAGTTACTCCGCAGAAAAATATACCAGAACTCTCTATTTCGCTCTCTAACATATTCTCTTGATATTATAGCTTTTATTTATTGTCTTCATATTTGTTCTTCATTTATCGCTTATCATTGGCCATAAAGGGCCTCCATTGATTCTATTGTAACCGTTAGTCACGTAGCAACTGCCTTTGTTAGCTCGTAGTCGAGCCCCAGAATCGACCTCGAGGCTCCGGATCGACAAGCTTGAGGCCCTGAATAACTGGCCTATAGGTTTGATTGTAGCTCCCTCTTTAACTTTTATTTCGTCCCTAAATCTCATATACTTAGCATCAACTGCTTAGCAAACTAACATAACAATAAATCACGTATTTTTAGAGTCTCATCAATAAAATTAATTGTATTACCATTTTCACAGTAAATAGTTTGGCGCCCACCTTGGGGCTAAAAATAATAATGATTATTTTCTTGCTGGTTTCGTCACTCAACACAAGTTATCTTTCACACTTTTTGTTGTCCAAGATCTTAGATTTCAGGTCAATATGTCTAACTCAGTGAATGGAGGCGAAAACAACAATCTCGAGGACCACAGGGGAACGATGTGGATGTTCCGGGTGTTGGTGTGCCACCACAAAACCCTAGGAATGCGCCAGGACCAATCCCTGTGGATGCGGTCTCGGACGACATCCAACACATCGATATAAGCTTGCATACCGATAAGAGCATGTGTCTGGGAGATCAACAAGAAGCTCAGAAAACCTCGACCAGGGAAGAGCGTGAGGTTAGCCTTCATGTTATTTTGGAAATGTTGCAGGCACAACAACTAGCTATTGCTCAGCTGCAAAGTCACCAGAAAACTTCCAGCATAGTAGCACCGGGGACCGCTCCCCCAGCTGAACAGGTACCTTTAAAGATCAAGCAATAACGGGTCAGTAACCGATCCCTCTATCATAAAAATGCTCGAGGACCTCACTAGGAGGACCGAGTCAGGCGAGAAGTTGATAGAAGCCAACGACAAAAAGGTCAAAACCTATAACTCTAGGGTCGATCAAATTACGGGTGCACCCCCAATCCTAAAAGGCGTGGATTTGAAGAAGTTCATACAAAGGTCGTTCCCAGAGGAAGCAGCCCTGAAACCCATTCCAAAGAAGTTCAGAATGCCGGAACTCCCGAAATACAATGGGACTTTAGATCCCAATGAGCATGTTACTGCATACACTTGTGCAGTAAAGGGAAACGATATAAGGGATGATGAGATCGAGTCCATCTTACTAATGAAGTTCGGGGAAACACTCTCGAAGGGGACCATGATGTGGTATCACAACTTAGCTCCTAACTCCATAGACTCGTTCGCCATGCTAGCAAACTCCTTCATAAAGGCACATGCCGGTGCCATCAAAGTAGCAACGAGGAAATCCGACTTTTTCAAGATTAAGCAAAGGGGGAACGAGATGCTGCGAGAATTTGTATCTCGCTTTCAAATGGAATGGATGGAGATACCTCTAGTCTCTGACGACTGGGCAGTGCAGGCTTTCACTCAAGGTTTGAATGAACGAAACTCGGTGGCTTCAAAACAATTGAAACAGAATTTGATCTAGTATCCAGTTGTGACCTGGTCGGACGTCCACAACCAGTACCAATCAAAAATCAGGGCTGAGTATGACCAGTTGGGAAACCCCTCGAGCTCAGTATACCCAAACAGGCTCCTGGCAGAGGAGCCAAAACCAAACAAAGAAAGATATCAGCCATACGTCGAAGACAAGAGGAACGCCCCGAGGCGTAACCCACTGTGTAATGATCGAAGGATAGACCGAGGATAGGACCCTCGGGGACTCACCAATAAATCTAGATTCAATAGGAACACATGGCCAATGGGGCTACCTTACTTGTCAGAGTATAACTTCAACGTCGATGTATCAGACATCGTGTTTGCCATCAGTAAGATCAGAGACGCCAAATGGCCCATGCCTATACAATCATATCCTTCACAAAGGAATCATAACTTAGTGTGTGAGTTTCACAACACACATGGCCACAAGACCGAGGATTGCCACCAGCTCCAAGAAGTGGTAGCTCGACTACTTAACAAAGGTTATCTCCGGGAATTCTTTAGCGACCGAGCCAAAAGTCAGTTCCGAGAAAGAGAGGCAGCCAAGAAGAACAAAACAAGCGAGCCACAACATGTTATTCACATGATCTTGGGAGGCGTCGATGCCCCGCATGAACCCATGATGAGAAGGACAAAAATATCGATCACTAGAGAAAAGCAGACCTTCCATGTCATCGAAAGAGACATGAGGTATAACGCCTTGTTCGGACGACCGTGCATACACTACATGAGAGTAGTACCATCCACTCTGCACCAAATGTTGAAATTCCCAACAAAGGACGGAATTAAAACCGTCTGTAGGGAACAACACACGACAAGGGAAATGTTCGCGGTGCACGATGTGGCACCGGCATCCCGCACCTCCGCTCGTAAAAGAGCCAAAGGGTAATCAAGCCACACCCTTGGTCAAGCCCGATTAAACAAAATAAAGGACCGTACCGTGTCCTCATCTCAAATGATTGGAACAGATCGATCCTCAAAACATCGCTGGCGCGTATCACACTAAGGTACAACCACATCCCTTTTCATTTCATATTTCAGACTAACCCTTATGCAGGCGCCTGATCAAAGAAGTCATAACGTTAACCCAGCTCAAAAACCTTGAGGTTTTAAAGCATCCGTTGCACTCTTTTCCTTCGACTGAGTTTTTGTACGAAAAAGGGTTTTGCCGGCAAGGTTTTTAACGAGGTAACATTTGCATGCTGCCTAAGGGAGATTCAATAAGTGTCCGAGGCCTTTTTTGCAATTAACCTCGAGCACTAAGGGGAATCCCCCTCGAAGGACATCCGTTCGGAAAAGCCAAGAGATGCCGAATCGGGACCCTATACGAAAATGATGTATCGGGCCAAATGGTCGAACGAACCGTGTCCGTATAGCCGGGCCCCCGACGGCGAAAATGTGTACACTTGTACCAAATAATTGAAGAATATTTGTTATCAAAGCATCTCACGCTCCAAAAGAGGCTCAGCACCTTCGCAAAAACAACTCCTCTGCGGAAAACGTCCCGAACACTCGGGGACTGGCATCAACAATTCAACACCTAAACGACCTGCGGGTCGGGACTCCAGAATCATAAGCCCTCAGATAAGGCAATGCGGAAATCGCTAAATAGCTCTAACGCCAAAGGTACCTCGAATACTCGAGGACTGACATCAAAATCTCAAAAGAAAAATGCACGACCTCAAGGTCGGGATCTCCAAAATCATAAGCCCTCGACGAGGCAATGCAAAGTTTGCAAAAAAAAAGTAGCTCCCGAGTCAAGAAACTCTTGATGACTTAGGGACTGCCATCAAGCGCCACCTCCATCAACTTATCAAAACCCGAGGCCATAATACCCTGAGCGGGCAGACTCGGTCTCATAAGACCTACACAAAGCGGCAATCATATCTATAAGACCTCAAACAAGCCATGAACAATACTTGTACCAAGTATCCAAACCTGTAAGACCTTAACGACATGTAAAATATTAAGACCTCAACAGCATGTAAAACTGTAAGACCTCAACAATATGTAAAACTTGTAAGACCTCACTAAAGGCATAGACCCGATCCCAAGGTTTCGGCTATATATCGAACTTGTAGGACCGCTAAAAAGGCATACCCTCGATATAGATGCAGAAACTACTTTACTCGGGACTCAAATACTGCGGCCAAACACAAGTTACCTCGGTCACACGGCGGTACCAGCCAAACTAATGCGACTCGGGGGTGCCCGACCATCGCTACAAGGCGTAAGAGCCACTGTCGCCAGCCTAAAATCTGAAAACTTGAAGGTCAAAATGAGCTAGAGTCGTAACACAATTCAGAGACCAGACCCAAAATAATTAACAATAAATGCCTAAGGGTAAAGCGTAACAGCCATTGTCGCCAACTTACATTAAAAGGTCACTTCGACCCAAAACGTGAGAGCCATTGTCGCCAGCTTACATTAAAAGGTCGCTTTAACCCAAAACATGAGAGCCATTGTTGCCAACTTACATTAAAAGGTCACATCGAGCAAAAGCATAACAGCCATTGTCGCCAGCCTAAAATTTGACCATTCGAAGGTCAAATAAGCTCGAGTCGATGCCCGACTCGGGGACTGAGCCCAAAATAGGTGGCCTAAGTATGCCTAAGAGCGAAAGTACGTAAGAGCCTATGGGCCAGTCCAATGAGCCCCGGGGCTACATCACTACTCTGAGGATTCCTACCAATGCAAAAACCAGCTCGCCTGGTCAAAATCGAGATAGAAAAAGATACGAAAGGAGTAAAGCCGCAAGGTTTTCTTTTATACACATGTACGAAAAAGCGCAATCTCCGTATACAAACATGCTTCACGAATTCTACATATAGATGGCAAAATCTATGCCCCCTGCCGACCTCATCTTCACTTTCTTTGGAGTCAGGTTAAAGCAACCGAGCATCACACTCGTCCGCCCTTGCTAGTGCTAATTCCTCTGAGAGAGCAAAGCCCCTAGCACAGATCTCTTTAAGGGTCTTTCTTCGATATTTACATCAAGCATATTATTCAACCCTCCCTTCACGGTCGAGAATCCTTCTCAGCTCAGCTTGAGCATCGACATCATCCTTTGAGTAGATTGGCATCTCCTGGTCAGCCTTAGTCCGGCTCATTGCAGCTTCGGCCCGAGCATCAACGATCTCAGCCCTGACTTTCAAAAGCTCGAACTCAAGCTTTTTAATCATTTCTATCTTAACCAAAGCATTTTCACGAGCTATGCAAAGTTGAACTTCAAAAGCAGGAACTTTGGCCAGTGCATCCTCCCCCTCTAAAGCATGAGCCTCCACCAGAGCTTTCTATTCATCATGCTCACGCTTGGCCTGGACAACTTCATCTCGAAGGCACTCCAGGGCTTCTATCTTTTTCTGCAACTGAAATAAACTAAGTATTAGCCCCGAGAACAAGGAGGCGGAATGCACACTCACCCGGGACAGAAAAATACCTTCTCCTTCAGGTGGTTCTCGTAATTTAGGATCCAACCCACCTCATACTACAAGTGTACCAGCCCGACTTCCTTTTCATCACAAAGGAGCCTCCGGTATCTCTCATCATCTAGAGCTTTCCATAGCCCGGCTTCACAACGAAGCAGCCCAGACTTAAGCTTGTCGAATGCTTGCAAAAGAAAACCCAATAAGGAAGGGAAGGTGCAAAGCTCGAAAAACCTGTGCTGAAACTCACCGCAAAGTGAAGCTGCTGGGCTTCCTCGAAGGCCGAACGCACACCTGCCAATCCAGTTCCTTCGTCCCTGAAAGAGCCTACTTCAGTCGATGCACAGTCACTCAGTGTATGCGACCCCAGGTTTCTAATATCTCCCGAAATGTTATCGATGGAAAAAGAAGGTAACTGTAATGGAGAAATCCTCTTTCTAGAACCAGGAGCCACAGACATGACAGGCTCAGATGATGTTTCCGCTCCGAAGCCCCGCTCCGCCTGACTTTGAGTGCCATCACCCTATGAAAGCACCTCTCGTTCATTATTATCATTCTTCAGCCCGGAAGTTGGAAACCCTTCCCCCTCACCAAGGGAGCACGGCCTCACCTCGAAACGCTCTCTAATGCCTACAACAGTAGGATTAATACGCGTAAAGGGGATATTAATCTCCACATAAAAGAAGGGAACGGAAAAAATAGAATAACACTCACCATGATGTTTCGCTTCCCATCTGCCCCGGGACGCAGCTCGCCACTTGCATACATCACAAGTCGACTGGGTCGCCAACTTTTGGACCCAATCCGGCAAATCAGGAACGTCGCCCAGCGCCCATGAAACCGCTGCGGGAAAAGAAAAGAAGGCATAGTTACTAAACCAGGCTTTTGTCGTAGACAGAACTGAGAAAGCACGAGGTGTACTACTTATGAGTATAGTTCCATTCCTCAGGGAATGACATGAGCTCCACGGGGATAATGTCAGTGGTTCGCACCCGGACAAAGCGAATCATCCACCTCGATCTCTATCTTCCTCATCGTCAACAACAAAGGGCGTGGTCGATAGACATCGCAAGATCAGTAGGCCTTGATGGTGGAAGGGTCGGTACAACATGATAAGGTGACTAAGAGTAAAGTCAAGCCCCGCCTTCTCCGCAAAAAATCTCACCATCAACACCGTTCTCCAAAGCGACGGATGGACCTGCGCCAAGGTAACCCGATACTCTAAACAGATGTCTAGCACAACCCTATTAAGGGGGCCCAATGTAAAAGGATATGTGTGCACATTCAAGAACCTATCGGCACGATCCGTGATGCCCTCACCCGGGGAAAATGACTATAACATCACTTTCTCCCCCATCCGCAATCGTTTCTCACTAACTCAAGATGCTATTCTCCTATCAACGAAGTAGCCTTCAAGGCGTACTCTCGATGGTCCTGAAGGCCAGAGGTGGAACTCTCCCCTCCCAGTCGGACATACCCCGACATAACGACCGTGGCGATGATGAAATTAGAGAACTAAAAAGCAGGAATATGTGTAGATGCGTTAGTATTGGAGTGCTGAAAAGCTGATGCAGAAAAAGAAGGGAACTGATTAAAATGGTGTAACCCCCGAAAAAGTAGAAAAAACACTATTTATATATGGAAAAAATGGCAACGATTAACCTGCCTCAAAGACGGTTAAGAGCACTAACTGATGCCGCCTTCTCCAGTCCCGAGATGGTACCCGACCTCGAGGACCTCCATCAGAACAAGGTTAGGCTCCAAGAAGCCAATAACACCTTCTCCAGTCCCGAGGTGGTACCCGACCTCGAGGGCCTCCATCAGAACAAAGTTAGGCTCCAAGAAGCCAATAATGCCTTCTCTAGTCCCGAGGTGGTACCGGATCTCGAGGACCTCTATCAAGACAAGGCTAGGCTCCAGGAAGCCGATGACTCCTTTGCCAACACCGAGGTGATACCTGACCTTGAGGATCTCCATCAATGTGATGTTTAGGCTCTAGGAAACCAATGGCATCATGACGAGACCCGAGGTGATACTCGACCTCAGGGGTTTTTTATCAAATGGGAATCAGGCTCCAAGGAAATAAGCATTTAAACGCCACCCGTATAGGCTTGGCCCCGGGGTACCGTCCGAGATCGGATAAACCCTCTTTCAAGACATATCTACAGTGCCCTGAGGTTATTTACACTAAGACTAGAGGGAGTTTCTAGGTTGTCCGAATTTGAACGAACCGCCACTCGGGGACTGCCCTCGAGAGATCAATGGCAATCCCTGTCCACATGCCTTCGAGCAAATTTCTTCTCAAAGGTTACCACAAAGTTTAAGTAATAAACAATGATTCCAAGGCCCAAAATTTTACTTTCATTCTACTCAAAGTCAAGGTCCCAGCGACCCGAGTTCGTTGGCCCGATTCAAGTTTGACCCAAGGGATCGCAAAGGGTTCCGTGCTAGGCCATATTAATCGGCCAAAGGCCAAAAAGAATACTGGTACCCGGGTTTGGTATTTGCAACAACAGATGGAGCCATGCATTCAGAGTCTCCACAAACATAAAAGAATATAGCAAGCATCAAAGACAAATTGGAGAAAATATCTTTGTACTCATGAAACATTTAATTAAAAAAGCCCACGAGGGGTCCTTACATATGATTATAAAAGCCCATGAGAGGTTCTTACACAAAAATAAAAAGTGAGAGGGTACACACGTAGTGAAAGCCTGGGACCTAATCTACTCTCGAAGGTTCATCTCCGGCATCAGCATCTTCGAGCTCCACCCCCTCGAGCATGCATCCCCGACGGTGACACCTTCGACCACCACCTCCTCTAGATTCCCAGCTCAATCCCACAAAGCAATATCTCCAAGGGAGAAGATGAAAAAGAGGAAAGCGGGAAGGCAAAGAAGAGGAAGGTGATGCAAAAGAGGTAGAAAAAAAAGACATAGCCAGCCGAAGCCAATGGTTGAAGATTCGGCGGGCCTAAACCCTACTCGGCGGCCGCTCCGGGTCCACCTTCTGGGACACCTTGACGTACGAGCTTAATAGTTGGTGCACCATTTTATCCCTTGGAAAAAGACCTGAGGGATGAAGTGTAACACCTGGCCAGGGTAGGAGAGTGAGCAGCGGTGTATAGTCCGAACACTCTCCCGAGAAACGATGTAGAGTCCAAACATTCCCCTGAGTCGAAATAGGCTGACCACCTGCATTTCGTCACCTCGTTCTAATGACGACAACAGTGATAGCCGTAATAATAACAACAACAACAACGAGATAGTGCAATCTTGCTCGACACAACAAAGCCTAGGTAAAAGGGCCATGGCATGGCTGGTAAGAATGCCACCATAAGATCTTAAGGTCAAAACCCCCAGACATGGCAGGTAGCAATAAGAGAAGGATAATGAGAATAAGAAGAAAATAATGAAAAGATGTTGAGAAACACTTGAATAAAAAGTTAACATGGAAATGCCCCATTTAAATGGGATGATAGTGTGGCTTACAATGCCATCAATTCCTTTAGAAGACGTATCGACAGGTGCAATCAACGCGCCATTGGAAACTGGATTGATGGCGATACGGTCGCCTTGAAGAATGGGAATCAGCAACACATTGAATGATGCCGAAAACACAAGTCCATATGATGTATCGATTATCATGGAGACTTATATCGTAAGTATGATATCGTCAGCGTGACATCACTGCAGGAAGTCCGGAGAGTTAGGTGTAAAAATCGTTTCTTATCACTCTTCTCTAAGAAACGCGGGAACTATATGTATACGGTGAAATCGGAGGGTCCAATTTCTCATTATCAAAGCACCTCGGAAGACCGTATCGAAGTCCCGGGGCTACAAGGCTATGATCGAGATTCCTCCCTCGAGGTTCGTCGACACTCGGTCTTGTGATAATGTCAACCACATCCACGACGGAAATGGGGAGTTCCCAAGGCACATAGCTAGGACTGACAGAGCCTGGATTGCTACTCTAAGACCCGAGTCCAGGTGTGACTTAGTGGTCACATCTCCATATTTTTGTAATTAATTCTTGTTGTACTATGATGGGATTTCCCTTCTATATAAAGGGGATCCCTATCACTTTGTAAGGGTTGTTCAATTTACTCCACACGAAAATATACAAGAACTCTCTATTTCGCTCTCTAACATATTCTCTTGATATTATAGCTTTTATTTATTGTCTTCATATTTGTTCTTCATTTATCGCTTGTCATTGGCCATAAAGGGCCTCCATTGATTCTATTATAATCGTTAGTCATGTAGCAGCTGCCTTTGTTAGCTCGTAGTCGAGCCCCGGAATCCACCTCGAGGCTCCGGATCGACAAGCTCGAGGCCCTAAATAACTGACCTATCAGTTTGATTGTAGCTCCCTCCTTAACTTTATTTCATCCCTAAATCTCATATACTTAGCATCAACTGCTTAACAAACTAGCATAACAATAGATCACATATTTTTAGAGTCCCATCAACAAATTTAATTGTATTACTATTTTCACGGTAAACAGAGGGCATTTTCAAGGATTGGATCGGGGTAAATATTTTTTAATCAGATTTGCTTATTATTCATGATTCCATCATTGTTTTTATAATTAAATTAGTATTTTGAGTGGGAAAAAACTGAGGATTTTGTGAAAACTTTTCTAATCTATAAATTGAGGATTTGAAGGCTGATTTGAGGTTGTAATTGGATAATATTTGTATGGTTGGATCATATCGGAATGGGTGTTCGAATTTTTTGAGTTTGGTCGAGTTCCGAGGTGGGGGCCCAATGATGACTTTTGAGTTGACATTTTAATTTTCTTTAAAGATTGAAACTTTATTATCTGGAATCGTTTCCTATGGTTTTATTTATGGTATTAAGTTATTTTAGCTAGATTTGAGCCATCCGAAGTTGGATTTTTGCGGAAAAGGCTTACAAGTGGGTTGATTTAGCTTGTTTGAGATAAATATCTTTCTAACTTTATGTGGAGGAACTATCCCTTAGGACTTGGATTGAATTGTGTTGTTTAGATTATGTGAAAGACGTGTACATGAGGTGACGAGTGTGTACACAAGTTTATATATGGTATTTTGACCGGTTAGGATCTTAGACTCTTTCATGCATTTAATTAGAAATTGAAATATCATGTTAGATCTTACATAGTTAAATTTTTCTTACATGCTTTACTTGATGTTGTTCTCACGTGCTCTATCCTTCATTGTCAAACATGCTCTTATATGCCTTAATTGCCTTTGTTATTTCTCTTATTGTTATGTTACCTCCTTTATTGTCGGGTTATTCTTGTTTTAAGTTGTTGCTTATTGAGATATATTTACTTGTTGAGAAATTATCACTTATATTTTTATTATTGAGATTCTTATTCATATTTTGATTGAGCTGTGGATTATATTTTGTGGTATCTTAGGTATTGTTGATTTTGGCAAGTTGTAGCATATAGGCACTTGTGGTGCGTGTTGTTATTATATTATGATATTGATGCGCATGCGGCAGTATAAGGATATAGATTAATGTGCATGGAGTGACATTAGGTGGGAATTTATGTGTGTGTTGCTAGTAAGGGTATCACTTGAAGTCACACGGCGACATAAGGGGGCTAAAGTGTATGTAGCTATTTCAGGAATTATTTTTCAAAAGTATCTTAATGTAAAGCTCACGCGGTGGTATAAGGAAATATTGTGATTTTAAATTGAGAAATATGAATATGAGGCAATACCTCGGTTGTAATTCTTGTTGTTTATTACATGTTACGGAGGTTTATCGGATGATCAATTTTGTTGTCTCTTTATTTGCCGTACTTGTATTTGTCCATGTTGATTACTTGAAATTCTTTCATTTGATCACCCTTTATAGATTTTATTGCTTTGAATTCTGTGTTAGCGTACATTATTGAAATGCCTTATAGTTATTTATTTCCTTGTCTTCCATTATTCGTTTATGCTATACCTTGTTCAGTTTCTCTTATCTTAGTCGGTGTCTTGATCTGGCCTTATCACTACTCTACTTAAGCTAGACTTGATACTGACTGGGTACCTTTGTGGTATACCCATATTACGCTTTTGCATTTTTTTGTGCAGATCTGAATACTTCATTTCATTCTAGGCATTAGTGATTGGCTATATATTCCGGAGACTTCAAGGTATACCTGTTTGGCGCTTGCGGGCCTCGGAGTCACCTTCAGTTATTACTTTTATTGTTTTTTATCTTCTACTCAAACAGTGTTGTATTAGAGGTTTTTAGACTACCTCTGTAGAGCTTATGACTCAATTCCACCAGTTTTGAAAATTTTGATGCAGATGTTCTGTTATGAGTTATTTATGCATTTTTTATTGAATTATCTTAATATGTAGTTGTTAATTCTGTTAAGTTATTCATGAATGTTAGACATACCTAGTCTTAGAGACTAGGTGCCATCGTGACTATCTTAGGTGAGATTTTGGAGTCGTGACATGAGGGAAATGGCAAAGGGTCATTCCATAACGGATAGCGGTCCAAGAGAAATCGCAAGAGGCCGAAAAATGGTAGCGAGTACGTGCCCAAGAGAGGGTGATACTTCAGTAAAGGATCATATCATGCAAGTAAATTCCTAGATTTGGGGAAGATTGCAACAATGATTGGAAACTTTGCACAGACACACAAGGGTGATAAAGGAGAGGACACCTACATCGATGGGATGCACTTGGAATCTATGTCAGGAGTAGAGGATTCCAAGAAATTTCTTTGTTCCATGCGAGTATCGTGACAGCAGGAAACATTGGGCGGACATAATTAAAAAGAATGGCAAGTTGCAAAATGATGGAACACTATCGGTCTTATATGATACACCAAGCAGAGGGGTCAAGCTTGCTAGCAAGGCTGAAACCATAGAAGGTAGCCAAGTAGGGAGTGGAAGCATGGACCTGATGCTTGAGAAGCTGTTAGACTTGGTTGAGTCATGGAGAGATTCAGACTAAGAGCAAGGGGGGTATCCGTTGGGTGGAGGATCAAGACCATCATTGCTAGCCGTCCAAAGTACAAACGAGGCAAGACAAAAGGTGACTGGTACCTTGTGACATGAGAAGAAAAACACTCCATAGGACATCGTGGCTAATAGACAAATCCAAAAATGCCAAGGCGATGTGTGCTCGTATGTGACGATGCTTTCTGCCGGGCGGCACAAAATTGGGTAGGGGAGAGTGTCACGACCCATCACATTATCATGTGACATAGATTCTATTTGACACATATTTTTACCATATGGAAGCTTACATAGGAAGGAGACTAATACATGTGGAAAGGTTTTAGAGAAATATGGAGATTTCCCATGAAAGACCTTAGAACCCAATGGAATTGTTAGGAAAAACCTTGAAACTTCCTAGTTTTATAGATAATTCTAGAGAAAGACCTTATCTTTCAAATACTAAGGATTGTACAATAATTAATATTTGCACTCTAACCATTAGAAAACTAGTATACATAGGAGGATATCCATTTGTAAATCATCAAAACAATTCAAGTTCTCTCTAATACAAATTTTCCTTTGACCATTCTCTTGTACTCTTTCGATCATTCCTTTAGCGATATTGAGTGTAATAATGAGGACTTAGCATAGCAAGAACGTGAGCAAGTTGTACAAGATTGTGAGCGAGTTGTCAAGTGCCGCTCGTGCTTAATTGAAGTCTAAGAACGTGACATAAGTAGATGTTATTTCCACATGGATTGTACACTCAATTACTGGTCCATAACTTGGTATTTTTATGAATTTTGTGATTGGTTCGCTTAAGATTAAGAAAGTTAAGGCTAAATTCTTTGTCGTTCTTGATAGATTTTCCAAAATGCGCACTTCATTCCTTGTCATAAAAGTGAGGATGTTTCCTATGCTACTTCTTTCTTTGTTGGACATGTACTTAAATTTCATGGAGTTTCCAAAACTATTCTTAATGACAAAGACTCTAAGTTTCTTAACAACTTTTGGAAGGAATTGTTGGAAAGATCCGGGACTTGATTGCTACTCTCTATATCTTATTATCCTCAAATCGATAGTAAAATTAAAGTTGTTAATAGAATCCCGGAAACTATGTTTAGGGCCATAATTAAAGGAAAATATACTTCTTGAGAGAAACATTTACCATTGATTGAATTTACATATAATATAACTATTAATTTTGTCATTCGTATGCCTCTGTTTGAGATTGTGTATGATTTTGATCGTCTTTACACCTTTGGATCTCACACCTTTGTCTCACGGGATAGTTGACCACATGACCTTTTCTTTAAACTTATATTGCAAATTAACCTTCAAGTTTTAATTATTGTATAATTAAACTTCTTAATTAATTCTTAAATGAGATTTGGGTTAATTATAAAGTGAAGGAAGGAAATTCAGACTTATCCCCAAAGTTTTAATTATTACACTTTAGTCCCTTCCAATAAAAATGTAATATTTTCAGAATTTAGAAAAAGAAAAAACCCAAAACCACCCATCCGATTCCCGCATTCCACCAGCTTGCCAATCCCCATTTTTCATGATTGAATCCTCTATTAAAGCTTGATTTTCTTCCATTCCTCACACAAAGATCGTCTCCTTCTTTCCCATGCCTTTCAAAGCCTTATTCTTTCAATTTATCGATTACGAACAGGAAGCACAATTTTTTTGATATGTCGATTTGAGGATGGAATTGGCGATACATTGGATTGATAATTCATTTTAATTGGTATAATGTGTAATTCCTTTTTTCCTGATAAGTGTTTGCATCTCATCTTCTTCGTCATTGTGCATTTGGGTTTTCTGTAGATTTTCTGTGCACAGTTACTCGACCACTAGGTATAATAGACCACTATAAAAACAGAACACCGGTTCACAATAGATTGATGGGAGACTATATATTAGTATGCGGTCTTTATTTTGGTGAATGTGTCGAGGAGATAAATAGTTAGAAATTGGAATTCATATACAAAGGTTACATTACCTATTCATTTACCCAACAATTGTACATTCAACAATTTTGTTGATATCATCGTTAAACATGGAAAACTAGCATGTTCGACGAGGCACATGAATATCAAATATATGCTTAGCTTTGCACCGAAGAGTGACAAGATTCCTCCTTCCTTCATTAAGAATGACAATGATTTGCAATTGTATCTCCTTGAAGTTACAAGTAATGGTACGAGGCCTTGTTTGAAGATATTTGTGGATGAAAATGAATTTGAAGAAGCGGTTGAAGTTCCAGTTGAAAGGTCTCATCATGGTTCAAATGCCGCAGTTGCACCACCAACACCACCAAGTCATGATGATACCTAACCCAACCCGCTAGGTAAGACAAATAGCATAAGTTACTACTACAATGAGAAATCATCAATATACTAATAAAAATACAACTAAATTCAATACAACTATCCAAAGGACCGGTAGTACAAGTCATGAGCCAGAATGATTTAGATTTACAAACTGGCAAAAAAAAATAAGTACAATATATGTTTGAAGATTACTAAACAGAAATGAGGTCCTAATCTACCATGAAAAAATGGTAGCTCGAATCTGGGATGCAAATACGACTTAAATGTCTTCCTTCGTCATCCACAACAACTCAGCTCCAAGAATCTGCACGCAAGGTGTAAAAGTGTAGTATGAGTACATCACAATCGGTACCCAGTAAGTATCAAGACTAACTTCGGTGAAGTAGGTTCAAGTCATGTTATATTTACACACTAGTCAAATAACATGTGTAATATTTCAAAGACTGACAACAGAAAATATGGCAGAAAAGTAATAATAGAAATTTCATCAGAACAAGTAGTAACAATTCAATGCAAGTAAAGACTCAGCTTCAACAACAAGTCATCACAAGGAAACACACAAAAATAGCACCTGGTGCCCACATTTTTATTACAACAACTCTAACCACCCGTATCACTCCGTCCTGACAAAATCACAATAGCTACCCATATCGCTCCGTCGTGACAAAATCACAATAGCTACCCATATCGCTCCGTCGTGACAATATCACAATAGCCACCCATATCGCTTCTCCCAATAAGCCCACATATGCTATAAAAATACAAAACAATAATGCCAAAGTTTTATCACGGATATGAGTTCATAATTTATCAACAATGTACACAAGGACATGCAAATGATAGAATGCTGATGTGTATTTAATAAATAATGTATTACCAAGGCCAAAACAAGTGTATTGATCATGTTCAAATATCCACAAAGTGGTGGAGTATATTTCAAATACAATACATTCCCAAATTAAGGTATATTAATAGTCTAACGTCTAATCCGGTCATAATCCAGAAATAGCAGCCATGTACACCTCATCACCTCGTGTGCACATCATTTTTAACATAACACAAATAAAAAATTAAGGTCAAATCCTAAGTATATTCCGCCACCAAGATTAGGAAAGATACTTACCTCAAACAAGCTAAATCAATACTCTAAAAATGCCTTCTCACGCGAATCCACCTCCGAACGGTTAAAATCTAGCCAAAAATAACTCAATAACACCAAATAATGCCATTGGAATCAAACCCAAACAATAAATTTCAATTCTTTAATCAAACACTCAAAGTCAACCAAACATTCAACCTAAGCCCGCACCCGGGAACCCAACAAACTCACAAATTTCGACAATGCATTCGAATATGAGTCCAACCATACAAGTTTCATCCAAACCTGACTCCGAATCGATGTTCAAAACTCAATTATTCACTTTAGAAAAGTTTTGCCAAAACCCCCCAATTTCTTTTTTAGATCCACCAATCAAATGCCAAAATCAAAGATAACAACAACAACAACAACATACCCAGTATAATCCCATAAGTGGGGTCTGGGGAGGGTAATATGTATGCAGACCTTACCCCTAATTGTGGAGGTAGAGGGGCTATTTCCGATAGACCCTCGGCTCAAGAGAAGGTGGAAAGGAAGAAGAAGAAGAAGAAGAAGAAGAAAGAGGGGGAGAAAGACAGATGAGGAAGACAAAAGACGATAAGAAAAAAGAGGAGAAAAAGTAGTATCAGATAGTAACAATCAGGAAGCAACAATTTCCAGTAAAAGGTGGAAAAAGTAGCATCAAATAATAATAATAATAATCAGGGAGCAAAAATTTCCAGCAGCAATTTTCAAAAACAATGAACGTGGTTGCTAAGTACCAGATATCATAACAAACTAAAAGGAAGTACCTTTCAACCAAAATAAAAGATAGAATAACGAATAATAATTAAATCTAAGTAAAGAACACTTATCCAATCTGAGCGGGTGAAATCCCCTAAAAGATCGCCTCAAACGGAGCTCCCAATCTCAAAATATGATAAAATGAGTTCCAAGTCCGAAAATAGCAACTTATATGCATTGCCTAGCAATGCCCAATGCGATCGCGATTTTACCCTAGCGATTGCGATGCAAAAAATACACTGCCTCAGAAACTACTTCATGAATACGATGGCCAACTGGCCCCCAAGCTCCGCGAACGCGATGCTTGTTGCGTGAATACGAAGAACACCAATAATAAATACTCTATGAACGCGCTTCTACTAATACAAATATGATGCAAAAAACACCAGGGATCCAAACCACACTTGGTGATCATGAAGCTCCTATGTGATCATGACGCTCATCAGACCAGCACTAGAAATAAGAGGAACCAGCAATCAACAACTAGGGGAAAACGGTCTAAAACTACCTAGAAACACACCCCAGCCCCACGAGACCCTGTTCGAACATACCAATAAGTCCCAATACATAACATGGACCTACTCGAGGCCTCAAATCCCCAAAAATAACTTCAAAACCACGAATCACATCTCAATTCAAGCTTAATGGACCATTTAAAATTTCCAAATTTCAAACTTACGCCGAACATGTCTAAAAAATCGGAATGACCCAAAATTTTGCACATAAGTTCCAAATAACATAACAAAACTATTTCAACTCCTAGGACTATAAACCGAACTCGATAAAATCAAAGTCAACTTCCGGTCAAACCTATAAACTTTTCAAATCTTCAAATTGTCAAGTTTCGTTAAATAGAGCCTAAACCTTCTAGAAATATCCATCTATGAATTTGGACATGCGCCTAAGTTCAAAATCACCATAGGAATATATTGGAATCATAAAAATATGAATCTGAGACCGTTTATACAAAAGTCAAACCTTGGTCAACTCTCCCAACTTAAAGCTTCCAAATCGATAATCATTCTTCCAAGTCAATCCTAAACCACTCAAAAATCAAAACCGACCATACAAGCAAGTCATAATATATTTTATGAAGCTACTCAAAGTCTCAAATCACCGAACGAAAAAACTAAAGCTCAAAATGACCGATCGGGTCGTTAAATTCTCCCTCACTTAGACATGTGTCCTCGAATGTGCCAAGAATTATTCCAACGTCATTGTCATGACCCGAACCATGGCCTGGGCATAACACCCAGTGCCTGACTACATATGACCGAGCGAACCATCTGACTGAGTGAATCAACATGTGATATCATAACATACTAAATACAGAAGATAAACTAACATATACTAATATACTGAAAGTCTGAATGGTATAAATCAATGTGTTGAAACATTAATACAAGTCTAAAACATATATGTAGTCAACATTGCCTAATATGAAAAACATGTGACTCTGTCTAACTGTTACTCTAGTCTATGAAGCCTCTAATGAAGTACTGAAAACACTAACTCTAAAAATATTGAAGACTATAAAGTAATGATAATGCCCCGAAAGAACAAGGGCTCACCAAATAGCTGGTACGAGAATCCTAGCGCTCTGATCATCAACCTATAAATTATTACCTTCACTGTGAGATGCAGGCCCCGGGAAAAAAAGGACGTCAGTACATTTGAATTGCTTTGGTATGTAAAGCAACTGAAAGAAAGAACTATAAATACTAAAACTAATACTGAGCTGATAATTGAGAACTAATAACTAAAAAACTGTTGAAACTGAAAATGAAATGATAACTAATAGCTGATAACTGATAACTGAACTGAACAAAGAAAGTAAGGATATGAATACTCCATCTTCTAAATGATGAATAACCTATTTATCTGACTTAAAATGCAGCCTCAAGCCCAATATATATGTGCACAAACTGCAAACTCGGGCCCAAGTATAAGTATACATAACGGCGGCCTCATGCCCAAAGATGCATAAAGCATAAACTATGACCCCAGGCCCAAATATGCATAAAACATTAACTACGGCATCAGTCCCAAAGATGCATAAAGCATTAAATATGGCCTCAGGCCCAAAGATGCATAAAGCATTAACTGCAACCTTAGTCCCAAAGATGCATAAAGCATTAACCGCGGCCTTAGGCCCAAAGATGCATAACACATTAACTGCGGCCTCAGGCCCAAATATAGGTGTTCAACATTCAGGGATTTCAAATTAGGAACTGAGAATCATACTGCAATAATGATACTGAAATATTGAATCATTCTGAGTTACATGATACTAGAATACTAAATAGGACTAGAATGAGTCATGTATTCATGAACTGATTATTAAAACTAAAACTTTAACTGTTTATGACATGCTGAATAATGTAGATTGATACTCATAGGAATCAAACCCAAGTCTATATTTATTACACACTGAGCTCACAACGTTCAGAATGAAAGTCATGAACGAGACACGAAGATAGAGATTAGAAGTTCTGCAGCTATTTAAGGAATTGAGCTTAACTATATTTCTGTGGCAATTAATAATGTTGTAAAAGAAATATAGTGTAGGGAGAATCAATAACATTCCCAAATATAGAGAGTTACCCTCACATACCTTGAGTCTAGCTTTTTAAGCGTATCAAGAGGAACCAATATTAGCACTTCGGCTCACGTCTTGGTAACTTATGAATTTTATCAAATACCGTATGGGCGTAAAGCCTCATAGCCCTTATTAATGGTTTTTCTCCACCCAATTCTCATTCTACTACTTCCAAATGATTCTATAATCCCAAATAGATGTAACTAACACCATTTATCATCACCCAAATGTTTACAACAATCATAAGTCAACAACCCAAAACCCTAGTATAATTCATATGGTTCTCTTTATCAAAACCATCTACTATTCTCCCAAACACTAATTAGTTCATAGTTATAAATGATTAGGGAGTAGAAGCATTACCTTTTTGAAGTTCAATCCTCTTGAATTCGAGTTCTAGGATTTCTTTCTCAACAATGCTATCTCGATCAAATATTTGATGATTGGAAGGATTTACCCATGTTAATAAGGTATTGGAGAATTGAAATTAACTTAGAATTATCGTTAGAACTTACCTTGGGTAATAGAGGGACCTTAGGGAAGATGGGTTCTTGAGAGCTCCCCTTTCTAAAGTAGGGTTTCGCGTTTGGGGTGTGGGGGAATGAGGTAGGGCTTTTAAATAAGTGAAAACGTCCCAAAATTGAGAAGCAAAATAAAAATAGCTTGAATAATCCTCGCCGACGCACGACATAGTCAGAAGCGCCAAAACTACAGTGCCTTGCACTATATGGGGCACTGAGGTTACAATGCCTTGCACTGTCAGGGGCGCTGATGTTACAGTGCCTTGCACTGTCAGGGGTGCTGATGTTTATACCCTAGACAGTGCCTTGCACTGTCTATTGCCATGAGTTTTTATGGCCTTGCACTGTCAAATTTTATGCACCTCGCTATCGATCTCGATTCTAAAACAATTATTTCCACCCATACTCATCCCGATAGGAGTTCACATATCTAAAAGGTCACATTAATACTCATTTAACACATCCATAACTAATTTGAATTTATAGAGTGCTACAGTCATCCAATCACCACATAATATCATTATACGCATACCAATGGGTAATTCCGATGAAGCTTCTTTCTTCAACCTTAGCCCATAAACTTAGAACCCAAACTCCAACATATGAAATTCCTTATAAGATCTGATTCTCACATATACACCTTGTACAAGTCTCAACATGCTGCGTCAAGCCATAACTATATTCCCAGGATGTTCCCACTTGATGCACCTCACAACTCATGTACTCATAGTAATAACTTTTAACTACAATAGCTGCTCATTACAAAACACAGTACCAGTAATATACCTTATATAAAATAGAACTGTGTTCCAAACCTCCAGAACACTATAAGTGATAAAAGAAACATGTAGAAACTCTTGACCACCCACCAAATCAATAAGTCGTGGAGCTCTCTCGTCCGATAAGGACCGTTGCCAAATTCTGAGCTAACTAATGACTTTATTCTTCCAAACATACCTTATCCAAATTTGATTGCTCTAATTTAGGTCCAATAACTGCATCTCACCCGATACAAGCAGCTCGACTAATATGCCACACCCAATGACACCTAAAGCCATATATGATGCAAGCCGCTCCCAACACACAACAACTAAAATATAACTGATAATAAAAAAAGAACCGAGTGAGAGAATTATCTAACAAGTCCAATCGGTACAATCCCCAATGGCACAATACTATGAATCCACCACACAAGGGAGAAGCAAAACACAGAAAATGACAATAAAGAATCTCATCCTAACATAACTTCGTTGTGGCGCATAATTCGATCCAAACATATCGGTCACCCATCGAGCCGTAATGCTCACAATCATCAACGACACGTATATCAACAACAAAAACGTGGCAGGTGGCCACAACCATAGTTAAATAGATAGCATAATATACCACCAATAGGAAAAACATGACTAAGGTGCAATAAGCAAATTAATACCTGAAGAACCATCTCACTCAAATATCTCTACGAGGCATAAACAGAACCACGTTATGCATGTAATTATCCAAGTAGTCTCGCAACCCATCTTAGAATAAGAGAATAACACATCGAACATGTCAGTACATGAATAAGATCAACTCTAGTCAATGGCACACCCCTCAACACTATCTATGTAGGGTAACAAACCTGATCCAATATAGAAAACACATTGTCATTTAGCATACCAACGAGCTCCTAAATCAACTCTAGTCATCCATAAATAGGTAAAAACCTTCCAAAAAGTCCACAATAACCTATCTATAACATATACAACCAGGCGTCAAACTCTTAACATACCTTCACTATCTGCAACCAAGGAATAACCTGTCTTTGAGAATGTATAGCCTAAACCTCCAGAATATAGGAATCTCCATATCCGACCTCAACTCCACCACTCAAATAATTTACACTTCCCTTATATATAATTATCTCACATGAAATATTCTCATGAATCTTCCATTCCACATAGAAAAATTTGAACATCAACAGTCAACAACCATGCGATTATCCTAATACCAATTAAGCAACCACAAATCAAAAGACAATGTGCCTTCTGAAATGCACACCCTTCTTAAGTGATACCAATAGTGCCAACATTCTTCCTAACATCTAAAACCATCCATGTTTTCTAGAAGTCATGACATCCCCTTCGAAATTGAACGACAACCTTGTACATGCAATTTCAATCCCACACCATGCACCGTATTTATCATGCCATCATGTGAAAAATATGAGACTCTCATTGTCAAAGTTGAATCACAAATAAGGCACACACTTCATCAGCCAAAAACCTTCCATTCGACCCCATCCAAAAGATAAATTACAACACGCAAAAAACTCATCCTATATGTAGAAGACATCCATCTCAAGCCGTGGTCGAAACCAATGAGAACTCTTCGAAAACCATTTTCATAAAATCAAGCCATCAGAACTGAATTCCTCTAACTCAATCAAGACACGCAAATTGCCAAACCTAAGAGTATTTCCACAAAACTATGTAAAACTTCACCACACCTAAGGAAACTATCACTTTTATTACTATGTTAATCCAGACCACTACCAAGTTGACCCATTTCTTTGAGTTCATCTTGACTTGCCTTTAAGTTAACACTCCTTCTTGTCAGTACATTATGGTCCTTAATCAAAGCTCACACCTAGAGATCCTAGCTTGAAACCACATCCTCTTAAGGCCTATAAGCCATTGTATCCCCTCTTAAGTACCCAACAGTAAACCAACCAAAATGCCCACTCTAAAGAGACTTTCTGTGAATTTGAAGTTGCTTATCTAACCTCTATGATATTAAAATGTAGAATCAATAATGACATAGAAATATTGCAAGTCTCGGCACCATCTAATTCAAATCTCAGATCTTATCCATATACAAATCTGAAAAACCCTCAAATACTATATATATGAATGTTGAACTTATTAGAACCTTCCCGAGAGTAACTTACCTACTCTAATCCCTGATGTTTGGCCAAAATGCGTAGAACGAGTTGTGCTTTATTAGCACCTGAATACTTCAAAAGAAGCACCCTAGCTATTCCTTTTCCTTGCACCCGTGACCACAAAGACTATCGAACCTGAATCATTCCAAGATTTTTATACACCCATAAAGTATAGTACATCATACATCCATCAATTTACTTCCTAGCATAATCCTTGAAGTCAGCATCTTCAAGTTATAACCGATCCACAAGTATGCCTCAATCCAAAACTAATATAACACATGACCATGCAATCTGATCATCGACAATAGACTCCCCCACCTAGCTCGAAGCCATAGAGTATAACATCCGATAACCCACAATACTCTTCCTTCATAACTACTATGGTCTTGCACTATTAGTCAGCTGAAGTTTTCATAGGCTCATGTAGCACTAGCCATAAAATACTTCAAATCATCTGCCACGTGTATACTCATCCTTGTGATAATCGTGCAAACTTCCTTAAGCATTCCGTACTCTAATTGTAGCACATATATCCCACTTGACCAAAAAGTAAACTTTTCATAGAAACATCATAAGGATCACACACCTATAGACCATTCTGTAGGAGATAACCCACATGCTTAGTTTAAGGTTAAGTGATTGCATAGTACTTATGTTCATAATAGATTCATAGAGAGATCCTTTTCGTCATATCCAAACCATCTAAGCATAGTCCTAAATCACATAATACTCATCATATAGTTATCTCGCAACTTACTAAGCCATCAATCCCACTCCTAGAGTCATTATCGAACATATAAGTCAAAATGCACATACTCACACCACTGAAACTACCAATCCCAAGCTTTAGCCTGAACCTAGCCTCATGTCTTCCAGACTGTCCTACCTTCACAATACAAAAAATATATCTTGCACCTCATCCACGACATCACAAGTTGTCGTTGCACAACTGATACCGGGTGCTCAACATTACGTACGAGTGTGTGGAAAAACATTAAAGATATAAGCTTCAAACTGAAATAAAGTCGCACGATAAGGAAAGAAAGATGGGAAGTTTCCTAGATGCCCTTTAGCCTCTCGAAGATAAGTATGGACCCTATCATACCAATCTGCAAGACCCAAAAGCCCACAAAGTCGTGATGGCACTAACCCAACCTGATAGGTAAGTCAAACAACATAAGTTACTACTACAATGAGAAATCATCAATCTATAAATAAAACTACAACTAAATTCGTTCCAACTATCCTAAGGACCGGTAGTACAAGTCATGGGCCACTATGATTTCAATATAGAAAACTGGCAAAAGAAATAAGTAAAATATATGGTTGAAAATTAAATAAATGTAAATGAGGTCCTAATCTGCCATGATCAAATAGTAGCTCGAATTTGGGATGCATCTATGACTTCAATGCCTGCCTTCGTCATCCTCAACAACTCTACTCCAAAAATCTGAACGTAAGGTGAAGAAATATAGTATGAGTACACCACGGTTGGTACCCAATAAGTATTAAGACTAACCTCGGTGATGTAGTGATGAGGTTCAAGTCATGTGATACTCACAAGTCAAATAACCTGTGCAATATATCAAAGACTTGCAATAGAAAATATGGCAGAAAAGTTCATAATTTATCAACAAGGTGCACAAAGATAAGAAAATGGTAAAATGCGGATGGTTATTTAATAAATAAAGTATTATCACGACTAAAACAAGTGATGTGATCATGTTCACATAGCCACAAAGTGATCGAGCATATTTAATATATAATACATACCAAATTAAGGTATATTAATAGCCTAAGGTCTAATTCGATCATAATCCACAAATAGCACCCATGTACACTCTCGTCACCTCGTGTGCACATCATTTTTCACATAACACAAATAAGCAATTAAAGATAAATCCTAAGGGATATTCCTCCACACAAGGTTTGTCAAAATACTTACCTCAAACAAGACAAATCAATATTGTAAAAATGCATTCGCGCCCGAATCAACCTCCAAACAGCTCAAATCTAGCCAAAATAACTGAATAACATCAAATAATGCCATAGAATTCAAACTCAAATGATAAAGGTCGAACATTTAATCAAATACTCAAATTTAATCAAAAAGTCAACCTGGGCCTGAACCCTAGAATCACCCAACAAAACTCATAAATTCTGTTAACCCATTCGATTATGAGTCTAACCGTACAAGTTTAATCCAAATAAAAAAAGTTTTGCCATCCCCCCCCCCAATTTCTCTTTTAGATCCACCAAACAAAATGCCAAAATCAAAGATAAATCATGAATAATAATCAAATACGAGCTCCAAATTTCAAAATATGATTAATATCAGTTCAACAACAACAACAACAAAAATATAGTGAAATCCCACAAGTGGGTTCTTGGGAGGGTAAAGTGTACCCTGAATTACCCCTACCCTGTGACGGTAGAGCTATTTCCGAAAGACCATCAACTTAAGAATAGTAAAAGTGAAGCAATAAACAGACAATAACAACAGCAAGGTAATAAGACACGGAAGCAAATGGTACAACGTGCAATAACCAAGATCTAAGAATACGACATTAAAAGAATAGAACCAATCCTATTGGAAATAATGACACACCATGTAATAGAAAGAGGCTAGGAGTAGCAAAATACAAGACTAGTACTAATTGCGAGCACGTGATTTTTGCCTCACATGAATTACTCCAAAAGAATTCCCAAAATTAAGTCATTTCTTTAATTATGTGTTATTCTAGGAATTACTGTGCGATTTTCCTGATTGTTTGCATATTTTTGTGTGAATATTTAATTTTATTAATGCATTAAAAAATACAAAAAATATAGCATTTGCACTTAGGATTTGATTTTACATTTTTTGGTTAGTTTAGTAAAATGTTGTTTTACAAAAAATGAAAAACTCACAAAAATAACGTATTTTTGCATTTTAGTGTTTAATATCAAATTTTGCGATTGTCTTTTAATTTTGTATTAATTATGTGTGATAATTATTATTTATAGATAATTAGTATTTTAAGATAATATGGTTTTTAGGATTTTTAAGTTTTAATTTTTGAAAGAAAAAGGAAGAAAAGAAAAGAAAAAGAATTAATAAAAGGGAGGAAACTAGATCTGGGAAAAAAATCCCCAGTCCAAACACAAAATCAGTCCAAAACCCTTCAGAAAACCGTCCAAACCCATTCAAACTGGCCCAAATAGCCCAAACCCGTCTCCAACCTCAACCAAACGACGCAGTTTCAGGCGTTTCAATCTGTACCATTGAAATTAACTTGATCAAACGGTCCTAAAGCCTTGACCCAACCCGACCCCGACCCGTCACTCCAATACCCAGACTGCCCCAGTGCTACTCCAAACGACCCCGTTTCATTTAATGAACTAATCTGAGCCGTTGGATTCCAATTATCCAACGACCCAAATTAATTCGCTAATTTAATATACCCAAAACCTTTACCCCTACCCCAAACAAAACCTCCCTAGCTCTTCGTCTCTCACCATCTCTCAGAGACCCCCCCTTTTAGCCCCGCCCTAAACCACCACCTGTCACCTGCCGGAAATCGCCTACGGCGGTGGTCGGCATCCAATCCCTTCCAAAATTATACCCAAAAACCACCACGGCCCCCTCTTTCCAAATCCCCGCTCCGTTTCCCTCGAATCTTGCCAAAACCTCTCGAATCTCAAATCTAAGATCGAGCCCTAAAAGTTTAAAATCGGTTTCCCAATAACATGCATCGATCCAGACCTCTAATCTTCACCATTAGAAGGATTGATTCACTACAAAACTGATGTTGCTCATTTATTCTTGACAAAGAACAAATGATTGGCATCGGTTTTGTGTGAATCAGAGTATCAAGTGTAATTTCAAGTTTAGCCGGTAAGTTTTCCGAGTTTATTAGTTATTCTTGATTAGTAATATTCTGTTGTTCGTCCTTCCTCATCTCTTTTTCTTTTTCTGGTCGATTTCAATTGAAACTCGACCAATCCGTAGGTTTAAAATAGCTTCCATCCATGGGTTTTGTTGACTGCGAATATGTTATTTGTTTCCTTAATTGTATTATCAGTCATATTTTGTTAATCACTTAGTCGATTTAACTAACATTATATGTTAATTTGGTTAATTTCTTGTTTAATTATGTTGATAAGAATTGATTAGTATAAGTTTAATTCAAGTGTTTACCTAACTTAAAGAAGCTTCTCAATAGTGGTAGCGTAGAAATTGCATTACTGAATTAATTAAATGCACTAGGCTAGTGGAGATAATTAAAATGGAAAAGGGGATTGGTAATGGAAATGATACTAATTGATTAATTTAGAAACTAAGTCAGTGGGGATAATTAAAATAGGGAAGGGATACTCGTAATGGGGATTGCACTAATTGGTTTCCTATAAAAGTCTTAAGAATACATAGAGTTAAGGGAGAGAGGGTGATAGAATCAGAAGTGAGAAAAAAACTGAAACTACTGGGGGAAAAAACTACTACTGTTCCATTGAGCTTTTCTTTGATTTCTGAAGTTTTCGATTTCTGAAACACTTTCTGATTCATCTGGATTTAGAATGGATGGAATTTGAGTTTGTAAAATCTTGGTTTGAAGTTCTGGCCGAGTTTTGTTGAGTGTTGCACTTCATTTCTTGGTTTAAAGCTGGTTTTCTTGGTTGTCTCTGTTGCTGACCATTGTTCTTGCTATTGTTCTGCTGCTGGTTCCTCATTTTCTGTGTTGTTTTCGAATTCCAGGTACCTTCTTAGCCCATGAATAATGAGTGATTGTTGAACATGTAAATCGGGTGGAATACTGATTGAATACAGGCTGCATTTGAACTTAGTTTCCCCTGTTTCTCCTACTGCTTTGATATTTTGTAATAAATATGTAGTTTTAGACGTTATCTAAGCTATCATTTGCACATTTTCTATTGTGTATGTTCAATAGTTGTATGCATAGGTAATTGGACATGTATGTATGATTCTTATTTGAGATCAGTATGGTTCGAAGTATTTTGCAAGCATGTTCTGTATTTACATTTGCTCCTGAATGAGTTTAAAATGTCCAAGGATTATATTGAAAGCTTTAGTATGATTTTCTGAAATTCATGGGAGAACCATATTCTAATGTACTGGTTTGGTGACTGTCAGTGTTAGGGGAAATTCAAGTTAGTTTAGTTATGTTGAAAATGATTCACTGGTTGTCTACTGTTGCTTGCATGTCAATTGAGCAGATTTGGTTGTTTTAAGATCATGGTTTTAAATTCTATAAGTTTTGTAAACGTGAGGTTTAATTAAGGTTTAAATATCAGTATTTCAAGTTAATTTAGGGCTTTGAAAATTTAGAATCATATGTTGTATAGTTTCTCAAGAATTGGATCCTTAATTGTTTTCTATTTCAAAATCGTGGCATTGTTTGTATGTTGTGTATATGTTAATCTTGTGACTAGCTATTTGGGTTCATTTTGAACTTTTGCTACTCAGCCATCACTTGAGCACGATACAGACTCAATGTCGAGTCTCATTGGTGTTGGTTCTGAGGCTTTAAAGAATTTGGGCCTTCTGTTTGGGCTCAATTTGGGCCCAAAATTTTAAAATGAAAGTGATAGGCCCTGCTGCATGAGATCTTTTTTATATTTGCTTCAAAACAGGGTTCTTCACTGTTATTCGGGGTTGGTATAATTTCGTTTTAAGACTGGCCCAGTTTCCTAATGTTACAAATCGATTGTGTTTAGTTTATTTAAAATGGGTTACCATACCAGTTGGGTGAATAATTATGGCCCTTTAATTTGGTGGTTGCTAATTAGTAGGATTACGATTTTGTTTATGTAAGTAGAAGTCCTGCAAACTTTATTTAGTTAATTAATTGGGTTTTAAGAATAGATTAGAGGCGAGCCGTATTAGATAACACAAATAGTTTATGACCCTCCAAATGTAGTTTGAATTCCCTTTTTAAAATTGGAATTGAGTGCCCGCGCCAAATAAAATCTCAAATGCATGGCCCTCATTTAATTATTTCTTTTAAAATCCTTAGAATTCAAGGCGTGCCATTTAACAAATTTCCATGGCCCTCGCAAAGTTAAAAATGCGTAGTTGCTTTAGGCACGTTATTTTAATTATATTACTTTCCTAAACTCGGGTGTGCATTTCATGTGACCCAAATCCAAATCCTAAAAACGTTGAATAAAAGGTGTTTCGGATTGCGGGTGCATTTCATGTGGCGCGATCCAAAGACATATTTTAGGCGATGTTAAAACTTCTTTAAAAATGAGAAAAAAGCGGTTAAAAGCTAAAAATGCACAATAGGCTAAAACATGTATTAAAATCAGATAATAGACCAATTATAATAGTTCAAGCGACCGTGCTAGAACCACGGAATCCGGGGGTGCCTAACACCTTCCCTCGAGTTAACAGAATTCCTTATTCAGAATTTCTAGTTCGCAGACTTCAAAAGGAAAGTCGAATTTCCTCGATTTGGGATTGAAATAAACTGGTGACTTGGGACACCAGAAATAATATTCCAAGTGGCGCCTCTGAATTAATTGAAATAATCCCATTTTGATTGTCCTTTAATTGGAAAAAAACTCCCTTATATCACCCTTGGGTGGTAAAAAGGAGGTATGACAACTCTTTCGACTCTACTGGGGACAATGAACCCAGAATCTCTTGTTCAGGGTTCAAGAATTTGAGCTTAGAATAACTGTTATATTTGGCTTTATTTATTATCTAGTTTTATTCACATGTTTGGGCCTAATGTGCTAAATGTTGTTTTTTACCGCTTTGATATTGTTGAACTGTATATAAAATTGCTACGTTCCCCCCTCTTTCTGAGTTTTCTAAATCATGGAGAAGGGTGCACTTCGTGTGGCTTCTCTTCTGTCTAGAGTCTAATCCCATTTTATAACGAGGTTCGGACAAGTTGTAAAACCGGTGAAGCTTCTGTATTCCCGGTACGCTGCCCCCCCTCGGCTCGAGTTGTCCGCTCGGGTAAGCCAGGTCTAGAACAACAAAACTAGGTTTTAAAACCTAGTATAACAAAACCTCATGTCGGATCCTTAGTAGGAACGTTTGTTTGCATCACGTGCATTTGACTTTGGAGACTCAACATAGGGGTTGGGTCTGTCTAGGATAGGTGTACTCGAAATAATCAAAGACCATACTGATGCATATTTTACGTGCTACTTGTGCATTTATTTGCTTTGGGCTCGCATGTTGACCGGCTTTTGAATGATGAGAGAAATATTGGAAAAGAAAAATAGCGGTATAAGAGTTGAGTGAGTTAATCACCTGTTTTGAAACAAACCAATGTCGAAATAATACTGAAACTCCGTTGAATTTTATTTTTGAGAAAAATGAAATGAAAAAGGAGTTTTTCAAAAAATAGTTTTATTTGCCCGAACTATGCCAGTTTGATTCTCACCGGATGTGGGATACGTAGGCAACCGTTATCGGGTCCAACTTTCCCTTTTTGCAAGAATAGCTCAAAAACAACAAAATTTTAATTTGTGTCACAAATAAGTCGGGTGATGCTATTCTTGTTTAAAATAAGTCGAATGTCCCCAAAAGGGCGGCGGAAGGCTGTTTTTGCAAGAACAATCACCTTGGGTTATTTTTGCGAAGCCAAGTTTGAAATTTTTGAAAAAATGGTGTTACTTTTTATTTTGGGTCAAAATAATCACCTTATTAAATATGTAGGATGAGCACAAACAAAATTGAACCCTTCACAGTACTTAATAAGATCCCCTTAAAGCTCCACATGTGGTGGAATGATCTAGGAAAAGGCAGTAGAGAAAAAGTGGTAAAAGTTCCGGGAGGCCTCGTCGGACTATTGAATGTCAAGCCGAGGTTGGACATAATTGAAGCTTTAATACATTTTTGGGACCTGACTCGCAATGTGTTCCATTTTTCTAACTTTGAGCTTACACCTACAATAGAGGAAGTTGCGGGTTATGCAGGCCTTAACGAAAACCTTAGAAGTCGATACCCATTGGCACCAAGACCAGTATCCCCCCACAGATTTCTGGATTTGTTGGGTATTAGTCGGGATATTCAGGATGGGAACTTATCTGAAGGGTATTGCAAGCTCCAGTTCTTGTATCATCGGTATGGTAACTCCTAAGGTTTTGAAGAACCAAACAATGGTCTAACCCATGCCGAAAATAAAGACAAATGGGAGGCAAGGCGAGATTTATCTTTCATGGTAGCCTTCTTGGGTGTTGTGGTTTGTCCGCGAAAAGATGGTAATATAGAGATAGGTCTCATGGGAATGATCGATGTTGCAATCAAGAAAGCCAACAACACTGTGGTTCCTCTAATCTTATCTGAAATCTACTGAGCCTTGACTATCTATCGGGAAGGAGAGAGTTTTTCCAAGGCTGCAATATGTTGCTACAATTATGGATGCAAGAATATCTCTGCCACTGGGTTGGGTACATGAATTACAGTTTGACTGGTTTGAGCTGCATTGAAGAATTCGGAAGCCGAGTGGCAGGTATTGAATTCCCCGAAGGCACTAAAGCTTGGCTTACACATTTGAGATCCTTGACTTCTGATAAAATTGAGTGGGCATTCGGATGGCTTCCTGTCACCAAAACAGTGTACACGTCAGCTGAAGTATGTTATATCCTCTTAATGGGCATCCGAAGCATCCAGCCTTATGCTCCCTTAAGTGTTTTGCGCCAATTAGGAAGATTTCAAACTGTCCCCAATGATGAAGATTTGAGTAAATATGCCATTGAACTGGGCCTAAAAGTCGCATTTCTAGAAGTGAAAATTCGCCAGATATGGAATGAATGTAGGTTTCTTAAACCTAAGACCATGGTGCGAGATTTAGCTAGAGGTGAAGTAGACCCTAAGTACAGTCTGGTTCGGCAAAAGATTCCAGATCCTCGAGAGGCCCGCAAAAAGACCCCATGTCCAACAATTCACCGATGGGGCACAGGTGCAATAGGACTGGTTGACCAAAGAAAACGAGTATAGGGCCAAAATAAGTCAATTGGAAAGACGAGTCATGGAGCTTCAGTTTGAAAAGGGTGTTCAAGCTGCTGTAGACAAGGGAGAAAAGAAAAAACAAGCTCAGGAAAATGAGGCCCTCAAAGCTCAGATCCAGAAGGTGAAAATAGCTGCGAGAAACCCGGAAAGAAGCCGGGCTGATAAAAGACTCATAAGCGGTTTGAAAAAGAAAGCCCTCGAGTATCAAGAAGACCTGGAAAAATCTGAAGCTGGTATAGCGAAAATCCGGGCAAAATGGACAAATAAGGCAGAAGAGCGGGCACGGTTTTGCAAAAAATGAAGAGGAACTATGAAGGGACCATCACTATCCTAAGAAGAAAGATATCCACTCTCGAGAATGAGGCAGTCAAGCAGGCTAAAGATTTCAAAGCTGATAGGGAGCGCTGTTATGATCTGATGGCTCAGATGGAGGAAGGAATGCAGCAGTTGCAAAATTAACACCTTCATGACTCTCAAGTGTTAGAATTCCGGAATCAGCAGATAGGGCGGTTGCTTCAGGAAAAAGGTAGAATTAGAGAAAAGATCAGAATCATCGTTGACTACATTACCATGAAGTGCCAAGCGTGCGAGGACATGACTCGTACCACCTTTTTCGCTGCAGTGATGACTTTCGTCCACCAAGTTATGAGTAATTTGGAGCGACTGCAAGGGAATCTCGCATTTAGGCCCGCGACGAGACTGAATGATTCCCGCAGGCACCAGGAGCATTAATGTATTCTTGATTTTACTTGAGTCTGTACCTTTATTTTTCTGTTGGAGTCTGTTGTTTTCCTTTTTTGAGTTTTTTAGCTTTGAATCGTTGTAATGCAAAGAGTTTCCTTTTTGTGAGAAAAATTGAAAATATTTTGTTATTCATTTTTACATTTTATCGCCAGAACTACGCTCGGTTTGATTCATGCGGGGTCATGATACGTAGGCAATCTCCATAGGATTCGACCACAACCGAAAGAAAAAGAATAAATTAGAAAAAGAAAAAGGGGGAATAAAGGATAGGTGTGATTCATAATAAAAGGGAAAGGTCATAAATAGAAAAAGCCGGGATGACACAAGCAACCAAGCAAATGTATGATAGAAATGACTAATTGCCTTGGTGCATTGCATTCCTATGTGCGGTTGCCTATTTGTTAAAGCTCTAATCACTAACAAGTTTTGTTGTTGATATCAGAATTCAAGCAGTTAGTTCACCTAAGCATACTGGCAACCCACCTATACCAAACCAGATCCAAAGGTGAAATAATCATGTCTATCCCAGATGTAGACACCAGTGTCATCGAAGGAAAAGAGTTGGACGTTAACGCCATGAAAGAAGAGATGTACAAATTGAAACAACAAATGGCCAAAATGTATTAGGACTGGGCTAAAGGAAAACCGCCATCCACTTACCCGACTAACCCTACCTTCACTTCACCACCGGCTCAACCTCAGGATCATCCTACCATCGATCTATCCCCGAGTTTTCCCATTTACCAATACTACCGGGGCACCGCTTCTCATACGCCATAATCTCCACCCCCTAAACCAATTCCATACCCTCCTCCACCAGTAACTCCTGTCTTCATAGAACCTCCACCAGCTACACTACAAAAATCTCTTAGTGAGCCAGTGTTTCAGGCCCAGGACAACCAATACTACCCTTCGGAGCCCACTTTCAAAGCTCCAGAAACCTATTCCTATACTCCTCGCTTTGACTTCCCGATAGAAGCTGATAAACCATCCAAAAATTCTGAACAGGAAGAGATGTTCAGGAAAGTCAAAAGCTTAGAACAATCATTCAGGGACATGCGTGGATTGGGAGGTCAAGTAAGTGTGGCTTACAAGAACCTATGTCTGTTTCCGAATGTGCAATTGCCGGTAGGTTTCAAGATGCCCAAGTTTGATCTATACAACGGGAACGGTGATCCAGTAGCCCACTTGAGGGGTTTTTGCAGCAAATGAGGGGAGCGTGAGGAAAGGATGAATTTTTAATGGCTTACTTCAGTCGGAGTTTGAGTGGATCAGTATTGGAATGGTATACCCGCCAAGACCATGGAAGATGGTACACATGGGATTATCTGGTGCAAGCATTTGATTGTCACTTCCAATACAATGTTGAGATCATTCCAGATCGACTGTCCTTGACTAAACTGCCAAAAAAGCACAGCGAAAAGTTTCAGGGAATATGGTTTCCGATGGAGGGAGCAAGTAGTAAGAGTAGACCCCCCAATGAAGGAAAGTGAGATGGTGGATTACTTCCTGCAGGCTTTAAAACCTACCTACTATGGCCATCTGGTCTCAGCTGTGGGGAAGTCATTCAACGAAGTGGTGAAAATGGGAGGCGTGGTAGAAGAAGGCCTCAAGTCAAATAAAATTATGAGCTATTCGTCCATCAAAACAACTAATCAGGCTATTCAGGGCGGCATAGGAGGGATTGGGAAAAAGAAGAGAGAGGACGCGGCAATGATTGATTTAGGAACTTGGTCCGAATCTAGAGGCTCACCTTACCACTACAATCAACCTCGATCCCACCAACAAACTTATCACCACAATCCACCCCAACACTACTATTCTCCACCAGAACCTCATTTTTCCGTCCATCATGCACAAGCATACAATCAACCTCCTTCTTACACGCAATGGTGTGCTCCCCTTCCACAAAATACTTACCCCCATCTACGAGCCTACCAAAACACTCCCGGACCAAGTTTCTGGCCTAGTCAAGCCTTCAAGGGTGAAAGGTTGCAGAAAAAGAAAACCTTTACTCCGTTGGGAGAATCATACACTAGTTTGTTGCACAGGCTAAAACAGCTGGACATGCTGAGGCCGATACAGTCCAAACTGCCAAATCCTCCTCCAAAAAACCTTGACTATACTATCAATTGTGAGTACTGTTTTGGTACTCCAGGTTATGACATAGAGAGTGCTGGCACTTGAAAAGTGCGATACAGGAGCTCATTGATACCAATAAATTGAAGTTCAAGCTCCTGAGGCACCCAATATCAACAGGAATCCGATGCCAACCCATCAGAAGGAAAATATGATTGAAATAGTGCATGAGGAGGGGGAACCCAAAAAGCCATCACAAACTGTCATGATGATTCAGTCCAGTGGAGTCAAGACAGTTAAACAATCAGCAGGTGAGGAGTCGGTGCTCAAGTTGAGCAAAAAGAGTGTTGGGCCAGCTGTGGCAGTTGAGAAAGGGTCTTCAAGCAAGGTTGCAATGAAACAGGAAGGGATAAAGATTGTACCAGGAGCGGTCAGCCAACCTATCATAATCGTGGAAGGTGCCCGCGCAGATCGGGTTATTATCAAGACATTAACCCAGTACCAATAATCAACAGCAAGGTCGTTCCTTGGAATTATGAACGAGTGGTAGTGATGTACAAAGGGAAGGAAGTCAAAGAAGAAGTTTGTGAAACACAGGGTTTAACTCGCTCGGGAAGGTGTTTTACTCCCGAGGAGTTAAGAAGAGCAAAAGATAATCCAGCATTGGTAAAGAAAGTCATGAGGGAAGAGGAAACAAAAGAGTTTATAAGAAAAATGAAAGTACAGGACTATTCTATTGTAGAGCAGTTAAGGAAAATGCCTGTCTCAGATCTCATTGCTCTCATTGCTGATCCATTCAGATGAGCACCGTTAGTCACTGATGAAAATTTTGAATGAGGCCCATGTTCCCCACAAGATCTCGGTAAACCATCTGGAGAAGATAGCAAGCAAAATATTTGAGGTAAACAGAGTTAGTTTCTCCGATGATGAGTTGCCCGAGGAGGGTACTGAGCATAATAGGGCTCTTTATCTGATGGTAAAGTGCGAAGATTCTATGGTTACCAGAGTTTTAGTCGACAATGGGTCTAGTCCGAACATTTGCCCTCTCTCCACGTTGAACAAGCTGAAAGTGGACAATGATAGAATTCACAAAAATAACATTTGTGTTCAGGGGTTCGACGGTGGGGGCAAAGATTCAGTAGGCGATATAATACTAGAACTAACAATAGGGCCCGTTGAGTTCACTATGGAATTCCAAGTGTTGGACGTGGCAGTTTCTTACAATCTTTTGCTGGGGCGACCCTGGATTCATGCCGCCAAGGCAGTGCCGTCTACTTTGCATCAAATGGTTAAATTTGAATGGGATAGACAGGAAATTATGGTGCACGGTGAGGATAATATGTGTGACCAAAGTGATGCCATCGTACCTTTCATCGAAGTTGAAGATGACAAAGGGCCATGGGTATATCAAGTCTCTGAAGCAGTATCAGTTGAAAAGGTCCAGAGGGGAAATACATTCCAAATCTGAAGATAACCGCTGCATCAGTCATGGTGGCCTATGAGATGTTGAAGAATGGTTTTGTAGTTGGTAAAGGTTTGGGCTTATCTTTGCAAGACATCATACAGCCGATGTCTCTTCCTAAAAACTTGGGAACATTTGGTTTGGGATTCAAGTCCACTGCCGCAGACATAAGAAGAGCCAGAAAGTTAAAACAGAGGGCATGGGTCCTTCCAAAGCCAGTCCCACGTCTCTCCAGATCATTTGTCAAGTCCGGTACCAGAAAACGACCGGTAACAACAATTCCCAGTCCTGTGATTGATCTTGATAAGGAGTTAATTAAAAGATTTGAGAAGTTGTTCGACGGTGTGAACATGGTGGAAAGTAGTGAAGGTCCTAGCAACGCAGAAATTCAATTCGTTGGGCTAGAAACAAAGCTTAATAATTGGAAAGCTACTCCTCTCCCCATTCGAAAGGAGTCTTGGTAGTTTATCTTGATTTTCCTTCAGTTTGTCTGGGTTATTCCAGGGTTGTAATCTAGATTGTTATCTTTCAGTCTGTTTGAGAGTGAAAACCTTGTTATCTTTTATCATTCAATGAAATGCAATTTCTCTTTCTTCATCATTCCTGATGGTTTTCTCTTTTGTTTTTCTTTTCTTTTCTGTACAGTTCTTTTTACGCTGGTTCTAATGACGTGGCATGCATAAGGAATCCTCAACCCAGTCTTAAACATCAATCTAATTTTGAAATAATAGTTCAAGAAGTAGATTGTGACTACGAATTAGAATACGATGAGGATGAAACCTTTGAAGTGATTAGTAAGGAGTTAATTCACTTCGGAGAAAAACCCAAACTCAACCTAAATAAAATAGAAGCCGTCAATTTAGGGGACACAGATAATATCAGAGAGACTAAAATAAGTGTCCATATTGAGCCAAAGATCCGAGAAGAGTTAATCAAAGCACTCATCGAATACAGAGATGTTTTTTCGTGGTCATATGACGACATGTCGAGTTTAAGCACCAATTTAGTAGTCCACAAATTGCCCCTTGATCCAGCATTTCCTCCCGTCAAGCAAAAGTTGAGAAAATTCAAAACTGATATGAGTGTGAAGATTAAAGAAGAAATTACCAAGTAGTTGGATGCAAAGGTTATTTGGGTCACCCGATATCCTGTTTGGTTGGATAATGTCATGCCTGTGCCAAAGAAGGACAGCAAGATCAGAGTATGCATCGATTACTGCAATCTTAACAAAGCAAGTTCAAAGGATAACTTCCCACTACCCAATATCCATATTTTGATCGATAATTGTGCCAAGCGTGAGATTGGATCTTTTGTGGATTGCTATGCCGGGTATCATCAGATTCTAATGGATGAAGAAGATACAGAAAAGACGACATTGGGAACTTATTGCTGCCAGATAATGCCATTTGGTTTAAAGAACGCGGGGGAAACTTATATGAGGGCAATGACTATTGTGTTTCATGATCTGATACACAAGGAGATTGAGGTATACGTAGATGATGTGATCGTAAAATCAAAGCATCAAGCCGACCACGTTGGGGATTTGTGGAAATTCTTCCAGAGGCTTCGTAGATACAACCTCAAACTTAGCCCTGCCAAGTGTGCATTTGGTGTTCCATCCGGAAAGCTGCTAGGGTTCATAGTCAGTCGGCAAGGCATCGAGTTGGAACCATCAAAGATCAAAGCCATCCAAGAATTGCCAACTCCGAGGAACAAGGCTGAAGTGATAAGTCTGTTAGGGAGGTTGAACTACATCAGCAGATTTATTACTCTGCTCACAACAACTTGTGAGACTACTTTCAAGTTGCTGAAGAAGGATGCTGTGATCAAGTGGACTGATGAATGTCAAGAAGCATTTGATAAGATAAAAGGATACTTGTCAAACCCACCCGTGTTGGTTCCGCCATAACCAGGGAGACCTTTGATTCTTTACTTGACAATCCTGGAAAATTCATTTGGCTGTGTACTGGGGCAGCTTGACATCACCGGTAGAAAGGAACAGGCCATCTACTATCTTAGCATATGTTCACGGCTTTTGAGGTTAAGTACACTCACATGGAAAGGACATGTTGCACCCTAACTTAGGTAGTACAGAAATTGAAACATTATTTGTCATCCTACACTACTTACCTCATTTCGCGCTTGGATCCATTGAAGTATATCTTTCAAAAGCCTATGCCGATAGGAAGACTTGCGAAGTGGCAGATTTTGCTCATAGAGTTTTACATCATCTATGTGACTCGGATTGCGATGAAAGCCCAAGCATTGGACGATCATTTGGCCGAGAACCCGGTCGATGATGAGTACGAGCCATTGAAAACTTATTTTCCCAATGAAGAGGTGATGCATGAACTGGAGCAAATTGAAAAACCAGGCTGGAAACTTTTCTTTGATGGGGCTGCCAACATGAAAAGAGTTGGAATAGGGGCTGTGCTCATTTCTAAAACAGGGCATCACTATGCTGTTATGGCTCAGCTTTGGTTCTATTGTACCAACAATATGGCTGAGTACGAGGCATGCATTTTGGGTTTAAGGCTAGCTGCAGACATGGATGTCCAGGAAGTCTTGGTCTTGGGAGACTCGAATCTTCTGGTACATCAAATTCAAGGAGAATGGGAAACACGAGATTTGAAGCTTATATCGTACCGAAAATGTTTGCATGATCTTTGTCAATGGTTTAGATCAGTGGAGTTCATGCATATTCCGAGGGTCCATAATGAGGTTGTCGATGCTTTGGCTACCCTGGCATCAATGTTATACCATCCGGACAAAGCTTATGTCGATCCTCTGTATATTTAAGTCCGAGACTAGCATGCTTACTGTAACATGATAGAAGAAGAACTTGATGGCGAATCATGGTTCCACGATATCAAGGAGTACATCAGAATGGGGATATATCCAGCGCAAGCCACGGGGGATCAAAAGAGAACAATTCGACGGTTGGCAAGTGGGTTTTTCTTAAGTGGAGGAGCTTTGTATAAAAGAACTCCATACCTTGGATTGTTAAGATGCATAGATGCTAGACAAGCTACGACTGTCATGTCCGAAGTACACTCGGGAGTCTGTGGACCACATATGAGCGGATATGTGTTGGCAAAGAAAATTCTATGAGCAGGTTATTATTGGCTCACTACGGAGCCAGATTGTATCATTTTTGTGCGCAAATGTCATCAGTGCCAGATACACGGAAATTTGATTCAATCTCCACCATCAAAATTACACACAATGTCGGCACCATGGCCCTTCGTTGCTTGGGGTATGGATGTCATTGGACCAATTGAGCCAGCAGCATCCAACGGGCACAGGTTCATTCTGGTAGCCATCGATTATTTCACCAAGTGGGTTGAGGACAAAACTTTCAAGTCTATAACCAAGAAAGCAGTGGTTGATTTTGTTCACTCAAATATCATCTGCCGGTTTGGAATCCCAAAGGTGATCATCACAGATAATGGTGTTAATCTTAACAGTAATTTGATGAAATAAGTATGTTAACAGTTTAAGATTACACACCGCAATTCTACCCAATATCTTCCCAAGGCGAATAGAACAGTCGAGGCAGCCAACAAAAACATAAAGAAGATACTTCGAAAAATGGTAGAAGGCTCGAGGCAATGGCACGAAAAATTACCATTTGCATTGTTGGGTTATCGAACTACTGTCCGTACTTTAGTAGGTGTAACTCCTTATTTGTTAGTATATGGCACTGAAGCAGTAATACTTGCAGAAGTTGAAATCCCGTCCCTTCGGATTATTGCTGAGACTGAAATTGATGATGATGAGTGGGTCAAAACCCGTTTGGAGCAGTTGAACTTGATTGATGAAAAAATATTGGCGGCAGTATGTCATGTCCAATTATATAAAAAGAGAATGACAAGAGCATACAACAAAAATGTGCGTCCCCAAAGGTTTGAAGTGGGTCGGCAAGTGCTAAAACGTATTCTTCCACACCAGGTTGAAGCAAAAGGCAAGTTCGCCCCAAATTGGCAAGGGCCATTCATTATGACCAGAGTATTGTCCAATGGTGCTTTATGTATAACAGATATCGAAGGAAAATGTATAGACATGGCTATCAATTCTGATGCAGTCAAGAGATATTATGTATGATTTCTTTGTTATAATTGTTGATTGTTTGTACTTGGCATTGTTTCGAAGAATGAAATTACGAAGGCAATTTGTTCCGCTATCTAAACACTCTACCCTTTGTTCCCCCTTTTGAGCAGTATTGTTTATTTTATACCCCTCTTATGGAATCAATAACAAAAATAAAGAGAGAAAAGAAAGAAAATAAAAGGAGACAAGAAAAGAAGTGAAAAGAGAAAATATAACAACAAGGAAATTCAGGTGTGAACTACGTTTGACCTGATTCCTGTTAAGGATACATAGGCAGCCTCACGAATCAGTCATAATAAAATAAAATATCAAAATATCCCCAAGCAAGAAACTAGGGCAGAAGTTGTGATTGTGATAAGAAATCTGATTCCAAAAGTTGTAATTTTAACCCATTCGAGATACTTGGAGCCTTTTCGATACCCTTTTCATTCCAAACATGCCCAAGAACCCACCTGGCTATCCAAAGGAAGACCTCCCGATCAGTCTTCGAGAAATGCCAAATCAAGCAAGTAAAGAGAATTCACATCAGGGGCAACACTCCGGTTTAAGCAAGAGAAATCAAAAAAATGAGAGAGTCTTATTGGTGAAAACCCTCATGGGCACCATGAGGCGACGAAAGCTGAGAGAAAGTAAAAATGAGAGAGTCTTATTGGTGAAAACCTTCACGGGCACCATGAGGCGACAAGGAATTGAGGAATAAACAAATGAGAGAGGTTTGTCGGTGAAAACCCTTCAGGGAACTGCAAGTCGAACAAGGTCCGTAAGTTGGCGGAAAGTAAAAAATGTGTTGTGGAAATCTTGGAGCACAAAGTAAAACAATTGGAAATGAGATTGGTTAAATAGGCTGGGCTGATTAATCCAAAATGCATACCATGATCATTGGTGCCAGTGAATCCACTCAGATAAGTTTCTTTTCCTATCTCCAGCAGTCATCCAAATTTGGATTTTCTTCTTTATTCTTAATTCTCAAAATCGTTGTATTTCATTACTGTTAATTTTACTCTTCTAAAGCTCTTCCAAGGTTAGCCTTGTTTCAACAAATAAGAAGGAATGTCAAAGTGTACTACCAGATTCAAAATTGCACAAAGCAAAATGCGGCTAGAACATGCCGGAGATAATATGATGAAAAGTGGGACATAAGGTGTAAGCAAAGGTTATATAGGTGGAATGGTTCAGTAATGTCGTAGGAGATGTACGGGTTCAGGCAGAAAGGTCAGGGGGGAGAATAATAGTTGAGGGATCCTGCAGTCAAGGATCAGTCAGAAGGTCAAAATAGTCTTTTTGAGTAGTTCAAGGCAGTCGGACGAAGCAAAGCATGGCAAAGAGAAAACCACCCCCAGCAAGAATGCCACAACTAACCGCCATATTTTAAACTGACAAGATTTTCTTTGATTTGAAACAAGGGCAAAGATGGAATTTGTTTCAGGAAGCACCCTGTAAGGAAAACAAGTACCATGCAGGTTTGATCGCAGAATTCTCAGGACCCTCCTGGATAATGGGACTTAGCTTTAATTCGAAATATTCATGAGTACAATATCTAGCATAAGCTCTACTTTGTGAAAATATAAGTTGGTTTTCGTTTTCGTTTTTAAGACAAGACTCAATTAGAAATTTTCAGGACCTTCCTGGAAAATGGGACCTAGGCTAAAATCCAAAATAGTCATAAGTAGTAAATATATGACAAATGTGCACCAAGGGGAATATAAATTGTCTTCAAGTTCGCATAAGCATTTTTAGGACGCACCTGAATAATGGGACGTAACTTTAAACATTCCATTAGATAAGTAAGTGTTGTTATAAGAGAGTACAATTTAGCGTTGAAATTGTCATTCGTATGATAAGCTTTAATTCGAAATTTCAGGACCCTCCTGTATAATAGGATGTAGCTTTAAGACTGTCTTAAGTAACAAGATTCGACGGAAATCATACCCCTAAAAAATATAGTGTAGCTTTGGAAACTTGCTAGAGATTTTCAGGACCCTCCTAGATAATGGGATATAACTGGCAGATTGTTAAAGATATTTGGTAAAAGTGTTCAATTAAAACTTACAGATGCGCCCAATTACCAAACTGGGCAGAAAATTTTCTTTTGTTTTGTCTATTTTGTTCAGATACCCGTCTGAAGAACAGGGAAGAGCAACATGGACGTTAAGGACAAAAAGCAGTTTGGGATCAAGTAATCAGGAGCCTACCTGGAGAACAAGGGAAAACAAATCAAGTTTCGAGGAAGACTGACATAAGTATTGGTAATCAAGCACCCACCTTGAGGAACAAGGGAGAACAAGCCAAAGGAAAAGCAGTTAAAGATTCAGCAGTCTGGCATCCACCTGGAGAACAAGGAAAGACAGTTGGAATATCAGCAATCAGGCGTCCACCTGAAGAACAAGGAATAACGGTTGAAATATCAGCAATCAGGCATCAACCTGGAAAACAAGAAACAACGGTTGAAGTATCAACAATCAGGAATATACCTAGAGAACAAGGAACAACAGTTAAAGTATCGGAAATCAGGAGCCCACCTGGAGAACAAGGGAACACATTTCAAGTTTCAGCAATCAAAAGCCCACCTGGAGAACAAGGGGATACATTTCGAGTTTTAGCAATCATGAGCCCACTTGGATAACAAGGGAATACAATTCAAATTTTAAGTAATCAGGAGCCCGCCTGTAGAATAGAGGATAGGCAACAATGGTCAAAGGAAGACGTTTAAAGGTTCAGCAATGAGGTGCCTGCCCGGAGGAAAGAGAAAGCATCTCAAAAATACAATTCAAGTCAGCAACAAAGGAACTTCCGTTGGAAAACACGAGTCAAATAGGCAACAAGAATCACAAGATCAATATTGAGAAGTATAGAGTAGATCTTTGTAATGCATAGATCATATTTTAGTCTAGCTTCTTTATTTTTGTCATGGTGTAATAAGGAAGTCAGTAAGCAGTAGCAGCAACAACAACAACAGTAAAATCATAGCTTCATGGTAGTCCCAGCTACCAAAAACTTCTCGAACTACATTGACCTGATTCCTTTATAGCCAAGGATATGTAGGAAACCTTTGAAGCAGAGGTTCGGTAAAATCTTTCAAAAAATGCTTCCCACGGAGTATTCAAACAAGTAAAAATCGCTCGTATCCTCTCATTTTATCTTTGCACGAAAACTTTTCATGTTTCTGGGCAAAGAGGGGCAGCTGTGAGCACGTGATTTTTGCCTCACACGAATTACTCCAAAAGAATTCCCAAAATTAGGTCTTTTCTTTAATTATGTGTTATTCTAGGAATTACTGTGTGATTCTCCTGATTGTTTGCATATTTTTGTGTACATATTTAATTTTATTAATGCATTAAAAAATACAAAAAAAATATAGCATCTGCACTTAGGATTTGATTTTACATTTTTGGTTAATTTAGTAAAATGTTGTTTTACAAAAATGAAAAATTCACAAAAAATAACGTCTTTTTGCATTTTAGTATTTAATGTCAAATTTTGTGATTGTCTTTTAATTTGGTATTAATTATGTGTGATAATTATTATTTAGAGATAATTAGTATTTTAAGATAATTTGGTGTTTTTTAGGATTTTTAAGTTTTAATTTTTGAAAGAAAAAGGAAGAAAAGAAAAGAAAAAGAATTAATAAAAGGGAGGAAACTAGATCTGGGCCAAAAATCCACAGCCCAAACATAAAACCAGTCCAAAACCCATCAGAAAACCATCCAAACCCGTTCGAACTGGCCCAAATAACCCAGACCCGTCTCCAGCCTCAACCAAACGACGTCGTTTCAGGTGTTTCAATCTGTACCATTGAAATTAACTTGATCAAAGGGTCCCAAAGCCTTGACCCAACCCGACCCCGACCCATCACTCCAATACCCGGACCGCCCCAGTGCTACTCCAAACGACCATATTTCGATTAATGAACTAATCTGAGCCGTTGGATTCCAATTATCCAACGGCCCAAATTAATTCGTTAATTTAATATACCCAAAACCCTTACCCCTACCCCAAACCAAACCCCCTACTTCTTCGTCTCTCACCATCTCTCAGAGACCCCCCTCTTTTAGCCCCGCCCTAAACCACCTCCTGCTGCCCGCCGGAAATCGCCTACGGCGGCGTCCGGCGTCCAATCCCTTCCAAAATTACACCCCAGAACCACCACGACCCCATCTCTCCCAATCCCCGCTCTGTTTCCCTTGAATCTTGCCAGAACCTCTCGAATCTCAAATCTAAGATCGAGCCCTAAAAGTTTAAAATTGGTTTCCTATGAACCCAATAACATGCATCGATCCGAACCTCTAATCTTCACCATTAGAAGGATTGATTCACTACTAAACCGATGCTGCTCATTTGTTCTTGACAAAGAACAAATGATTGGCATCAGTTTTGCGTGAATCAGAGTATCAAGTGTAATTTCAAGTTTAGCCGGTAAGTTTTCCGAGTTCATTAGTTATTCTCGATTAGTAATATTCTGTTGTTCATCCTTCCTCATCTCTTTTTCTTTTTCTGGTCGATATCAGTTGAAACTCGACCAATCCGTAGGTTTAAAATAACTTCCATCCATGGGTTTTGTTGACTGCGAATATGTTATTTGTTTCCTTAATTGTATTATCAGTCATATCTTGTTAATCATTTAGTCAATTTAACTAACATTAATCTGATAATTTGGTTAATTTATTGTTTAATTATGTTGATAAGAATTGATTAGTATAAGTTTAATTCAAGTGTTTACCTAACTTAAGGAAGCTTCTCAATAGTGGTAGGGTAGAAATTGCATTACTGAATTAATTAAAGGCACTAGGCTAGTGGAGATAATTAAAATGGAAAAGGGGATTGGTAATGGAAATGGCACTAATTGATTAATTTAGAAACTAAATCAGTGGGGATAATTAAAATAGGGAAGGGACACTCGTAATGGGGATTGCACTAATTGGTTGCCTATAAAAGGCCGAATAATACAGAGAGTTAAGGGAGAGAGGGTGATAGAATCAGAAGTGAGGAAAAACTGAAACTACTGGAAACAAAACTGCTACTGTTCCATTTAGCTTTTCTTTGATTTCTGAAGTTTTCAATTTCTGAAACACTTTCTAATTCATCTGGATTTAGAATGGATGGAATTTGAGTTTGTAAAATCCTGGTTTGAAGTTCTGGCCGAGTTTTGTTGAGTGTTGCACTTCATTTTTTGGTTTAAAGTTGGTTTTCTTGGTTGTCTCTGCTGCTGACCACTGTTCTTGCTATTGTTCTGCTGTTGTTTCCTCATTTTCTATGTTGTTTTCGAATTCCAAGTACCTTCTTAGCCCATGAATAACGATTGATTGTTGAACATGTAAATCGGGTGGAATACTGATTGAATACAGGCTGCATTTGAACTTAGTTTCCCCTATTTCTCCTACTGCTTTGATATTCTGTAATAGATATGTAGTTTTAGATATTATCTAAGCTATCATTTGTACATTTTATGCTGTGTATGTCCAGTAGTTGTATGCATAGGTAATTGGACATGTATGTATGATTCTTATTTGAGATCAGTATGGTTCGAAGTATTTTGCAAGCATGTTCTGTGTTTACATTTGCTCCTGAATGAGTTTAAAATGTCCAAGGATTATATTGAAAGCTTTAGTATGACTTTTTGGAATTCATGGGAGAACCATATTCTAATGTACTAGTTTGGTGACTGTCAGTGTTAGGGGAAATTCAAGTTAGTTTAGTCATGCTGAAAATGATTCACTGGTTGTCTACTGTTGCTTGCATGTCAATTGAGCAAATTTGGTTGATTTAAGATCATGGTTTTAAATTCTACAAGTTTTGTAAACGTGAGGTTTAATTAAGGTTTAAATATCAGTATTTCAAGTTAATTTAGGGCTTTGAAAATTTAGAATCATATGCTTTATTGTTTCTCAAGAATTGGATCCTTAATTGTTTTCTATTTCAAAATATGGCATTGTTTGTATGTTGTGTAAATGTTAATCTTGTGACTAGCTATTTGGGTTCATTTTGAACTTTTGCCGCTCAGCCATCACTTGAGCACGATAAAGACTCGATGTCGAGTCTCATTGGTGTTAGTTCTGAGGCTTTAAAGAATTTGGGCCTTCTGTTTGGGCTCAATTTGGGCCCAGAATTTTAAAATTAATGAGAAATGAAAGTGATAGGCCCTGTTGCATGAGTTTTTTTTATATTTGCTTCAAAATAGGGTTCTTCACTGTTAGTCGGGGTTGGTATAATTTCGTTTTAAGACTGGCCCAGTTCCCCAATGTTACAAATCGATTGTGTTTAGTTTCTTTAAAATGGGTTACCATACCAGTTGGGCAAATAATTATGGCCCTTTAATTTGGTGGTTGCTAATTAGTAGGATTGCGATTTTGTTTATGTAAGTAGAAGTCCTGCAAACTTTCTTTAGTTAATTAATTGAGTTTTAAGAATAGATTAGAAGCGGGCCGTATTAGATAACACAAATAGTTTATGACCCTCCAAATGTAGTTTGAATTCCCTTTTAAAAATTGGAATTGAGTGCGCCGCGCCAAATAAAATCTCAAATGCATGGCCCTTATTTAAGTATTTCTTTTAAAATCCTTAGAATTCAAGGCGTACCATTTAACAAATTTCCATGGCCTTCGCAAAGTTAAAAAAGTAGTTGCTTAGGCGTGTTATTTTAATAATATTATTTTCCTAAACTCGGGTGTGCATTTCATGTGACCCAAATCCAAATCCTAATAACATTGAATAAAAGGTGTTTCGGATTGCGGGTGCATTTCATGTGGCGCGATCCAAAGACATATTTTAGGCGATGTTAAATCATCTTTAAAAATGAGAAAAAAGCGGTTAAAAGCTAAAAATGCACAATAGGCTAAAACATGTATTAAAGTTAGATAATAGACCAATTATAATAGTTCAAGCGACCGTGCTAGAACCACGGAATCCGGGGGTGCCTAACACCTTCCCTCGGGTTAACAAAATTCCTTATTCATAATTTCTGGTTCGCAGACTTCAAAAGGAAAGTCGAATTTCCTCGATTTGGGATTTAAAATAAATCGGTGACTTGGGACACCAGAAATAATATTCCAAGTGGCGACTCTGAATTAATTGAAATAATCTCATTTCGATTGTCCTTTAATTGGAAAAACTCCCTTATATCACCCTCGGGTGGTAAAAAGGAGGTGTGACACTAATACTATTGGAAAGACTAGATGAAAATCTAGACTACCTGTCAACCCACAACCCAGAACCCTAATCCTCGACCTCCACACCCTTTTATTCGAGGATAATGTCCTTTATAAGGTAAAGTAGAGCCATGTCTTGCCTAACCACCTCACTCCAGTACTTCTTAATCCTCCCTCTACCACTCCTCTAACCTAACATAGTCAACCTATCACACCTCCTAACCGGTGCATCATGGTCTCTCCTCTTTATATGTCTAAACCATCTCAGCCTTGATTCCCCCAACGTATCCTCCACAGGAGCCACGCCCACCTTGTCCCTAATATATTTATTCCTAATCTTATCTTTCCTTGTATTCCCACATATCCATCTCAACGTCCTCATTTCTGCTACATTCAACTTTTGGACATGACTAGCCAACACTCAGCTCCATACAACATGGCCGGTCTAACTATCGCTTTATAGGACTTGCCCTTATGTCAAGGTGCTTGTCACACAAAACACCAGAAGCAAGCCTCCATTTTATCCATCTCGCTCCAATATGATGTATGACATCCTTGTCCATATCGATGTCACCCTATCTGTAAGATATTTAAAACTATCTCGCATGGGGATGATAGGTGTATCAAGCTTCACGTCCACTTCTGATTCATGTGCCCCAACACTAAACATACACTCCAAGTATTCTGTCTTCATCCTGCTCAACTTGAAACCTTTAAACTCTAGGGTCTACACTTCCAGCCTAGCATTAACCCTGCAATGCATCTCGTCAATCAGCACTATGTCATCTGCAAATAACATATACCATGTCACATCTTCTTGAATGTGTCACGTCAATACATCCATCCCTAGGGAAATTAAAAATGGGCTAAGAGCTGATCCTTGACGCAACCCCATAAACATTGGGAAATAATTCGAGTCTCCTCCCACAATCCTCACCTGAATCTTATCTCCATCATAAATATCCTTAATCACCCTATGTACGCTACCCGAACACCGCTAATCTCCAAACATCTCCATAAAACCTCCCTTGGAACATTATCAGAGGCTTTTTCTAAGTCAATAAACACCATATGCAAGTCCTTCTTCATCTCCATATGTTGATCAATCAATCTCCTTACAAGGTGAATGACTTCTATAGTCGACCGCCCTGGCATGAACCTGCACTAGTTCTCCAAAATTGACACACTCCTTCTCACCTTCCTCTCCACCACCCTCTTGTAAATTTTCATGGTGTGACTCAACAGCTTGATACCCCTATTGTTATTGCAATTTAGATTTCATCCTTATTCTTGAACAACGGAACCATCAAGCTCTGCCTCCACTCTTTGGGCATCGTTTTTGTCCTAAAAATAACATTAAATAAACCAGTGAGCCACTCCAACCCTGCCCGGCCCGCGTCCTTCCAAAATTCCACCTAAATCACTTTTGGTCTGATCACCCTACCCCTACTCATCTTCCACATTATCTCATCAACCTTAATTTGCCTACAAAACCCGAAATCATGTTGGCTTTCTGAGTTTCCAACTCCCTAAGTGAAATGATCATGTCCCCATCCTAGTTCAAGAGTTTATGGAAGTCTAGCACCTGCACCTAATACACACCTCCTCTACCGAGACCTTACCTTCCTTGTCTTTGATATACCTCACTTGTTCCAAGTCACGAGCCTTTCTCTCTCTATCCTTGGCTAATCGAAATAGTTTCTTGTCACCGCCTATGCCCCCCAGCTCCTCATACAAGTGTTCAAATGTTGTAGTCTTAGCTGTTGTGACCACTAACTTTGCCTCTTTCTTAGACTTCTTATAATAGTCCATATTCCTCCTCTTCTCCTCCTCGTCGGTGCTCTCCATTGACTTCACTTATACCACTTTCTTGGCATTCACTTTTCCTTGGACCTCTCCACTCCACTACCAGTCCCATTTGTAGCCCCTTGGGTAGCCCTTCATGACCCCTAACACCTCTTTTAGCTTCTTTAATGTAGTTTGCAACCCTGTTCCATATACAATTCGCGTTCCCACTGCTCCTCCAGGCCCCTATAGCTAACAAGTTCTCCCCTAATTGCTGAGCTTTGTCCTTGGTCGAAGCTCCCCACTTGATTATAGGTTGACCATATACTGCTATTTTCTTTCTTTATCTCCTAATCTTTAAGTTCATTACCCAGATCCTATGTTGGGTCGAAAGCTACTCATTTGGTATAATCTTGCAATTAGTGCATAAGCCTCTATCACTTTTCCTGCAGAGAAGGTAGTCAATTTGAGTCTTGTCCACCGTACTTCTGAACGTGACCAAGTGATCCTCCCTCTTTGGAAAAACACAAGTTAGCTACTACCAAATCAAATGCTTTTGCGAAGTCCAACAACGAGGTACTACTCTCCTCACTAACTCCAATACCGAACCTGCCATGCATATCGTCATATCCTCAACTGTTTCCTCAATATGGCCATTAAAAAAACCTTCTATGAACAACTTCTCGGTGTGTAGAATACCTCTCACTACCTCATCCAAATCCTCCCACAAGTGCCTTTTAACCTCCTCATTCAAGCCCGCTTGCGCAGTGTAAGCACTAATCACACTTAAAGTGAGCCCACGAACACTAGCTTAATAAATATTAACCTATCATTTACCCTCTTAACATCTACCACCGACTCCCTAAGATCCCTATATAGTAAAAATCCTATCCCGTTCTTGCCCCTAGCACCTCCCAAATACCATAGTTTATACTCGTTAACATCTCGTGCCTTAATACCCACCGATATACTCTCCTGGACATACGTTATATTGATCTTCCTCTTCTGGAGAATCTTCCCTAGTTATATAGACTTCCCCATCAACGTCCCTATATTTCAGGACCCTACTCTTAGACTAGTGTAACCCTTACCCCCTACCACCCTTTGGCCCCCGCCTTCTGCCCCATCCGATAACTACCATCACTCACCCCAGCCACTATAGGAAATACTATGCTAGTACCACTACAATATGCACCAAGGTAAACTAGGAATAGAAAAAAGTCTACAGTTAAAGGCACTAATTAAATGCAAATACATGTAGCTAAGTAGGTGATGCAAGTAAGTGTGATAAATAAAAACAAATACAAAGAGAGCCAAGTCTAACTAAAAATTAAAAACTAAAACAAAAAATTAAAGGGCAGCAGGAAAATACTAAAAGTAGCAAATACCAAAGGCAGGAAAGATAGAACCTCGACCATGCCGAAGATGTCGAGATGCTACCGTATAGATTGAGAACCTATGGGAGGGTCGTCTGGTACCGGTAAAATTGCTTGAATTATAGGGGGTCACCGACCACACTTCGAAGAGAGGAACAAGAGGGTGCCAATGATAGAGGCAAGCAGCCTCACCTGAATCCGACCAAAAAGGGGAGGAGAAAAGGAGAGAAAGAATAGGGGGAGAAGAGAAATCAAGAAGGGGGGGGGGTTCATCAAGATAATGAAGGAGAAAATGGGAAGAAAGTGGTCGAAGGATGCCAGAATTCCCGCCAGCGCTAACACACATGAAGAGAATGAAGGGAGAAAAGGGGGGAGAAAGAGAGAGAAAAGAAAAAGCAAAAAAAAAAGAAAAAGAGGAGAAGAGGGTTGTACAAGAGAAGAGAGGGCTTACCTGTGTACCGCTGGTGACTCGAGAGTGGCGGGCAGCGGTGGAGGTGAAGCGTCGTAAGTCTAGGTCAAAGGGGGTAAATGTTAGACACCAGAGAAAATGTTTGAGAGAACGATCGCGGTTGTATCCTCGCGATCATGACGCATAAAATACACTGCCTTAAAAACTACTTCGTGAATGCAGCCTAACGCGCTCAAACACAATGTGCAACAAGCCCCCAAGCTCTGCAAACGTGATACATGTTGCACGAACAACAACAAGCACAACACACCGCGAGCGCACTTCTACTGATGCGAACATGATGCAAAAAACACCAGGGATCAAAAACACACTTCGCGATCGCGATTATCATCAGACAAACACCAAAAATTAGAGGAACCAGTAATCAACAATAAGAGGGAAATTATCTAAAACCAGCCCGAAAGACATCTGAAGCCCTCAGGATCTTGTATGAACACACCAACAAGTCCCAAAATATAACATGGACCTACTCGAAGCCTCGAATCCCACAAAATAACATCAAAACCATGAACTGTACCCCAATTCAAGATTAATGAACTATTTTGAATTTCCAAATTCCAAACTTACGTCGAACATGTTTAAACAACTCGAAATGACCCAAAATTTTGCGCACAAGTTCCAAATAACATAACAAACCTATTCCAACTTCTTGGACCAATATTCGAACCCAGTAACATAGAAGTCAACTTCCGGTCAAACCTATGACCTTTTTAGATCTTCAAATTGCCAACTTTCACCAAATAGAGTCAAAACCTTCCAGAAACATCTAAATATGAATTTGGGAAAACGCTAAGTCCAAAATAACCATACGAACCTATTGGAACCATCAAAACCTGAATCAGAGACCCTTTACACAAAAGTCAAATCTTGGTCAACTTCCCGACTTAAAGCTTCTAAATCGAGAGTCATTCTTCCAAGTCAATTCTGAACCGCACAAAAACTAAAACCGACCATACACGCAAGTCATAATACATATTGTGAAGTTACTCGAAGTCTTAAACTACTAAATGCAACGCTAAAGCTCAAAACGACCGGTTGGGTCATTACATAACCTATCTACTCATTAATGCCCTCACCATTAGAAATAGACATATAATATAACCATCACATACTCCCATTGTCAGTGGCATATTATCATGATGCAGTTCCCACAATAGGCTATAATTGCGCCCAACGCTGCCATTAGGCAAGCCAAAGGAGAACCGCCAACACAACCATCCATTCATAAAGCTTTTAAAATCAATAATTGCATTAATAAAGCATAATTAAATTTAGAAACCATGGAATAATATTTTCATTCTTTCTAAGTAACGAGGTATGACGAAAACATAAATCAAAATGATATGAATATTAAGTACAACCATGAACAACTATTAAAAATCCCCAAAACCCGGTGTAACAAGTACATGAGAATCTAGTAGAATATACAAAACCACTATAACTGTTGTCTGGAATAAAAATAGACAGAATAAAATAAACATAGGGAAAAGGAGACTCCGGGTGCTTCGGGTCAAGGCATGGAAAACAACTTACCACTAAGTCTCCAGCTGATGCAACTACGCGCCCGAGTGACCACCTAAAGTACATGTCCCAGTACTTGCATAATTAGTGCAGAATTGGAGTATGAGTACATAAATCAATGTGTACCCAGTAAGTATCTAGTCTAACCCCGATGAAGTAGTGATAAGGAGTCGACATCCATACTTACTAGTGGTCCAATAAACATATACATAAAATAGATAGGTGTGAAACCCAACGAGTATCAACAAAATAGATAAATATAAATAATATGATTCATAACGTAAGAGTCAGGTCCATGTTTACAAATGAACCTATGCATTCGCGAATAAGAGTCAGGTCCTGCATCGCGTTCACGGGTATTTCTTTGCGTACGCGAAGACCAATCCACTAACCCTCCAAAATCCTTCTTTGCGATCGAGGAACTCTTTCGCAATCGAGAAGCACACCAGCACCATAAAAAATCTGCCAACTTCTACATTGCTCCGAGTGGTCTGAAACTCACCCGAGCCACCCGGGACCCCATACAAATATACCAACAAGTCTATAAACATAATTTGTACCTACTTGAGGTCTATGAAAACAAAATATAACATTGCAACCAATAATCACACCCCAAACCAAACTAATTAACTTTCAAACTTCTTCCAACTAACTCTGAATGTGACGAATCATACTTAGACAGCTCGGAATGACACCAAATTTCAAACACAAGTCCGCTATGAAAAGATGAACCTACTTCTAGGATTGGATGCCAAACAGGGATTCGATAATACCAAAGTCCACCCCAAGTCAATCTTAGAAAACTTTAAAACCATAAAAATGCTAACTTCAGACAATAAACGTCGAAACACTCCCGATCCACATGAAACTCGATCCAAACATATGCCCAAGTCCAAAATTAACATACGAACCTATTGGAACCTTCAAATCCCAATTCTGAGGTCGTTTACTCAAAGTGTTGGAATTAAGTCAAACTTGGACAACCTCAAGCCACTATTAGGAACTAATTGCTCCGAAATTCAACCGGAACCCTTCTAAAACCAAACCAACCTCCACTGCAAGTCATAAAATAGGGAACACATATATGTAAAGTCTTACATAGGGGAACAGTGTTCTAGAAAGCAAAATGGCCAATTAGTTTGTTACTTTCTCTACCTCACAAACAAACATTTGTCCTCGAACGTGTTTAGGATCATACCTGAAGTGCCGAATAAGTGTGGATGTCTGCTATGCATGTCCTCTTCGGCCTCCCAAGTTGCCTTCTCGAGTGGCTGACCCCTCCACTAAACCTTCACAACTGAAATCTCCTTAGACCGCAACCTGCGAACCTACTTGTCATTAAAGGCAATTGGCTCCTTCTTGTAACTCAATCTCTCATCCATCTGAATTATGCTATAATCCAACACATGGGACCTATCTGCATGGTACCTCTGGAGTATAGACATATGGAATACCGAATGAATTCTTAATAGGCTAGAAGGCAAAACAAGCATTTATGCAATCTCACCAACTCCCTCCAACTCAGCATGCCTCTCTTTCTGAATCTCACGATACCCTTCATAGGCAAGACTTTTAAAAGTACATTTTATCCCACCATAATGACAACTCACGCACTTTTTGATCTGTATAACTTCTCTGCTGGATTGTGTTATACAAAGTCGCTACTGAATCAAACTTACCTTATTCAAGGCATCATTTCCCAAATTTGTACCATATAACCTAGCCTTGCCGAACTCAAACCAACCAATGGGGGAAGGACATCGTTGACCATACATGGCCTCAAATGAAGCTATCTCGTTGTTAGATTGATAGTTATTGTTATAAGCAAACTCAACCAATAGTAAGAAAAGATCCCACTACTCTCCAAAGTCAATCACACATGCTCTTACCAAATCCTCCAGAATCTAAATTATCCGCTCTAACTGCCTGTCAGTCTGCAAATGAAAGGTTGTGCTAAGCTCTACCTGGGTGCCTCAATTTGAAATAACAGGAATTGTCACGCCATACAACCAAACGATCTCCTAGATATAAATCTAGGTAGTCTATCGACAATGACTAAAACGACATCAAATTTCCTCAACGTCCTTGGCAACCCAAAAAAAAATCCATAGTGATGTGCTGTTATTTCCACTCTAGTATAATCACCTACTGGAGTAAGCCTCCTGGCCTCTGGTGTCTATACTTAACCTACTGGCAATTCAAACATACCACATACTCAACTATGTCCTTCTTCATCACCTTCCACCAATAATGCTACCTCAAGTCACGATACATCATCGTGGCACCTAGATGAATGAAATAATGCGAACTATGTGCCTCTTCTATAATTAAATCCCTCGGGCCATCAACATTAGGAACACATAAGCGACCTTGGAGTCACAGAAAACCATCATATCTGATAGTAGCCTCTTTGGCGTCACCTCATAGTACCATCTCTCTAAGAACCAAGAAGTGTGGATCATCATACTGATAAGCCTTAATATTCTCGAATAATGAAGACTGAGCCACAACACATGAAAGAACTTGACTGAGCTCTAAAATATCCAACCTTACAAGTCGGTTAGCTAAGGACAAAATGTCCCAAGCCAATGGTCTCTTTTCTACTGGAATGAACACCAAAATACCCATACTCTCGGCCTTTCTGCACAAGGAATCCGCTACCATATTCGCCTTTCCCAAATGATAAATATTGGTGATATCATAGTTCTTCAGTAATTCAAGACACATGCATTGCCTTAGATTAATATCCTTCTGGTTAAACATATGCTACAAACTTCGACGATCACGACTCTCCATGAAGATAATGCCTCTAGATCTTGAGAGCATGAACAACCACAGCTAACTCCAAATTGTGCAGAGGGTAATTCTTCTCATGGGGATTCAACTGATGTGAAGCATATACAATAACTCGTTCCTCCTACATCAATACATAACCCAGCCCAATGCGCAAAGCATCCCAATACACAGTGTACATCCCTGAACCAGTCGCCGAAGCCTACACCAATATTGTAGTCAATATGATCTTGAGCTTCTAAAAGCTCGCCTCGCAATCATCGGACCACCTGAACTAAACACCCTTTTAGGTCAATCTAGTCAAAGGAGCTGCAATAGATGAGACGCTCTCTACAAATCGATGATAATAACCTGCTACCCCCAAGAACTCCTGATCTCGGTTGTCGTGATAGGAAGAGGCCAACTCTAAATTGCCTCTGTCTTCCTAGGATCCACCTTAATACCCTTTCCTGATAAAATATGCCCCAAGAAAGCCACGGAATCTAACTAGAATTCACACTTAAAGAACTTATAATATAGCTTTTGTTCCCTCAAAGTCTGAAGCACTATCCTCAAATTCTTCTCGTGCTCCTCCATGCTATGAAAGTAGATCAATATGTCATCAATGAAGACGATGACAAATGAACCAAGATATGTCCTGAACACCTGATTCATCAAATCTATAAATAATGTCAGAGCATTAGTCAAGTCGAAGGATAGCAATAGAAACTCGTAGTGCCCATGTCTAGTTTGGGAAGTCGTGTTCGGAATATCTGAAGCATGAATCCTTGGCTGATGACACCCAAATCTTAAGTCGATCTTCAAGAACACCCTAGCACCCTAAAGCTAATCGAATAAATCATCAATTCACAATAACAAATACTTATTATTGATGGTGACCTTATTCAGCTGATAGTAATCAATGCATATCTGCATGCTCCCATCCTTCTTCTTCACAAATAATACTGGTGCGCCCCAAGGCAACACACTCAGCCTGATGAATCCCTTCTCAAGCATCTCCGGAAGCTGCTTCTTCAGTTCTCAACTCCACAGAAGCCATACGATAAGGCAAAATAGAGATCGGATGGGTGCCTGGGCCAAATTAATGCCAAAATTGATATTACGATCCGGCGATATTCCTGGTAAATTAGTAGGAAAAACAATAGAAAACTCTTGCACCACAAGCACTGAATCTATCATGGGCATCTCCACAGTAGTATCTCGAACAAAGGCTAGATAGGCCAAATAACCCTTCTTGACCATATGTCGAGTGTTCAACAAAAAAAATAACTTGACTGGATGTACTAATAGATCTACCCCAGCCTAGGCAGTTCTAGCATCTCCAAGGTATGACAATCAATAATGGTATAGTACGGAGGAAAGCAGTCTTTGCCTAGGATAACCTCGAAGTCAATCACATCGAGCAATAGAAGATCTTACCCATAGAAAGTCACTACATACGACCGATAAATTTCATCCACAATAACAGAATTACCTACTGGTGTGGACTCATATACAGGAAAACCCAAGGACTTAGAGATATGTCCAGATAATGAGCAAAGAGAGAAGAGACATGAATAGGTAGACCCTAGATCAAATAGTACCGAAGCATCGCTATGACAAACAAAAATAATACATGTGATCACGGTGTCAGAGGCTACTGCCTCTGCTCTAGATAGAAAGGCAAAAAATCTATGCAGAGCAACACCTGACTAACGTCTACCTCTAGGGTGACCTCTACCTACTTTCCCTCCATCTCTGGCCGGTGGGACATGTGGTGCGACAGCTAGTGCGGTAATCATGGGCTAATAACTCTACTGCATTGCCTTGCCTTGAAGCTTGTGACAAAACCTTCTCACATGACCAAAATCCTCGCACTTAAACCAACCTCTTGGTGCAACAAACTGTTACCCACTGGAGGAACCCTGAATACCTAGCAGATGCAAGATGCTCTCTAGAATGGCACTGAAGTAAGGCCGCATTGGAGCGCAACAAATTTGTTGTGGTGTTGAATGCATGGGCCTGCTAGAATGACCCCTCATAAACTGACCTCTGCCTTTAGACGAGGCACCACTTAAACCACCAGAATACCAAGACTGTTTACCCCTCGACGTGAACTCTCTGCCCCGGTTGAGGATACGATAGATACTCTGAGCTATCACCATAACTTGGAAGTAAGGAGTCCCCATCTCTGCCTCTCGGGCATAAGAAACCTGAATCCCATAGTGCAAGCCCAAAATAAACCTCTACACTCTCTCTGCATCTGTAGAAGTTTGATAGGTACATGACGAGACAACCCAGTAAATCTCACCTTATAGTCGGTCAAAGACATCTAATCCTTCTAGAGCTACTCAAGCTGACCCTATAACTCCTCCCACTGCGAAGCTGGAATATACTTCTCCAAGAAGAGGTGTGTGATCTAATCCCAGGTCAAGGAAGGTGAACTTGTTGGCCTACTTAGGAGAAAAGACTACCACTGTCGATGGGCCTTCCCTATGGCTGGAATGTAGTGAAGTCCACCCCATTGGACTCTACTAGTCCCAAATTATGCAACCTCTCCCTAATATGGTCTATAAAATCTTGTGGGTTCTCTGACTTCTCACCACTAAAGCAAGGATGGTGAAGCCTGGTAAATCTATCCAGCCACTTCTGCTGCTCAACAGTCGCGGTTGGACGGGTCATTACTCTAGTTGCTACAACCATCTGAACCTTACCCGCGGGTAGTGTACTTGCAGTCTGATAAATAGAATCAATGTGCCATGGTACATGAGCAGTAAGGGTATGTGCTTCCCCTCCTGCTTTAGATATGGTCAGGTCCGCTGGAAATAATCCAGCCTGAGTCATAGAGTCCATAAATCGCATCATATAGCGCATGATCTCCTGAAAGCCTAGTGCGATCATAAAATCTATTGGGTCTTGCTCGACTGCAGGTACCTCATCTTGCTTCTCAATAATATAATCCTCCAATAAATCCACTAGCGGTACCACTGGGGTAACTCTAGGATGTCTTCGTCCTCTAACAGGAGCTTTGGTCCTCCCTTGGCCTGTACCTCTACCTGTGATGACTGGGGGATTAGCCCATCTATTTTCGGATGATGTCGTCATGCATGTTCTCACAATTTTTCAGATAACAAGGGAAAGATTTAGATTTAGCACAACATCAACTGCACGATAGGAGGTGAAGAAAGAGAAGTTTTCTAAAATCCTATAGCCTCTCAAAGATAAGCATAGACGACTCCGCACCGATCCGCAAGACACTACTGGGTCTGCTCATAACTCACAAAATCAATGTGAACCTAGTGCTCTAATACCAAGCTGCCACAACCTAATTCCCACCATAGTCCACGATGGCACGCAACATTGTTGTTAGGTAAGACAACAGTGAACCTCTAACACCATCATCCATTCATAAAAATTTTAAAATCAAGAATTACATTAACAAAGCAAAATTAAGTTTAGAAACCATGGTAAAATATTTCCATTTTTACTTAGTCCCGAAGTATGAACAAAACATAAAGCAATATAATATAAATATTAGCTACAACCATGAACATCTACTACAAATCCTCAAAACCCAGTGTCATAAGTACATGAGAATCTAGTAGAATATACAAACCTACAATAAATACTATCTGGAATAAAAATAGACAGAATAAAATAAACATAGAGGAAAGGAGACTCAAGGTGCTGCGGGCCGAGGCATAGAAAGCAGTTCACCACTAAGTCGTTAGCTGATGCGACAACAGGCTCGAGTCACCAAATGAAGTACGTGTCACAGTACCTGCACAATTAGTGCAAAAAAGTAGTATGAGTACGTAATCAGTATGTCCCAGTAAGTATTTAGTCTAACCTCGAAGAAGTGATAATGAGGGATCAACATCGACACTTACTAGTGGTCCACTAATAATGTACATAAAGTAGACAGGTGTGAAATACAACAAGTAGCAATGAAACATATAAATATAAATAACATGATTCTCAACGTAATAATAGTTGCGAAATCATCAAATACCACAACTTCCTCGAAGAAAATAATGATAACCAATATCACATACAAAAACAAATCTCAAGTTAGGTAAAGCTCATATGTACTTTAACTCCCTATCGAATATTATACATGAATTCTGTCGAGGTCATACAGCCTGATCCACAAGAATAGTGTACATCGCCGATGTCATATGACCCAATCCATAGATGCATCTCATAATACTTTCGAGGTTGGATGGCCCAAGCCATAATAATATTTTATAGCATTGCCGAGGCATACGACCCGATCCCATAGGAATAGAGAATCTTTTCCATGAGTGAAGACATGTGCGGGTCAATAAGACACGGAACTACGGGTCACATAAACACAACACGAGGATAGGAATGCAGGGAAAAACATAATTGTTATAGAAAGTGAATTATCCCGCCTAAACTCAAGGCTAAGAGGCTCGGTCAATACATAAATTCAAGTCTAAATCTTAGTTATGAATTGAATTAATCAAACAAGCAAGTTGATTAATTGCTACCATGGCATAACTGGCGTAACTGGTAAAATTGTTGTCATGTGATCAGGAGGTCACGGGTTCGAGCCGTGAAAACAGCCTCTTGCAGAAATGTAGGGTAAGGCTGCGTACGATAGACCCTTGTGATCCGGCCCTTCCTTGGACCCCGCGCATAGTGGGAGCTTAGTGCATCGGGAAGCCCTTTAAACAAGCAAGTTTGATTCAAGTAGTATAGTTAAGGCATGATGTTGGTTTAAGTATAACCCAACATAAATATAAATCTAGCTTACACATGGATGATCATCTCCTCGTACATACGTAGCACTCATAACATGTAGCACATAACAAATAAAATACCTATGGGAATAATTCCCTCTTACAAGATTAGGAAAGAGACTTACCTTGCTTCAAAGTCCACTACTCGGCTCTCACACCTCACTAACACCTTAAATCGATGTTGAACAACTTGAAACTAGTCAAAAAGATGTGCAAACCAACCAATATATGCCCAAGACCTCAAAATTTAACTATTAGAGTCGAGTTTCCAACCTCACTCGAAAAGTGAACTAAAGTCAACCATACGCCCTACAGATCCTATAGTCGCATGCAGAAAACTTTTAAACAAGGGTTTGATTTATTTTATAATATTTTGAGATTCGGAGCTCAAATTGGAGTGATCTTCACCGCTTGAAATGGGGTAATTATTCTTGACTTAGATTTAATTTTATTTCGTAATTTCATTTTTGATTTTGGCCTTTTGTTGATGAAATCCAAGAGAGAAATTGGAATTTTTGTAAGGAACTTTTGGAAAATGAATTATTGAGATTTGAGCCCCTATTTTGACTCGTATTGTAATGGGTATCCGAGATATGTAAATTTTGTCGGGTTCCAGGATACAAGCCCAGGTTGACTTTGTGCAAGTGATTAAATATTCAATCTTTATTGTTGTTCAATATTTATGGTCTTGTTTGACATTATTGAGTTGTATTTGGCTAGATTTGTCTCGTTCGGAGGTTGATTTGAGACGAAAGGCTATTTTGGGAGATTAGAGGCTACTAAGTAGAGGTAAGTCTCTTGGCTAACCTTGTTAAGAAGGAAACCCCTAGGATTTGACTTGTGTTATAAGTGTTTAAGGTATTAGGGTAGTGTATATACATGGTGGCGAGCGTATATGGATTTACCGAGTTTATATCATGGCCGGGGTAGAATTAGAATATTTTATGCCTTGTTTCGATTGTGTAGAATTAGAATATTTTATGCCTTGTTTTGATTATGTGCTCATTTGACTCATGAATTATTTAACTTATGTCACTACGTTTTCTCTCTCACTCATGTTAGAAATCATGCCTAAGCTTAGGATTTATTATGAAGGCATGGGAACTTATTCTTGATATGTTGAAATGCATAATTATCCGTAGTCACATAGAGATTTCATGCGCACATATACGTATCCTTATGCACCTTCTATCTATAATTCTTGAGCATATACATACAATTTCAATAATGGATACGTGACTTGGACTAAGGATTCAACACGAATGGTCAGTGTGTTGGCGAGGTACAGTTATGGCACATAAGACTGATGAACGGATATTGATTTATGATGGATTCTATTACACCCCTCTTGCACTTGGATTTGGATTTGTCGCTCCATAGTCAGGTGATAACTCATATTACTTTGAGCCTTGTGAGCGTGGTCGGCGTAAGGATTTTGTGTCGGGTCCATGCATGGATTGTGTATCGGGTTATGTTTATACATGAATTGTGTATCGAGGTACATGGATCTTGTACTAGTTGAGCATGCATTCTTACTTATGACTCATTTCGAGATATATTTTTAATTGTTAATTATTACTTAACATACTTATATGCTAATTGGGAGTCTCGGCTCTATTATCTGCGCATGTTATCTTCTATTTCAATATCCGAGCAGAGCTCTAGCTATTTCCCGGAAATGCATGCCTACTATTTTTGAACTGTTGATATTTGTAACTCATATCATTCATGATGTTATTTATTGTTCAATTACTAAATTCTATTATTAAACTTGTGTGGATAGTATTCGGAAGCATCTAGACTCGCCACTACTTCTTCGAGGTTAGACTTGATACTTACTGGTTACCGATTATAGTGTATTCATACTATGTTTTTGCATATCTTTTTGTGTTCATCCTCAAGTGGGTCCCAACAGAGTTTTCTGATTAGGCTGGGAGATATCACAGAGACTTGGGGTGAGTTACACTTTATTGATCTAATTCGCAGTTCACGAGTCCCTGTTCCTTTTATATATTTTTGTCTATTTGTTTTTCAAATAGCTTGACATGTATACAAACTTGACCTCATATCCATAGTTTGCTCGTGTACTTGTGCCACCTAGTCTTGGGGTGTATTATATTTATTGTGTTTAGGTGGTTCTTTTGTTTTATCAACTACTATTACTATTTCTGAGACTATTTCTATCCTTTATTATTACATATCTCTGTTAAATAATGAAAATAGAATTTATTTTTTAATTTATAATTGTCTTTATAAAGAAGCTCAGGTAGGTGCCATCGTGGCATGGAGGTGGAATTTTGGGTTGTGACAAGTTGGTGTTCAAGATCTAGGTTAAGTAGGTGTCACAAGTCACGAGCAAGTCTAGTAGAGTCTTATGGATCGGTATGGAGACTTCTGTACTTATCTCTGAGATGCTATAGGATGTTATAAAACTACACTTCTTTCATTCTTTATTTTGGGGCTTATTGATATGAAATTGAATCCTTGTCTTTCTATTCTCTCACAGATTGTGAGAACACGTTCACCAGTAGTAGCTGGGCAGGCGCCAACCCCTCAAGATAGGGTTGTGAGAGGCCATGGTCGAGGTAGAGGCAGGCCCCTTGCTGCAATCAAAGACCTTGCTAGGGCAACCTTGTAGAGCCACCAATAGCTTCGATGGAGGAGCATGTTTTCAATCAGGTGAAACAGTTGGACCGGATTAGGTCCTGTGGGGGTTTATTTCTATCCCAGTGTTTCAGAATGGCCTTATTCGCTTGGTTGGCCTTGTAGAGGGTTTGGCACAGATCGGAGTACGCTTGTGGCACCGGCTACTTCTCAGGCTTGGGGAAGGGCATGCTTCCTCTACTCATACTCATGAATAGGTGGAGGCTAGTTATCAGACGTCAAGAGTTGTACGGGTTGGGGGATATCCTCCTGTAGTTCTTGTTAGGCGATTAGTAGAGGCTGCTATGTCTGAGGAACATTATAAGAGGTTTGATCGGTTCAAAAAGATGGGCCCTCTATGTTATGATGGTGATCCTTTGGCAAATGCACATGATTTCTTAAATGGTTGTTCGGAGATTCTGCAGAATCTGGTTTTGTGGAGTCAAATGGGATTGTATTCACTACTTTTCAACTTCAGGGACTAGCCAAGATGTGGTGGCAATCATATGAGCGTAGCAGGATAGCAAGGTCACTTCCACTCACTTGGTGTCAGTTCTCACATCTCTTCTTAGATAAGTTCATACCCCTCACACAGATGGAAGATGGGTTAGATCAAGCACCTCCAGCAGGGTCGTATATTCGTAACTGAGTATGAGATGAGATTCACTGATCTATCATGCAGCTTTAATGATCCCCACCGAGGTTGACAGGCAGAGGAGGTTCATTGAGGGCTTGCACTATGGTATCAAGATTACTATGTCCATAGAGGCAGAGATCGGTACTACATTTCTTCAGTTTGTAGACATAGCCTGCAGGATTGAGCGCATTCAGAGTCAGAGCAGGGAGACCATAATGGCAAGGGCAAGAGCCCCGATATTCTGGTAGTTTTGATGGTGCGTCGTTTGGAGGTAGTGATCATTCTAGGAGAGGCCATTCTACGAGGCCAACTCATTCAACTTATCAGCCCGCTCATGGTGCTCTATTTCACACTCTATTTAGTGCATTACCAGCACCGAGCTGCTGTCATGCTCCTCCAGTCCAGGATTCTTTCAGTGTGTACTAGGGTTATCACAGGTAGCCTTAGCTCGAGGTTGTTTTAAGCATGGAAAGGTAGGGCATATCAAGAAGGATTGGCCAAACATGGTGGAGGCACAATGCAATAGGGTTATCAAGTAGTGACTCTAGTTCCAGCTATTACACCACCAACCCCACCAACTAGATGGGAAGCTCAGGAAACAGAGGTTAGGCCTGCTGTTATGCATTTCCAGGTAGACCTAAGGTAGAGGCCTCTGATGTGGTTATCACAAGTATAATTTTGGTTTGTCACATGGATGCATCAGTTCTATTTGATTCTGGTTCAATATATTTCTATGTATCATCATACTTTACATCATATTTGGATTTGTGATGTAGTTCTCTTGATATTCCTGTTCATGTATCTACACCGGTTGGTGACTCTATTATGGTGGATCATATATATCCCTTGTTGCTTGGTATTGTGCATTTTGATGTGATCTTGGGTATGAATTGTTTATATCCGTATCATGTTATTCTTGATTGCCATGCTAAGATCTTAACGTTGTCTATGCTAGGATAGCCAAGGTTGGATTAGAAAGGTTCTCGTAGATATGCTACTAGTCAGGTGGTTTCATTTCTGAAAGCTTAGTGGATGGTTGAGAAGTGGTGTTTGGAATACTTAGCCTTTGCGAGAGATGTTAGTGCTGATACTCCTATCATTGAGTCAGTTCCGATTGTGAGGGAATTTCTAGCAGACCTACCGGGCATGCCACCCGATAGGGATATTGATTTTGGTATTGACTTAGTGTCGGGCACTCAGCCAATATCTATTCCACTATATCACGTGGCTCCAGTAGAGTTGAATGAATTGAAAGAATAGTTACAAGAGTTGTTCGATAAGGGGTTCATTAGCCTAGTGTATCATTGTTGGGTGCGCCAGTGTTGTTTGTGAGGAAGAATGATGGTTCCATAAGAATGTGTATTGACTACAAACAATTGAACAAGGTTACCATCAAGAACAAATATCTATTACCTCGCATTGATGACTTATTTGAGTAGCTTTAGGGTGTCCGGGTGTTCTCGAAGATTTATTTGAGATCGGGGTATCACCAATTGATGGTCAAGGTTTCGGACATTCCCAAGATGGCTTTCAAGACATATTATGGGCATTATAAGTTTTAGTGATGCCTTTTGGGCTGACAAATGCCCCAGCAACTTTGATGCATTTGATGAACAGTGTGTTCTAGCCGTATTTGGAATCTTTTGTCATTTTGTTCATTAGCAATATCTTGGTGTATTTCCGTAACGTTGATGAGCACTAGAATATTTTTGGACCGTGCTTCGAATTTTGAGGGAGAAGAAGATGTATGCTATGTTCTCCAAGTGTGAGTTTTGGCTAGACTAGATGGCATTCTTGAGCCATGTGGTATCTAGTGATAGGATCAAGGTGGACCCGAAGAAGATTAAAGCAGTTTAGAGTTAGCCTAGACTTTCTACCGCTACTCATATCAGGAGTTGCTTAGGCCTGGCTGGGTATTATCGCCGCTTTGTGGAGGGATTTTCCTCTATTGGAGCCTCATTGACTCAGTTGACTCAAAAAAGCACTCCACTCAGGTGGTCAGGCGAGTGTAAGTAGATCTTTTATAAGCTTGAGACGGCATTGACTACAGCTCAAATGTTGGTTTTTACTTGAGGATCGAGATCATATACGTTCTATTTTGATGATTCGAGGGTTGGTCTTGGATGTGTATTGATATAGGATGGTAGGATAAATTCCTACGTGTTGTCCCAGCTAAAGCACCATAAGAAGAACTATCTCGTGCATAATTTGGATTTAGCTGCTATTGTACACGCAATCAAGATTTGGAGGAATTACATATATGGGGTGTCTTTTGAGGTATATACGGATCACTCGAGTCTCCAACATCTATTTAAATAGAAAGATTTGAATCTGAGACAGCGGAGATGGTTAGAGTTATTGAAGGACTGTGATATCACCATTCTTTATCATCTAGGGAAGGCTAATGCAGTATCTGATGCCTTGATTAAAAAAGCAGAGAGCTTGAGGAGTTTGGCATTCATTCCAACCGTAGAGAGACTGTTAAATATGGATGCTTAGGCTTTGTCCAGCAGGTTCGTGAGGTTGGATATTTTGGAGCCTAACAGGGTACTTACTTTTGTTGTGTCATTGTTGACTTTGTTTAAGAGCATTAAGGCACACCAGTATGATGATCCCCACTTGCTTGTCCTTAAGGACATAGTGCAACAAGGTGGTGACAAAGAGGTGAATATTGGTGATGATGGGGTATTGAGGATTGAAGGTCGGATCTGTGTTCCTAAGGTGGATGGTCTGAGGAAGTTGATTCTTCAGGAGGCTCACAGTTTGCGGTATTCTATTCACCCAGGTGCTACGAAGATGTACCATAATTTGAAGTATCATTATTGGCGGAGAAGGATGAAGAAGGAAGCTTTTGAGCATGTTGCAAGGTGTTTGAATTGTTAGAAGGTCAAGTATGAGTATCAGAGATTGGGGAATTTGGTCAGAGGTTAGATGTGCCTGAGTGGAAGTAGGAACGTATCACTATGGATTTTGTTGTTGTGTTTTCACGGACCTTGAGGAGATTTAATGTTTGTAGGTCGTTGTAGATAAAATGACCAAGTTTGCTCATTTTATTCCGGTTATGACTTCCTACACTTATGAGCAGTTGGCTCGAATTTTATCTTAGAGAAATTGTTCGTATGTTGTTATTTTTGTTCCGAAAAAATATATCTACTATTTTTCAACTGTTGATATATGTGACTCATGTTATTCATGATGTTACTTATTGTTCGGTTGTTAGCATCTAGCCTCGCCACTACTTGTTCGAGATTAGACCTGCTACTGACTAGGTATTGATTGTGGTATAATTATACTACGCTTTAGCACATATTTTTTGTACATAACCTCAGGTGGTCCGAGGAGAGCTTCTTAATTGGGCTGGACATATCATAGAGACTTCTGGTGAGCTACACTTCATTGATCTACTTTGTAGTTCCCGAGTCCGTGTTCCTTTATATACTTCTGTCTAGTTGTATTTCAGACAATGACATATATACAGACTTGGTCTCATTTCAATAGTTTGCTCGTGTACTTGTTCCACCTAGCCTTGGGGGCGTATTGTATTGGCCTTGTTTAGGTTGTTCTTGGATTTTATCATATAGTATTACTGTTTTTTGAGATTTTTTTACATTTTTATTATATATATCTCTGTTAAATAATAAAAATAAAATTTATTTATTAATTTCGAGTTGGCCTGCTTAGCAAGTTTGGCGAGGCGCCATCACGATTTGTGACATTTGAACACCATTACTGACTCCACTAAGATATTAAAATAAATACCTCAGTAAATGCTCAAAAGCTCCAAACAACATGTCCTACCAGAAACATCATTTGCATACATATACTTATTAACTTACCTATAATCACATATAAATCTTATCATTAAAATTAAAATTAATTTTTTTTTTAAAAAAAAGAACAGGAACCCAAAAATTCATCACTCACCATGAATTACATTAACAAAATAGGTCATATCTCTCAATGTTTGTAGTAATCTCTTCATAAAATTTTGATGGGTGATTTTGCGATATATGAATCTGAGTTACTATTTTCAAAATAAGCTTTATTTTCGTATGAAAATTATTGATTTTTATGTAAAAATAGATTAAGATAAAAAATAAAAATAAAATTTGGGGGGGGGGGTTGTTCGGCAAGAGTAGAGGAGGTGATGTAAGGTTGTTAATTCGTTGCAAGTTGTAAAGAGTTAATGGTGGTTTGAAAGAGGTGATGGTGATGGAAGAAAGAAGTAATGTATGGTTGGTGGTGACAATGGTGGAGATGAGGAGAGTGTGATTGGAGAAAGGTTAGCAGGTGTGAAAAATGGCATCTTTCCTGAAAAATAAGATCTGGTCTATCTGTGTGTATACGGTTAAAATCGGGTTTGCCTAATTTTGTATGGCTGACCGAAATTGGGGTGGTAGATTTAGGCTCGACCTCGGTTATATCGAACCATGGTACAGATATGGATTGGTAAGCTCATGGATCAATAACCGATCAAGATCGAGACCGAAATAGGAAAGAGGTCGAACAAGATCGAAGGGAGCCTGCCAGGTCGAATAACAGAAAGCCGAGATATTTGTGACAGGGAAAGGATCGTGGCAGAAATCTTGGCATGTATCAAGTCATGACCGGTTATTTAGCCCATTATGGGATTTACTTCCGTAATTAAAATTATACCCTAAATAGAATTCCTCTACTATATAAAGAGGGCTCTAATCATCTTGTAATCACCTTACATTGACGAATATCAAAGCAATATAATATTTCTCAGCTCACTTTCTTGTTCATCAGCTTATTATACCATTAATTATTCTTTCATAACTAGCTCGAGGGTGTCTGAGCTCGAGGTCTTTGTCCAAACACTGGTTTACTTTATATTATTGTCAATTTACATCGATTATCTTTACGCTTATCAATTGGTATTAGGTGCACATATCATTAAAATCACATTATAAGTTTAATTGTTATCCAAATATTAGGGTAAACAGTTTGGCACCCACCGTGGGACTAAGGATAATAGTGATTGCCTGGTATTAATGCTTATAACACACACTGCTTTACGCTTGTTCTTGTAAGTGCCTTCGATTTCAGGAATCAACATGTCAAACTCTTAAGTAGCACCCACTCACATAGATAATGGTCTTGGTCTTCATGGAGAGAACAAAGTACCTCCAGTCAACCCCGACTAACCGCGACCGTGGACCTAGTCGATGTCAGCTCACATATTGTCATTTATGTGAATTTGGGGGTCGACCCTGATAATAGCATCTGCAGAGATGCTCGAGCAACCGATCAGAATGCACATAGTGGTGAAGAAGGTGGAATTAGCCTTCGAATGATATTCGAGATGTTGCAGACTCAATAAGATGCAATAGCTCAACTCTAAAATCAAAATTGAGCACCAAGTAGAACTGAGCGCGAAACATCACAAGAAGTTGTTCATAGAGTTGAACCTGTACTGGAGAGATCGAACGCCAATGAATCGGGGACTGACCCCGCCATTATGAAGATACTCGAGGAGCTCACTAAACGGATTGAATTAGGTGAAAAGAGTATTGAGGAAAACGACAAAAGGGTAGAAGCGTATAACTCCCGAGTTGATCAAATTCCGGGGGAACCACCGATATTGGAAGGGCTAGGTTCTAAAAGTTCATGCCAAGACCCTTACTCCCTATTGCAGCTCCGAATCCTATCCCTAAGAAATTCCATATGTCCGAGATTCCCAAGTATAATGGGACGACGATCCAAATGAACATGTCACCTTGTATACATGCACCATCATAGGAAATGACTTGGAAGATGACGAAATTGAATCCGTATGCTGAAAATGTTCGGGGAGACTCTGTCGAAGGGTGCCTTAATATGGTATCATAACTTACCCCCTAATTCTATTGATTCGTTTTCTATACTTGCAGATTCTTTTGTAAAGGCACACGCTGGAGCCATTAAAATTGCAACGAGGAAGTCAGACCTTTTCAAGGTAAAGCAGAAAGATAACGAGATGCTTGGGGAATTCGTATCTCGGTTCCAAGCAGAGAGAATGAATTTGCCTCCGGTCATTGATGACTGGGCTGTTCAATCTTTCACTAAAGGTCTCAATACTCGGAGTTCCATAGCTTCACAATAGTTGAAGGAAAGTTTAATCGAGTACCCAGCTAACACTTGGGCCGACGTACATAATCGATATCAGTCCAAGATCAGGGTCGAAGATGCTCAACTTGGGACTCCTTTGGGACCCGTTTATCATAGCAGGCCCATGGATAGGACCAAAAGGGACATCAATTAAGAGCCGAGGTTGAATAGTGATCGATATCAACCGTACAACGGAGATCGTAGAGGCAGTGGGTCTGGGCGAAGCTTCACACAAAATGAGAGGAGAAAGTATCGAGGTCAAAATTCACGGGAGCTTGATGCCGAGGAAGATCACGTTAAATATCCAAAATCCAAATAAAGGTACACCCCCATTCCAATTCTTTCTATTTTTTCCAACTAACACTCTTAGACTCTAGACAAGGATCGGCACGAAGCTTTGGATCTTAAAGCACTCGTTGCACTCTTTTTCCTTAGACCGGGTTTTATCCTAAATGGGTTTTTAAAGGCAAGTTTTTAACAAGTCAACCATTGTTCGTGCTAACTTAGAGCAATTCAACAGTATCTTAGGTTCCCTACAATACGCCTCGAGTACCGGGGGCATTACCCTTAAATATCTACTTTGTTTCAAGGAAATTACTTCATGACAGCGGGGTCTCAATAGAAAAATGTTGTAAGGGTCAAACGATCAGATGAACCGTGCCCATAAAGGTTACTCAAGACCTAACATCAAACATGCGCGCATGTATGATCATCTATTGAGAGAAGTATTTTTCCTTGCAGATATCTCATGCCTTTAGAAAAATTTCATATTTCATACTCTTGATCTATTGGGTAAACAGGCTTAAAGGCTGATCATAACGGAAGTTCGAACAACTAACCCCACGCTTGAGGACTACCGTCCGAAAAACAAATGAAATCAAACTACTAAAATTTCGATACCATAAGACCTTAAAGGCGACCCTCAATTTTACAGGCCACGACCACCCCACTCGAGGACTGACACTTCGGGCAAGTTCGAAGTGAAGTGAAAAATAAGACCAAAGAGCATGTTTCAAACTAAAGAGGCTACAACCAAATTAACGCGGATCGGAGACGTCCAAAATCCATAACAAATACAAAGTCCTAAGGGCTACTTCGAGTTCGAGTTCGAGCAAGTCCTCACTCGATCATAAAAGCCCAAGGGCTATCTTAACCCGAGTTTGAGCAAACTCTCACTGGGGGGCTATCTATAAAGCCTAAGGGATAACTTCATTTCGAGTTCGAGCAAGTCCTCACTCGATCATAAAAGCCCAAGGGCTGTCTTCACTCCAGTTCGAGCAAACTCTCGCTCGGGGACTATCTATAAAGCCTAAGGGCTAACTTCACTTCTAGTTCGAGCAAGTCCTCACTCGATCATAAAAGCCCAAGGGCTATCATAACCCGAGTTCGAGCAAACTCTCACTCGGGGACTATCTATAAAGCCTAAGGGCTAACTTTACTTTGAGTTTGAGCAAATCCCCACTCGACTATAAAGCCTAAGGGCTAACTTTACTTCGAGTTCGAGCAAATTCTCACTCGACTAAAAAGCCCAAGGGCTATCTTAACCCGAGTTCGAGAAAACTCTCGCTCAGGGACTATCTATAAAGCCTAAGGGCTAACTTCACTTCGAGTTCGAGCAAGTTCTCACTCGATCATAAAATCCCAAGGGCTATCTTAACCCGAGTTCGATCAAACTCTCACTCGCGGACTATCTGTAAATCCTAAGGGATAACTTTACTTCGAGTTCGAGAAAATCCTCACTCGACAATAAAGCCTAAGGGCTAACTTTACTTCAAGTTCGAGAAAATCCTCACTCGACTAAAAATCCCAAGGGTTATCTTAACCCGAGTTCGAGCAAACTCTCACTCGGGGACTATCTATAAAGCCTAAGGGCTAACTTTATTTTGAGTTTGAGAAAATCCTCACTCAATTATAAAGCCTAAGTGCTAACTTTACTTCAAGTTCGAGCAAATCTTCACTCCTCTGTAAAGCCTAAGAGCTACTCAAACTCTGGTTCAAATGGTCATTTGGGGTCCATCGATCTCGGTCGAAAGAACAAAGCCCTGAACATAGATTTCTTCCAAGGTCCCCCTCCGAGACCGACACTTGGTGCGCTCCTTAGCCCAAACTTGAGTGGGCAAGATTGAGGGTTTGTTTCTGTTTTTCAACTTTTGAGTTAGAGACCTCAGTTTTGGGCGATTTTGAAAAAGATTTTCAAAAAGTTGATCGGGGTAAGCAATTTTGACTTTGATTTGACTATTATATATGAATCCATTGTTGTTTTTATCATTTAATTAGTGTTTTGATTTGAAAAAATTGGGGAATTTTGTGAAAACTTCCTAATCTATAATTTGAGGATTTGAAAGTCTATTTGAGGTCAGAATTGAATAATTTTAGTATGGTTAGACTCATTATTGAATGGGTGTTCGGATTTTGTAAGTTTGTTCGGGTTCCAATATGCATTGACTTTTTGATTTTTGAAAAGATCACAACTTTATTATCCAGAATATTTTTCTATAGTTTGTATTTATGGTATAAAGTTATTTTGGTTAGATTCGAGCCATTCAAAGTTGGATATTCGCGAAAAAGGCTTACTAGTGGATTGAGTTAGCTTATTTGAGGTAAGTATATTGCCTAACTTTATGGGAAAAGTACCCCTTAGGATTTTGGTTGATCGTGTTATTTCTGATATGTGAAAGTCGTGTACACAAGGTGACGAATAGGTACACGTGCTATATGTGATATTTGACCAGTTTAGACTAATTTCATGCCTCTAATCGAATTGTCATAACATGTTATATCTTTCATTGTTGATGTACCCTTACACGTGTTAATCTATTACTTGTTTTATTTGACATTGTTAACACTTTCTCCATATCTTACATGTTAGTTGCCCTTACATGCTTAGTTGAAGTTATTGTTTCCTTACTGCATTGTTAATTACTTAATTCTTGAGTTACCTTACTTGAAGTTGTTAATTTATGGAACATCTCTTGTTTAGATATTGGTGTTGAAGTTGTAAAAGTTGTTATCACTTTGAGGAGAAGTTGTTAATTGTTGAGATATCACTCTTGTTGAGCTATTCACCATTATTTTGTTGTTGTTGAGATTCTTGTACAGGCTTGTCACACCTCCTTTTTACCGCCCCGCGAGGGGTAAAGGAGTTTTTTCCATTTAAAGGACAATCGAAACGGGATTTATTATTTAAGATTCAGAGTCGTCACTTGGGAGATTTATGGTGTCCCAAGTCACCGGTTGAATCCCGAATCGAGGAAAAGAATGACTCTGTTTAACAGTCCGCGAACTAGAAATCCGGATAAGGAATTCTGTTAACCCGGGAGAAGGTGTTAGGCATTCCCGAGTTTCGTGGTTCTAGCACGGTCGCTCAACTGTCATGTTTAGCTTATTTATCAGATTTTTTACATGTTGTAACTTATGTGCTGATTTTAACTTTTAACTGCTTTTATTCAATTTATTAAAGAAAATTGAACGTCGTCTGAGACATGTCTTTGGATTGCGCCGCATGAAATGAACCCGCAATCCTGAACACATCTGATTCGACGTTTTGGGATTTGGATTTGGGTTGCATGAAATGCACACCCGAATTTAAGAAGGTGAGATTATTAAATACGTTCCTAAAGAGCCTATCGCGTTCTTATTTTGGTGACGGCCGTGAAGTTTTCTAAACGGCTCCTCCCGAAGTCTAAGTAGTTAAAATGTACATTTATTGAGGGCCCCGCAGTTTGTACCTTTTTATTTGGCGAGGCTAGTCTCATTTATTTTTAAAAGATAAACCCAAGAGCGACTATATTTTCTATTTTTTGTTTTTTTTATTCAAAAGAAAGAGAAAATATCCTAATTGATTAACATCAAAGTCCGGGTTTCAAGTTCAAGTCCGGGTCCAAACAAAAGGACGAACCTCTTAGCTTGAACCCGCTACCTAGCTTAAAACCCGTAGCCTGCCATTCATGTTCTAATGAGTCAGTGGCCATTTCAATCTTGGGCCCAAGGAGCCCGAAGCAAATAACACATGGGGCAAGACAAAATTTCAACCAACCAATGTATTGGGCCTGACATTAATTCACACTGGACAGGGGGTAGACCAGTGAAGCTTGGCCCAGGTCCGAATAGACAAATACTTATGACAGGACCTGGGCCTTCAACTCAAATAACAAGGCCCAAAGACGCCTAGGAGATCTGATAGCCCAAATAGATGAGAACACCTACTGAAATTGATTCTCAACGGGTCCAAATATACCAAACGTTAAGTGACTGAATTTTAATTCCAGTTATTTTACCTACTGACTTTAACTTGAATTCTCCAATACTATTAATGTGAAATCCCAAATGGAACGTGATTTACAAACACAAAATGGACCAATTGTTTTGAATTAGGCAATCCAGGTCATTACAAATTAATTATGTAAACATAAGGTTAGTATCATATTTTACTACTCACGCAGACTTGAAACAATGACCAACTCATTTATACTAAGTGAACAACAAGCTGGAAATGACGACTAACAATGGCAAACCGATTCTATTTTTGATGATTTCATCTAGCAATGATTAACACAGAATTTCAATTACGCTTCATTGAAGCTGCACGTTCTAGAGTTTAACAATCCAACTAATTCAAATTCGAGGTCTAGTTAATACAGTCCAAACTAAACTCCAATTAACATAGTTCTAAACAGGCTATAAATGTCCCCATTATACAGCCAAGTACTACAACAAAATCATCAGCCTTATGCAATGTCAGTATAACTACCACAAAAATAACTAAGTTCTAACAATCAACAGGAGGCATTCATTGACACATAGAATTGATGAAACTTCTTTATTCCAACTTCCAGTTCAGTTACATGGCAGCGGGTTCAGAAATGATACCTAATATTTGGAAAAGCAAAGAAGGAGAGGAAGATCAGTAGTGCAGCAGTAAACACAACAATAGATTCAACAATACGGCAGCACCCAAGGAAACCAATAATAATAACCAGTAGGGGACAGCAAAAGGACCCAGCGACAGATTCTTAAAACCAAACAGAAATCCAGGGGTAACCCAATGAAACAATGCTTAATCCAATAGAAAACTAGGGACTAACAGACTGAAAATCCAGCAGTACCAACAGGACACAGACAGATGCAAAAAAACAGTAATTTCTAATTTCGTCAAACACTCAAAGGGCAAAGACCAGCAGAAGCTCTTTGATGTAAAGCTTAGACTATAATAGGATCAACCAGCCTTAACACTCCTGCTCTCTTTTTTTTCTTTTTCTTTTTTCCAAATCTGTTTTTTTTAGTACTCAGCTCCTAAACTTCAAAATTCAGTCCCCTCTCAATCTGTCCTCGACCTCTTATTTATAACAAAGAAGTGTGTTTTAAAGACCAGTCAGTCCCCTTTTTTTTTATTCAAACTTTAGCTTTTTCAGCCTGTATATTCCTTTCCATGTGCACCCCTTAATCCCCTTTTATCATTCAGCCCATGATATTCTGATTTCCCCTTTTATTCAGCCCCTTTTTTTAAAATGGTGTCAGCTCTTCACTTCTTTATTAAAAGCACATGCTATTTCTGATTTCCAGCCAATAAAGGCACTTAACACATTATCACTCCCACCATTGATCCCTATTTTATTCATTAGTTTAGTGGTATATTAGTATTATATTGACACACCATTAAAATTGAACAATTTTCAGGCTTCTAACATCCCAAAATACCCCTCTGGGAATCTAAACTACTGCCCTAACAGCTGAATACTAACTAATCTCTAATGTACTACAGCTATAACCAATTCACAACTAAATTCAAACAATGATTCAATCACAAATGTGAAGCAGTATAAATCAGATTATTCTAACATTCAAACCTGTAAAACTAATCGACGACCTTTATCCAATAGACTATACTAGCTATAACATAGAACAATCAATCGATAAACAAATAAGACTAAACAGGGCACCAAATGATTTCAGCAGCTTTGCACAAAACAGGGAACCTACTTGAATTACCACTCGACGATATTAATCAAATCGAATACGTATCTTACCACACTTATTTAACAATGGTCAGAAGAAGAGTTGACCAAATAAAAGGTCTTATGAAGACGATGAGAATTGAAAGAAAAATAACAGAAAAATCCACAAATTAACTAAACATGCTAACAAACACAAACAACATTTAACAAGAACAGAAGGGAAAAAGAAACTTATCTTGGAAGCTCAAAAACAAAATGACCCAGGCTTGAACCAAACTCGATCATTTGAGGTCGAACGGACTTTAATCGAAGTGTTCTCAACTGAGAACACCTCGATTAAGGTCTATTAGATCTCCATCCTTTGTTTAAACTGGATGGATCCCTAAGGCTTTGAGTTCTAAGGTTTATACGGTCTGATTTGGGGCTTGAGGGTCTCCACCTAGATTCGAACCAAACCAAGTTTGGTTTGGTCACGAGTGAGGCCAGGGTAGTGACCGGTGTGAATCTGGGGTTGGTTGGTATAGATCGGGGTTTTGCTCGAACCTTCAAACGAAGATTCGAGACGATTGGGAATGATTCGAGGCAAGATGCTAACGGATTCGTGTTCAAGGTGGTTGGGTGTATCAGGGGTGTTATTTTGGTGGTCATCGGCGTCGTGGTTGCTGGGTTTACGGCGAGAGTGAGGGGTGGTGGCTAGGGTTTGAAACGGGGATGTTTGGTTCGTCTCTAAGAGAGACGACGGGGGGGGGGTGCTCAGATTGGGGCGGGGTAAGGGGTTAGGCTTATATACGTAAGGGGTGGTTAGATCCTGGCCATTGGATGAAGTGAGATCGATAGCTAGGATCTTTCACTTAATGTGGAATGGTGCCGTTTGGTTAAGTAATGATTGGGTCGGTTTCATTCATGAATGGGTCTGGTATAGGGGCGTGCTTAAGTCCGTTGGATTAAATGAAATGAACGGCTCTGATTAGATGCACCTAAACGACGTCGTTTCAATTTAGACGGGAGGTGAACTGGACCGTTAGATCTGTTTGATCAACGGTCCATATCTGATAGGCCAGAACGACGTCGTTTGGGGAGGTAATGGAGATCAAGGGACCGGACTGGGTTATTAAAAATGGATTGGGCTTGATTTTTGGTCTTAAAATTCCAGCCCAATCCAGTTTCCTTGATTTTTCAACCCTTTTTTTTCTTATTTTAATTTCTAATTTAAACAAAAAAAATCTAAATAAATTGTAAAATAAAAAAGTAAAATTACACATATTATTTAGCACCTATCAAACTTTAAATAAAATCACATAATGACAAGAAACACACATGCATATTTTTGTGATTTTCTTTTAACCAAATTATGGTTGATTAAATCCTAAATGCGTACAACATGTATTTTTGTATTTTTAACTAATCACAACAAGGGTAAATATTTGCGGACAAAACAATTAGCAAAATGTCACACAAATTCTCTAAATTGTACACAGATGAAATTTGTTTTATTTTTTGATTTCTTTTGGAGTAGTTTTCGTGAAGTAAAAATCACGTGCTCACAGCTTCCCCTCTTTGTCCGAAAACACAAAGAGTTTTCGTGCAAAGATAAAGTGAGCGGATACGAGCAATTTTTGCCCGTTGGAATACTCCGTGTGAAGCATTTTTTGAAAAGATTTAACCGAACTTTTGCTTCAAAGGTTTCCTACATATCCCTGGCTAAAGGGGAATCAGGTTAATGTAGTTCGGAAATTCTTGGTAGCTGGGGCTACCAGGGAACTGTGGTTCTGCTGTTACTTGTGTCGTGTGCTGTTACCACTGCCTTACCGATCTCCTTGTTACACCGTGTCAAAAGAAAACAAGAAGTTATCCTACACTATAAATCATAAGATCTTATCTATCTTCAACTTGTTTTTGCTGCTTTGCTTTTTTTTTTGTCGGCTTGTGTATCTTCCGCCGCTTTTCCTTTTCGTAAACTTGAGGATGGCGCTGGCCTTTTGCTTTTCTGAATACTAGTTCTCACTGTCTTGTTCGGTCAGCTGGAGATATGGCTTCCTTCATTAAGCTTTTAGGCGGTTCCTCTGGGGATACGACTTTCTTCATCAGATTTGTTATGCTGGGAATAATTTGATGTTCAAAGGCCTCTTCTCTCTAGATTTGTCTAATCTTCCTTTTGGCTCGTGTGCTTGAATATGCGTCGGGACCTCTTGTTGTAACCTTCTGCTTTCCGGTGGGTTACGGATTTCAAGACCTGAAATGCAAGGACTGAAAAATATTCCCTCGTTATACAGGTGGGCACCTAATTGGTAAAGACATGAAATGTATTCCCTTGTTATACAGGTGGGTGCCTAATTGCAAAAGACATGAAAGTATTCCCTTGTTATATAGGTGGGCGCCTATTTATCTAAAAACATGAAAGTATTCCTCTTGTTATACCGGTGAGAGCCTATTTATCTAAAAACATGAAAGTATTCCTCTTGTTATACAGGTGGGCGCCTATCTATCTAAAAACATGAAAAGTATTCCTCTTGTTATACAGGTGGGCACCTAATTGGTAAAGACATGAAATGTATTCCCTTATTATACAGGTGGGCGCCTAATTGCTAAAGACATGAAAGTATTCCCTTGTTATACAGGTGGGCGCCTATTTATCTAAAAACATAAAAGTATTCCTCTTGTTATACAGGTGGGCGCCTACTTATCTAAAAACATGAAAGTATTCCTCTTGTTATACAGGTGGGCGCCTATCTATCTAAAAACATGCAAAGTATTCCTCTTGTTATACAGGTGGGCGCCTATTTATCTAAAAACATGAAAAGTATTTCTCTTGTTATACAGGTGGACTCCTATTTATCTAGAAACATGAAAGTATTCCTCTTGTTATACAGGTGGGCGCCGATTTATCTAAAAACATGAAAAGTATTCCTCTTGTTATACAGGTGGGCGCCTATTTATCTAAAAACATAAAAGTATTCCTCTTGTTATACAGATGGGCGCCTATCTATCTAAAAACATGCAAAGTATTCCTCTTGTTATACAGGTGGGCGCCTATTTATCTAAAAACATGAAAGTATTCCTCTTGTTATACAGGTGGGCGCCTATTTATCTAAAAACATGAAAGTATTCCTCTTGTTATACAGGTGGGCGCCTATTTATCTAAAGACATGAAAAGTATTCCTCTTATTATACAGGTGGGCGCCTATTTATCTAAAGACATGAAAAGTATTCCTCTTGTTATACAGGTGGGCGCCTATTTATCTAAAAACATGAAAGTATTCCTCTTGTTATACAGGTGGGCACCTATTTATCTAAAAACATGAAAAGTATTCTTCTTGTTATACAGGTGGGCGCCTAATTATCTAAAAACATGAAAGTATTCCTCTTGTTATACAGGTGGGCCCCTATTTATCTAAAAACATGAAAAGTATTTGAATTTGTTTCCTCGTTCCTCCGAGAAAATTTTCGACAACGGCAGAAAATTCTCTGCCCTAGTTCTGGTGACCTTCCTTGTGGCGTCTCTTTCTGCCATCATCAACCTTTATTTTCCTGTAGAAATCAAAGAAAACCTTGTTAGTTCAAAACATGGTGAGTGATCGTGTCACTCCTGCTGGGGGATGGTTTTTCCTTTCCCTTTCCCTTGCTCTACGCTCCCAAAACTGGTTGGGGATAACGTTACTTGCTGGGGATGATATTTCTGCTGGGGATGGTTTTTCCATTAATTCCTTCCCCGCTCTTTTGTTTCAAAACATGCTAGGGGAGTCTTTTTCAACTCCAAAACTACTCCCTTAAAAGTTTTATTTTCCCTCAGTACTGCAGGGGATAAAATATTATCATCTGGGGATAACGTTATTGAGGATAAGACTATTGTGGTTATTTTGCTACGGATTAATTCTCTCTTTCTCCTTCCCCCTTTCTGTGTTGTCTGACCACCCTGGAACTTGGTTCGTGATCCATCGAAGTTTTGTTAGGGATCCTCTTGGAACTTGGTCCATAAGTTCCTCAACCGTTGCTTTCCAGCTTTTCTCCATGTTTCCCTTAACTTTCCAGGCCAGTTTGTCATTTGGTCTTGCAACAAACGCCTTTTTGTCTTATTGCCTTGTCTTTGGCCTGTCCCCTTCACATTTTGCTTTGTACCATTTTGGCAACTGGTAGTAAACTCTGAAAAATCCTTCTCAAAACAAATTTCTGGAAAAAGTCTTTTAGACAAAGAAATGAAAAGATAGAAAAAGAGAAAAATCTTTCTGAACAAATGTTGGGGGAAAAGGAAAGGAAAGAACTTATCTGGACGGTATGACTGGTCCCGACGATCATTTCGTGCATTCCGGATTAATCGACCCAGTCTATTTGTACCAATCAATCTTCTTGATGGCCTCATTTGCCGGGAATAGACAGACGCCCAACTTTTGCCATATGCGGATTCTTTCCACCGATCTCATCTTGTCGCCTCATAGTGCCCTTCTAGGGATTTTCACTAATAAGACTCTCTCCTTTCTCTCAGCTCTCGTCGCCTTATGGTTCCTATAAAGCTTTTCACCGATAAGACTCTCTCATTTTATTTTTTTAGCTGGGGATCGGTGTGTTACCGATAATATTCTCTCTACTGGGCATTCTTTTGCCTATCAATTTCTTCAGCTTATGACCCTCGTCCGGTCGGGGATCAGTGTATTACCCTTGGCTTTCATCTGCCTGACTTGGCGCCTCTCAGATAACAATCAGGAGGTCTTTTTGGACATAAGATGTGGGTTTTGTGTGGGTAAAGAAAAGAAAAGGTTATCAAGAAATTCAAAATAATTTGATGGGTAAGATATTACAACTCTTGGAATCAAACCTCTTTTTTTTCAAAATTTAAAAAAACATAACTTCTGCCCCAGTTTTATTGCTTGGGGGACTTTTGATTTTTCATGACATTTTGTCACATTGCGACCGAGCCGTGAAGCGCCTACGTATCCTCTTGGAGGAATCAGGTCGAACGTAGTTCACTGGATTCCTTTGTTTTTCTTGTGACTTTTCTCTTGTTTCATTTTCTTTTTTTTTCATTAGTGACTCCAAAAGAGGGGTATAAAAAAATAATAAGGTTCAAAGGGGGAAGCAAAGGTTAAAAGTGTTTGGATAGAAGAAAGAATTTCCTCCGTCATTTCATTACCCAATAAGTACCAAGTACAAACAAATGAACAAATAACTATCATAATCAAAGAAATTACGCATAATATCTCTTGACTGCATCAGAATTGATAGCCATGTCGATGTATCTTCCTTCGATATCTGTCAGACATAAAGCGTCGTTGGATAACACTCTGGTCACAATATATGGCCCTTGCCAATTTGGGGCGAACTTGCCTTTTGCTTCAATCTGATGTGGGAGGATCCGTTTCAATACTTGCTGCCCTACTTCAAATTTTCTAGGGCGCACCTTCTTATTGTATGCTTTTGCCATTCTCTTCTGATACAACTGGCCATGACACACTGCTGCCAATCTTTTTTCATCTATTAAGTTCAACTGCTCCAGTCGAGCTTTGACCCATTCATCGTCGTCAATCCCGGCTTCAGTGACAATCCGGAGGGACAGAATTTCGACCTCTGCTGGTATCACTGCTTCAGTTCCGTATACCAATAAATAAGGAGTTGCACCTACTAAGTCCGAACTTTAGTGCGATAACCCAACAATGCATATGGTAATTTCTCATGCCATTGTCTAGATCCTTCTACCATCTTCCTCAGTATCTTCTTGATGTTCTTGTTGGCTGCTTCAACTGCTCCATTCGCCTTGGGACGATATGGGGTGTAATTGCGGTGTGCAATCTTAAACTGTTGACATACCTCTCTCATCAAATTGCTGTTAAAATTTGCACCATTATCCGTGATGATCACTTTTGGGACCCCGAATCTACAGATGATATGGGAGTGAACAAAATCCACCACTGCCTTCTTGGTTACCGACTTAAAAGTTTTAGATTCAACCTACTTAGTGAAGTAGTCGATGGTCACCAGAATGAACCTATGGTCGTTAGTCGCTGCCGGCTCAATAGGCCCAATGACATCCATGCCCCATGCAACAAATGGCCATGGCGCTGACATTGTATGCAATTCTGTTGGCGGAGAATGAATCAAATCTCCATGTATCTGATGGCATTTACGCACGAAATTGATACAATCACGCTACATAGTGAGCCAATAATACCCTGCTCGAAGAATCTTCTTTGCCAATACATATCCGCTCATATGTGGCCCACAAACTCCAGCATGCACCTCTGCCATAACTGTCATGGCTTGACCGGCGTCTATACATCTCAGCAAACCCAAATCTGGGGTTCTTTTGTACAACACTCCTCCACTGAGGAAGAACCCATTTGACAATCGCCGAATGGCTCTTTTTTGGTCTCCGGTGGCCTGCTCCGGTTATATCCCCATCCTGAGGTTCTCCTTTACGTAATAAAACCATGGCTCGCCATCCACTTCTTCCTCTACCATGTTGTAATAAGCATGCTGATCACGAACCTGAATGTGCAATGGGTCAATGTGAATTTTGTCTGGGTGGTGTAACATTGATGCTAAGGTGGCCAATGCATCGGCAACCTCATTATGAACTCTTGGGATGTGTCTGAATTCCACTAATCGAAATCGCTTGCTCAGTGCATGCAAATATTGTCGATATGGTATATGTTTCAAATCCCGTGTTTCCCATTCACCCTGAATCTGATGCACCAGGAGGTTCGAGTCTCCCAACACCAAAACGTCCTGGACATCCATGCCTGCATCTAGTCGTAGACCCAAAATGCATGCCTCATACTCAGCCATGTTGTTGGTACAATAGAAACGCAGCTGAGCTGTAACAGGATAATGACGTCCTATTTCAGAAATAAGTACCGCTCCTATTTCAACTCCCTTCGCGTTTGCGGCTCCATCAAAGAAAAGCTTCCAACCTGGTTCCTCAGGTAATTCCAACTCACCTATATGCATTACTTCCTTGTTAGAAAAATACGTCCTCAATGGCTTGTATTCTTCATCAACGGGATTCTCAGCCAAGTGATTGGCCAACGTTTGGGCTTTCATGGCCGTCCTCATCACATAGACTATATCAAACTTTGTGAGTAAAATTTGCCATTTTGCTAACCTCCCTGTAGGCATAGGCTTCTGGAAAATATACTTTAGTAGATCCAAGCGGGAAATGAGATAAGTAGTATACGAGGACAAATAGTGCTTCAATTTCTGAGCTACCCAAGTTAGGGCGCAACATGTCCTCTCGAGTTGAGTGTACTTGACCTCATATACTGTAAACTTCTTGTTAAGATAATAGACTGCTTGCTCCTTCCTTCATGTAATGTCGTGTTGCCCTAACACGCAGCCAAACGAATTCTCCAGGACTGTCAGATAAAGAATTAATGGTCTCCCCAGCTCAGGTGGGACCAACACGGGTGGATTTGATAGATACCCCTTGATTTGGTGAAATGCTTCTTTACATTAAGCCGTCCATTCTACCACAGCATCTTTCTTCAACATCCGAAATATGGGCTCACAAGTCGCCGTGAGTTGAGCGATGAACCTGTTGATATAATTTAGTCTTCCTAATAGACTCATCACCTCCGTTTTGTTCTTTGGCAGTGGAAAATCCTGGATGGATTTGATCTTGGACGGGTCCAACTCAATACCCCGTCGACTGACGATGAATCCTAACAGCTTTCCTGATGGAACCCCAAAGGTACATTGTCCGGGTTGAGCTTAATATCATACCTTCGAAGTCTTTGAAAGAACTTCCTTAGGTATGATACATGGTCTTCCTGACGCCAGGACTTTATGATCACGTCATCTACGTACACTTCAATTTCTTTGTGTATCATGTCGTGAAATACAGTAGTCATTGCTCTCATGTATGTTGCCCCAGCATTCTTCAATCCGAATGGCATTACCCGGTAGCAGTAAGTTCCCCATGGCGTAATGAAAGCCATCTTTTCTGCATCTTCTTCGTCCATTAAGATCTGATGATATCATGCAAAGCATTCCACAAAGGATCCGATCTCGCACCCGGCGCAATTATCGATCAAGATATGGATGTTGGGCAATGGAAAATTATCCTTAGGGCTTGCCTTGTTAAGATTGCGGTAGTCGACACATACCCTGATTTTCCCATCCTTCTTCGGCACTGGTACCATATTGGCCAACCAATTGGGATATCGAGTGACCCGAATAACTTTTGCCTGCAGCTGCTTGGTCACTTCTTCTTTGATCTTCACACTCATATCCGTCTTAAACTTCCTCAATTTTTGTTTGACAAGAGGGTATGCCGGGTCAGTGGGCAATTTGTGAACCACTAGATCGGTGCTTAATCCTGGTATATCATCATATGACAATGCAAAAACATCTTTGAACTCAATGAGGGCTTTGATTAATTCCTCCCTGATGTTTGACTCGATGTGGATGCTGATTTTGGTTTCCCTGACATTGTCTGCATCCCCTAAATTGACAGCTTCGGTGTCATTCAGATTAGGCTTGGGTTTCTCTTCGAACTGGAAAATTCTCTGTTTATTTCTTCGAAGGCTTCATCCTCGTCGTATTCGGACTCATCATCATAACCTATCTCTTGTACAATTAAGTCGGATTCAGATTGATTTTTTAGACTAGGTCGAAGATCCGTTGTGCATGCCATGTCATTAGAACCAGTAAAAAGAGAACTGTTCAGAAAGAGAAAAGAATAAAACAAAATTAAAACAAGATAAGAAGAGAAAATTTTATTAAAAATGCGGGATAACAGGGTTCACACTTTACAAAATAAAATGAGATTTGGATTACACCATGGAATAATCCAAAAAACAAGAAAGAAAAATCAAAGCCTACTACCAGGACTCCCCCCGGGTAGGAAGAGGAGTAGCCGTCCAATTGTTGGCATTGGCCTTAGGCTCCACAAACTGTATGTCTGCTCTACTGGAGCCCTCTCCAACTTCTATCATATTGACATCAGCGAACAACCTTTTGAAGCTCTAATTCAAATCCCCGTCCATCCCGATCAATGGTCCAAGAATTTTTGGGACCGGTGACCCCTTGGCACTTGCTCTAACAAAGGATCTGGAGAGACGCGGAATTGGTTTGGGAAGAGCCCAAACTTTCTTCTTCATTTTCCGTGCTCGCTTTACATCTACCACAGTAGGTTTGAACCCCAGTCCAAAGGTCTCTAAATTCTTGGGCAAGGAGACAGGTTGAACAATCCCCTGAAGCTCAGCCCCCAGACCTTTTCCCGGCACAAACCCATTACCTAGCATCTCTGAAAGCATTATGACGGTTGCGGGAGCTATCTTGGGGAGTGGTAGGTCTTCGCCTTTAGAAATTTTATCCACTAAAACCCCGTCGAAAACCTGGTACACCCAAGGCCCTTTGTCGTCACCCGTTTCTATGAATGTCACAATGGCACCTCCTATGGTGCACGCAGTGTCTTCCCCATGCAGCACGACATCTTGTATGTCCCATTCAAACTTGACCATTTGATGCAATGTGGATGGTACTGCTTTGGCCGCGTGGATCCACAGTCATCCCAACAAAAGGTTATAAGATACCGCGGCATCCAATACCTGGAACTCCATAGTAAACTTGACCGGGCCGATGGTCAACTCGAGTACAATATCCCCCACGGTGTCTGTTCCACTTCCGTCAAATCCTCTGACGCAAACGTTGTTCTTGTGAATTCTATCATGGTCAATCTTCAACTGGTTCAGTATGGATAATGGACAAATATTGGCACTTGAACCGTTATCCACCAACGCCCGCGTAACTGCCGAATCTTCACATTTGACAGTCAAGTGGAGAGCTTTATTATGTTATGTGCCCTCCACTGGAAAATCGTCATCAGAGAACGTTACCCTATTTACCTCAAACATTTTGTTGGCAATCGTTTCAAGGTGGTTCGCTGAAATTTCATTGGGCACATGAGCTTCATTTAGTATCTTCATCAGGGCCCAGCGATGCTCGTCCGAATGGATCAATAGTGACAACAACAAGATCTGGGCCGGTGTTTTCTTCAATTGTTCGACAACGGAGTAATCTTGCACTTTCATCTTTTTCAATAATTCCTCCGCCTCCTCTTCTGACGGGTTTCTTTGTTACTGCTGGGTTGGACCTTCTCAACTCCACTGGAGTAAAACACCATCCCGATCGATTCAGTCCCTGCGCCTCACAACTATCCTCCTCCACTTGCTTTCCCTTGTACATTACCACTGCCTTTTCATACTTCCAAGGCACAGCCTTGCTATCAATCACTGGCAATTGGACTACCGTCTTTATGATGACCAGTTCCCTGTGGACCCCTTTCACAACAACTATGGGTGCAGATGATGCTCCCGATACTACCAATTTGGCTGGCTCTGGTTTCTTTGTTGCGGTGGATGGACTCTTCCCTAATTTTCTTCAATTGTTCGACAACGGAGTAATCCTGCACTTTCATCTTTTTCAATAATTCCTCCGCCTCCTCTTCATCTTCCCCCTTCATCATCACTGTCTGTGAGGGTTTCTTTGGCTCCCCTCCTTCGTGCACAAGCTCGATCATGTGAGCTTCGTGGTGTACTGGCAATGGGTTCTGGTTTATGTTGGGTGCCTCCAGCGTCTGGACCTCGATCTTGTTGGCGTCAATAAGATCTTGTATTGCACGCTTCAATCTCCAACATTTTTCGGTATCATGCCCTAGCATTCCTGAGCAGTACTCGCAGCTTATCGATTGGTCCAAATTTTGGGGTAGGGGGTTTGGCCACCTAGGTTCGACAGGACTCAACAAACCTAACTGCCTCAACTTGTGGAACAAAGGCGGTATAGGTTTCTCCCAACTCAGTAAAGGCTTTCTGTCTCTATAGCCTTTCATTTCTAGAAGCTTGATTTCCTCGGAAGCCTGCCCCTGGAGGGTTCCTGTAGGCCCTTGGTGGAGGATAGGCGTTTTGGGGTCGCGGGTATGTGTTCTGTGGAGGTGCATATGCATTTTGGGGAGCCGGCGCGCGCCATTGCGGGCAAACCGGAGGCTGAGTGTATGTTTGGGCTTGGTGTACAGAGAAGTGTGGTTCTTGAGGTGGATAGTAGTGTTGTGGTGGGCTGTATGGGGAATATGGATAATTGGGATTGTGGGGTCTCGGTTGGTTGTAGTATGGTTTGCCGGACCTGGACCAACTGCCTGCCTCAACCGTGACAACTTCTTCTTTCTTTTTCCTCCTCAACGCACCTCCTGAGCCGCTCTGGATAGCCTGAGTTGTTTCCTTAAGCGCCGAGTAATTCAAGATTTTATCGGACCTCAGTCCCTCCTCTATCATAACCCCTATGTTTACTACTTCATTGAAGGATTTTCCAACCGTCGTCACCAAGTGACCAAAGTAAGTTAGATCCAGCATTTGCAGGAAGTAGTCCACCATTTCCCCCTCTCTCATGGGAGGATCAACCCTGGCTGCATGTTCTCTCCAGCGAAAACCAAATTCACGAAAGCTCTCCCCAGGCTTCTTTCTGGTCTTCAGTAATGTGAGACGGTCAGGGACTATCTCGAGATTATATTGGAAGTGACCTGTGAAAGCCTGTGCTAGATCATCCCAAGTGTACCACCTGCTGGGATCTTGTCTGGTATACCATTCCAATGCCGATCCACTTAAGCTTTGACCAAAGTAAGCTATCAGTAGCTCATCTTTGCCGCATGCTCCTTTGATTTTGCTACAAAAGCCCCGTAAATGTGCCATAGGATCACCGTGCCCTTCGTATAAGTCAAACTTGGGCATCTTGAACCCTGCTGGGAGTTGGACGTCCGGGAAAGGGCATAGATCCTTGTAGGCCACGCTGACCTGGTTGCCCAATCCGTGCATGCTCCTGAAGGATTGCTCCAGGATTTTGAACTTCCTCATTACCTTTTCCTGCTATGGAACCTTAGCCGGATTTTCAATCTCCGCTGGGACCTCCAAGTGGGGATTATAGGTATGGTGTTCTGGTGCATTGAATGTGGGTTTAGGGGGATAGTATTGCGCATCGTGAGCCTGAAACAATGGCTCACTAGTTGCTCTTTGCATTGTGGCTGGTCTGGGTCCCATAAAAACGGGAACATTTGGTGATGGGAAATGTTGATGGGGTGGTGGAGCTTGGGAATCATAGGGGATTCTCCCCTAATAATAGTGGTGATTTGGGAGGCTTGTTGAAGGGCCAGGGTGAGGGTATTCCGGCACATGCCCTACTGTAGGAGTAATGGGTGGTTCAGGGCTCTTTTGTACTTTAGACAAGGCTAACTGCATCGCGTTCATTTCCAATTCGATCCTCTCTATCTTCTCCATTGCCTCTTTCAGCAACTGGCTTACTGGCCTTTCTTCCTCGACACTGTTTTCTGAAGTAGTCATGATTATTGGTATAGGTCCTTTGGATCTGGTTTGATAATGATGTATGCCAGAACGCTTTAACAACTAACTGTCTGATAGTTTTGGAAAACAACAAACTTGTTAGCGTTAGAGTTTAACAGATTTGGTAATTGCACGTTAGGGATGCAATGTTCCTAAGCAGTTAACCATTTCTAACATGTTTTTGCTCCAACTGCATGCGTCATCCCGGCTTGCTTTATTTGTGCCTTTAAATTGTTTTGGGAACCCTCCGCTTTCCTCTCTATTATTTTTCTTTCTTTTTTTCTTTTTTTTTAGTGGTGGTCGAATCTTATGTGGATTGCCTACGTATCACGTCCCCGCGTGAATCAGACCGGGCGTAGTTCTTCCACAAAGTAAAGACACAAAATTCTTTTGGAATCACTCAATTCATCACCAAAATTTTCTATTACAAGCTACTTATTTTAAACAAAGAACTACAAAATACATATTCCAAAATTCTTAACCTGACACGATGAAAAAACAACATATGGGAAGATAACGGACCCATAAAGTCAACAAACAAGACTCGAACTAGGGATACATTAAAGATTTCAATTTAGGTGCCCGCGAGGCATCGTTCGGCCTTTCCGCGGGCTTTGGTGTAAGACCCCTTTGCAAGCTCTTCAACTCATTCATGATTCGGTAGACGTAGCCCATGATGGAGGCAAGAAGGGTATCTCGAGGTATTTGCTCACATGCCAGACATCTCATGTACATGTAGTGCCCAATCTCATCAATCATACCCCGGATGTTATCCCTTTCCCCGAACAGTTGCTCTATTCGCCGGTTCTTTAGTCCCAGTACTTGAGCATTGTCGGCGAGTCGATCCTGAAACCTCTCCATTTGTTCTTCTATTCTAGCCATTAAATCATAACAGCGTCTTTTGTCTGCCCGGGCATCTCGGGCTTGTTTAAAGACCCGCTCCTGAAGAGTGGAGTTTGTTTCTCTTAATAGTCCAATGCTTATTTCAGAACCCCTTATGACTTGTTGTAGATGCTTTCTCCGTACCATTGTACCTTTTTGCCCATCTGACCCGCATTCTTGCTATGCAAGCCTCGGATCTCTCCAAGTCCTCTCGGCTTTTGCTGACTTGATTTCTCAACTCTACTATCAACCTTTCATCAGAGCAACGTTTCTGTCGGTCATTGTTACTCTTACTGACTTGGAGAATTCGGGCTTTCAGTGCCTGGTTTTCTTTGGTTAATTTATTCTTTTCACCCTGCTCTGACGTAACTTGCACGCTGTTCTCAAATTTAAGCCTTTCAACTTGTCGCTTCAGCATCCCGATTTCAGCCCGGTAACCTTCTTCTCTCGCCAACCAACCCCACTGTTCCTACGAATCATCCGTAAATTGTTGGACATGAGATCTTTTAGCAGGTCTCTGACGAATCTGGAACCTTCTCCCGAACCAAGCATTGTACTTTGGGTCTACCTCGCCCTTAGCCATTTCTCGAACCATAGTCTTAGGCTCAAGGAATCTACATTCGTGCCACAGCTTTCTAATTTTTCCTTCGGGGAATACGAATCCTGGGCTCAACTCAATGGCGTGCTTGCTTAGATCCTCATCAGTGGGAATTACCTGAAATCTTCCTAGCTGGCGCAATACCCGATGAGGAGCATATGGTTCGATACTGCAAACTCCCATCAAAAGAATATGACATTCCTTGGCCTCCATGTATATTACCTCAGTATCAGGCAACCACCCAAATGCCCATTCAATTTGGTCGGGTGTTATTGACCTTAATCGTGCAAGCCACGCTTCGACACCTTCGGGGAATACAACGCCTGTCATCCGTTTCTCAAAACCACTGATACAGTTTTTTTCGGTCAACTCGTGATTCATGTATCCTACTCGGTGATAGAGGTGTTCTTGCATCCACAGCTGGAGTAACAGATTGCATCCCTGGAAGAAATTGTCTCCTTCTCGGCATATAGTTAAGGCTCGGTAGATTTCGGACAAAACCAAAGGGACAACAGTACTGTTAGTTTTTTTTTATTGCAATATCAGCCATCTCTACAAGGCCTATCTCTATTTTCTTATCTTTGCGAGGACAACCCACGATCCCCAGGAATACTGTTATGAATGCCAAAGTACGTCTCGCCTCCCACTTGTTCCTGTTCCCAGCATGAGTTAGTCCGAGGTTCGGCTCTTCAAAACCCTGAGGAGTACCATACCGTTGATATAAGAATTGGAGAGTGCAGCATCCTCTCGATAAATCATCATTTTGCACCTTCTGACTAATGTTTAGCAAATCCAAAAACCCGTGCGGAGATACCAGTCTTGGTAAAAGCAAATATTATCCCCTTAATTTCCCATGCAATCCCGCATATCCTGCGACTTCCTCTAGTGTAGGTGAAAGTTCAAAGTCAAAAAAACGGAATACATTGCGGGTTGGGTCCCAGAACGGTATTAGAGCCTCGAGGATATCTGTCCTCGGCTTGATATTCAACAGATTGACAAAACCTCCCAAAATTCTTCCCACTATCTCTTTACTATCGTCTTTCAAATCATTCCACCACATGTGGAGTTGTAGAGGGACCTCGCTAAAGACTGAGAACGGTTCATTTTGATTTGTGCTCATCTTGCATATTTATTAAGGTGATTAAAGAAGGAAAAACTTTTATTCGACTCAAAACAAAACTATCTATATTCCATTTTCAATTTTGAAGATGAAGGACTCGGTTTTTAGATACGGCCTTTCAGCACTTCGGGGACGAAGATTTTAAGGCTGTGTAGGTCTACCGGTCAAAACAATCACAAAAATGGCCGTTTGTGCAAATTTAGCCTTCCGGCGTCCCTTTCGGGAACATTCGGCTATGTTTTGACAAAACAGCGTCACCCGACTTCTTTATGATGAAATTAACATTTGACATATTTTGGTTATTTTAGCAAAAGGGGAGGTTGGACCCGATTAGGGCTGCCTACGTATCTCACATCCGGTGAGAATCAAACCGGCGTAGTTCGCCAAATTAAACAAACTATTTAAAAACTACTTTTAAAAACAACATATTTTCGCTTTCGTTGGAAAATAAACTATTTTGAAACAAAAATCAAGACTCTTTTCCTTTTCCCATAACAGAACAAAATATTTTTTTTTTCATTTTCCATTTTTGCAGACCAGACCAACTAAAGATGATAGACCCTTTTTTTTTTTTTAAATTTCCAACATTCCCGAGATTCAGAAGCCGGTCAACATGCAAGCCCGAGCAAATAAATGCACAGAAAACAAATAGGATGCATCAGGATGGTCTTTTCCTTTCAGGTTGCTAGCCCTAGACGGACTCAACCCCTGTGTTGAGTCCCCTGAGTCAACATGCACATGATGCAGATAAGCGTTCCTACTAGGGATCCGTCATGAAGTTGAGTTATTCTAGATTCAAAACCTGGGTGTTTGTTCTAGACCTAGCTTACCCGAGCGGACAGCTCGAGCCGAGGGGGAGGCAGCAATCCGGGAATACAGAAGCTTCGCCGGCTTTGCAACTTATCCAAACCTCGTTCTAAATTGGGATTTGACACTATACAGAAAAGAAGTCGTACGAAGTATACCCTTCTTCATGATTCAGAAGACTCAGAGAGGAGATGGGTTTCGGCACAGTTTATATATAGTTCACATAATATCAAAGCGGTAAAAGGCAATCAATTAGCACATTAGGCACATATCGTGTAACAAAATCAAACAAAGCCAAATACAACAATTATTCCAAGCTCGAATTCTGAACCCTGAACAAAACGTTCTGGGTAAGATTCCCCAGCAGAGTCGCCAGAACTGTCACACCTCCTTTTTACCGCCCCGCGAGGGGTAAAGGAGTTTTTTCCATTTAAAGGACAATCGAAACGGGATTTATTATTTAATATTCAGAGTCGCCACTTGGGAGATTTATGGTGTCCCAAGTCACCGGTTGAATCCCGAATCGAGGAAAAGAATGACTCTGTTTAACAGTTCGCGAACCAGAAATCGGGATAAGGAATTCTGTTAACCCGGGAGAAGGTGTTAGGCATTCCCGAGTTTCGTGGTTCTAGCACGGTCGCTCAAATGTCATATTTAGCTTATTTATCTGATTTTGTACATGTTGTAACTTATGTGCCGATTTTAACTTTTAACCGCTTTTATTCAATTTATTAAAGAAAATTAAACGTCGTCTGAGACATGTCTTTAGATTGCGCCGCATGAAATGAACCCGCAATCCTGAACATATCTAATTCGACCTTTTGGGATTTGGATTTGGGTTGCATGAAATGCACACCCGAATTTAAGAAGGTGATATTATTAAATACGCACCTAAAGAGCTTATTGCGTTCTTATTTTGGGGACGGTCGTGAAGTTTGCTAAACGGCTCCTCCCGAAGTCTAAGTAGTTAAAATGTACATTTATTGAGGGCCCCACAGTTTGTAACTTTTTATTTGGCGAGGCTCGTCTCATTTATTTTTAAAAGATAAACCTAAGAGAAATTATATTTTCTATTTTTTGTTTTGTTTTTTTATTCAAAAGAAAGAGAAAAGATCCTAATTGATTAACATCAAAGTACGAGTTTCGAGTTCAAGTCCGGGTCCAAACAAAAGGACGAACCTCTTAGCTTGAACCCGCTACCTAGCTTAAAACCCGTAGCCTGTCATTCAAGTTCTAATGAGTCAGTGGCCATTTCAATCTTGTGCCCAAGGAGCCCGAAGCAAATAACATATGGGGCAAGACAAAATTTCAAACAACCAATGTATTGGGCCTGACATTAATTCACACTGGACAGGGGGTAGACCAGTGAAGCTTGGCCCAGGTCCGAATAGACAAATAATTATGACAGGACCTGGGCCTTCAACTCAAATAACAATGGCCCAAATAGATGAGGACACCTACTGAAATTGATTCTCAACGGGTCCAAATGTACCAAACGTTAAGTGACTGAATTTTAATTCCAGTTATTTTTCCTACTGACTTTAACTTGAATTCTCTAATACTATTAATGTGAAATCCCAAATGGAACGTGATTTACAAACACAAAATGGACCAATTGTTTTGAATTAGGCAATCCAGGTCATTACAAATTAATTATGTAAACATAAGGTTAGTATCATATTTTACTACTCACGCAGACTTGAAACAATGACCAACTCATTTATACTAAGTGAACAACAAGCTGGAAATGACGACTAACAATGGCAAAACGATTCTATTTTTGATGATTTCATCTAGCAATGATTAACACATAATTTCAATTACGCTTCATTGAAGCTGCACGTTCTAGAGTTTAACAATCCAACTAATTCAAATTCGAGGTCTAGTTAATACAGTCCAAACTAAACTCCAATTAACATAGTTCTAAACAGGCTATAAATGTCCCCATTATACAGCCAAGTACTACAACAAAATCATCAGCCTTATGCAATGTCAGTATAACTACCACAAAAATAACTAAGTTCTAACAATCAACAGGAGGCATTCATTGACACATAGAATTGATGAAACTTCTTTATTCCAACTTCCAGTTCAGTTACATGGCAGTGGGTTCAGAAATGATACCTAATATTTGGAAAATCAAAGAAGGAGAGGAAGATCAGTAGTGCAGCAGTAAACACAACAATAGATTCAACAATACGGCAGCACCCAAGGAAACCAATAATAATAACCAGTAGGGGACAGCAAAAGGACCCAGCGACAGATTCTTAAAACCAAACAGAAATCCAGGGGTAACCCAATGAAACAATGCTTAATCCAATAGAAAACTAGGGACTAATAGACTGAAAATCCAGCAGTACCAACAGGACACAGACAGATGCAAAAAAACAGTAATTTCTAATTTCGTCAAACACTCAAAGGGCAAAGACCAGCAGAAGCTCTTTGATGTAAAGCTTAGACTATAATAGGATCAACCAGCCTTAACACTCCTGCTCTCTTTTTTTTCTTTTTCTTTTTTCCAAATCTGTTTTTTTTAGTACTCAGCTCCTAAACTTCAAAATTCAGTCCCCTCTCAATCTGTCCTCGACCTCTTATTTATAACAAAGAAGTGTGTTTTAAAAGACCAGCCAGTCCCCTTTTTTTTATTCAAACTTTAGCTTTTTCAGCCTGTATATTCCTTTCCATGTGCACCCCTTAATCCCCTTTTATCATTCAGCCCATGATATTCTGATTTCCCCTTTTATTCAGCCCCTTTTTTTAAAATGGTGTCAGCTCTTCACTTCTTTATTAAAAGCACATGCTATTTCTGATTTCCAGCCAATAAAGGCACTTAACACATTATCACTCCCACCATTGATCCCTATTTTATTCATTAGTTTAGTAGTATATTAGTATTATACTGACACACCATTAAAATTGAACAATTTTTAGGCTTCTAACATCCCAAAATACCCCTCTGAGAATCTGAACTACTGCCCTAACAACTGATTGCTAACTGCTCTCTAATGTACTACAGCTATAACCAATTCACAACTAAATTCAAACAATGATTCGATCAAAAATGTGAAGCATTATGAATCAGATTATTCTAACATTCAAACCTGTAAAACTAATTGACGACCTTTATCAAATCGACTATACTAGCTATAACATAGAACAATCAATCGATAAACAAATAAGACTAAATAGGGCACCAAATGATTTCAGCAGCTTTGCACAAAACAGGGAACCTACTTGAACTACCACTCGACGATATTAATCAAATCAAATACGTATCTTACCACACGTATTTAACAATGGTCAGAAGAAGAGTCGACCAAATAAAAGGTCTTATGAAGATGACGAGAATTGAAAGAAAAATAACAGAAAAATCCACAAATTAACTAAACATGCTAACAAACATAAACAGCATTTAACAAGAACAGAAGGGAAAAAGAAACTTATCTTGGAAGCTCAAAAACAAAATGACTCAGGCTTGAACCAAACTCAATCATTTGAGGTCGAACGGACTTTAATTGAAGTGTTCTCAACTGAGAACACCTCGATTAAGGTCTATTAGATCCCCATCCTTTGTTTAAACTGGACGGATCCCCAAGGCTTTGAGTTCTAGGGTTTATACGGTCTGATTTGGGGCTTGAGGGTCTCCACCTAGATTCGAACCAAACCAAGCTTGGTTTGGTCACGAGTGAGGCCAGGGTAGTGACCAGTGTGAATCTGGGGTTGGTTGGTGTAGATCGGGGTTTTGCTCGAACCTTCAAATGAAGATTCGAGACGATGGGGAATGATTTGAGGCAAGATGCTAACGGATTCGTGTTCAGGGTGGTTGGGTGTATCAAGGGTGTTATTTTGGTGGTCATCGGCGTCGTGGTTGCTGGGTTTACGGCGAGAGTGAGGGGTGGCGGCTAGGATTTGAAACGCGGATGTTTGGTTTGTCTCTAAGAGAGACGACGGAGGGGGTGTGCTTAGATTGGGGCGGGGTAAGGGATTAGGCTTATATACTAGCTACAACTTCAAGAGGGGAATTCGCGTAAAAGTGGGCTTTTGTTTTTGCTTCCTCGAACGGGTGGAGAAAGATTTTTATTACCCTTTATTCCAGGGGAAGGGAGTTGGTTTATAACCAGACTCTGAAGTTTTCTACTAGGTAGAGTATTTCAAAAAAATAAGCTAGAATAGAGGGTAAGGGGTGGTTTGATCCTGGCCGTTGGATGAAGTGAGATCGATGGCCAGGATCTTTCACTTAATGTGGAACGGTGTCGTTTGGTTAAGTGATGATTGGGTCGGTTTCATTCAGGAATGGGTCGGGTATAGAGGCGTGCTTAAGTCCGTTGGATTAAATGAAATGAACGGCTCTGATTAGATGCACCTAAACGGCGTCGTTTCAATTTAGACAGGAGGTGAACTGGACCGTTAGATCTGTTTGATCAACGGTCTATATCTGATAGGCCAGAACGACGTCATTTGGGGAGGTCATGGAGGTCAAGGGACCGGACTGGGTTATTAAAAATGGATTGGGCTTGATTTTTGGTCTTAAAATTCCAGCCCAATCCAGTTTCCTTTATTTTTCAAACCTTTTTTTTTCTTATTTTAATTTCTAATTTAAACAAAAAAATTCTAAATAAATTGTAAAATCAAAAAGTAAAATTACACATATTATTTAGCACCTATTAAACTTTAAATAAAATCACATAATGACAAGAAACACACATGCATATTTTTGTGATTTTCTTTTAACCAAATTATGGTTGATTAATTCCTAAATGCGTACAATATGTATTTTTGTATTTTTAACTAATCACAACAAGGGTAAATATTTGTGGACAAAACAATTACCAAAATGTCACGCAAATTCTCAAAATTGTACACAGATGAAATTTGTTTTATTTTTTGATTTCTTTTGGAGTAGTTTTCGTGAAGCAAAAATCACGTGCTCACAAGGTTGTGGTTGAGTCATGGGCTATTTATTCTGAAAATATTGGTATTGTTGATTCTTTTGGCAAGATGTGGCATATGGACACTTGTGGTGCGAGTTGTTATGGTGTTGTGATATTGATGCACATGGAGCGGTATAAGGATAGGGGTTAATGTACATGTGGCAGCATAAGGTGGGATTTATGTGAGTGTTGATAAAGGAGTTACTTGTAGCCGAGCAGAAATATAAGGTAGGCTAAAGTGTATGTTGATATTTCGGAAAAATTGCTTTTAAAAGTATCTAAATGTAAGACTCACGCGGTAGTATGATGTCATGACCTGGATTTTCCACCCTGGGGAGTCATGATGGTGCCTGCTAATGTGAGCTAGGCAAGCCAATCCTTTAAATTAATTACTTCATTACCCATTTATTTCTTTTTAACAAACATAAAGCGATAACGTATAAACAACGGAAATTTAATTTAAGAGGAAGAAAACAATAAAATATCTGAAATTTGTATCTATTACAACTGCTTAAGCCTTAATCACCTAAAATATGGTGTCACAGTATCAAAGATGGTCTAAGACTACTAAATACAAGGTTTGAAAATAAAAGACACACTGTTTCTGAAGCAAAAAAATGAAACAGGAAATCAAGGATAGAGAAGACGCCAGAGCCTGCGGATGCCTGCAAGTCTACATTGGATCTCCGCGTGGACTGAAGGTAGCCTTCAAACTACGGTCCAAGAACTGCTCCAGGATCTGCACATAGTGAAGAGTGTAGTATCAGCACAACCAACCCCATGTGCTGGTAAGTGCCTAGCCTAACCTCGGCGAAGTAGTGACTAGGCTAGGACCAAACTACCAAATAATCCTGTGCAGTTATACAATATACAGCAAAAAGTAAAGCAGGTATAAACAAATAAAGATCAGAAGGGGAAACATACTTCGGGGAATAACAGGTAAAACCAGAATATCAAGAGAATTATATAGGAACCAAAATCCAACTACTAACAAGGATAAGGAAAACAAAGGCAGATTTCACTTTCATTTCACATCTTGTTGCAGGCGTGCAACCTGATCCCAATTAATTTACCTCGTTGCAGGCGTGCAACCCGATCCCATTTCACATATCTTGTGGCAGGCGTGCCACCCGCTCCCATTTCATGTATCTTGTGGAGGGAGTGTCACCCGCTCCCATGTCAAATATCTCATGGCACGCGTGCCACCCGCTCCCATTTTAAATATCTTGTGGCAGGCGTGCCACCCGCTCCCATTTCAAATATCTCGTGGCAGGCATGCCACACACTCCCATTTCAAATATCTCGTGGCAGGCATGCCACCCGATCCCATTGCAAATATATCGTGGCAGGCGTGCCACCCACTCCCTTTTTAAATATCTTGTAGAAGGCGTGTCACCCGCTCCCATTTCAATTATCTCGTGGCAGGCCTGCCACCCACTCCCATTTCAATTATCTCGTGGAAGGCATGCCACCCGCTCCCATTTCATATATTTCTGTGGCGGCGTGCCACCCGATCCCAGTTACAAACCAACAATAATCACAAAGAATCCCGGCAAGGGAGCAAGAGCAATACAACAAATTTCCAGGCAAGGGAACATTAATATTAAGACAACATCCCTGCAAGGGAAAAATGATATTTCAACAATATCCCGGTAAGGGAACAATAATATCAAGAAAAACATCCCGGCAAGGGAACAATGATAATAATAACATGTAAGGCACAATAATCCACAATGGAGTCATAACAATTACAATACAAGACTCACGGGCATGCTTGACACCAACGTATAGATACTCGTCACCATTCCTATACATCGTACTCCACAATTAACATGGAGAAAATAAGACACAACTCTTAATCTCTCAAGCTAAGGTTAGACCAAACACTTACCTTGATGCCACGAACACAATTCACGTTTCAATTATAGCTTTACCCCATGATTCCACCATCAATTCCCTCGAATCTAGCCACAAGTTACTTAATTACATCAATAAACGCTAAATGAATCAACCCCAATGCATGAAAATAAGTTTTCCAAAGTTTTACCCAAAAATTAAAAAATCGCCCTCACACCCACATGGTCAAAACCCAAGGTTCGAACCAAAACCCGACTACCCATTCCCCCACGAACCCAAATATATAATTTGTTTTGGAATTGGACCTCAAATCTAGGTCCAACTTTCAATTTTTGAAAAAACCTAGGTTCTACCCAAAACACCCAATTTCCCCCATAAAATTCATTGATTTTGATTTGAAATCATGTTAAAAGATGTTAATGATTGAAGGAAATGAGTTAAAATTAAGTTACAGCGATTTGGAAGAAGAGTTGTTCTTGAAAAATCGCCCTTGGGAGTTTGTGTTTTGAAAAGATGTGAAAAATGGGTTAAAAATTGTCTAAGTATAAAAGTTGCAGGTTGCAGATGTGGGAATTGCGAACCTCGACCTCTGATGGGTTGGGAAATGCAAAGGGAAGCTCGCATTTGCGAGCTAAGAATTGCGAACCAGGCATCGCATTTGCGATCACTGGCCAAATTGGGAAACTTCGCATTTGCGAGAGGGAGCTGGCCTGGGCTTCTTTCACAATTGCGACAAGCTGCTTGCATTTACGAAGCCTGCAGGACTACTATGCACAACTGAAATACCTGCAATTTTCTAAGTCCGAAATGCACCCCGTGGCCAATCCAAAACTCACCCGAGCTCTCGGGGCTCAAAACCAAATATACATACAATCTCAAAAACATTCTACGGACTTATTCGTATAATCAAATCACCAAAATAACATCATGAACATCGAATTAAACCTTAAAATTAATGAAATTTCTCAAAACTTCTTTAAACATCAAATTTTGCATTTAAGGTCCGAATCACATCAAATGGATTCTGTTTCTTACCAAACTTCACAGGATTATCTTAAGTCACATGTAAGACCTGTACCGGGCGCTGGAACCAAAATACGGGCCCGATACTATCAAGTTTTAATCAAAATTCATTTCCAAACCTTATAAACAATTTTAGAAAATAATTTTCTTCAAAAATTCATTTCTCGGGCTTAGGACCTCGGAATTCGATTTCGGGCATACGCCCAAGTCTCGTATTTTTCTACGGACACTCCGGGACCATCAAATTATGGGTCTGTGTTTGTTTACCCAAAACGTTGACCGAAGTCAAAATAATTCATTTTATTGTCAATATTTATCATATTTCACATATTTTCACATATAGGCTTTTGGTTAAGTGCCCGAACTGCGTACGCAAATCGAGGTCATGATAAAAGAGATTTCTAAGGCCTCGAAACATAGAATTCATTTTAAAAATAAGTGATGACCTTTTGGGTCATCACATTCTCCACCTCTAAAACAACCATTCGTCCTCGAACGGACAGAAGAAGGAATTAGCTGAGTCGAGGAAAAGAAGGGGATAACTGCTCCGCATATCCGACTCAGACTCCCAGGTCGATGCCTCAGGAGGCTAAACTCTCCACTAAACATGACCAGAATGAAAACTCTCCGATCTAAACTGACGAACCTGTCAGTCTAGAATAGCTACCAGCTCCTCCTCATAAGAGAAGTCCTTGTCCAACTGGACAGTGCTGAAATCTAACACGTGGGATGGATCGCCACGATATTTCAGTGGCATGGACACATGAAATACTGGATGCATGGCTGATAAGCTCGGAGGTAATGCAAGTCTATAAGCCACCTCTCCCACTCGATCAAGAATCTCAAACGGGCTAATGAACCTAGGGCTAAGCTTGACCTTCTTCCCAAATCTCATCACGCCTTTCATAGGCGACACTCAAAGCAATACCCTCTCACCGACCATGAATGCAAAATCACGAACCTTGTGGTCGGCATAACTCTTCTGCCTAGACTGATCTGTACGAAGCCTATCCTAAATGATCCTGACCTTGTCCAAGGCATATTACATCATATCCGTACCTAATAACCGAACCTCTCTCGGCTCAAACCATCCAACCGGAGACCGACACCGCCTACCATATAAAGCCTCATAAGGAGCCATCTGGATACTCGACTGGTAGCTGTTGTTGTACGCAAACTCTGCTAAAGGAAAAAACTGATCCCACGAGCCTCCAAAGTCAATGACACAAGCTCAGAGCAGATCCTCAAAAATCTGAATAGTCCGCTCGGACTGCCCGTCCGTCTGAGGATGAAACGCTATGCTCAACTCAACCCGTGTGCCCAACTCTCGTTGAATTGCACTCCAGAAATGCGAGGTAAACTGCGTACCTCGGTCCGAAATAATAGACTTGGGCACACCATGAATACGAACAATCTTCTGAATATAGATCTCCGCTAACCTCTCGGAAGAATAGGAGACTGCCATAGGAATGAAATTTGCTAACTTGGTCAGCCTATCAACAATGACCCACACTGCATCGAACTTCCTCTGAGTCTGTGGGAGTCCAATAACAAGGTCCATAGTGATACGCTCCCACTTTCACTCAGGAATCTCAATCTTTTGGAACAAACCACCAGGCCTCTGATGCTCATACTTAACCTGCTGACAATTCAAATACCGAGCCACATATGCAATGATATCCTTCTTCATTCTACGCCACCAATAATGCTGCCGCAAATCCTGATACATCTTTGTGGAACCCAGATGAATTGAGTACCGGGAGCTATGGGCCTCCTCTATTATCAACTCTCGAAGACCATCCACATTAGGCACACAAACTCGACCCTGCAATCTCAAAACTCCATCATCACCTAAGGTAACCTACTTGGCACCTCTGTGCTGCACCGTGTCTCTAAGGACACACAAATAGAGATCATCATACTACCAATCACGGATACGCTCCAATAAAGAAGAACAAGTGACTGTCCAAGCTAATACACGACTGGGCTCAGAAACATCCAACCTCACGAACTGATTGGCCAAAGCCTTAACATCCAAAGCAAGCGGTCTCTCACCAACCGGAATATAAGCAAGATTGCCCATACTGGCTGACTTCCTACTCAAAGCATCGGCCACAACATTAGCCTTTCCCGGATGATATAAGATGGTGATATCATAGTCCTTCAACAACTCCAACCACCTTCTCTGCTCAAATTAAACTCCTTTTGCTTGAACAAATACTACAAACTCTTGTGATCAGTGAATACCTCACATGCCACGCCATACAGATAATGCCTCCAAATCTTCAACGCGTGAACAATGGCTGCCAACTCTAAATCATGAACCGGATAGTTCTTCTCATGAATCTTCAACTGCCGCAAAGCATAGACAATGACTTTGCCATCCTACATCAACATTGCACCAAGTCCAATACGAGATGCATCACAATAAACTATATAAGGCCCTGAACCTGTGGGCAATACCAACACCGGTGTCGTAGTTAAAGCTATCTTGAGCTTCTGAAAGCTCGCCTCACACTCATCCGACCATCTGAACTGGGCAACCTTCTGAGTCAACCTGGTCATCGGGGCTGCGATAGATAAAAATCCCTCAACGAACCGACGATAGTAGCCTGCCAACCCTAAGAAACTCTGAATCTCTATAGCTGATGCTGGTCTAGGCCAGTTCTTGACTGCCTCAATCTTCTTCGGATCAACCTGAATACCCTTTGTTGATATAACATGACCCAGGAATGCAACTAAACCCAACCATAACTCACACTTAGAGAACTTAGTATATAACTGACAATCCCTCAAGGTCTGGAGAACCACTTTAAGATGCTGCTCGTGCTCCTCCCGACTGCGGGAATATATCAAAATATCATCAATGAAGACTATCACGAATGAATCCAAGTAAGTCCTGAACACTCGGTTCATTAAATCCATAAAAGCTACTGGGGCATATGTCAACCCGAAAGACATTAACAAGAACTCATAATGCTCGTACCGAGTGCGAAAAGCTGTCTTAGGGACATCGGATGCCCTAATCCTCAACTGATGGTAGCCAGATCTCAAGTCAATCTTCGAAAATACCTTGGCACCCTGAAGCTGATCAAACAAATCATCAATCCTTGGCAATGAATACTTATTCTTGATTGTAACCTTGTTCAACTGCCGGTAATCTATACACATTCTCATCGATCTGTCCTTTTTCTTAACAAATAACACCGGTGCACCCCAAGGCGAAATACTAGGTCTAATGAAACCCTTCTCAAGAAAGTCTTGCAGCTGATCCTTTAACTCTTTTAACTCAGGCAGCACCATACGATATGGCGGGATAGAAATGGGCTGAGTGCCCAGAGCCAAATCAATGCAAAAGTCAATATTCCTATCGGGTGGCATACCCGGCAGGTCTGAAAGACAAACCTCAGGAAACTCACGAACAACGGGCACAGAACCAATAGAAGGAACCTCGGCACTAGAATCACGAATATATGCCAAATAGGCCAAACACCCCTTCTCGACCATATGTCGAGCCTTCACATAATAGATAACACTATAGGTAGAATGACCAGGAGTCCCTCTCCACTCTAATCGAGGTAAACCCGGCAAGGCTAAGGTCACAGTTTTGGCATGACAGTCTTAGATAGCGTGGTAAGGTGATAAGCAGTCCATCCCTAATATGACATCAAAATCGACCATGTCCAGAAGAAGCAAATCTACACGAGTCTCAAGACCTCCAATCACAACTATACATGAATGATGGACTCGATCTACCACAATAAAGTCACCCACCAGTGTAGACATATAAATAGGATCACTCAAAGAATCACTAGGCATAACCAGATATGGTGCAAAATAAGATGACACATACGAGTATGTAGACCCTGGATCAAATAACACTAAAGCACCTCTATCACAATCCAAAACCGTACTTGTGATAACTGCATCGAAAGCCTCAGCCTCGGGCCTAGCTGGAAGAGCATAACATCGGGACTGGGCCCCACCACCCTAAACTACATCTCTAGGATAGCTTCCTCCTGGTTGGGCTCCACCTCTAGCAGCCTGAGCTCTACCTCCAACACCTCTACCTCCACCTCTAGCACATCTACCACCATCTCTAGCTGGCTGGGCAGGCTATGGGACACTCAGTGCCTGAACCATGGCACAGGAACCCTGATGCTGAGAGCTGCTCGATGCTCGAGGGCAATACCTAGCAATGTGCCTAGTGTCGCCACAAGTAAAACAAGCTCTCGGCTACTAGGGCTGACGACCGTGGAAACTCAGAAATGATGATGCACTGATAGGAGTTGGTGGTGCACTGTAGGTCTGCTGATCAGAATACTGCATCTAAGGACTACACCCACCTAAAGCACCATGATAAACCTAAAGTGTTGACTGGAAAGGCCTGGGAGGATGGCCTTTACCATACGAATCCCTACCTCCAGACGAGGTACCACTGAAACGGCCTGAATGATGAGGCCTCTTGTCAAACCCCTAACCACCTCCCTATGATAGAACCATCTTAACTCTCTAGCCCACATTGGCCGCCTCCTGGAAGTAAATCTTACTTCTTGTCTCCATAGCCATCGGAAGATGAATCGGCTAAATAAGTCCCTCAATGAGCCTCCTTACCCTCTCTCTCTCTCTCTCTGTGGGAAGTATGATAAGACCATGATGAGCCAAGTCGATGAATCTAGTCTCATACTGGGTAACAGTCATAGAACCCTATTGGAGATGCTAGAACTGCCTCCGATAGGCCTCTCTCTGAGTGATGAGGAGAAACTTCTTCAGAAATAGCTGTGTAAACTGCTCCCAAGTCAAAGTTGGCGATCCGGCTGGTCTAGCCAAGCAATAATCTCTCCACCAAGTCTTAGCGGATCCAGACAAGCGAAAGGTAGCAAAATTAACCCCATTGGTCTTAACTATTCCCATGTTCCTGAGTACCTCATGACAACTGTCTAGATAATCCTAGGGATTCTCAATAGATGCACCGCTAAAAGTGGTAGTAAAGAGCTTGGTGAACCTATCCAACCTCCATAAAGCATTGGCAAACATAGTTGCTCTATTACCGGTCTGAGCTGCCATGCCCAGCTAAACTGCTCCAACTGGTTGAACCGTTGGAGTCTGGAACTAGGGAGCTACCTGCTCCGGAGTGCGAGTAGCAGGAGTCTGGGCTCCTCCTCTGGCCTGAGAGATGGCTGGTGTTACAAGAAGCAAGCCTACCCGGGTGACACTCTCCATAAGGCCCACTAGAAGGACCAGAGCATCCTGAAGTACTGGGGTAGCAATAAATCCCTCTGAGACCTGAGCTGGGCCCACCAGAATTGTTGGGGCCGGAACCTCATCGTCAAAATCAACCTGAGGCTTCGCTGCTAGTGTTGTTGCTCGGGGCTGAGCTCTGCCCCTACCTCATCCTCTAGCACAGCCTCAGCCTCGCCCTCCGCCCCTCGCGGAAGCTGCCACTGGGGGCTCGGGATGCTGGTCAGCGGATGAGGAAGTGCGTGTTCTTTCTGTGAGCACCTGATTTTTGCCTTACGAAAACTACTCCAAAATAAATCAAAAAAATAAAATAAATTTCTTTTACTGTATAATTTTTGAATTTGCGTGGTGTTAAATATTTGTGTTATGTCCGTAAATGTTTGCTTTGTCATAATAAAATGAAAATTAAAATAAAATACATGTTGCATGCATATATGATTTAATTATGTATTTGAAAGATAATTTAAATAAAATCACCAAAATATACATTTTGTTCTATTTTTATATTCCACTGTGTGATTAATGTTTCATCTACGCGTTAATGGTTATTAAAAGATAGTTAATATTATTGTAATGATAATTTTGTTTTTATAATTTTTGGTTAGGATTTTATTAATTAATAATAAAATTAGAAAATAAAAAATATATACAAGTTGTAAAAAATTGGACTTGGATTAAAATCCAGGCCCAAATCAATTTACCCCCCCCCCCACAGCCCAATCCAAACAGCCCAGGTCCGGTCCAGACCAAAAGAGTCAAAACGACAGCGTTTGGTCGTGGTTCATCATGAACCGTTCGATCAAATACAATCAACGGATGAGATCTCATCACCCTAACCCACAATCCTTACCCGATCCAACACCCGGTTCAACCCATTCCCCCGAACTTAAGCCAAACGACGTCGTTTGGTTAAGTGAATAAATCCTGACCACTCATCTTATTAGATCTAACGATCAGCATCAACCCACACCGTCCCTATATAAGTCCCAAACCCCTACCCCTGCCCCGAACTGAACACCCCCCCCTCCTCTCACTGTTCATCATCGTCCCCAAACCCCACTCCTAACCCTAGCCGCCCCTATTCCCCTCCGCCTGAAACCCGGCGGCATCAACGCCGCCGGTCACCATATTAACATCCCAGAACCCACTGAACACCCTCTATCCGAATATGTTAGCCTCTTGGCTCGAATCTTCCTGAAGGTTCTCGAATCTTCATTTGAAGATTCGAGCCAAACTCAGATCTAAACCTAACAGCCCCAAATCGACACCATAACTTCCCCTAACCACCCTAGGTATGGATCTGTTGCTTGTTTGGCTCGAATCACTTCCGAGCTTCTCGAATCTTCTTTTGAAGATTCGGACCAAACAAGAACAAACTCAGACTTGTTCTAAAATGACACCAAATGACCCCTAGGCTCCCCTCACCCTTGTGTCATCTTTGGTTCCCTTCGAATCAGCCCGAAAATGTTCGGATTTAAGATCCAAATTCTGAAACCCTAAAAATTTTCCAATCTTGGAATTTTTTCAATTCAAACGAAAGATTGAGGTTTAATCGACCTTAGTCGAAGTATTTTCAGTTGAAAATACTTCGACTAAGGTCCGTTTGATTTCAAAAAGTCCAAATCCAAGTTGAGTTTGAGTCCGGTTAAATTTAAAGATTCAGAGGTATGTTTTTTCTATTTCCTTTTTGTATTCTATATGTTTGTTTTAGTAACCTGTGTAATGTTGCATATTTTTATTTAATTCCGTGATTCTGCCTCCTACCTATCTACTTGATCCGAATGTGAATTGTTTTTGTTGGTTGTGATTAATTACAATGTGTGTAATCGACTCGATTAAGTTCGTCGATTAGTTATATTATAGAATTCTGTTTCTGAAAATGTTGTTTGAAATAATCTATTTATCAGTTGTTTGTTGACAATTGTTGTAAATAATCAGTTTGACTAATACTCGTTAATTAAATCAGCTTTGTTTGAAATTCAATAAGATACTGTTGATTTCTTAGCATTAAGTATCAGGCAGTGTCAATATACTGACCATGCCCCTGCACTTATGCTAAATTCAATTTCAATTCAGATTTTTGTTCTGTTAAGTTCTGTGTATTGTTAATACGTTTGTATACAAGTTCAGTGTTCAATCTGAATTTAGTTTTGTCCATTAGCTATTAGACATTGGGTGTGGGATCAATTAGCTATCATTAAAAAGACAAAATGTTTGTTTTGATTTAGGAATTGGTTTTTAGCTGCTAAACAGTTTAATTCAGATAAACCTGTTAAGATTTAGGCAGTCTTTGGTCTGGGGCAGTAAAAACTGTAATTACAGTAGGATTTTCAAGGGTATTTCTGGGATAGAAACAGTAGGGTAATGTGATAATAGTAGTGGGCTGAAAGTGGAAAGTTAATGGCTATTATTTAGTGTGATAATGGGAAACAAAGGGTAATGGGCTGTTGAAAATCAGGAAAAAGATCACTTAATGGGACTTAAAGTAGTAAAAGCAGATTTTTAATGGGATTTTCTGATTTTAAAAGAAGAAGGGGGTCCGGGCAGCACTTAAAAAGGGGGGGCAGACCTGTATAAGATAGAGGGGATTAGGATTTATTTGGAGATCAGTTTTCAGACAGAGAGAGAGCTTAGGAAAGCTTGGGAAGACATTTTTTTGAAAGAGAAAAAATATGATAGAGGCAGATTTTAAAACAGAAAGATTTTAAGAAGAAAAATCTGATTTTGAGAGGAGAAGAAAATCTGATTTAGGAGCTCTTTTAGAAAAAGAAATAGAAAAGAAAGTATTCGCACACACACACACACAGTGAAGCTGAAACAGAAAAAAATAGAAAAGAAAAGAAAAAATCCGAAACCTTATTGTTCTGTTGGAATCTGTCCGGGTCTGTGTACTGATACTATTTGGTTTTAAAATCTAAAGTTCTTTAAGAAGCTTTACTCTTGTGAATCTGGGTTTCTCGGGTCTTGTTATTGCTCAAATCTGTGGAAATACTGATATTCTGCCAGTATTTTGTTACTGCTGCTACTGCTGAAATTTACTTCTTCTACCTTCATTTTCAGGTACTTATCTTTTGAATTTTATGTTGAAAAGAGATTCAACATGACAAATCCATGAAGCCTGAATTGCAATTCTGTTTCCAATTGTCCAAGTTCATTAGTTTAAATTTCATTTTTTTGTTTCATGTTAGTTAACTAGTAGTGAATTCAATTTGATAGCTATGAGTTAATTGTCTTATTTTGAAATTCATATAAAGCTTTGTAATAATGTTAGCCATTCCGAAATCTCATTGGTATAGGTATATGTGAATTGTCAAAACAGGGAGTAAGGCATAAAAATGGGCCATTGATTACATCCCATAATACCATTAGCTAAATGTAAAGTAGAATGGAAATATTAAGAAGTTACATTAGTAGTATATCTTGTAACAAATATGATTTTGTTTAGATTGGTATAAGTTATTATATGGTGTGATGACAGGTATAATCATAGGAGTAAAGTGAGTTGGTATAGCTCGTCATGATGTTAAGAATATTATGAATGTTTAGGCGTACATCTATGTTGTATGTAATACAATTCGAATTGAATCAATTTGCATAATAACTCTTTTCTCATCAATTTGATTATTTATCGTTATAAATAAACTGAGCAATTATAATTCTGGATCAAAACAAGCATGTGAGAATGAGGTGATATGTATAAGAACAAATCGCAACACTTTATATCAATGGTAAATAAAAGTAGAATTTGCACTAATTAAAATAAATAAAAATTGTTCAAAAATACTTCTTCCCTTCATAAATTATTTTTGTGAGTTTCATATGGCATTCATCCTTTGGTATATGTATATGTTGTATTTGTGAAGAATAGTATTAATCATGTTCTTATTTTACTTTGAATTTGAATAGTCTTGGGATGAACATAATTAATACTCGGAAATTATAGTCAACGGGCAATACTTAATAAATTGTGAAATTCTTTTAAAAGAATTCAAAGACATCCCTTAAATATGAATTTCTCAGTATTCTCATATAAAATGTGTAGATATAACAAACAATTTGTGAAAATTCATAATACCATTAAGAATATTTGGTGTAATTAGGGATACGTTCGCGTAACCTGATTATACCGATAAAAGCAATTCGAATTATGCGTACGCGCAATTTCGAGCAAATATTTAAAATAAGGGATTTCTTCGAAGACGTTAAAATAATTTCATATAACTCGAGGTGTGCAGTTCATTCTAAATAAAAAGGGTGATGGTGTTCCTGACTTTATTTTTAATATATATTTTTTTTATAAAAACTATAACATGGACAATTTTATTGTGTACACGTACGCGTGGCACAATCCCTGGTACTTATAAAAAATATATAATACGAATATACGTACGCGTAATTCGTCCATATAATTGTAAACAATAAGTAAAAAGCGGTAGTAAAATCATGCAATAAAAACGTATTTAGTAAAATCAAGATAATTAAGCCAATAATAAAAATAGTTAAGCGACCGTGCTAGAACCACGGAATTCGGAAATGCCTAACACCTTCTTCCGGATTAACAGAATTCCTTACTCAGGATTTCTGGTTCGCAGAATAATAAACAGAGTCATATTCTCCTCGATTCAGGGATTAAAATTGGTGACTTGGGACGCCTTAAAATTCCCAGGTGGCGACTCTGAAATAATTAAATAAATCCCGTTTCGACTGTCCTTCAATTGGAGAAAACTTCCCCACGCGCCTCGCGGGCGCGGTGAAAAGGAGGTGCGACAGCTCTGGCGACTCTGCTGGGGACGAACCCAGAACCAAGAACCACTGGTTCAGGGTTTAAAGAATTCGAGCTTAAAATAACTGCAATAATTAGCTTTATTTACTATATGATTTTCAACTGTTTATATGCTTAACATGCTAAATGTTTTTTTTACCGCTTTAATATTATTTGAATTATGAATATATACAACTGCTACGAAACCCCCTTCTTTCTGAGTCTTCTGAATTTATGGTGTACACGTGCGCGTGACCCACCTTTCTGTTAAAGTCATACCAAATAAGACGGAGTTGAGACAAGTAACTAGGCCGGGCAGACTTTCGTGCTCCCGGTACGTTGCCCCCGCTTCGGCTCAAACTGTCCGTTTGGGTAAGCCAGGTTTAGAACAATCAACCTCAGGTTTTCACTTAGAATAACTCAGCCATGTACCGTATCCCTAGTAGGAACGTATATTTGCATCATGTACATTTGGCCTTGGAGACTCAACACAGGGGTTGAGTCTGTCTAGGACAGGTGAACCCGAAATAAAAAGACCATCATGATGCATCCTACTTGCTACTTGTGCATTCATTTGCCTTGAACATGCTTGTTGACCAGCTTAAATGAAATCATGGTGAGAAGAAAGGAATAAAATGGGTTGTTTTAAAAATTTCGAAAAAAGAAAAATAGTTTTAAATCTTGAAATAAAGGTATTTAATAAATAATAAAAAAAATTGAAAATGATTTTTTTTTAGTATAAATTTTCAAAATGAAGTTTGACTTTATTAAAATTAAATTTCAGATACAAAATGAGCACCACACAAAGTCCCTCATCCACGAGTACAGAAGAATTTCTATTTCAGCTTCAAATGTGGTGGTATGATTTAGGCGAAGACGGTCAAAAATGGGTCGTCAAGCATTTGGGAAATCTCACGGACATTATGAAAGTTGAACCCCGTGATGATCTGATTGCGGCGTTAGTAACTTTTTGGGACCCTGTTCACAATGTCTTTCGTTTCTCTGACTTCGAGCTTACTCCTACATTAGAGGAGATAGCTGGATATGCTGGTTTTGACGGAAGTCTAAGAAATCAAAGCTTGATATTCACAAAGGCTCCTTCGGTACATCGATTCTTCGGTCTTCTGAACATCAGCAGTCAAATCAGGAAAAGCAATGTCATCAATGGATGTTGTTCCTTCAACTTTTTGTATTCAAGGTTCGGAAAGTCAGATGGGTTCGAAATTCATGAGAAAGGCCTTACTAACAAGCAAAACAAAGACACTTGGCAGATTCACCGTCGCTTTGCCTTCATGGTGGCTTTTCTAGGAGTCATGGTCTTCCCAAACAAAGAGCGAACAATTGATATTCGCACCGCGAAAGTTGTGCAAATCCTCACCACCAAAGAAAATCACACCCTTATCCCCATCATTCTATCAGATATTTATCGGGCTTTGACTTTATGTAAATCAGGAGCAAAAGTCTTCGAAGGATGCAAAATTTTGTTGCAAATGTGGGTGATGGAACATCTCCAACAACAGCCCAAGATCATACAGTATGGGTCAAACAATGATAATTGCATCGAGAGCTATGAGGAAAGAACAAAAAATTATCAGGCTCCAGAAGGGATAGAAGCATGGGTATCTCATCTAAAGGCTTTAACGGCAAATCAAATTGAATGGACTCTGGGATGGCTCCCGATGAGGGAAGTAATACACATGTCAGCCTCAAATAGTTATCTACTACTATTGGGATTGAGAAGCATTCAGCCGTATGCACCACTGAGAGTCCTAAGGCAACTAGGGAGATATCAAATAGTTCTTGATGATGAAGATTTGGGTGTGCAAGTAATCGAATTACACCCAGAAGCTACTATTCCCGAGGCTCTACTTCAGCAGATGTGGAATGGGTGCCGATACTTGAAAAGTGATACTCAAGTCCTAGACACTACAAAGGGTGAGATAAATCCTGGATATGCAAGGTGGTTCAAAAAACGGTCTCGCGTGGATGATGTACCAGAACCTGAGCTAAGAAGGCCAACAAAAAGACCCCATGTTCAAAACTTCAATGATAAAATCCAAGAGCGGTTGATCTGGGGAGAAAAAGAAAAAGGGTACAAAGCAACTATCCATGCCCTAAAAGAAAATCTGAGAAGCCTCAGTTTGGAGAAAGATTTGCAAGCACAAGAAGCCGAAGGCGAGAAGAAGAGTCTAGCTTGTGAGAATGAAAATCTTCATGCTCGATTCCAAAAAATGAAAAGAGTTTCTGAAACACCAAAGAGGAGCTGGAAGGATCAAAAAACCATCGCCAATCTTTTTGAAAGAATGCAAGATTATGATTCCATTCTTGTGGAAAACGAAAGGGCATTGAGCAAAGCAAAAGAAAGGATCCAACAATTAAACGAGGAAGCCAGATCTAACAAAGAACGCCAAGATAGGCAATCCGAAAAAGACAAGGCACAATTCAAGAAGGAAAAAGACTATTGGATGCAATCAGAAGACCAGCTTCGTGCACAACTAGAAGAGGCGAGAAGATGCAACAGAGAACATCAACAAGCAGACCTCGACAGGGAAAGAGCGCAAGCAAGATTAGAGCAGGCCAGACTCCGAGCTCTATTAGAATCAGCTCTAGATCGGGAAAATCGTGTCAGAGATGTAGCCACCACTCGTCAGCAGCAATTGCAGAACCAAGACCAACGTCTTCAAGAATTCAGGGCACAAATCCACGACCTGGCGGTCTACACTTCTCAGAGTTACGTAAACTGCCAAGGAATGGATTATGAAAGGTTTACAGAGCATGCGCCCACTTTTGCTCGTCATCTAGCAATAGAGTTGGAAAGGATGTATCGTACGCTGGGAGGCCATCCAGGTCAAGCCCCACATTGAGCAGATAATCCAATATTAGAGAACAAAAGTGGAAAGTGGGGCATTTTGTGAGATGTTATGAATTGTATCTTTTATTCTGATTTAAGTGTGTGTGTTTCAAGCTATTTTCTTAAAGTTTTCGAATGTAATTCCATCTTTGTGTAATAAATAAACATGATTGACTTTGGTCCGAACTACGCAAGGTCTGATTCATGTTTGACATAATACATAGGCAATCTCTAAGAGTCGACCACCACGATAAAGATATCTATAGTAAATAAAAGCGAATGACAATTTTTCAATTTCAATAAAGCTGGGACGATACAAGCAACCGAGCGAATGCATAATAGAAAGGGATTATTTGTCTAGGAGCATTGCATCTCAACGTGTGATTATATATGTGTTAAACTCTCAAAACTAACAAGTTTGTTCATTTTCAGAATTCAAGCAGTTAGTTTCTCTAAAGAGTATACTGGCATATTATCACTATCACACAAGATCAAAAGGACCAATACCCGAAAGTATGTCTATCCCAGATGTTGACACAGGTATGGAGCTAGAGGAGATGGATGTCGGGAAAATGAAAGAAGAGATGTTTAAACTCAAACAGCAAATGGCTGAGATGTACCAAGCCTGGTCTACAGGACAGTTACCCCCATCTCACCCAAATAACCCTGCTCCATCAATGACCTAAACTCAGGATAATATCACCACTGAATTATCCCCAAATTTCCCCATTTACCAGCATTACCGAGGCACCACCTCTCAGACACCGCAGTCTCCACCTCCAAAACCCGTTGCATATTTTCCTCCACCTATGACTCCTGTTTTCGTAGCACCTCCCCCTGCTACATTCCACAAATCTCCTAGTGAGCCTACATTCCAGGCCTAGGACAACCAATATTACCCCCGGAGCCCACCCTCAAGGCCTCCGAAATTAATTCAACTGCTCCTCGTTTTGATCTCCCAACCGAAATTGACAAGCCAGCCAAAAATGCTGAACAAGAAGAGATGTTCAAGAAGGTCAAAAGTCTAGAACAATCGTTCCGAGACATGCGGGGATTAGGTGGTCAAGTCAGTGTAGCCTACAAGGATTTGTGCTTGTTCCCAAACGTACAATTACCAGTTGGCTTCAAGATGCCCAAATTTGACCTATACAACGGGCACGGCGACCCAGTAGCCCACTTAAGGGGTTTCTGTAGCAAGATGCGAGGAGCTGGGGGAAAGGACGAATTATTGATGGCTTACTTCAGTCAAAGTTTAAGCGGATCAGCTTTGGAGTGGTATACACGCCAGGACCATGGGAGATGGTACACCTGGGATGACCTGGCACAGGCATTCGCATACCATTTCCAATACAATCTGGAAATCATCCCAGATCGATTATCTTTGACAAAATTTGAGAAGAAACACAATGAAAGTTTCAGAGAGTATGGTTTTCGGTGGAGAGAACAGGCAGCAAGAGTGGATCCTCCTATGAAGGAGAGCGAAATGGTAGACTACTTCCTCCAAGCCTTGGAACCGACTTACTATGCCCACTTGGTTTCAGCGGTTGGGAAATCATTCAACGAAGTAGTGAAGATGGGAGGTATGGTGGAAGAAGGCCTCAAGACAAATAAAATCATGAGCTATTCAGCAATTAAGGCAACTACTCAAGCTATTCAAGGCGGGGTAGGAGGAATCGGAAGAAAGAAGAGGGAGGAAGCAGCAGTAGTTGATTCAGGAATTTGGTCGGGACCCAGAGGTTCACCGCTTTACTATAATCAACAACGACCTCGCCAATCAGCTTACCACCATGATTCATCCCAACACTACTATCACCCTTCAGAGCCTCATTTTTCCATTAACCATGCTCAAGCATACAATCAGCCACCTGTTCACACCAATTGGCGTGCTCCTGTCACACCAAATACTTACCCACGAGCCTATCCCGGACCAGGTTTCAGGCCTAGGCCAGCATTCAGGGGAGAAAGGGAACAGAAAAAGAAAACTTACACTCCATTGGGAGAGTCTTACACTAGTCTGTTCCACAGGCTGAGACAGCTAGACATGCTGAGACCAATACAATCCAAGCTACCCAATCCTCCTCCAAAGAATCTGGATTACACCATTAGCTGTGAATATTGCTCCGGTGCACCAGGCCATGATACGGAGAAATGTTGGCATTTGAAAAATGCAATACAAGAGCTGATTGATACTAATAAAATCGAGGTTCAAACCCCCGAAGCCCCAAATATCAATAGAAATCCAATGCCAGCCCATCAAGAGGCTAATATGATAGAAATCATACAAGCTGATGGGGAGACAAAGAAGCCGTCACAAACTGTCATGATGATCAAATCTCATGAAGCCAAGCCAGATAAGCAGTTAACAGAGGAGAAGCCGGTATCTAAGCAGAACAGAAATGGTGATGGACCATCTATGATAATCGAGGAGGGATCATCAAGCAAAGTTGCCGCAAAACAAGAAAGGCCGAAAGTGATAGTACCAGGGGTTGCTAACAAACCCATTTTATTCGTGGAAGGAGCCCGTACAGATCGGGTTATTATTGCACCTGTAATCAGCTGCCGGTCATCAACAACAAAGCCATCCCATGAAACTATGAACGGGTGACTGTAATGTACAAGGGCAAAGAAATCAAGGAAGAAGTGTGTGAGGTGCAAGGCTTGACACGTTCGGGAAGATGTTTTACTCCCGAAGAGTTGAGAAAAACTAAAAACAATCCAACGCCAACAAAGAGAGCTGTGACGGAAGAAGAGGCGGAGGAGTTTTTAAGAAAAATGAAACTCCATGATTATTCTGTTGTGGATCAATTAAAGAAGACCCCCGCTCAAATTTCATTGTTGTCATTACTGATCCATTCAGAGGAGCACCGTCTGGCTTTGATGAAAATCCTGAATGAGGCTCATGTTCCTGAAAAGATCTCTGTAAATCATTTGGGAAAAATAGCCAACAGAATCTTTGAGACAAACAGAATTACATTTGCTGATGATGAATTACCTGTGGAAGGTACCGAGCACAACAGAGCTCTTTACCTCACCGTGAAATGTGAAAACTCCGTAGTAACCCGGGTATTGGTTGACAATGGGTCAAGTGCAAACATATGCCCTCTCTCCACTTTAAGCAAATTAAAAATTAAAGAGGAGAGGATCCAGAAGAATAGTATCTGCGTACGAGGGTTTGACGGTGGAAGCAGAGATTCATTTGGCGACATAGTGTTGGAACTAACTATAGGGCCAGTTGAATTCACAATGGAATTCCAAGTGTTGGACATAACTATTTCTTACAACTTGTTGTTGGGTCGACCATGGATCCATGCTGCTAAAGCAGTCCCGTCAACACTACATCAGGCTGTCAAGTTTGAATGGGATCATCAAGAAATAGTCGTGCATGGAGAAGAAAGTTTAAATGCTCACAGCAGTACCATTGTACCGGTCGAGGGAACAGAAATTGACCAGGGACCATGGGTATACCAAGTGTCCGACACAGTGTCGGTAGAGAAAATTCCAGAGGGAAATACCTTCCGAATCCAAAGATATCCTCTGCATCAGTCATGGTAGCTTATGAAATGTTAAAGAATGGCTTTATACCCGGCAGAGGTCTGGGCTTATCTTTACAAGGAATTATACAACCAGTATCTCTCCCCGAGAACTGGGGAACATTCGGTTTAGGGTTCATACCCACCGCCAATGACGTGATAAGGGCCAGGAAGTTGAAACACCAAGCATGGGTTCTTCCAAAACCAGTACCACATCTGTCAAAGTCTTTTGTCAAGACCGGTGCTAAAAATCGCCCGATAACAACAATTCCTAAATCTCGGGTCAATCCTGAGGAGGAATTAATTGAAAGGTTCGAGAAATTGTTTAGTGATGTGAATATGTTGGAAAGCGGAGAAGGGTGTAGCAACGCAGAAGTTCAATTCGTTGGGCCAGAAACAAAGCTCAATAATTGGAAAGCCACTCCTCTCCCAATTCGAAAGGAGTCTTGGTAGTTTATTTTGATTTTCTTTCAGTTTGTTTGGGTTACTTCAGGGTTGTAATCCCAAAGCTTATCTTACAGTTTGTTTGAAGTGTGCAAAACCTTGTTATCTTTCATCATCCAATAAAAAGCAGTTTCCTTTTTTATCATTCCTGATAGTTTTCTTTTCTTTTTTCTTTCCTGTACAGTTCCTTTTACGCTGGCTCTAGTGATATGGCATGCATGAGGAATCCTCAGCCCAGTCTTAAAAATCAATCTGGTTCCGAAATATTAATTCAAGAAATATATTGTGATTATGAATCAGAATATGATGAAGATGAGGTTTTTGAAGAGATTAGTAAAGAGTTAATTCACTTTGAGGAAAAAATCAAACCTAACTTGAGTGATACCGAGGACATCAATATAGGGGACACGAGTAATGTTCGGGAAACTAAAATAAGTGTCCATCTTGAGCCAAAGATCCGAGAGGAGTTAATTAAAGCACTCATAGAATTCAAAGATGTTTTTGCATGGTCGTATGATGACATGCCGGGCCTGAGCACTGATTTAGTGGTTCACAAACTGCCCACCGATCCAACGGTGCCTCCTGTCAAGCAGAGGCTGAGAAAATTCAAGCCTGATATGAGTGTGAGAATTAAGGAAGAAATCACCAAACAATTGGAAGCAAAGGTCATTCGAGTCACTCGATATCCTGTTTGGTTAGCTAATGTCGTTCCTGTGCCAAAGAAAGACGGCAAAATTAGAGTATGCGTCGACTATCGCAATCTCAACAAAGCAAGTCCAAAGGATAATTTCCCATTACCCAATATCCATATTTTGATCGACAATTGTGCCAAGCATGATATAGGGTCTTTCGTGGATTGTTATGCCGGGTATCATCAAATTCTAATGGATGAAGAAGATGCAGAAAAGACGGCATTCATCACACCATGGGGAACTTATTGCTACCGGGTAATGCCATTCGGTTTAAAGAACGCCGGAGCAACCTATATGAGAGCAATGACCACAGTGTTTCATGATATGATACACAAGGAGATTGAGGTATACGTGGACGATGTGATCATAAAATCAAAGCATCAGGCCGACCACGTTGGGGATTTGAGGAAGTTCTTCTTAAGACTTCGCAGGTACAACCTCAAGCTTAACCCTGCCAAGTGCGCATTTGGAGTTCCATCTGGAAAGTTGCTGGGATTCATAGTCAGTCGACGAGGCATCGAGCTAGACCCATCAAAGATCAAAGCCATCCAAGAACTGCCACCTCCAAGAAACAAAACTGAAGTAATGAGTTTGTTGGGAAGGTTAAATTACATCAGCAGGTTTATTGCTCAGCTCACAACAACCTGTGAGCCAATTTTCAAATTGTTAAAAAAGGATGCTACGGTCAAATGGACCGATGAGTGTCAAGAAGCGTTCGATAAAATAAAAGGGTACTTGTCGAACCCACCCGTGTTGGTCCCGCCAGAGCCAGGAAGACCTTTGATTCTTTACTTGACGGTTTTGGAAAATTCATTTGGTTGTGTATTGGGGCAACATGACCTCACTGGCAGAAAAGAACAGGCCATCTACTACCTTAGCAAGAAGTTCACAGCTTATGAGGTTAAGTATACTCATCTGGAAAAGACATGTTGTGCCCTAACATGGGTAGCTCAAAAATTGAAACACTATTTGTCATCCTACACTACTTACCTCATTTCTCGGTTGGATCCATTGAAATACATTTTTCAAAAGCCTATGCCAACAGGAAGACTTGCAAAGTGGCAGATATTGCTCACAGAGTTTGACATCATCTATGTAACTCGGACTGCAATGAAAGCCCAAGCACTGGCCGATCATTTGGCCGAAAACCCGGTCGATGAGGAATATGAGCCGTTGAAAACTTATTTTCCTGATGAAGAAACAATGCATATCGACGAGGTGGAGCGAATTGAAAAACCTGGCTGGAAACTTTTCTTTGATGGAGCCGCTAACATGAAAGGAGTCGGGATAGGAGTTGTAATCATTTCTGAAACAGGGCATCACTATCCTGTTACGGCTCAATTGCGATTTTATTGCACCAATAATATGGCTGAATATGAAGCTTGCATTTTGGGGTTAAGGCTAGCCGCAGACATGGGTATCCGAGAAATCTTAGTCATGGGAGATTCGGATCTTTTGGTACATCAAATTCAAGGAGAATGGGAAACCCGAGACTTGAAGCTCATACCATACCGACAATGTCTACATGATCTTTGTCAGCGGTTTCAATCAGTGGAATTCCAACATATTCCAAGAATCCATAATGAGGTTGCCGATGCATTGGCTACCCTGGCATCAATGTTGCACCATCCGGACAAAGCTTATGTAGATCCGATACATATTCAAGTCCACGATCAGCACGCTTATTGCAATATGGTTGAAGACGAATTTGATGGTGAACCATGGTTCCACGACATCAAGGAGTATATCAAGATGGGGATATATCCCGCACAAGCCACAGGAGATCAAAAGAGGACCATTAGGTGATTGGCAAATGGATTCTTCTTAAGCGGAGGAGTTTTGTATAAAAGAACACCAGATCTTGGATTATTAAGATGCATAGATGCCAGACAAGCTACAGCTGTCATGTCTGAAGTACATTCAGGAGTTTGCGGACCCCACATGAGTGGATATGTGTTGGCAAAGAAAATCCTCCGAGCTGGTTACTATTGGCTTACCATGGAGCGAGATTGTATCAGTTTTGTGCGCAAGTGTCATCAATGCCAAATACACGGAGATTTGATTCATTCTCCACCATCCGAATTGCACACAATGTCGGCACCATGGCCCTTCGTTGCCTGGGGCATGGATGTGATTGGACCAATTGAGCCGGCAGCATCCAATGGGCACAGGTTCATTCTGGTAGCTATTGATTATTTTACCAAATGGGTTGAGGCCAAGACATTCAAATCAGTGACCAAGAAAGTTGTGGTCGATTTTGTCCACTCAAATATCATATGTCGATTCGGAATCCCGAAGGTGATCATCACAGATAACGGTGCTAATCTTAACAGCAACTTAATGAAGGAAGTATGTCAACAGTTTAAGATTACACATCGCAACTCTACCCCATATCGGCCCAAGGCGAATGGAGCAGTAGAAGCAGCCAACAAAAACATAAAGAAGATACTTCGGAAAATGGTAGAAGGTTCAAAACAATGGCATGAAAAATTACCATTTGCATTATTGGGATACCGCACTACTGTTCGCACTTCAGTAGGAGCAACTCCTTATTTGTTGGTATACGGCACTGAAGCAGTAATTCCTGCAGAAGTTGAGATTCCTTCCCTTCGGATCATCGCCGAAGCAAAGATTGATGATGATGAATGGGTCAAAACCCGTCTAGAACAGTTAAACTTGATTGATGAAAAACGATTGACCGCAGTATGCCATGGTCAATTATATCAAAGAAGAATAGAAAGAGCATACAACAAAAAGGTGCGTCCCCGGAAGTTTGAAGTAGGTCAGCATGTGCTGAAACGTATTCTTCCACATCAGGTTGAGGCAAAAGGCAAATTTGCCCCGAATTGGCAAGGACCATTCATTGTGACCAGAATATTATCGAATGGTGCACTATGTTTAATAGATATTGAAGGCAAATGCATAGACATGGCGATCAATTCTGACGCGGTAAAGAGATATTATGCATAAATTTTTGAATGTTTGTATTTAGCATTATTTCGAAGATTGGAATGACAATGGCAATTTATTCTGCTATCCAAACACTATACCCTTTTGCTTCCCCTTCGAGCCATATTTGTTTCTTTCCTACCCCCTCTTGGAAGCAAGGAAATTCTGTTAAAAAAAACATCTCTATTATTTAGTGAACTACGTTTGACCTGATTCCTCAAAGAAGGATACGTAGGCGCCTCACGGCTCGGTCATAGGGTGCACGACATACACAATGTGCACGAAAAGAAACATTAAGAGATCCCAATCAAGAGACTGGGGCAGGAATTGTATTGGAAATAAGAAAGATTCCAAGAGTTGTAATTTTAAACCCATACCAAAGCTATTTAGCTTTTAATACCTTTTCCATTTCTAACCCCATACCAAAAAGACCTTTCGATCAATCTTAGAAAAATGTTGAGTCAAGCAAATGAATATGGTTCATAACACTCTGGTACAAACAAGAAAAGAAAGTAAAAATGAGAGAGTCTTATAGGTGAAAACCCACACGAGAACCATAAGGCGACGGAAGTTGAGAGAAAAGTAAAATGAGAGAGTCTTATTGGTGAAAACCTTCGTAGGCACCATATGGTGAAAAGGAAGTGAAAAAATGAACAAATGAGGAAAGTTTATCGGTGAAAACTCTTTGAGACATTGCAAGTCCAACAGGTCTGTGAAATGAAAAATGAAGTTGGATTATGGAAATTTTGGCGAAAACAAAAATGAGACAATTGAAAGGAGATTGATTAAAAGACTGGGTTGATTAATCCGAAATGCATACCCTGATCATTGGTGCCAGTAACTCCAATCAGATAAGTTTTTATTCTTTCTCCAACAGTCATCCAAACTTGGATTTTTCTTTTCATTCTATAATTGTCGAAATCAGCGTGTTTCGTCACTAATAATCTTACTTTTCTAAAAGCTTTGAGATAAGTTTTATTCCAAACAAATAAGAAGGAATGTCAAGGTATACTACCAAGATTCAAGGTTACATGATGCAAAATACGGCCACGAAAGGTGGGAGATAAAAGATATGGGTGTAAGAAAGGTGAAATCAAAAGTGGATCAGCAAAGTCAGAAGGGACATATGATTACAGTTAAAAGGGTTTGAAGGAAAACATACAGAGGGGAATCCTATAGTCAAGGATCAATTACAAGGACAAAACAGTCTTTTCAACCATTCCAAGGCAATAAAGAGAGACGAAGAGAAGCCTCACCATCGGCAAGAATACCCCAGTTAACCACCCTGCTTTAAACTAACGAAGTTTTCTTTGATTTAAAACAGGAGCAAATACAATAATTGTGTCAGGAAATGAGGATGAGAATTAAAGAAGTCAGGCGTCCACCTGGAGAATGAGGATGAGAAAAGAAGAAGTCAGGCGTCCACCTGGAGAATGAGGATGAGAATTAAAGAAGTCAGGCGTCCACCTGGAGAATGAGGATGAGAATTAAAGAAGTCAGGCGTCCACCTGGAGAATGAGGATGAGAATTAAAGAAGTCAGGCGTCCACCTGGAGAATGAGGATGAGAATTAAAGAAGTCAGGCGTCCACCTGGAGAATGAGGATGAGAAAAAGAAGAAGTCAGGCGTCCACCTGGAGAATGAGGATGAGAATTAAAGAAGTCAGGCGTCCACCTGGAGAATGAGGATGAGAATTAAAGAAGTCAGGCGTCCACCTGGAGAATGAGGATGAGAAAAAGAAGAAGTCAGGCGTCCACCTGGAGAATGAGGATGAGAAAAAGAAGAAGTCAGGCGTCCACCTGGAGAATGAGGATGAAGAATTAAAGAAGTCAGGCGTCCACCTGGAGAATGAGGATGAGAATTAAAGAAGTCAGGCGTCCACCTGGAGAATGAGGATGAGAATTAAAGAAGTCAGGCGTCCACTTGGAGAATGAGGATGAGAATTAAAGAAGTCAGGCGTCCACCTGGAGAATGAGGATGAGAAAAAGAAGAAGTCAGGCGTCCACCTGGAGAATGAGGATGAGAATTAATGAAGTCAGGCGTCCACCTGGAGAATGAGGATGAGAATTAAAAAAGTCAGGCGTCCACCTGGAGAATGAGGATGAGAAAAAGAAGAAGTCAGGCATCCACCTGGAGAATGAGGATGAAGAAAAAGAAGAAGTCAGGCGTCCACCTGGAGAATGAGGATGAAGAATTAAAGAAGTCAGGCGTCCACCTGGAGAATGAGGATGAGAATTAAAAAAGTCAGTCGTCCACCTGGAGAATGAGGATGAGAATTAAAGAAGTCAGGCGTCCACCTGGAGAATGAGGATGAGAATTGAAGAAGTCAGGCATCCACCTGGAGAATGAGGATGAGAATCAAAGAAGTCAGGCGTCCACCTGGAGAATGAGGATGAGAATCAAAGAAGTCAGGCGTCCACCTGGAGAATGAGGATGAGAATTAAAGAAATCAGGCGTCCACCTGGAGAATGAGGATGAGAAAAGAAGAAGTCAGGCGTCCACCTGGAGAACGAGGATGAAGAAGTTAAAAAGAAGTCAGGCATCCACCTGGAGAATGAGGATGAAGAAAGAAAAGAAACAGTCAAGGCACCCACCTGGAGAACGAGGGATTGCAATGGAAATGTTGAAATCAAAAGCCTGCTCGTATGATAAAGGAGCACATTTAGAATCAATAAAACAGAAGAGTCCAACAAAATCCCCAGCAAGAAACAACAAGAGTTCAAAAAGAAAATACGGGACACAATGAAAAGGAATACGGAATAAGCCAAATACCCAAGAGTCACCAAGATATCAAGACAACAAGAAACGCAAGGGCATGATCTAGATAAGATTTTTTATAATTCCTGTACCATAATCTAGTTTAGTTTTTGTATTACCTTTGAAGTAAGGTGTAATAAGGAGGTCAGCAAGCAGTAAAAACAGCACGAAGCAGCAGTAACATCACAGTCCCACGGTAGTCCCAGCTACCCAAAACTTCCCGAACTACATTGACCTGATTCCTTTATAGCCAAGGATATGTAGGAAACCTTTGAAGCAGAGGTTCGGTCAAATCTTTCAAAAAATGCTTCCCACGGAGTATTTGAACGGGCAAAAATCGCTCGTATCCGCTCACTTTATCTTTGCACGAAAACTCTTCGAGTTTTCGCGCAAAGAGGGGCAGCTGTGAGCACGTGATTTTTGCCTTACGAAAACTACTCCAAAATAAATCAAAAAAATAAAATAAATTTCTTTTACTGTATAATTTTTGAATTTGCGTGGTGTTAAATATTTGTGTTATGTCCGTAAATGTTTGCTTTGTCATAATAAAATGAAAATTAAAATAAAATACATGTTGCATGCATATAGGATTTAATTATGTATTTGAAAGATAATTTAAATAAAATCACCAAAATATACATTTTGTTCTATTTTTATATTCCACTGTGTGATTAATGTTTCATCTGCGCGTTAATGGTTATTAAAATATAGTTAATATTATTGTAATGATAATTTTGTTTTTATAATTTTTGGTTAGGATTTTATTAATTAATAATAAAATTAGAAAATAAAAAATATATACAAGTTGTAAAAATTGGACCTGGATTAAAATCCAGGCCCAAATCAATTTACCCCCCCCCCACAGCCCAATCCAAACAGCCCAGGTCCGGTCCAGACCAAAAGAGTCAAAACGACAGCGTTTGGTCGTGGTTCATCATGGACCGTTCGATCAAATCCAATCAACGGATGAGATCTCATCACCATAACCCACAATCCTTACCCGATCCAACACCTGGTTCAACTCATTCCCCCGAACTTAAGCCAAACGACGTCGTTTGGTTAAGTGAATAAATCCTGACCACTCATCCTATTAGATCTAACGGTCAGCATCAACCCACACCGTCCCTATATAAGTCCCAAGCCCCTACCCCGGCCCCGAACTGAACACCCCCCTCCTCTCACTGTTCATCATAGTCCCCAAACCCCACTCCTAACCCTAGCCGCCCCTATTCCCCTCCGCCTGAAACCCGGCGGCATCAACGCCGCCGGTCACCATCTTAACACCCCAGAACCCCCTAAACACCCTCTATCCGAATATGTTAGCCTCTTGGCTCGAATCTTCCTGAAGGTTCTCGAATCTTCATTTGAAGATTCGAGCCAAACTCAGATCTAAACCTAACAGCCCTAAATCGACACCATAACTTCCCCTAACCACCCTAGGTATGGATCTGTTGCTTGTTTGGCTCGAATCACTTCCGAGCTTCTCGAATCTTCTTTTGAAGATTCGGACCAAACAAGAACAAACTCAGACTTGTTCTAAAATGACACCAAATGACCCCTAGGCTCCCCTCACCCTTGTGTCATCTTTGGTTCCCTTCGAATCAGCCCGGAAATGTTCGGATTTAAGATCCAAATTCTGAAACCCTAAAAATTTTCCAATCTTGGAATTTTTTCAATTCAAACGAAGGATTGAGGTTTAATCGACCTTAGTCAAAGTATTTTCAGTTGAAAATACTTCGACTAAGGTCTGTTTGATTTCAAAAAGTCCAAATCCAAGTTGAGTTTGAGTCCGGTTAAATTTAAAGATTCAGAGGTATGTTTTTTCTATTTCCTTTTTGTATTCTATATGTTTGTTTTAGTAACCTGTGTAATGTTGCATATTTTTGTTTAATTCCGTGATTCTGCCTCCTACCTATCTACTTGATCCGAATGTGAATTGTTTCTGTTGGTTGTGATTAATTACAATGTGTGTAATCGACTCGATTAAGTTCGTCGATTAGTTATATTATAGAATTCTGTTTCTGAAAATGCTGTTTGAAATAATCTGTTTATCAGTTGTTTGTTGACAATTGTTGTAAATAATCAGTTTGACTAATACTCGTTAATTAAATCAGCTTTGTTTGAAATTCAATAAGATGCTGTTGATTTCTTAGCATTAAGTTTCAGGCAGTGTCAATATACTGACTATGCCCCTGCACTTATGCTAAATTCAATTTCAATTCAGATTTTTGTTCTGTTAAGTTCTGTTTATTGTTAATACGTTTGTATACAAGTTCAGTGTTCAATCTGAATTTAGTTTTGTCCATTAGCTATTAGACATTGGGTGTTGGATCAATTAGCTATCATTGAAAAGACAAAATGTTTGTTTTGATTTAGGAATTGGTTCTTAGCTGCTAAACAGTTTAATTCAGATAAATCTGTTAAGATTTAGGCAGTCTTTGGTCTGGGGCAGTAAAAACTGTAATTACAGTAGGATTTTCAAGGGTATTTCTGGGATAGAAACAGTAGGGTAATGTGATAATAGTAGTGGGCTGAAAGTGGAAAGTTAATGGCTATTATTTAGTGTGATAATGGGAAACAAAGGGTAATGGGCTGTTAAAAATCAGGAAAAAGATCACTTAATGGGACTTAAAGTAGTAAAAGCAGATTTTTAATGTGATTTTATGATTTTAAAAGAAGAAGGGGGTTCGGGCAGCACTTAAAAAGGGGGGGACAGACCTGTATAAGATAGAGTGGATTGGGATTGATTTGGAGATCAGTTTTCAGACAGAGAGAGAGAGCTTAGGAGAGCTTGGGAAGACATTTTTTTGAAAGAGAAAAAATATGATAGAGGCAGATTTTAAAACAGAAAGATTTTAAGAAGAAAAATCTGATTTTGAGAGGAGAAGAAAATCTGATTTAGGAGCTCTTATAGAAAAAGAAATAGAAAAGAAAGTATTCTCACACACACACACAGTGAAGCTGAAACAGAAAAAAATAGAAAAGAAAAGAAAAAATTCGAAACCTTGTTGTTCTGTTGGAATCTGTCCGGGTCTGTGTACTGATACTATTTGGTTTTAAAATCTGAAGTTCTTTAAGAAGCTTTACTCTTGTGAATCTGGGTTTCTCGGGTCTTGTTATTGCTCAAATCTGTGGAAATACTGATATTCTGCCAGTATTTTGTTACTGCTGCTACTGCTGAAATTTACTTCTTCTACCTTCATTTTCAGGTACTTATCTTTTGAATTTTATGTTGAAAAGAGATTCAACATGACAAATCCATGAAGCCTGAATTGTAATTCTATTTCCAATTGTCCAAGTTCATTAGTTTAAATTTCATTTTTTTGGTTTCATGTTAGTTAACTAGTAGTGAATTCAATTTGATAGCTATGAGTTAATTGTCTTATTTTGAAATTCATATAAAGCTTTGTAATAATGTTAGCCATTCCGAAATCTCATTGGTATAGGTATATGTGAATTGTCAAAACAGGGAGTAAGGCATAAAAATGGGCCATTGATTACATCCCATAATACCATTAGCTAAATGTAAAGTAGAATGGAAATATTAAGAAGTTACATTAGTAGTATATCTTGTAACAAATATGATTTTGTTTAGATTGGTATAAGTTATTATATGGTGTGATGACAGGTATAATCATAGGAGTAAAGTGAGTTGGTATAGCTCGTCATGATGTTAAAAATATTATGAATGTTTAGGCGTACATCTATGTTGTATGTAATACAATTCGAATTGAATCAATTTGCATAATAACTCTTTTCTCATCAATTTGATTATTTATAGTTATAAATAAACTGAGCAATTATAATTCTGGATCAAAACAAGCATGTGAGAATGAGGTGATATGTATAAGAACAAATCGCAACACTTTATATCAATGGTAAATAAAAGTAGAATTTGCATTAATTAAAATAAATAAAAAATTGTTCAAAAATACTTCTTCCCTTCATAAATTATTTTTGTGAGTTTCATATGGCATTCATCCTTTGGTATATGTATATGTTGTATTTGTGAAGAATAGTATTAATCATGTTCTTATTTTACTTTGAATTTGAATAGTCTTGGGATGAACATAATTAATACTCGGAAATTATAGTCAACGGGCAATACTTAATAAATTGTGAAATTCTTTTAAAAGAATTCAAAGACATCCCTTAAATATGAATTTCTCAGTATTCTCATATAAAATGTGTAGATATAACAAACAATTTGTGAAAATTCATAATACCATAAGAATATTTGGTGTAATTAGGGATACGTTCGCGTAACCTGCTTATACCGATAAAAGCAATTCGAATTATGCGTACGCGCAATTTCGAGCGAATATTTAAAATAAGGGATTTCTTCGAGGACGTTAAAATAATTTCATATAACTCGAGGTGTGCAGTTCATTCTAAATAAAAAGGGTGATGGTGTTCCTGACTTTATTTTTAATATATATATTTTTTTATAAAAAATATAACATGGACAATTTTATTGTGTACACGTACGCGTGGCACGATCCCCGGTAATTATAAAAAGTATATAATACGAATATACGTACGCGTAATTCGTCCATATAATTGTAAACAATAAGTAAAAAGCGGTAGTAAAATCATGCAATAAAAACGTATTTAGTAAAATCAAGATAATTAAGCCAATAATAAAAACAGTTAAGCGACCGTGCTAGAACCACGGAATTCGGAAATGCCTAACACCTTCTTCCGGATTAACAGAATTCCTTACTCAGGATTTCTGGTTCGCAGAATAATAAACAGAGTCATATTCTCCTCGATTCAGGGATTAAAATTGGTGACTTGGGACGCCTTAAAATTCCCAGGTGGCGACTCTGAAATAATTAAATAAATCCCATTTCGACTGTCCTTCAATTGGAGAAAACTCCCCCACGCGCCCCGCGGGCGCGGTGAAAAGGAGGTGCGACACTTTCCATCTGCGAAGGAACATAGTAGAAATTCAATTAGCATTGAGAAACCAAATCACAGCATAAGAAAGAATAAATGTGAAGTTTTTCCTAACTCTGTAGGCTCTGGGGGATAAATACAGACGTCTCCGTACCGATCCCTCAGACTCTACTAAGCTTGTCTGTGAACTGTGAGACCCATGTAACCTAGAGCTATGATACCAACTTGTCACAACCTGGATTTCCCACCCTCGGGAGTCGTGATGGTGCCTGCTAATGTGAGTTAGGCAAGCCAATCCTTTAAACTAATTACTTCATTACCCATTTATTTCTTTTTAACAAACATAAAGCAATAACGTATAAATAGTAGAAATTTAATTTAAGGGGAAGAAAATAATAAAATATCTGAAATCTATATCTATTACAACTGCTTAGGCCTTAATCACCCAAAACCTGGTGTCACAGTACACATATGGTCTAAGACTACTAAATACAAGGTCTGAAAATAAAAGACACATTATTTCTGAAGCAAAAAGATGAAATAGGAAATCAAGGATAGAGGAGACGCTAGGGTCGGCGGACGCCTGCAAGTCTACCTTAGATCTCGGTGTGGACTGAAGGTAGCCTCCAAACTACGGTCCAAGAGCTGCTCCGAGATCTGCACATAGTGGAGAGTGTAGTATCAGCACAACCGACCCCATATGATGGTAAGTGCCTAGCCTAACCTCGGCGAAGTAGTGATGAGGCTAGGACTAGACTACCAAATAATTCTGTGCAGTTATATAATATACAAGGGAAAGTAAAGCAGGAATAAACAAATAAAGGTGGGAGGGAGGAAACATGCTTCGGGGAATAACAGGTAAAAACAAAATATCAAGAGAATTATAAAGGAACAAAAATCCAACTACTAACAAGGATAAGGAAAACAAAGGCAGATTTCACTTTCATTTCACATCTTGTTGTAGGGGTGCAACCCGATCCCATTTCATTTACCTCGTTGTAGGCATGCAACCGAATCCCATTTCACATATCCTGTGGTAGGCATGTCACCCGCTCCCATTTCATGTATCTTGTGACAGGTGTGCCACCTGCTCCCATTTCAAATATCTCGTGGCAGGCATGCCACCCGCTCCCATTTGAAATATCTCGTGGCAGACGTGCCACCCGCTCCCATTTGAAATATCTCGTGGCAGACGTGCCACCCGCTCACATTTCAAATATCTTGTGGCAGGCGTGCCACCCACTCCAGTTCAAATATCTTGTGATAGACGTGCCACTCACTCCCATTTCAATTATCTCATGGTAGGCGTGCCACCCGCTCCCATTTCAATTATCTCGTGGCAGGCGTGTCACCCACCCCCTTTCAATTATCTCGTGGCAGGCGTGCCACCCGCTCCCATTTCAATTATCTCGTGGCAGGCGTGCCACCCGCCCCCTTTTCAATTATCTCATGGCAGGCGTGCCACCCGCTCCCATTTCATATATTTCTGTGGCAGCGTACCACCCGATCCCAGTTACAAAACAATAATAATCACAAAGAATCCCGGCAAGGAAGCAAGAGCTATACAACAACTTTCCCGGCAAGGTAACATTAATATTAAGACAACATCCCGACAAGGGAACAATGATATTTCAACAATATCCCGGCAAGGGAACGATAATATCAAGACAAACATCCCGGCAAGGGAACAATGATTATAATAACATGTGAGGCACAATAAACCACAATGGAGTCATAACAATTACAATACAAGACTCATGGGCATGCTTGACACCAATGTATAGATACTCGTCACCATGCATATACGTCGTACTCCACAATTAACATGTAGCAAATAAGACACAACTCCTAATCCCTCAAGCTAAGGTTAGACCAAACACTTACCAAGATGCCACGAACACAATTCACGTTTCAATTCTAGCTTTACCCCTTGATTCCACCACCAATACGCTCGAATCTAGCTACACGTTACTTAATTACATCAATAAACGCTAAATAAATTAACCCCAATGCAAAAAATGAGTTTTCTAAAGTTTTACCCAGAAAGTCAAAAGTCGCCCCCGGGACCACATGGTCAAAACCCGAGGTTCAAACCAAAACCCGATTACTCATTCCCCCACGAACCCAAATATATAATTTGTTTTGCAATCGGACCTCAAATCGAGGTCTAAATCCCCAAATTTTGAAAAAACCTAGATTTTACCCAAAATACCCAATTTACCCCATGAAAATCATTGGTTTTGAGTTAAAAGATGTTAATGATTGAAGGAAATGAGTTAAAATTATTTTACAATCGATTTGGAAGAAGATTTGTTCTTGAAAAATCACCCTAGGGAGTTTGTGTTTTGAAAAGATGTGAAAAATGAGTTAAAAATCGTCTAAGTATAAACGTTGCAGGTTGCAGATGTGGGAATTGCGAACAGGGGTTCGCAATTGCGAATCCCGACCTCTGCTGGGTTGGGAAATGCGAAGGGAGGCTCGCATTTGCGAGCTGGGAATTGCGAACCAGGCATCGCATTTGCGATCATTGGCCAAATTAGGAAACTTCGCATTTGCGAGAGAGAGCTGGCCTAGGCTTCTTTCGTAATTGCGACAAGCCGCTCACATTTGCGGTATCGCATTTGCGAGCCAGGCTTCGCATTACAGGCCTGCTATGCACAACTGAAAAACCTGCAATTTTCTAAGTCTGAAATATACCCCATGGCCTATCCAAAACTCACCTGAGCCCTCGGGGCTCCAAACCAAATATACACACAACCTCAAAAATATCCTACGGACTTATTCGTATAATCAAATGACCAAAATAACATCATGAACATCGAATTAAACCTCAAAATCAATGAAATTTCTCAAAACTTCTTTGAACATCAAATTTTGCATTTAAGGTCCGAATCACGTCAAATGGATTCCGTTTCTTACCAAACTTTACAGGATTTTCTTGAATCACATATAAGACCTGTACCAAGCGCCGGAACCAAAATATGGGCCCGATACTATCAAGTTTTAATCAAAATTCATTTCCAAACCTTATGAACAATTTCAGAAAATAATTTTCTTCAAAAATTCATTTCTCGGGCTTGGGAGCTCGGAATTCGATTCCGGGCATATACCCAAATCCCATATTTTCCTACGGACCCTCCGAAATCGTTAAATCATGGGTCCGGGTCCGTTTACCTAAAAAGTTGACCGAAGTCAAATTAATTCATTTATAGTCAAAAAAATTTATTTTTCACAGGTTTTCACATATAGGCTTTCAGGCTACGCTCCCGGACTGCGCACACAAATCGAGGTGATGTTAAAAGAGGTTATTAAGGCTTCAGAATGTAGAATTTATTTTAAAAACAAGTGATGACCTTTTGGGTCATCACATATGAAGAAAGATTGTGATTGTGATTGTGAAATGAGATTACGAGGCGGCACGTCGGTTGTGATTCTTATTGTTATCTCTTATTTACCTCACTTGTATTTGTCCACGTTATTTCCTTGATGTTCTTATTATGTGTTTTTTCCTTGTTGCAATTATTGCGTTACATTCAGTAGTAGTCTATCTTGTTGTATTTCTTTATTGCCTCATATTTCTCGTTTTCATTCTTAGACTGTATTATACTTGTTCATCTTTTTTTTTATCCTAGCAGGTGTCTTGACCTGGCCTCGTCACTACTCTACCAAGGTTAGGCTTGATACTTAATGAGTATCATTGTGGTGTACCCATAATACATTTCTGCACATCCTTTTGTGCAGATCCAGATACTTCATATCAGGCTAGGCATCAGTGATTCGAATATATATCTCGTAGACTTCAAGGTATACCTTTTTGGCATCCGCAGGCTCGGAGTGACCCTCTGTCCTTATTTTTCTACCGCTTACTCTTGACTTAGACAATCTTGTATTAGGGATTTTACGGTATAATTGTGTAGAGCCTTTGACTCGGTCTCACCTAATTTTACGAGTTATTGTCAGCAGTATTGTTGAGTTCTATTATTATAGTTAGATGGTTTAAATTTAAAGTTCTATTGTTATTTTTGTTATTTCTTCTTGTATGTTAGGCTTACAACATACGACATCCTACGGGGGAGATTGGGTTCATGACAAGGTGGCACACAATGAATCTCAAAAATTGACCCGTGAATTGTGGTAATAGGCTATATAGAGCTTAGTTCGAAGGGGAGTCCCATGAATCGTGGTAGTGAGCCATGTGGAACTTACTTCGAGTGGGGAGATTGTTGGGTATGCAAATAAAGTTCCACAAGGAAAGTAGAAAAAAAGCTACTTATAAGGAGTTGAATACTCTTAATGGTGTGAGATCTTTTGGGGCAGACCGTGTGGACTTGGCCCAAATCTGACAATATCAAACCATGTTAAGGGTATATTTGGGCCGTTTTAGCCCAACAAAAAGTGTTGAAGACAAAAAAGTGCTAAGTACTATATTAAGAATCTTAAATGTCCAAAATAATCCCAAACTTACCAACTTCTATCCATTAATCACACACTTACCAAAACTAGCCAAGTGCATAGAAAAATTAAAAAATCCAGATAAATAAGGATTCTTTCTCTCCAAGTATCACAAGCAAGGATCCCCTTCCATATTTTTAAGCGTGATCAGCAATATTAGATGCAAGGAGGAAAGAAAATTTCATGGATGAGGTACTAAACAAGATGATAAAACACAAAGAAAAAATATATACAAGATTCCAAAAAACTAAGCAAAAGGGACCTTTTTCAATGGGTATATTGAAATTCATGGAAAACATAGAGATGAGTCTATATACAAAATTTGCGAAAGATTTGAGGTGATTTGGACTAATTTAGTATCAAAATTCATAGTTAAAATCGAGTTTTAAAAATTCTTTTGTGACACATGTATCACGTATGTATCTCACACACAGATATACATGGATATACATGTAATACATATTTTATACACATATGGTATATGTGATACACAAATGATATACAGTGTGATGCCCATCATCTTTTTCCATGTTCATCTTTATACTTTGAATTTTCTATTCAAACTATTTCAAAACTCTACCAAATCATCCCAAAATTGAGATTCAAACTCTTTAATATATACCCAATCTATTCCAACAATACCCAAAAGAAAGCAAAATTTTGGTCTTTTTTGGCTACAAGTAGCGAATTGGCTAATATTGATAGCAATTGGCTATTATTGATAATATTTTATGAATTAACTAATTTTTGTTTTAACTTACTTATGAACTGATATAATTGGTAGTTTCTCTACTATGAGATATATTTGTTGGGTTTTTATTTCATTAAATAAAGAGGTGTGAATGGAAAATGGAGGGAAAATATTTGGAAGGAAATGAAAAGTTTGAAGTATTCCTTCTACTAAAATACTTTTTCCCTCATCGAAAAATGGAAGTAAATTCATGTGCTTATATATAGAAGTACATCTTCTAGCTCTTAAAAGAGTTGAGAAAAAGTGGTGCCTCAGCCCGTTGTCGTCACTCGTTCAGCTTCGGCTTTAGATTCGGATTCGATCAATTGATATGATTGATTGATATATTTTTGGACCAAGTTAATTTTTCTTGTGACTCTAAACAACGTTCTCCATATTCCTGAAATTCGCAAGATTTCGGTCTCTGCTGAACTTCTTATCAAGAATGAATTTAAGTGTATGTTTATTTCTAAAAAAGTTGTAATAAGTAAGAATGATATGTATGTAGGAAAATGTTACTTAACTGAAGGCCTTTTAAAGTTGAATGTAATAGCTATTGATATCAATAAAGTTCAAGCTTCTTCTTACTTACTTGAGTCAAATAATATATAGCATGCACGTTTAGGTCACATCAACTTTAAAACTATACAAAAAATGGTTAACTTGAAAGTATTTCCTAAAGTTGAATGCGATAATTTGAAATGTCAAATATGTGTGGAATCTAAGTATGTTAAATCTATATATCTATATATCTATACTATATTAAAAGCACGAAGGTCCTTAACGAAATGTCGTTCGCCTTTTTTACCCTTTAAAAATAAATTTCACACTCGACGAAAGTGTAATTTAAGTTTTTCCCAAATTTTTAGGAATTTAAATTAACTAAACTTTTAGTACATATTAAATCCTTCCCTATTTTGAAATCCTATGCAATTAGTCCTAACATATAGGGCTCACACAAAGAATGGAAACAAAATATTTTTGTGAGGAAAAGAAAAATTAGGAATCATCGTTGCGTGCAAAGTCTAATGGAAAACGTGTTGAACTTGTTGACGAATTCTATTCTAAACGAATTGTCATCATTTTTTTTTATTATTTAAAAAAATGATAATTTTCTATAGCAAAAATTCCTTTAGCGAAATATTATTTTTTTCACCCTTTAAAAATAGCTTTCATATTGAAAAATAAATAGTTATTAAATTATTTCTCTAAAATTTAGAAATTTAAAATCAACTAAAATTTTGCATATTAAATCCATTTATTTATATTTGAACTTCTTTGCAATAGTCATAATATATAAAACTCAAGCATGATATAAGCATGAAGAACCAAAATATAATATTTCCTTTTATGAGAAAAAGAAAACTTAAGGCTTAGCAAGATGCAATTTGCTTTGTGGACCAATGAAATAAGAAAGATATCATCGTTTGTGTCCTAATTTAAATATATAAAAAAAATTCAACTTATAGACGAAATATATTCTTAACGAATCGTCATCATTTTTTAAATTATTTCAAAAAATAATAATTTATGATATTTCTATATATTAGTTTATTAGTTATAAAATATTAAGCCAATATTAGTAATTTTTCGACGTTATCACTTATCAAATTTTTTTATGAGCTATAAGCCAATATCTTTACTCCCAAAAGACCAAAAAATTTAATCTTTTTATTTAAGAAATCTTATTATTTGTTTGTTTAGGCCATAAATGTATCAATATTTTCATAAAGTATTCTCCCAGAAGTCCTCATAAATCACACTTATGTATCTGAGGACTTCTATGGCCAAGATTTCTCCGTTAAATGGGATCAACATTCGTCTTTATAGTGGCTTATACTTTTTTTAAATTTTTCTTTTATTAGTCAATCATATTATTTAATAATATTTTATATATTTTAAAATAGTATATTCATTGATATTGGTTACACGCGCAAAGCGCTACCTAAAAACTATCTATACTATATTAAAAGCACGAACGCCCTTAGCGAAATATCGTTCACCTTTTTTGCCCTTTAAAAAAAGATTTCACACTAGATAAAATTGTCATTTACCCTTAAAATCAAATAAAACTGTATTTATTAAAACTTCCCATATTTGAATTATTATGTAGGAAGCCCTAATATTTAGGACCTTAAAATCAACTAAATTGTATAAAGTAAAGTTCTAATTTAGGACCAAATATATTAATTAACTTACGTTGAAATACATTAGAAACTCAAAATCTTTAATATCTCACCAGAAACCATTAGACTTAAGATTCAAAGCCATTAACGGAAAAAATTTGAACAACTACTGAAACTTTTTTTTATTTGAAGAAAAGAGGTACGAATATTTATGTTATAAATTTTTGGAGTTGGAAACAATTTAATTCTATCTTGAAAAGGTATTTTTCTCTTTTAGTTACAATTATATTTTAAGAATTAAATATAATTTAATATTTTTTTTAAAAAGTTTTTGTTTATTTTACTTCTCGCCTAGATCAGCGATATCAATATTCATTATTTCAATAACTTATATATTTTTAAAATTTTTACTTTATAACTTAAATGTGTTATTTAATAATATTTCTATATTTTTAAATAATTATATAGTTGTTGATATAGGTATACGCACAAAACGTGTACCTTAAGTACGAAGGTCATTAGCCTCTTTAAAAATATATTTTATATTGGACAAAGTAGTAATTTTAGTTATTTTTCTTATATTTAGGATTAATCATTAATTATTTTTCTCATATTTAGGAAAAATCATTTAATTAGTTGCCTACTATTTAGGACTTTGACATGGAAAATCATATAATTATCTTTTTGTTATAAAAATATTTGTTTGAGAGTCCTTGACGAGCACTTTTGTTTTGGTTAAAAAGTTTTAGTTATAGTATTATTTATTTTTCTTTTCTTTTTTAGAACTCCTTTTTTCGAATAATTATGTAATTTGATTATACAATGAGCTACAGTACTTTATTCCTTTTCTAATCCGTTGAAATAATTCATATAATATTTATTATTAATTAAAAATTAAATAATCTGCTTTTTGATCTCGAAAAAATTGTTATTTTCTATTGATTTGTTAATCCTGTTTGAGTCTTCTAAAATGAAGTAGTGAATAACTTTTTTTAAAAAAAAATAAAAAATTCTTAAGTCTTAAAGGATTATATGATTAAAAAAGAAGTGAATTAAATGAAGTAGTCTTAAAGGATTCTTAAGTCTCACCAGAAAGGATGATATGATTAAAAATTTATGAATTTAAAGTTAGTGAATTAAAAAATTAAAATAAATTTTTAGGTGAATATATTGACCGATGATTGAGAATTTGTACGAAGATTCATCATTTTAGAGAATATTAGCTTTTATTTTATTATTCAAAAATAATATTTTAATATTATTTATATAATATTTTAAAATTCTTTCTTATTGAGATAGTGTATACGCGCAAAGCGCGTACCCTAAGACTAGTTCTATTAAAAGCACGAACGCCCTTAACGAAATGTCTTTCGTCTTTTTTACCCTTCGTAAATGCATTTTATGTTGGATAAAATTGTAAATATAAATACAAATTAGAAAAACCAAAATTAAATTGTCCAGCAATTAATGTCACCTTAGGTTTTAGTATTATATTTTATCAAATGATCGGTTTAATAGTATTATGTCATGTTAGGTTTATGATTTTTTTACCAAATTCACTCACCAATTAATATTAGTTTATGTTTAGTATTTCTTTTTGGTTACAATTGCCGTATGATAAAATTATAAGAAGAAGCAATTAATGTCATTAGATTTAGTATTTTTTATCATAATTGCCGAGATACAACCAAAACCGGCAAGGAGCAGCAACTATTATTACTTTATAGGTTTAGTATATTTTACTAATATCAAATAAGGAGAAGTAATTAATGGCATATTAGGTTTAGAATTCTTTTACCAAACAAAGTCAATTTTATTTTCTAGAATTTTAAAATCAAAACCATCTATATTATATTAAAAGGAGAGTAGTATGCATTGTGGTTAAGCCAAGTGGCAAGCTAAAATGAAGTCACTTGGCAATTTTAGGACAACATTAATAATTAGAAATTATATATAGAAACATAATTAATGGAGGTAGTTTAATGAATCTTATACATAATCTAAATAGATCTAGACAAATCTAATATATATATATATATATATATATATCTATATCTATATCTATATTTATATCTATATATTGATCCACTCATAGATTTTCTTCTATGTTAGCTAGAAATATGGAGGTAAAAAATTAATTAAAAACTATAATAGAAAAAATATATATATAAAGACGTAAATTGAGATAACCTATGACTATTTATACTTTGGAATAAGTTAAAATATAAAATAAAACTAAAAATTACTTAAGATATTAAAGATTTATTGAGTATAAAAACTAAATAAATTCAAGCAACAAAATAAGATCTTACATAAAATATATAAATTAATTATAAGGTAAGAGAAAAATTAAATAATCAACAAAAGATATTTTAATAACAAGAAAACTAAATTCATATTAACATTGATAAATTGTGCAAACGAATATTTTATACGTAAATATTACTACAACATTTAGATATAATGTGTTCAAACAATTAAGAAAATATTTTTCTATGATTAATATTTGAATTAAGTTTAGTTAGTTTAAGTTTGAAAGCATACCATAGTTTTTTGAAAATATGGTCCTACTAAGAAAATATAATGATAAAAATTATTTGAATTTGAGATGAGAAAGTATTTTAATTTTTATCTATATTATATTAATGAGTGTGGTAAATTAGATATTAAATTTAAACAGGCTAATAAAACTTTACATGACAATGTAATAATATTAATTATTGAATAATATAAAATCAATAATAAAGAATAAATAAAAAAAACTAAGATTTTTTGTCATAGGAAAAAGTGTAAAACTTATTTAAATTTGAGATGAGAAAGCTTTTTATATTATGATAAAAAGTCATAATATAAGTCCACATAACTCAAGTCTAATAGTAAAATAAAATATTAAAAATATTGAACAATAAAAATAAATTAGAGATAATGTAAGGACATTTATAAATCATAAGTTTAAAAAATAAAATAAATTAAATATACAATACTTAAAAATATTATTAAATTTTAAATAATTTAGACTTTTCGAGTAATATTTTTGAAACAAAATAAATATTTATTTTACAATTAAAAAATTATATATTTATCTTATATTATTAAAGAAAAGTAGTTGAGAATGATATTAAATAAAGTTACGAGTTAATGAAAAGCCACATAAAACATAATAAGACTATATATTAGATTAAAAAATAGGAAAATTATGTTAACTTATTAGAAATTTACTATTAGAAATGAAAAGAGAAGACTATTTGAATTTAAGATTAGAATGTTCTTAAAACTACGATGCGAATGCTCAAATTATAAATAATACCACGAAAAAGTCTTATTTATGAAAAATAAAATTTTAAATTATTAAATAAATTTCTAATATAGTTAATTTTACAAAAATTAAATTTGTATCTTCAAACTAAAAAAGAAAAAAAATTATGTAAAGAAGTAAAATGACAGTGAAAATATTACTACAATATTTAGATATAATATGTTCAAACAATTAAGAAAATATTTTTTTGTGATTAATATCTCAATCGAGTGCACTTAGTTTGAATGCATAGAATAATTATTTGAAAATGCGATCCAATTTAGAAAATAAAATGATAAGAATTATTTGAGTTTGAGATGAGATTTTGTTTTTGAAAATATTATGTAAAGAATTAAAATGATAGTAAAAATATTATTACAATATTTAGAAATAATGTGATCAAAAAATTAAGAATTTTTTCTATGATTAAATAAATTTTTAAAAATAAAAAATAAATTTCTAATATTGGTAATCTTAATAATGAAAATTAAAAATTAAATTTTATCTTATAGCTAAAAAGAACGAAAATTTAACTGCATCTAATACAAAATTAATTATAAGAGAACTCAATACATTTGGAACATGATAATCAAATCACTTATGTATTAATATTTTAGACATATGATTAATATCTGAATCGAGTGCAGTTAGTTTGAGTTTGAATGCAAAGCATAATTTTTTGAAAATATGGTCCAGTTTAGAAAATAAAATGATAAGAATTATTTGAGTTTGAGATGAAAGTTTTTCTTAAAAAAAATATTACGTAAAGAATTAAAATGTTAGTAAAAATATTATCACAATATTTAGAAATAATGTGTTCATAAAATTAAGAATTTTTTCTATGATTAAATAAATTTTTAAAAATACAAAATAAATTTCTAATATTGGTAATCTTAATAATAAAAATTAAAATTAAAATTAAATTTTATCTTATAGCTAAAAAGGAAAGAAAATTTAACTGCATCTAATACAAAATTAATTATAAGAGAAATCAATACATTTTGAATATGATAATCAAATAACTTATGTATTAATATTTTAGACTAATTAAAAGTTACAATTTAAAATACAATATGACATTATTTTGGTTATAGGTAAAATATTAATATAAAACTAATTAACATTTATAGTAGGAAAGAGAATGTATATTAAAAAGAAAATAGAGGTAGTGTGAGGATACTTATACTTTAAATTAATTTTAATATAGATAAAATAAAATAATTAATTATATTTAAAAATATTACTAACAAATTTAAATGATTAAAATATTATGAATAAGACATTTATTTTTATCACATACTATTAAAAGGATAATAAGCAAGACATTAATTTAATTATAAGCTAACAAAAAATTATATGATGGTATAATATTATGAAATATTAAATAATACAATAACTATAAGAAAAGAACAAAAAAAAAAAAAGAATTTATGTTAAAATGATGTGATGAATAAGACATATTTGACCTCATGATAAAAATACAATGATTGTAAGAATTTTATTAAAATAATATAATCTAATGTGCTCGAACAAGACAAATCACAATATGACATGTTTAGATTCTTTAATATCGACAACGGAACGAAATGCAAGTACTAAAATCAAGGGGTTAGGTTGTTACAAATATATGTTAAAAAGATTGGTTGTCTACTACGAGATTTGATAAATAATTTCATATCCTGCTTCATAATTAAATTCTCATGTTATATAATTTTTATCTGAGAGATATATATATTAAGGTTATTTGTACATGATTCAAATAACATACATTGCAATTTGAAATGATTTGTCCGCGCATCGTGCGGGTACTAATACTAGTTTAGAATAAGGAGGAACACTTCTATAAAAGAATCCAATAATCCACGTTCTTTGTCATAAACCTGTGACAGTGCCAACTTCTGCGAAGGTAAATTCATTTGTGCTTGTCACTTTTGATTTTGACTATAATATCTCATGTATAATTATTAGTTTATAATTACTTATTTATGATATTTTTCTTATCATTTTTTAGATTATTGCATTTTGTACCATGCAACGTCCATCCAGTAATGTCTATATTTTTATTGCGCACTGTATAACAAAAATTTGGTTGAAGGTAACTACAGTAATGGTCAAGTTCATATTTTTTTTCTTTAACCTGCTTTGTAAGTTTCTTCCTTTTTTTCTAATGCACTTTGAATCTGAATTTTATTCTTAACATATTTGTGAATGTTTCAGTTATAAAAAAAAAAATCCTATATTTACATGTCAAATATAAGCTTCTATAGTTCCAACATTTTTATGTTGATTAAATGAACAGTTGAGTCAATCTAAGTTATTAATTATGGTGACTGTTTTGTTTTCCACTCTTATATAAGACGTGATTGGCTTGTTTTAATTTATGGTATTTGGTCTTATTTTAATTTTATTGTATTTTCTTTTATTATAAGTTTATTGAATTTGGTTATATATATATATATATATGTATGTATGTATGTATGTATACCTTTGTACAAAGAAATATTGTACTTTTGGAATGACATCGTCTAATAATCCTCTTATGTTCAGGAATTTTACATTCTAATGCACATATAAGTGAGTAGAGTTGAGGTAAGATATCCTCTCTATATTTCCTTCCAAGGATCCGCAAAGAAAGAAACAAAAATAAGCTATTAGGGACGACGGAAGCTTGAATATAAATTGAGACTTTTACTTCATTTTAATATATATATATATTTTAAACTTTTTAGTTTTATAATGATTGACATGCGATACATGTGTATTATGCCGCCACATATAATGCATCCACAAAAAACACGAACTGCATGTAAGCTCTGATGTTTTTGCATAAGTTAAATAAATATTTTTATGATGCATTATGTGAAAATTTTATTATCTCTCCACAGAGGCTGCACGTAATCAGTCTTTTTTCCTTTAAAAATAAATTTCATATTAAAAAAATTATTATGTAATTATACTTCTAACATTTAGAATTTTGAAATTAATTAAGATTTAGCAATTAAATTTTATCTTATGTGAATTATGATAAACTCCTAATATTTTATAATTTAAAATCAAATGAGATTTTACTTACTTTTCCTTAAGCTTTTATGACATTTTGCTTCTGTATTCTTTTATGCTGTCTCTCTGTTGTTTGTGAATTTTTTTTAAATTTTTTGTCAAGGCTTTTATTTTAGTACAATTATTTATTATTAAAATTAATTTAAGATGTAACTTACTTTAATTTTAAATATAGTTTATGTTCATACAAACAACTAATTTGGTAAACAAGATGACAGTCCTTTAAAACTTTATGTTAGCACCCTTTTAAAAAGATTCTCAACTGTATTCAAATTTTTAATTATTATGTACTTACGCATTCGACTTTCATATATTAAATTAATAAATCATATCATGATATAGTATAAAAGACAATGAAGGAAACATTTACATGGGGGTATATGTGGTAGGGCTTTATCACAATATCAATAAAAATTAGGCATAATTTTTTTAGAAACTTATATTTTTTTAAAATATTTGTTCAATAACTCAAACATATTATTTAATAACTCACCTAAATATATATCCATTTTATGCGAAACTATCCATAAAATTATATATTCGATACCATGGGCAATGGATGCTTAAGCACCACAATTTTCTATGTGGATCCGCCCATGAAGTAATTTATGCACTTTATTGATAAACGCAAAATTCACGTGCAACGCACGTATACTAAAGCTAGTATCCTTATAAGTCAGTTGAACGGAATTCAAATCATTTAGGCTTTATTCACACAGATATTTGCGACATGACATGGTGGGAAAAAGTATTGCATAACTTTTATTGACGACAGTACTAGATATTGTTATATTTACTTATTTAATAGTAAAACTAAAGCAATTGATGCGTTCAAGTAATACATAAATGAAGTTGAAATGCAACGAAATAAAAAGATCAAAATGATAAGAAGTGATAGGAGTGACAAATATGAATCTCCTTTTGAAGAAATAGTTGGAATATGGCATTATTCATCAAATAATTTCTCCTTACTCATCACAATCTAATAGAATTGCAGAAAGAAAGAATATAATGTTAAAGGAGATGATGAATGTCGTATTGATAAGTTCTAGTTTACCCTAGAACTTGTTGGGGAAGTGTAACAACCCGACTGGTCGTTTTGAGAATTAGTGTCCCATTTGGTGGTTTAAGGCCTTGAGAAAATTCTTATTATATGTTATGACTTGTGTGTGTGGTCGAGTTCGATTTTCGGAGAATTCAGGATCTATTTTGAAGAACGATTCTTGTTTTAGATGTTTAAGCGGTAAGAATTGATCGGAGTTTGACTTTTGTGCAGACGATTCCAGAATGGTGTTTTGATAATTCCAATAGATGTTTATGGTGATTTTGGACTTAGGCATGCCTCCAGATTTGGATTCGGAGGTCCGTAGGATAACTTGATGTATTTTGGCAAAAAATTGAAAAGTTGAAATTTTAGAAGGTTGAGAGGTTTGACCGGGAGTTGACTTTGTTGATATCGGGTTTGGATTTCGATTCTGGAAACTTAAATAGGTCCTTTATGTCATTTATGACTTGTGTGCAAAATTTGAGGTCTATCGAAATTGATTTGATATATTTCGGCACGAGTTTTGGAAGTTGAAAGATTTGACAATTCATAAGTTCGATTCGAGGTGTGATTCGTAGTTTCAACATTGTTTGATGTGTTTGAGGCCTCGAGTAGGTTCGTGTTGTGTTACGAGACTGGTTGGTATATTTGGACGGGATCTCGAGTGGCTTAGACGAGTTTCAGATCGTTTTGGAGAATGTTGGGTGAAGCTGGTTTGGGCAGAGCTGGTGTGGTTTCACCTGCGAACCACTGGGTGCAGATGCGTGCTCGCATGTGCGGACAAAGGAATGTATAAGCGGAAGATGGGATGGTTGGAGAAGATCGCAGAAGCGGATGCCAGGGGCGCATCTGTGAAGCTGCAGAAGCGGAACCTTAAGCGCAGATGCGCAAGCGCAGAAGTGCATCCTGGGTCATAGAAGCGAAAATGGCCCAGGTAAGAGAACTCTGCAGTAGCGGATTTTGGCACACAAAAGCGACACCGTAGGTGCGCTGGATTTTCTAGCAGGTGTGATCCCTGGGGAGAGTGTTAAGGATCCAAAATTGGTCATTTTTCTTCATTTCATCAGAGTTGGGAGCATTGGTTTTGGGCGATTCTGGAAGGGTTCTTCACGAGTTTGATTTGGAGAAATATGCTATATCCTAAATTTTTTTATATTCCATGATTATTTTCGTCATTAATTAGTGAATTTAATGGAAGAAATTGAGAAATTTGTAAAATCTTCAAAAATGTAAAATGAAGATTTGGAGGGCGATTCGATATTGGAATTTGATAATTTTGATATGGTTGAACTCGTATCGAAATGGGCGTTTGGATTTTGTGAAATTTTGTCTGGTTCCGAGGTGCACGCCCGGGGTTGAATTTTCAGGTTTCAATTAAAAATCAAAATTTTATTATTCAGAGGTGTTTCCTATGAGTTTTATTAATGCTATAAAATTATTTTAGCTAGATTTGGGCCGTCTGGAGGTTGTTTCACTCGTGAAGATCATTTTAGAGTATCGTTGTAACTTTACCAAGGTAAGTATCTTGCCTAACGTTGTGTGAGGGAAATACACCGTAGGAATTAGGTTGTTTGCGCTATTTGAACTACGTAAAAGACGTGTACACGATATGACGAGTGTGTACATGGCTTATATATGAAAATTTGACCATTTTGGGCTTTTAGGTTTCTTATGCATATTTATGGAAATGAAGGAAACCCAACTTAAAATATTTTAAAGTGTGGGGTATTTGGCTAAAGTGCAAGTTCTTAAACCTAAAAGGTTAAAGATTGGACCAAAGATCATTGACTACGTTTTCATAGGTTATGCAACAAGTAGTAAGGCATATCGATTTTTAGTTCATAAATCAGAAAATCCCGATATTCATATTAATACAGTAATAAAATCAGATAATGTTGAATTCTTTGAGAATATTTCTTCATATAAAATGAATTTGATTCGTCTAGTAAAAAATCTAAGCGACCTCAAAAAGAAACAAAGGAAAGTACATTTAGTGAGAAAAATCCAAGACATAGTAAACGTCAAAGAACAACTACTTTCTTTGGACCATATTTTCTGATATTCTTGCTGAAAAATGAGCCTCAAACATTTAAAGAAGCAATGTCTTCTTCGGAAGTACAATATTGGAAACAAGCAGTCAATAATGCGATAGAATCCATTTTAAGTAATCATACTTGGGAATTGGTTGATCTTCCTCCCAGAAATAAACCTTTGGGATCGAAGTGGATATTCAAAGAAAAATAAAAGTTGATGGTACTATTGACAAATATAAGGTAAGATTAGTTGTCAAAGGATTTAGACAATGAGAAAGTCTTGATTACTTTGATACATACTCGCCGGTAACGAGGATTACAACTAATCGAGTGTTAATAGCGTTAGCCGCCGTGTATGGTCTTGAAATCCATCATATGGATGTGAAGACAACCTTCTTAAATTTAAATTTGGAGAAAAAATCTATATTGAACAACCTGAAGGGTTCATGGTTCCTAGAAAATAAAAGAAGGTGTGTGGACTTGTTAAGTCACTTTACGGACTAAAACAAGCATCAAAATAATGGCATGCCAAATTTGACCAAACAATGTTGGAAAATAGGTTAAAGATTAATGAGTGTGATAAATGTATTTACATTAAGAACACTCTAAATCACATAGTCATTGTATGTTTATATGTTGAGGATATGTTAATAATGAGTAAAGACATTGTAGATATAAATTCTACTAAGTGTATGCTTGTTAGCAAGTTTAATATGAAAGACTTAGGAGCTGCTGATTTAATTCTAGGAATAAAAATCCATAGGACTCCTCAAGGTAAGCCATTGTCTCAATCTCATTACGTTAAAATAGTACTTGAAAAATTCAAGTATTTAGATTTCAAAGTTACAAAAACTCTGATTGATGTAAATGTTGCTCTTACAAAGAATCTAGGTCAAAGCAGATCTCAACTTGATTATGTTCGTGTGTTGGAAAGTTTAATGTACATCATGAATTGTACATGACCTGATATAGCGTGTGTTGTAAGTTAACTGAGTCATTACACAAGCAATCCTGACCAAACTCATTGGATGGCAATGAAATGGGTTTTGGGGTATCTAAGACATACCTAAGATTATGCTTTGCACTACAATAAGTATCCTGTGGTAATTGAAGGATATAGTGATGCAAACTAGATTGCTGGATATTAGAAACAAAGTCCACAAGTGGATATATTTTTACCATTGGTGGAGCAGCGGTGTCTTGGAAATCATCCAAACGGCATCGCTCGCTCTACAATGAAGTCTGAGTTTATAGCTTTATATAAGGCTGGAGAAGAAGCTAAACGGCTCCAAAATTTCTTGAAAGATACTCCATTTTGGCCCAAACTAGTGGCTCTTATATGCATACATTGCGATAGTCAAACATCAATAGGAAGGACTGGAAGTGTTGTGCATAACGGGAAATCTCGTTATATACGACGAAGATATAGAGCCCGTTTGGACATAAGAATTTTTTTTTTCAATTTGTTTTTGAAAACAGTGTTTCGTTATCAAATTCTTATAATTTTTTCAATCTCACTTGAAAATGCATTTTCAAATTTGATAAACTAGTGAGAACCAGTTTTTCAATTGAAAATGGGAAGGTTGCTAGTTTTTAGTTACAAAATATGTTTATAAAAAAGACATCCAAATATGTTGCAAAAATTATAACCAAACATAACTTCATCTTCAATTCAAATTTTAGTGAAATTCCAAATTTGAAAAAAAAATTGGAATTCATGTCCAAAAACCTACATAATACTGTTAAACAACTACTCTCTAGTAGAATTATCACAATTGACTACGTAAAGTCAAAAGATAATGTGACGGATCAGTTTACAAAAGGCCCAAACAGAGAGGCAGTTGATAAATCATCGAAGGGAATGGGACTATGGCCGAGGACAAGTCATTGTGGCAGTAACTCTACCTAGAAGACTAGAGATTCCAAGATCTAGGTTCAAGGAGATCAAATAAAGACACTAATGATGGTTCAACATTGTCAAATAAAACTTTGATCCATTCTCGTGATAAAGAAAATATTTAGCACTAAGGATAAAGCACTAAGGCTTGTTAATGATTTTTAAGTTTGATACAGAGTATATCAAATAGTGTTTCTATGGGATAACAAGGAATCACCTATGCAAGTGTGAAGTGTAAGTCGCTTCAAGGAGAATTCATTAAAGCCAGTTCTCTACACACTTATGAACCTGGCGGTGTTCATGGCTGAAACGAACACAACAATGAGAACCAAAAATTGTAAAAAGAGTTGATTGTACGACTTATGGTTGTCTAGGTATACACCAAAGTTTGCCGGTTCGAAGATATCAAATCTACCGATTGACCAAGTATATCCGACATAAGTTCACTATGGAAAGTTCAAAAGGAAACTGTGATGACTCAAAAGGTGGGTCATCACTTGTTTTGAAAGTTGATTCTATGTTCCGAGGCCTTAAAGACCACTTTTTGTCTCACCTCGATTTGCGTGCAAAGTCTAGACACGTTTCCGAAAAGCTTTGATGTGAAATCTAAGTAAAATAAGGAAATTGGCCTTTAAAATTAATTAAAGTTGATTTTGGTCAACATTCTTGGTAAACAAACCCGGACCCATGATCGAACGGTCCCGTAGAATCCGTCGTAAAATATGGAACTTGGGCGTATGCCCGGAATCGAATACCGAGGTCCCTAGTCCAAGAAAAGAATTTTTTAAAGAAAATTATTTGCTGGAAAATATAAAAGCTTTTAGAACAGAATTGATGAAATTCTTGATGGTATCAGGCCCGTATCTAGTTTCATAGCCCGGTACAAGTTTAAAATAATAATTTAGTTGAATCTGTGAAATTGGGTAAAGATCGAAATTTATTTGGTATAAAATGGACCGATAGTTGAGAAAATTTAATATTTCAATGTTCTTGAATGATTTCATGAATTTGAGGTTTAATTCATAGTTATTGATGTTATTTTGATTAAAGTTGACCTTTAAAATTAATTAAAGTTAATTTTGGTCAACATACTTGGTAAACGAACCCGGACCCATGATCGAACGGTCCCGTAGAATCCGTCGTAAAATATGGGACTTGGGCGTATGCCCGGAATCGAATACCAAGGTCCTAGCCCAAGAAAAGAATTTTTTTAAAGAAAATTGTTTGCTGGAAAATATAAAGGTTTTTAGAACTGAATTGATGAAATTCTTGATGGTATTGGGCCCGTATCTAGTTTCAGAGCCCGGTACAAGTTTAAAATATTAATTTAGTTGAATCTGTGAAATTGGGTAAAGATCGAAATTTATTTGGTATAAAACAGACAGATAGTTGAGAAAATTTAATATTTCAATGTTTTTGAATGATTTCATGAATTTGAGGTTTAATTCATAGTTATTGATGTTATTTTGATTAAAGTTGGCCTTTAAAATTAATTAAAGTTGATTTTGGTCAACATTCTTGGTAAACGAACCCAGACCCATGATCGAACGGTCCCGTAGAATCCGTCATAAAATATGGGACTTGGGCGTATGCCCCGAATCGAATACCGAGGTCCCTAGCCCAAGAGAAGAATTTTTTAAAGAAAATTATGCTGGAAAATATAAAGGTTTTTAGAACTGAATTGATGAAATTCTTGATGGTATCGGGCTCATATCTAGTTTTAGAGTTCGGTACAAGTTTAAAATAATAATTTAGTTGAATTTGTGAAATTGGGTAAAGATCGAATTTATTTGGTATAAAACGGACCGATAGTTGAGAAAATTTAATATTTCAATGTTCTTGAATGATTTCATGAATTTGAGGTTTAATTCATAGTAATTGATGTTATTTTGATGATTTGATCGCACGAGCAAGTCCGTATGATATTTTTGGACTTGCGTGCATGTTTTGTTTGGAGCCCCGAGGGCTTGGGTGAGTTTTGGATAGGCCACAGAGTGAAATTGGACTTAGGAAAGATTGTTAGTATCTGGTATTTTTGCCCAGGCTTCTGATCTCTCAATTGCGAGATCAGGCTTCGCAATTGCGAAGTTCTCAGGCATGGGAATTGCGACCCAGGCGTCGCAAATGTGAACCAAGCCTGTGCAGGCCATGATCGCAAATGCGACTTTTTGATTGCAAATGCGAAAGGGGTAGGTCGCAAATGTGACTTATTCTTCGCAAATGCGAAGCAGACAGGTTTCCAAAGGGGTTCGCAATTGCAACATCTGAGACTTGCTAAATAAATTTTCAGACGGGATTTCATTCATTTTAACAACTTTTCAAACCCTAAAACATCTTTGGGCGATTTCTCAAAGGCACATACTCTTCCAAATCATTAGTAAGTCATTTCTAACTCATTTCTTTCAATCTAATCCATTTTTTTTTACATGATTTCAATTCAAAATCAAGAGTTTTTCATGGGACTTTGGGTATTTTTGGATTAGGATTTTAAAATTTTGGAGACTTGGACCTCGATTTGAGGACCGATTTATAAACAAATTATATATTTGAATTCATGGGTGAATGGGTGATCGGGTTTTGGTTCAAACTTACGGTTTTGACCAAGCGGGCCTGGGGTCAATTTTTGACTTTTTTTGGGAAATCATTAGAAAACCTATTTTTCATGCATTCGAATTAGTTTTTTTTAGCATTTATTGATATCGTTAAGTAAATTGTGACTAGATACAAGCGTATTAGTTGTGGAATCGAGATGTAAAGCGGTAGTTGAGGCTTGATTGTGCTCGTAGCATTGAGGTAAGTATTTGGTCTAACATTAGCTTGAGGGAATAGGTATTGTGCCTTATTTTGCTATGTGATAGTGTAGTGTACAACGTATAGGTGTGGTGACGAGTATCTATACGTTGGTGTCAAGCATGCCTGTGAGTCTTAAATTGTGATTGTTATGTTTCTTAATAAGTACTACAAATGCCTAAATTGTTGATTATCCATGTTGAGCAAGACTTACGATTATCTTCTTGGTATTTGTCTATTGTTAAGCATTGGCTCCAGTTGAGGTTCAATTGTTAAGTTAATTGTTGGTACATGTTTGGTTATAGCTAATTCCCTTGCCGGGATGTATTTACTCTTATTGTTGATTCCCTTACCGGGATGTATTTATTCTTATTGTTGATTCCCTTGCCGGGATGTTATTGTTGTTATTATTTGGGTGAGGAAAGAGAGATAAAGCACGAAGGGTAATGCATGCATGATATTGTGAGATAGTGTTAATGCACGAAGGGTGATGTCGTGCCGATATTGTGAGTGTTAATGGATGAAGGGGGATGCCATGCCATTTATTTGATTTACATGGTGAGGATGAGAGTAAAAGCACGAAGGTTGATGTCGTGCACATTTTCATTTCCTGATTGCATTTGTTAGGAATGAGAGTAAAAGCACGAAGGGTGATGCGGAGCACTTATTGCCTATTTGCTATGATTTCTTGCTGTTCACGGTCCCAATACCTTAATTGTTTTGTTTCGATATTACTGTGATTCTATATGTTGGTATTTTCCCCACAACATGTTACCCCTTCCCCGTTACTTTTAAATTACTTCTATTACTGTTATTCTGCTAGATACTGTTTAATTGCAGGTTAATTATTTGTTGTGTTCTAGCCTCGTCACTACTTCGCCGAGGTTAGGCTCGAGACTTACTCAGTACATGGGGTTAGTTGTACTGATGCTACACTCTGCAGTCTTTTATGTTGATTCCGGTACTGGAGCATAGGACCTTAGCTAGGGGTTGCTGCTTTCAGTATATCAGGAGACTCGAGGTAGTCCTACACACGTCCGCAGGCCTTGACGTCCCCTTCCTATCTAGTTTCTTTCTGTTCTTTACTATTAGAGACAGACATGTATTATTTTGTTTAGACCCTATTTGTAGTATTCTTAGATAGTCCGTGAGATTGTGACACCAGTTCTGGATGGTTTATGTTAATGAATTCGTAATGGTATTAGCTTAATCGTTAAATTTCATTCTTCCTCCTTATTATTTCCAATGTTATTTTATGTTAACTTGCAATTGTTAAGAAATTAAAAATGAAAAGGGTAAATTAATCGGAATAGTGGCTTGCCTAGCTTTCACTAGTAGGCACCATCACGACTCCCGAAGGTAAAAAATCCGGGTCATGACAAAAACTTACTTATTTTAATGAATGTAAATGAGTCATGACAACATCCTTCTTGCTTTCCCTCTTCCTCAGCAAGCAACAATATGAATGCGAAAATAACATCAAGGCGGGGAATAATTTCACTTCAAATATAGTGCCATGATATCAGCTTCCAAAATATTCAATATCTTTGCAATAAGCAATAAATACGAGAGAAATATTTAAAGAAGAAATAATACAACCTAAGTATGGATAACATATTTAACGAAATAATATAATACAAAGAACAATTTCCACTCGCATGCTTTAACCCAATAACAACGCATAAGTACTCGTCACCTCACATACCCCACACATAAAATACGTAGAAAATAGACCAACAAGTCCTAATCCCTCAAGTCACGGTTAACCGCGACACTTACCTCACTCCACAATCAAAGAAATCAATCAACCACGGCTTTGCCTTTTGAACAAGCCTCCAACCAACCAAATCTAGCAAACAATCGATCGAACGGTTCAAAATAAGATTTAGAAACTACCTATCAATGAAAGAGGTTCAATTTTGATCATTTTAACAAAGGTCAACCCCCGGCTTGCTTGGGAAAAACCCGAAGTTCGGACCAAAACCTGATTACCTATTCACCCCCAAGCCTAGTTATGTGATTTATTTCGAAATTCGACCTCAAGTTGAGGTCTAAATCTGAAATTTTACAAAAATCCACAATTCTACCCTAATCCCTAATTTCTAACATGGAAATCCTAAATTTGATATTGAAATCTCATGAAAAGTAATGTGTAATTGAAAACAAATGGATTAAATCCACTTACCAATCAATTTGAGAAGAAAAGTCTCTTGAAAATGACGTATAGTGTGTTTAGGGTTAAAAAATAATGTAAAATGAGCTAAGTCCCGATTTTTTCCTCTTTTACCAAGCTGCAGATGTCACAATTGCGAATTCTTATTCACTATTGCGAACATCGGAAATGCGAGACAAGGGTCGCAAATGTGAACCCTATCACAGAAGTCCAGAAGTCACAATTGCGACAAAGAGATCGCAAATGAGGAGATCCCACCATCGTAATTGTGGCCAAACTCTTCGCATATGCGAAGATGCCCTACTGTTACCATGCATTGAAAATGTGACCTAGTGATCACAAATCCAATCCTGAGCAGTTCACAATCGCAAACATTTTCCTCGCAAATTCGAGGTAACCCAATCCCAGGCCCTGCTGGCAAATGCAAATATTTGTTCACAAAAGCGAGGCTTGCAAATTCGAGTCAGACCTCATAAATGCGAGATCTGCATCAGACACCAGATCTGGCATTGCACCAACAAACTTTGCACTATTTAAAATCATCTAAAACACGTCTGAAACTAACCCGAGCCACTCGGGATCCAAACCAAACATGCACACAAGTGTAATAACATCATACGTACTTGCTCGCACGATCAAAACACCAAAATAGCACCTAGAACTACGAATCAGAAATCCAAAATGCATGACATTTTCAAAGAAACTCAAGAACTTTCAAATTCACAAGCGAGTGCCCGAATCCTATCAAATCAACTCCATTTTGCACCAAGTTTCGGAACCGAAATTCGAACCCGGTAGCCATAAAGTCAACCTACGGTCAAACTTTGGGAATCTTTAAACCTTCACATTATAGGTTTTCAACAAATCACGTTAAATCAACTTAGGTACTTTTGAATTCAATTTCGAGCATATATCCAAATTCAAAATTATGATACGGACCCACCAAGATCGTCAAAATACCAATCCAGGTCCGTTTAAACAAAATATTAACTGTAGTCAACTCAAATTATTTTTAAAGGTAACATTTATATTTTCTTCAATTTTCACATAAATCTTTTCGAAAAAATATACAGACTGTGCACGCAAATTGAAAAATACTAAATGGAGCTAATCGAGGTTTCGGAACTCAAAAATAAGGGTTAAACATAAAATCACCTATTGGGAAATCACAAAAGTGGGTACATGTTAAATGGGGGCAATCAAATAGGATGCCCTGTGTAATTTTTAGTGTAAAAATGGCTAGAAGGCAATCTATATTAACAACGAAAATCCTACTCCCAAAATTATTCTGGTACTCTTATTGAAATAAAATTAGTTCACCATCATGAGTAACAAGCAACAAGGTTGGATATCCTTCCTCTCATACGATTTAGATATACTTGTTGAATACTTGTTGTTCCCAAACGCACACGCAAGTATACGTAGTCGACAAGTAATATAAGGTTGTAAGTCCAGATACCGTACCCATAGGGACTTGTGATTAACTATCAACTAAATTAATCTAAGACAATTAACCTATTCAAGTAAGTTTCTAAAGATTATTAACTACAACTAATCTAGAGTAGAAAACTAAAAGATTAAAAGGAAACAACTTGGAGAATATTAGAGACGAATTCAATGATAGACGATATTCTAGAGCTATGGTTTGGCTAACAATCCCGTTGAGTTTTACACTTAAATTGTCTAATTAATTTATCTAGTTTATTGATTGATAGGGTCAATATTACTCGTAGCATTCTCCCGAAGTACTACTCGTCTATTCAAGCTAACCTAACACATATATTCCTATGGAATTAGAATTAACAAGACGCATTAATAATTCCGGTATAGTAACTAAGCAAGGCGATTAGCTATATTCCTATCCTAACCTCAAATATGTTCCCGATGCTCAAGTTCAAGATCTCGTTCTACTCAATCTTATATGCAATCTAGAATTCCCTCTCTTGAGTTCAATCCTAGATTCGAAGAAAGTATTCAATTGGTGATCAAGTATTCAAATAATTAAGCACAAGATTGAATAAATAAAATAATATGATAAAATAATAAGAACAATTCTGTGATAACCCAAAGGGGTCATCTTTCATTTCAGAATCTGACTCTATATTCCAAGGCCTTGAAAACCTCATTTTCTTCCTCGTCGATTTGCATGCGCAGTTCGGGCGAGCTTCCGGAAGGCCTTATATGAAAATTTGAGAAATATATTGAGTTTTTGCCCTTAAAATTGATTTAAGTTGACTTCGGTCAATATTTTGTGTAAACGGACCTGGACCATTAATTTGACGGTCCCAGAGGGTCCGTAGTAAGATATGGAACTTGGGTGTATGCCTGGAATCAGATTTCGAGGTCCCTAGCTCGAGAAATGAATTTTTGAAGAAAAATTGTTAAACTGGAAATATAATAATTTATGGAAATTGAATAATGTTTGAACTTGTTGGTATCGGGTCCGTATTTTGGTTTTGGAGCCCGGTACAGGTCCGTTATAATATTTAAACCTTATCTGTGAAATTTGTTGAGAAACAGAGTTTATATGACATAATTCGAACCCTCGATTGTGAAAATAGAAACTTTAAGTGTTCTTGAGTTTTTCAGTGATTTTGATGCTAAATCCGGAGTTTTAGGTATTATTCTAGGGCCTTGATCGCCCAAGCAAGTTCATATGATGTGTTAAGACTTGTGTGCATGTTTGGTTTGGAATCCCGAGGGCTCGAATGAGTTTCGGATAGGCTACGAGATGTATATGCTTAGAAAAGACCTGGTGTAGGATTGTTGCAGAGTTACAGGTCTCTGAACCTAAGAGTGCGGCCGCAGAGTAAAATTCGCGGACCGCGGTGGAATTTCGCGACAGTGGCGGAGGGCTTCACTGACCGTGGTGGGTATATCCAAATTTTCGTGGCCGCGCCCAGTATTTCGCTGACCGCAGTGAGGTTCTCCACCGCGCCCAATATTTCGCGGGCCGCATAATGGGGATCACAGAGGGCTAATTTAACGGGACTTTTCATCCATTTCTCACTTTTTCAAAACCCTAAAACAAAGGAGGCGATTTTCCAAATACTTTTTCTTTCCCAAATCATAAGTAAGTGATCCTTAACTCATTTCTTTCACTCTTATTTGCTACTTGTTTAGTTGCTAGGTATGATGTATAGGTGCGGTGACGAGTATTTATATGTTGTTGTCGGGTCATAGCATGCGAGTGAGTCTTATACTTGTGATCGTTGTGTTTCTTTATACGTATTGTTCCTGCTTAAACTAGTTATTACTCTGTTAAACAAATCTTATTATGTTTCTCCTGGTTTTGGATATTGGTTGAGTATTGACTCAAGTTGAGATTTCTGTTGTGAAATTAAATGATGAAATGAAGTTGTTTAATTGTTATGCCCTTGTCGGGTTGTTATTATTCATGTTGTTTCATATGGTAAGGAAGAGTGATAAAGCACAAAGGGTGATGCCATGCACATTTATATATTATTCATATGGTGAGGAAGAGTGATAAAGCATGAAAGGTAATGTCATGCACATTTATGTTATTTATATGGTGAGGAAGAGTGATAAAGCACGAAGGGTGATGTCGTGCACATTTCTATTATTGATTTCATGGTGAGGATCGAGAGTAAAAGCACAAAGGGTAATGCCGTGCACTTTCTGTTTTCTGTGTATGTTTGTTGTTATCGGTTCAAGTGTACTAGCTGTTTAGATTCTTTTACTGCTGTGATTCTGTATGTTGGAACCCCCATAGCATGTTGCCCTTTCCCGTTCATTTCTGCTTAGCTTTCATTACTTGTTATTCTATTAGTATATTGTTTAACTGCACAGGTTTATGTTGTTTGTCGTGTCCTAGCCTCGTCACTACTCTACCGAGGTTAGGCTCGGAACTTACCAGTACATGGGGTCGGTTGTATTAATATTGAACTTTACACTTTCTATATAAATCTTGGTTTTGGACCATCCTAATCAGAGTTTGGGGTTGCTGCCTTCAGTCCACAGGAGACCCAAGGTAGATCTGTCGGCGTTCGCAGACCCTAGAGTCCCCTTTCCTCTATCTTAGTTCCTGTTTTCTTTCATTCCGAAAAATAGTTGTATTTTCTTTTAAAACAGTATTTGTAGAAATTTTTAGATGTTCGTGGATTGTGATACCAAATCATTGGGGTAGTCGTGTTTTAGAGATTTGAACTATTATAAAAATTTCCCCGCTCCATATCTATTTAGATTTAATTAATATTTATTACTGTTTTGGGTTAATGATTAATGTGTTAGAATCGTATCTGTTGGCTTGCCTAGCATGCAAGATTTAGGCGCCATCACGATCCCGACGGTGGTTCGGGTCGTGACAATGTATCAGAGCCCTAGGCTGCCTAGGTCTCATAATTCACGAACAAGCTAGGTAGAGTCTGAGGGATCGGTACAGAGACGTCTCTGGTTATTCCCAGAGGCTACAGAGTTTAGGAATAACTTCACATCTATTCTTCTCTGTCGTGCAGTTTGATTTATCAATGCTAATTTAACTCCTACTCTGTTCTTTTACAAATGGCAAGAACATGTACCGCTTCATCAGTTGATCAGCAACCTGAGCCCCCAGTGGAAGCTCATACACGGGGCAGAGGACGAGGCCGTGCTAGAGGCCGAGGCAGGGGCAGGGATTAGTCCAAAGCTTGAGCAGCAGTACCAGAGGCGGAGCCCCAGGTAGAGTTCGATGATGAGGTTCCGGCCTAGACCGTTCCAGCGGGCCCATCTCAGGTTCCAGAGGGGTTCATCACTACCCCGGTACTCCAGGATACTCTAGTTCGTCTAGTGGGCCTTATGGAGAGTGTCAGGCAGGCAGGCATACTTCCAATAGCGCCAGCTGTATCTCAAGTTGGGGGAGGAGCACATACTCCCGCCACTCACACTCCAGAGCAGATGGCTCCTCAGTTTCAAACTCCAGCAGCTCAGCTAGTTGGAGTAGTTCCGCCGTGTGTTGTAGCACAGACCGGTGATGGATCAGCTATGTATTTTGAGGCCATGTGGAGGCTGGACAGGTTCACCAAGCTCTTCACTACTACCTATGGCGGTACATCTTCAGATGATCCCCAGGACTAGTTGGACAGTTGTCACGAAGAACATGGGGGTGGTGGAGACCAACGTGGTCGACTTTGCTGCTTTTCGTCTATCAGGTTTTGCCAAGAAATGGTGGAGGTATTTTTATGTGGCCAGACCAGCTAGGTCACCTGCTTTGACTTGGGACCAGTTCTCTCAGCTATTTCTCAAGAAGTTCCTTCCCGTCACTCAGAAAGAGGAGTACCGCAGGCGCTTCGAGCGTCTTCAACAGGGTTCTATGACTGTCACCCAATACGAGATTAGGTTTATGGATTTGGCTCTTCATGCTCTTCTTATATGCCCCACCGATAGAGAGAGGGTAAGGAGGTTTATTGAGGGACTCGCTCAGCCTATCAGATTGCAGATGGCTAAAGAGTCAGGGAGCGAGACGTCTTTTAAGGATACGACCAATGTGGCCAGGAGAGTCAAAATGGTTTTAGCTCAGGGGAGTGGTAAGGGGTCTGACAAGAGGTCTCGTCATTCTGGCAGGTTCAGTGGTGCCTCGTTTGGAGGCAGAAATTCCTTTGTTACAGGCCATCCTCCCAGGTCGTTTCATTCAACACTTCAGGCTTCTCACGCTGCTCCAGGTGGCATATGCAGTATTCTGATTAGCTACCCTACAGTGTACCACTAGCTCCTATCAGTGCACCTCCACTCCAAAGTTTTTAGGGTAGTTACTCAAGCCGTTAGGGTCAGTTTCAGGGTCAGCTGTCGCGACCCAAACCGATGGGCCGCGACGGGTGCCTGAGTCATACCTATCAAACTACCCTAAGCATGCATCTAAGATATGAACCTGAATAACATCTGCTGAATTACGAAAATAACATACATAAAACAAACCTGCCTACAAGGCATATGTACGTATACAAGCAGAATATAGTGGGCGAGCCGGTACGACTGCTATAGACAACTATACATCCAAAATTGAAAGCTGACAAGGCCACAGACAACCTAACTAGACATACTGTCTATAGACCTCCAATAGAAACATAACTGTACAAAGAAGGGACTGATCCACATCATACCCATATATATATACAAACATATCGTAAAAATTTAAAGTAGCTCTGGAAAAAGTGGAGCACACCAACTCTCGCTGATCAGGGATCCTAAGAAGGGGGACCGTCAGCTTGCCTACCTGCACCTGCGGGCATGAAATGCAGACCCCGTGAAATAGTACGTCAGTACGAAGAATTTACTGAGTATGTAAGGCATGAAAATTAGTACGTAAAAGACATAGATGAAACATGAAATGAAGAAACACATCGTTAAATCTGAATAACTTTGTAAATTCTGAAACATTTATAAGGTCATGCACATGCGTATAAATGTCGTGCCATGCATAGGTGTGGGTGTGCATAATATCATCAAGACACTAAGGGCATCCCATCATATCGTCTCGGCCACTGTAGGAAACATCATCAACATATACCAACTGATCAAGTGGTGGTGCGTATATAATGCCGTAACCTTTTTTCATATCCCATATACATACATATATATATATATACTTTTTTCCATATCCCATATACATATATTTACATATATACGCATATATAATGCCATCTGGTCATGGGTCAATGCACATGTATAAATGGGTGAAATGCATGAAAAATATATAATAATCTCAATATTCTTTTCGGATAACCTTTTTCAACTGCCTATTATTATGATACCCATGAACAGAAGATAATGATAATTCTCATGGGAAATTAAGATATAGATACCCCTAGTATTTCTATGAATAAAATAATTTATGAAAACTGTGTGTTTGCTCATTTCTTCTGTATAACTTGGATCATGCCAAAAGAAAGAAGCGATGTCCTTAACATACATGGAATAAGGAAAACTCCGTATAATATTCTTTGCAGGAGAACTTGGATGCAAGAAATCTCGTTGTTTGAAATGTTACTGTTTGTAACGTTCTAATTGATTTTGTTTTCAAAATAGGAAAAGGAAGCTTTGTTAAAGCTTTGAAATGGCTACGTTTTGGATTGCAGGTCTGTTAAAGCTTTGAATTGTTAAAGCTTTGTAACCTCTTTGTCAAAGCTTTGAACTCTTAAAGCTTTGATAAAGCTTTGTAACATTTTTGTTTTTATTGTTTTTGTTTTTTAATGTTCTAATGATAAGATTATAAAATGTCTCTTTAAACTTTAATGTGACACATGTTATAAATGGATAATGACTCACCTTAAATTAAAAGTGGGCTGCCACGTTTCGTGGGTATAATTTTGTTAATTTTTATCCACTTATTAGTTAACTGGGTGATGTTCTGTTAACCGGTAATTAACCAATTACCCTTATAATTTAAAAATTATCACAAATTACTTAAAATTCTACTTATTCTTAATATACTTCATATATACTTTATACATTATACTACCGTGGTCATATGGTATCTTGCATTGTACTAGTTCATAGTTATTAGGTTTTATCGCTCGACCCGTGTTTTATTCCAAATTGGTCACTTTCAACGAAACTCGTTTTCTTCAATTTGTGTACCCCTTTATCCTTCATAGTACTTATTTATCGCTTGTTATTAATAACGTAAATACATTAACGTCAAGATGATCTCATCCACGAGTCTACATCAATTAACTGAAGATGAAACTTTTAACGTACGAAAACACAAGATGTAACATCCTTCCCCCTTTAGAAACATATGTCCTCGACTGTTTAACTCTTCGGGATCTATATAACCTTGGCAGAGTCGCCTTTGTAACAACGCTACTACCAACTTTTCTTGTAGAAACCCAATAATTTAACGTCACATAGGACCACAATCATCAATAATGACGATGGTCTCACCCGACCAATAACAATAGCTAACACAAGAATTTATACACGTACCTTATGGTTATGACGTCTCAGTCGAACCTTTCTCTGGAAGATGAAATAAGTAGGGATATCTAGACTTCATGTCTTCCTAGGCCTCCCAAGTCATTTCTTCCACATTGTTATTCCTCCAATGTATTTTCACGGAGGCTACTTCCTTATTCTGCAGCTTGTGGATTTGTCGGTCTAGGCTGGCAACCGGAATTTTCTCGTATGACAAGTCCTCTGTAATCTGTACATCAACCGTGGGTACCACTCAGGTAGGATCGCCAATGTACTTCCATAACATAGATACGTGAAAAACCGGATGGACAAACTCCAATTCCGAGGGCAATTCTAACTCATAAGCTACTTGGCCCACTCTCTGAATGATCCTATAAGACCCAATATACCGCGGGCTAAGTTTGCCTTTCTTTCCAAATCTCATCACACCCTTCATAGGTGACACCTTTAAGAATACCCAGTCATCAACCCCAAACTCTAAATCTCATCGCCACATGTCAGAATGTGACTTTTGACGACTCTGAGCTGTCAACAGTCGATCCCGGATCAATTTTACTTTTTCTATGGCCTGCTGAACCAGGTCTGGCCCATGTAATTCAGATTCTCCAACATCGAACCACCCTATAGGCGACCTACACTTCCGTCCATAAAGAGTTTCACATGGAGCCATCTGAATGTTGGAATGGTAGATATTATTATACGTAAATTCAATAAGCAGCAGATGATCATCCTAGCTACCTTTGAAATCTATTACACAAGCTCGTAACATATCATCCAATGTTTGAATAGTACGCTCAGCCTGTCCGTCTATTTGGGGATGAAATGCTATACTAAGACTTACTTGAGTCCCCAATCCTTTTTGGAAGGACCTCCAGAAGTTAGCTGTAAATTGAGCTCCTCTATCCGAGATAATAGATACAAGGACACCATGCAGTCATACTATTTCCTTAATATAAATACTTATATAATCCTCTAAGGAATATATAGTCGTAAAGGGCAGAAAATGGGCTGACTTTGTAAGCCTATCAATAATCACCCATATCGAATCGAACTTACGCTGGGTACGAGGTAAGCCTACAATGAAGTCCATATTGATTACTTCCTATTTTCAAGTCGGAATCTCCATAGCTTGCAATAACCCACTGAGTTTTTGATGCTCAATCTTAACCTGCTGACAGTTAGGACACTGAGCAATAAATTCCGCTATATCTTTTTTCATTTCGTCCCACCAATACATTTCCTTGATATTATGATACATCTTTGTTTCTCCTGGATGGATAGAATAATGAGAATAGTAACTTTGTCCCATAACCTGCCGACGTAGCCCTGCAACATCAGGACACATAATCGTCCTCGATATCTAAGGACCCCATCTTCTGTAATTTCAAATGGTGTCTTCTCTTTCTGAAAGGTGGTATCCCTATAATGAACTAGCACATGATCCTCGTACTGGCATTTCTTTACTTCAGTTACTAAAGAGGATTTTGTTGTATCCTGAATAGTGATTCCAATATCACCTGAGTCAAGTAACCAAACTCCAAGACTAGCTAGCTGATGAACCTTATGGGCTATTCCCCTCTTTTTTGGCTGTAAATACGATAGGCTACCCATATATCTACGGCCGAGGGCGTCGGCTACTACATTCGCCTTCCCCAGATGGTATAAAATATCAACATCATAGTCTTTAAGTGCTCCAACCATCTCCTTTGACATAGATTCAATTCCTTTTGCTTGAAGATATACTGGAGGCTCTTATGATATGTATAGATATCAACATGATTACCTTACAAGTAGTGCCTCCACATCTTTAGTGCATGAATCACCGCAACTAACTCTAAATCGTGGGCGGGTAGTTCTTCTCGTGCTTTCTTAGTTGTCTAGAACCATAAGCCACAAGCTTACCATGTTGCATTAGCACACAACCCAACCCAACGCCTGAAGCGTCATAATAGATAATGTAACCATCAGTCCCTCCTGGAAGCTTTAGAACTGGTGCTGACGTTAATATGTCCTTTAATGCCTGGAAACTCCGTTCACAAGCATCAGTCCATTGAAAGTTTGCTCCCTTCTGAGTCAACTTTGTCAAAGGTGCTGGAAGGGAAAAAAATCCCTCTACAAATCTCCTGTAATAACCTGCCAAAACAAGAAAGCTATGAACCTCTGTCGGTGTTGTGGGTCTAGGTCAAGTCTTTACTATCTCAAGTGTGTATCCACCCGGATGCCTTCACCCGAAATGATATGCCCAAGGAAAGCTACAGATTTCAACCAGAATTCAAATTTAGAGAATTTTTCATACAACTTCCTTTTTTATAGAATTCTGAGCACAATATGCAGATGATCTGCATGCTCAACCTCTGAACGAGAATACATCAATATATCATTGATAAAAACAATTATGAACAGATCTAAAAAGGCCTGAATACACGATTCATCAAATCCATGAACACTACTGGGGCATTGGTCAAACCGAACGACATAACACGAAACTCAAAGTGCCCATATCCGGTCCTGAATGCTGTCTTCGGAATATCTTCATCCTTAACCCTTACCTGATGGTACTAGGACCTCAAGTCTATTTTTGAAAAATACTTGGCACCTTGAAACTAATCAAATAAATCATCAATCCTCGGGAGCGGGTACTTATTCTTGATCGTTACCTTATTCAGCTGTATATAATCAATACACATCCGTAAGGAACCATCTTTCTTCCTTACAAATAACACAGGTGCTCCCCATGGTGATATGTTAGGTTTGATAAAGCCTTTTTCAAGCAAGTCCTTTAGTTGTTCTTTCAACCCTTTCAACTCTGGGGGACCATTCTATAGGGAGGAATAAATATTGGGTGAGTATTTGGTAGTAGGTCAATAGCAAACTCAATTTCTTGCTCTGGCGGGAGACCCGGAAGCTCATCGGAAAAAACATCGGGAAACTTATTAACCAAAGGGATGGACCGAATGGTTGGTAACCCTACTTCCATATCCTGAACCCGAACTAAGTGATAAATATAGCCCTTTCTGATCATCTTTCTTGCCTTGAGATAAGAAATAAATCTACCTTTCTGCGACACTGTATTACCTTTCCACTCCAAAATAGGCTCACCTGGAAATTGAAATCGGACTATCTTTGATCTACAATAAACGTTGGCATGACAAGAAGCCAACCAATCCATGCCCATTATAACATCAAATTCTACCATATCCAACTCGATTAGGTCCGCTACAGTGGATCGACTATGAACTACTACTATGTAACCCCTATATACTCGCTTAGCTATCACTGAGTCCCCAACAGGTATAGACACCTGAAAAGGTTTAACCAATTTAGATTTTATTCAAAACTTACTAGCAACTAACGGAGTAACGTATGATAAGGTGGAACCTGGGTCAATCAGCGCATATACATCATATGAGGAGACTGATAATATACATGTAACAATATCAGGCGATGACTCCTGGTCCTTTCATCCTGCCAACGCATAAATGCAGTTCTGAGTATTGCTCAAGTTAGATACTCTACCCCTGCCTCTACCACGACTCATTGGTGCTTGTGAACCCTGCCATTGGGGGTGTACTGGTGATGACGAACTAGCTACAGATCCTGCTGGCTGAGCTATGCTTGCATTACCTCTCATCGGACAATCCCTCATAACATAGGCCGGATAACCACAAGTATAACACACACCTAATCCCATACGATACTGTCCGGTATGCTGCTTACCACATTGAGCACATCGTGGCAAGGGTGGCCTCATCTGATTTGAATCACCCCTATACTGAGAACCTGAGGCCCTGAAATTCTGACCAAACCCTGAATATGAGGAACGATCAAATCTCTAACCACCAAACTGAGGGGGCGTGCTAGCCGATGGCTGGGCTAGATACCTCAGGTACTGCTTCCTCTGACCACCTTGAAACTCACCATAAGGACCCGAAGACCTCGCTCTCTTATTTGGGCCCTATCATGCTCACGATCGGGCCTCTGTTTCTATTTACGCTCCTCTAAAACCTGAGCATATGCATAAATACGAGAAATATCCATGTTTGGCTGAAATGAGACCGACATACAATCTTTAAGCAAGTGAGGCTCTAATCCCATCACGAACCAGTGAACCCGATCCTCCATCTTAGATACAATAATGGGAGCATACCTGACCAACGAATCAAACTGAAGATTGTACTCCCGAACACTCATGTTATCCTGTTGAAGGGTGAAGAACCTATCAACTCTGGCCCATCTAAGCTATGGTGGTAGATAATGATGAAGAAAAGCCTCTGTAAACTCCTGTCATACTGCTGGAGGGGCATCCTCACCTCTGGACAATTCCCAAGACTCGTACCAATTAACCGTAATATATTCAGAGTCTATAGGAAGCTAGGTTAACTGACTCAGTCGCAGTGGCCTTCATTACCCGTAACATCCTCTGCACTCTATCAATAAATACTTGAGGGTCCTCGTTCAGATCTGCCCCAGTGAATACAAGAGGGTCTAAATTAATGAAGTCACGAAACTTGCACACCTACTAATCGGGTTAATAGCTGAATAACATCTCTCATTTCCTGACCCGATGTATCTGGCTGAGGTGTTGAATGTACAGGGGCAGGGCACTCGGGCTGGTGCCCCTCTGAGCTCTTCTGGAAAGGGCGGGGTATGTGAAATCTGAGATGGAACCTCACTATATGACTCACCCCGAGCTCTGGTAACTCGTGGCACTCAACTAGTATGTCACCAGCCACGGACTTTCCCTTCTGGGTGGCCGTACTCTTTGGAGGCATCGCTAAAAATATAACATATCGTTAGGAAAATAAATTCTTCTATCACACGATCTTAGATAAAAAGAGAGGATAACATCCTATATGTCATGTAGCCTCCTATCTATAAGTGTGGTGCACAACACACCCATAAACAAGACTCTATTAGACACGGTCTATAGACAACCCAAGGGCAGAGCTGCTCTGATACCACTTTGTCACGACTCAAACTGATGGGTCGTGACGGGTGCCTGAGTCCTACCTGTTAAACACCCTTAAGCATGCGTCTAAGATATGAACTTGAATAACATTTGCTGAATTACGAAAATAACATACATGAAGGAAACCAGCCTACAAGTCATATGTACGTATACATGCAGAATACAGTGGGTGAGTCGGCAAGGCAGCTATAGATAACTATACATCCAAAACTGAAAGCCGACAAGGCCACGTACAACCCAACTAGACATACTATCTACAAACTTCTAATAGAAACATAATTGTATAAAGATGGGACTGATCCACATCATACCCATATATATATACAAACACATCTTACCAAAATCAAAAGTAGCTCCGGATTAAGTGGAGCACGCCAACTCTCGCTAATCATGGATCCTAAGAAGGGGGACCGTCAGAAGGGATCCTAAGAAGGGGGACCTGCACATGCGGGCATGAAACACATGCCTTGTGAAATAGCGGATCAGTATGGAGAATGTACTGAGTATGTAAGACATGAAAATTAGTACGTAAAAGACACAAATGAAACATGGAATAAAGAAACACATCTTTAAATCTGAATAACTTTGTAAATTCTGAAACATTTATAATGTCATGTACATACGTATAAATGTCATGCCATGCATAGCTATGGGTGTGCATAATATCATCAAGCCACTGAGGGAATCCCATCGAATCGTCTTGACCACTGTAGGAAACATCATCAACATATACCAACTGATCAGGTGGTGGTGCGTATATAACGCCGTATCCTTTTCCCATATCCCATATACATTTATTTACATATATACGCGTATATAATGCCATCTGGTCATGGGTCAATACACATGTATAAATGGGTGAAATGCATGAAAAATATGTAACAATCTCAATATTCCTTCTGGATAACCTTTTTCAACTGCGTATTATTCTGAGACCCATGAATAGAAGATAATGATCATTCTCATGGGGAATCAAGAATATAGACACCCCTAGTATTTTTGTGAATAGAGTAATTTATGGAATCTGTGCATTTGTTCGTTTCTTATATATAACTTGGACCATCCCAAAAGAAAAAAGGGATGACCTTAACATACCTGGAGTAAGGAAAACTCCGAATAATATTCTTTGTAGGAGAACTTGGATGCAAGAAATCTCGTTGTTTGAATTGTTACTGTTTGTAACGTTCTGATTGATTTTGTTTTCAAAATAGGAAAATGAAGGTTTGTAAAGCTTTGAAATGGCTAAGTTTTGGATTGCAGATCTGTTAAAGCTTTGAACTCTTAAAGCTTTATTTGTAACCTTTTTTTAATGTTCTAATGATAAGATTATAAAATGTCTTTTTCTTGCGACTTAAACCTTAATGTGACACATTTAATAAATGGATAATGAGTCAACTTAAATTAAAAAGGGGCTTCCACGTTTCTTTTGGGGTGTAATTTTGTAAATTGTTATTCACTTATTAGTTAACTGGGTAATGTTCTGTTACCCGGTAATTAGCCAATTGCCCGTATAATTTAAAAATTTCCATAAATTACTTAAAATTCTACTTATTCTTAATATACTTCATATATACTTTATACATTATACTACCGCGGTCATATGATATCTTACATGGTAGTAGTTCATAATTAGCGGGTATTATCACTCGACCCGTATTTTATCCCAAATTGGTCACTTTCAACGAAACTCGCTTTCTTTAATTCGTGTACCCCTTTATCTTTCATAACACTTATTTATCACTTGTTATAAATAGCATAAATACGTTAACGTCAAGATGATCTCATCCACGATTCTATGTTAATTAACTGAAGACGAAACTTTTAACGTACGAAAATGCGGGATATAACATCAGCAGTCGCCACAGCCGAAGTCTTGTTATACTTCTGGCAATCCGAGGCATATTGCTAGATTTTGCCCTCGAGCCTCGAGCAGTTCTTAGCATTAGGATTCTCGTGCCATGGTTCTGACACTGTGTGTTCTACCGTCCGCTCAGCTAGCTAGAGGTAGGGGTCAGGCAGCTAGAGGTGGAGGTTGAGGTGTTAGAGGTAGAGGTCAGGCCGCTAGAGGTATAGGCCAGTCAGCAGGAGGCCATCCCTGGGATGTAGTTCAGAGTGGTGGGGCCTAGCCCCAATGTTATGCTATTCCATCTAGGCCTGAGGCTGAGTCCTTCCAAGCAGTTATCATAGGTACGGTTTTAGTTTGCAGTAGAGATGCTTCAGTTCTATTTGATCCAGGTCTACATACTCCTATATGTCATCTTATTTTGCCCCATATTTGATTGTTCCTCGTGATTCTTTGAGTGCTCATATATATGTGTCCATATTGGTGGGTGATTCTATTGTTGTAGACCGTTTCTATCGCTCGTGTGTGGTTGTTATTGGGGGTATTAAGACTAGTGTAGATCTCCTACTTCTCGATATGGTAGATTTCGATGTCATCTTGGGGATGGATTGGTTGTCCCCTTATCATGCCATATTGGATTGTCACGCCAAGAACGTGACCTTAGCTTTGCCATGGTGCCTCGATTGGAGTGGAAAGGGACTCCTGGTCATTCTACCAGTAGGATCTATTCTTATCTAAAGGCTCAGCGTATGATCGAGAGGGGGTATTTGGCTTATTTGGCTTCTGTTCGCGATTCCAGTGCAGAGGTTCCTTTCATGGATTCGGTACTAGTTGTTCATGAGTTTCCAGAGGTATTTCTTGTAGACCTGCCAGGGATGCCACTCGACATGGATATTGATTTTTGGATTGATTTGGCTCCTGGTACTCAGCCCATTTCTATTCTGCCGTACAGCATGGCCCTGCCAGAGTTTAAAGAATTGAAGGAACAATTGCAAGATTTCCTTGATAAATGCTTTATTAAACCTAGTGTCTCACCCTAGGGTGCGCCAGTGCTATTTGTTAAAAAGACAGATGGATCAATGAGGATTTGTATAGATTATCGACAGTTGAACAAGGTCACCATCAAGAACAAGTATCCGTTGCCGATGATTTATGATTATTTAATTAGCTTCATGGTGCCAGGGTATTTGCCAAGATTGATTTGAGGTCTGTATACCATCAGTTGAGGATTAGGGCATCTGATGTCCTTGAAACATCTTTTCGGACTCGGTACGAGCATTATGAGTTTTTGGTGATTTCATTTGGGTTGACAAATGCCCCAACAACGTTCATGGATTTGATGAACCGAGTGTTCAGGCCCTATTTGGATTCCTATATGATTGTTTTTATTGATTATATCTTGATCTACTCCCGCAGCCGAGAGGAGCATGAGCAGCATCTTCGAGTCGTTCTTCAAACTCTGAGAGACAGTCAGTTATATGCTAAGTTTTCGAAGTGTGAGTTTTGGTTGAGTTTAGTTGCATTCTTGGGTCGGGTCGTATCAGCATAGGGTATTCAGGTGGATTCTAAGAAGATTGAAGCAGTCAAGGACTGGCCTAGACCCACATCAGCTATAGAGATCCAAAGTTTCTTGGGTTTGGTGGGTTATTACTGTCGGTTTGTGGAGGGTTTTTCAACTATAGTAGCCCCGATGACAGGTTGACTCAGAAGGGTGCCCTGTTCAGGTGGTCAAACGAGTGTAAAGTGAACTTTTAGAGGCTCAAGACAACTTTGACTATGGCTCCGGTGTTGGTATTGCTCACAGGTTCAGGGTCATATATAGTATATTGTGACGCATCTCGTATCGAACTTGGTGCAGTGTTGATGCAGAATTGCAAGGTTATTGCATATGCTTCGCAGTAGTTGAAGATTCACGAGAAGAATTATCCATTTCATGATTTGGAGCTAGCAGCCATTGTTCACGCGCTGAAGATTTGAAGGCATTATTTATATGGTGTGTCGTGTGATGTGTTCACATATCACAAGAGTTTGCAATACTTGTTCAAGCAAAAGGAGTTAAATTTGAGGCAGATGAGGTTGTTGTAGCTATTGAAAGACTATGATATCGCCATCTTGTATCATCTTGGGAAGGCCAATGTAGTGGCCGATGCCTTGAGTAGGAAGTAAGCTAGTATGGGCAGCCTTGTGTATATTCCAGTCGGTGAGACACCGCTTGCATTAGATGTTCAAGCTTTGGCCAATCAGTTCGTGAGGTTGGATGTTTCTGAGCCCAGTCGTATTCTATCTTGTACAATCGCTCGGTCTTCTTTGTTTGAGCGTATCATGGAGTGACAGTATGATAATCCTCATTTGCTTGTCCTTAGGGACATAGTGCGGCACGGAGACGCCAAGAAGGTTATAGTTGGAGATGACATAGTTTTGAAGATGTAGTGTCGAGTTTGTGTGCCTAATGTGGATGGACTTTATGAGTTGATTCTAGAGGAGGCCCATAGTTCCTAGTATTCTATTCATCCGGGCGCCGCTAAGATATATTAGGATTTATAGCAGCATTATTGGTGGAGGAGGATGAAGAAGGATATTGTTGCATATGTAGCTTGGTGTTTGAATTGTCAGTAAGTAAAGTACAAACATCAGAGTCCTGGTGGTTTGTTTCAGAAGATTGAGATTCCTGAGTGGATGAGTAAGCGTATCACTATAGACTTCGTTGTTGGACTTCTACGGACTCAGAGGAAGTTCGACGCAGTATGGGTTATTGTGGATAAGCTGATCAAGTCAGCGCATTTCATTCCTGTGGCGGTTTCCTATTCTTTAGAGCAGTTGGCAGAGATCTATTTCCAGGAGATCGTTCATCTTCATAGTGTGCTCGTGTCTATCATTTCTAATCAAGGTACACAGTTTACCTCGCATTTCTAGAGGGCAGTACATCATGAGTTGGGTACGGGGTCGAGTTGAGCACAACATTTCATCCTCAGACAGACGGGCAGTCTGAGCGTACTATTCAGATTCTGGAGGATATGCTCCGCGCCTGTGTTATGGACTTTGGAGGTTCTTGGGATCAATTCTTGTCGTTAGTGGAGTTTTCCTACAACAACAGCTACCAATCGAGTATCTAGATGCCCCCCTATGAGGCATTATATGGTAGACAGTGTGGATCGCCAGTTGGATGGTTTGAGCTTGGGGAGGCTCGGTTGTTGGGTACAGATTTAGTATAGGATGCCTTGGATAAGGTTAAGATTATTAAGGATAGACTTCATATAGCTCAGTCCAAGCAAAAGAGTTATGCCGACCGTAAGGTTTATGATGTGGAATTCATAGTCGGAGAGCGAGTATTGCTTCGAGTATCGCCTATGAAGGGCGTGATGAGATTTGGGAAGAAGGCCAAGCTAAGCCCTAAGTTCATCGGGCCTTTTGAGATCCTTGATCGAGTGGGGGAGGTGGCTCACAGACTTGCGTTTCCACTGGGTTTATCAGCTGTGCATCCGGTGTTTCACGTATCTATGCTTCGGAAGTATCATGGCGATCCATCCCACGTGTTAGACTTCAACACTGTTTAGCTTGCCAAGTATTTAACCTACGAGGAGGAGCTGGAGGCTATTCTAGACCGGCAGATTCATCAGTTGAGATCAAAGAGTTACCCTTCGACTGTGCAGTGGAGAGGTAAGCCTTTTGAGGCAGCTACCTAGGAGTCTAAGTCCGATATGAGGAGCACATATCCCCTTCTTTTCACCGACTCAGGAACTTTTCTATGTCCGTTCGAGGACGAATGGTTGTTTTAGAGATGGAGAATGTGATGACCCAAAGGGGTCATCTTTCATTTTAGAATCTGATTTCATATTTCGAGGCCCTAGAAACCCTCATTTTCTTCTTCCTCGATTTGAGTGCGCAGTCCGAGCGAGCTTCCGGAAGGCCTTATATGAAAATTTGAGAAATATATTGAGTTTTTTCCCTTAAAAAATTTATTTAAGTTGATTTCGGTCAATATTTTGTGTAAACGGACCCGGACGCATGATTTGACCATCCAAGAGGGTTTGTAGTACAATATGGGATTTGGGCGTATACCCGGAATCGAATTCCGAGGTCCCTAGCCCGAGAAATAATTTTTTGAAAAAACATTGTTAAATTGGAAATATAATAGTTTATAAAAAATGAATAATATTTGAACTTGTTGGTATCGCGTCTGTATTTTGGTTCCGGAGCCCGATACAGGTTCGTTACAATATTTAAACCTTATCTATGAAATTTAGTGAGAAACAAATTTTATATGACGTGATTCAGACCCTCGGTTGTAAAAATAGAAACTTTAAGTGTTCTTGAGAATTTCAGTGATTTTGATGCTAAATCCGTAGTTTTAGGTGTTATTCTAGCGACTTGATCGCCCGAGCAAGTTCATATGATGTGTTAAGACTTGTGTGCATGTTTGGTTTGGGGCCCCTAGGGCTTGGGTGAGTTTTGGATAGGCTACGGGATGTCTAAGATTAGAAAAGACCTGGTGTAGGATAGTTGCAAAGTTGCAAGTCTCTGAACCTAAGAGTGCAGCCGCGGAGTAAAATTCACGGACCGCGGTGGAATTTCGCGACGGCAGCAGAGGGCTTCACTAACCGCGGTGGGTAAAACCAAATTTTCGCTGCAGCGCACTGACCGCGGTGAGGTTCGCGGCCGCGCTCAATATTTCGCGGGCCTCGTAATGGGGATCAGAGAGGGCTATCTAAATGGAACTTTTCATCCATTTCTAACTTTTTCAAAACCCTAAAACATAAGAGGCGAATTTCCAAATACTGTTTCTTCTCCAAATCATAAGTGAGTGATTCTTAACTCATTTCTTTCACTCTTTTACTTCTTTTTACAAGATTTCATCTTAGAATCTAGGGTTTTCATGGTGGAATTAGGAATTTTGGGTAGAACTTAAGAATTTCAAAATTTGGGAATTTAGACCTTAAATTGAGGTCGGATTCCAAAACCAATTGTATATCCGGGCTCGGGGGTGAATGGGTAATCCGATTTTGGTCCGAATTTCGTATTTGGACCAAGCGGGTGTGGGTGTTGACTTTTGTTGACCTTTTCAAAAATGATATACATTGAATTCCTTGCTATAATGGGATTAGGTGTTGTTGCCTTATTTGCTACTTATTTAGTTGCTAAGTACGACGTATAGGTGTGGTGATGAGTATCTATACGTTGTTGTCGGGTCATAGCATACGAGTGAGTCTTATACTTGTGACTATTGTGTTTCTTTATATGTATTGTTCCTGCTTAAACTAGTTATTACTCCTGTTAAACAAGTCTTATTATGTTTCTCCTGGTTCTGGATATTGGTTGAGTATTAACTCAAGTTGAGATTTCTATTGTGAAATTAAATGATGAAACGAAGTTGTTTAATTGTGATACCCTTGCCGGATTGTTATTATTTCTGTTGTTTCATATGGTGAGGAAGAGTGATAAAGCACGAAGGGTCATGCCGTGCATATTTATATATTATTCATATGGTGAGGAAGAGTGATAAAGCACGAAGGGTGATGCTGTGCTCATTTATATTATTCATATGGTGTGGTAGAGTGATAAAGCACGAAGGGTGATGATGTGCACATTTCTATTATTGATTGCATAGTGAGGATCGAGAGTGAAAGCATGAAGGATGATGCCATGCACTTTCTTTTTGCTGTGTTTGTTTGTTGTTATCGGTTCAAGTGTACTAGCTATTTAGATTCCTTTACTGCTGTGATTCTATATGTTGGAACCCCCATAGCATGGAAGAGTTAGGCGCTATCACGATCCCGATGGTGGGAAATCCGGGTTGTGGCAGATTCAAGCTTCAAACTACAACGTTCATGTGACACCCACCAACTCTAAAACTAATAATCTATGACTTAAAGGAAGGGAAGAGAAGAAAAACTAGTTAGAAGCCTTCTCCAAGCATGGTGTGTGTTCCTTCACGTGAATTATCCTTTAAAGTGTGTTAGATATTCTTCAAATTAAATTTAGTACCCCTTTTATACGAGTTGGGACCATGTAGGGCCGAAATAACGTGTCCCGATCGTAATAGAAAAACCTCGCAATACATCATCCATGGCAGCACGTCATGCTGGCCCCGGTGCTGAAACCAGTAAGGCTGCCACCTAACTTTTACATTCCTTTCATAATTCAATTGTCACTTTGTCTCTTCAAATCACTTAATTTGATACTTCTTTGGAACCCGGCAACTAAACTTCTCTTTCCTCACATACTTTTATCTCATTCCACATAATGCAAGTATGCCATTTCGCTATTATCTTCCATTGTTTTGTCTTAGACCTTTATTCTCTTCGAATGTTAATACGTTTTGCTGCAAATTTTATCTCCAACATACTATTTTATTCCTGTACTGTGATGACCCAAAAGGTCATCACTTGTGTTTCAATGAAATTCTATATTTTGAGGCCTTAAAAAATCTCCCTTAGCACCACCTCGAATTGCGTGCGCAATCTGGACGCGTAGTCGGAAAGCTTTAAATGTAAAAATTTGTAAAAAATGATAAGTTTTGACTATAAAATGAATAAATTTGAGTCCGGTCAACGTTTTAGGTAAACGGACCCGGACCCATGATTTGACAGTCCCGGAGGGTCTGTGGAAAAATATGAGACTTGGGCGTATGCCCGGAATCAAATTCCGAGATCCCAAACCCGAGAAATGAATTTTTAAAGGAAACTGTTTTCTGAAATTGTTTAAGGAAAATTGAAATGAAATTTGCTTAGAACATGATGGTATCGGGCCCGTATTTTGGTTCTGGCGCCCCGGACTGGTCTTATATATGATTTAAGACGTTTATGTGAAATTTGGTGAAAAAACGGAGTTTATTTTACGTGAATTGGACTTCTGGTTAAGGAGTTATGAACATTGAAAGTTCTTGATGAAAATGTTGAGTTTTGAGGTTTAATTCATGATTTTACATGTTACTTTGATGATGTGATCGCACGAGTAAGTACACATGATGTTTTTGAGTTAGTATGCACACTTGGTTTCGAGTTCTGAGGGCTCGGGTGAGTTTCGGGTAGGTTTCGTGATATTTTAAACGTAAAACCAGAAGTTGCAAGTCTCTGAACCCACCAGTGCGGTCCACGGTCGACCTTGTGCGCTGGAGGTCGTGCGGCCGCGGTTGACCTTGTGCGGTCCGCACAGGGCGCTGCTATGCGGCCGCAGTCGACTTTGTGCGGTCCGCACAGGGTACTGGACCGCAGTACCCTCAGAAAGGCCTGTGCGGCCGCAGTCCATTTTGTGTGGTCCGCACAGGGGGTCTGAGAGGGGTATAAATAGACGGGATTTTCAGTCATTGTGCATTTTTCAAAACGCAAAAAAACATAAGAGGCAATTTTTCAAACAACCTTTCTTCTCCAAATCAATTGTAAGTCGTTTTTAACTTGTTTTATTCAATCATTAACATCTTTTAACATGATTTCAACTTCAAATCAATGATTTTCATGGGGAAATTGGGTGTTTTGGGTAGAACCTAGGTTTTTCAAAAATTAGGGATTTGGACCTCGATTTGATGTTCGATTTCAAAACAAATTACATATTTGAGCTCGTGGAGGAATGGGTAATCGGGTTTTGGTTCGAACCTCGAGTTTTGACCATGTGGGTCCGTGGGCAATTTTGACTTTTTGGGTAAAAACTTTTGAGAATGAATTTTTCATGCATTCAAATTGATTCATTTAGTGCTTATTGATGTAATTAAGTAACTTGTGGCTAGATACGAGCGACTTGGCGGCGGAATCAAGGGGTAAAGCTATAATTGAAACTTGATTTATGTTCGAGGAATCGAGGTAAGTGTTTGGTCTAACCATAGCTTGAGGGATTAGGATTTGTGTCTTATTTGCTACATGCTAATTGTGGAGTACGACGTATAGGCATGGTGACGAGTATCTATACGTTGGTGTCAAGCATGCCCGTGAGTCTTGTATTATAATTGTTATGACTCCATTGTAGTTTATTGCGCTTACATATGTTATTATCACCATTGTTCCCTTGCTGGAATGTTTGTTCGATATTATTGTTCCCTTGCCGGGATGTTTGTTCGATATTATTGTTCCCTTGCCGGGATGTTTTTTTTGATAGTATTGTTCCCTTGCCGGGATGTTGTTGAAATATCATTGTTCCCTTGCTAAGAAGTTGTTATATTGCTCTTGTTCCCTTGCCGGGATTCCCTGTGATTATTGTTGGCTTGTAAATGGGAGCGGGTGGTACGCCTACCACAAGATATAATGAAGTGGGAGCGGGTGGTATGCCTACCACAAGATATAATTAAATGGGAGCGGGTGGTACGCCTACCACAAGATATGAAAAAATGGGAGCAGGTGGCACGCCTACTATAAAATATGATGAAATAGGAGCGGGTAGTACGCCTACCACAAGATATAATGAAATGGGAGCGGGTGGTATGCCTACCACGAAATAAAATGAATGGGAGTGGGTGGCACTCCCATTCTTGTGAAAAGAAAATGAAATCTGCCTTTGTTTTTCCTCATTCTTGTTAGTGGTTGATTTTGATTCCTTCATACTTCCCATGATGTTCTGATTTACCTGTTATTTTCCCGAAGCATGTTTCCCCCTCCTATTTTATTTGTTTATTTTTGTATTTCTTTTCCATCGTATATATATATATAATTGCACAGGTTTATCTGGAGTCTGGTCCTAGCCTCGTCACTACCTCGCCGGGGTTAGGCTAGGCACTTACCAGCACATGGGGTCGGTGGTGCTGATGCTACACTCTGCACTTATGTGCAGATACCAGAGCAGCACTGGGTCAGCAGCAATAGCTTGGGAGCCAGCTTTCAGTCCACCGAGATCCCGAGGTAGTCCTGCAGGCGTTCTCAAGCCCGGCGTCTCTTATGTCAGTTATTTTGTTCTGTTATCATTGTATCCGAGACAGACAATGTTCCTTTTTTCAAACTTTTGTATGTAGTAATCATAGATAGTTCATGAAAGTTGTGACACCAGTTTCTGGGTAGAGGCATATATTGATTTCCGAATTATTTTGGTTTATTTTGTTTAAGTCTTCCGCTTAATCTCATATTTCGCTATTATTTAAAAATTTGTCACCTGTTAAAGCAAGTTGTTAAAGAGATTAAAACAAAGAAGTAAAGAATTTTCTAAATTTCGTGGATTGCTTAGCTTCTACGAGTAGGCGCCATCACGACTCCCAAGGGTGGAAAATTCGGGTCGTGACAAGTTGGTATCATAGCTCTAGGTTGAATATGTCTCACAATTCACGGACAAGCTCAGTAGAGTCTGAGGGATCGGTACGGAGACGTCTGTATTTATCCCTCGAAGGCTACAGAGTTGGGAAAACTTCACATTCATTCCTTCTTGTCGTGCAGTTTGTTTCTTAATGCTAATTGAATTTTTACTCTATTCTTTCGCAGATAGGGAGAACACGCGCTTCCTCATCCACTGCTCAGCATCCCGAGCCCCCAACAGCAGTTTTACGAGGGGCAGAGGGCGAGGCTGAGGCCGTGCTAGAGGCCGAGGTAGGGGTAGAGCTCAACCCTGAGTAGCAGCACCAATGACGAAGCCTTAGGTTGATTTTGATGATGAGGTTCCGGCCCCAGCAGTTCCGGTGGGCCCAGCTCAAGTCCTAGAGGGGTTTATTGCTACCCCAATTCTTCAAGACGCTCTGGTCCGATTAGTGGGCCTCATGGAGAGTGTCAGCCGAGCAAGCTTGCTTCATGTAGTACCAGCCATCTCTAAGGCTGGAGGAGGGGCTCAGACTCCTGCTACTCGCACTCCGGAGCGGGTAGCTCCCCTGATTTACAATCCAGCGGTTCAGCCAGTTGGAGCAGTACAGCTGAGTGTGGTAGCTCAGACTGGTGATGGAGCAGCTATGTCTGCCGATGCTTTGTGGAGGCTGGATAGGTTCACCAAGCTCTTCACTTCTAATTTCAGTGGTGCATCTACTGAGGATCCCCAGGATTATCCAGACAGCTGCTATGAGGTTCTCAGGAACATGGGCATTGTTGAGACCAATGGGGTTGATTTTGCTACATTTCGCTTGTCTGGATACGCCACGACCTGGTGGAGGGATTTCTATTTGGCTAGACCAGCCGGATTACCATCTTTGACTTGGGAGCAGTTCTCACAGCTATTTCTGGAGAAGTTTCTCCTCATTACTCAGAGAGAGGCATATCAGAGGCAGTTTGAGTGCCTTCAGCAGGGTCCCATGACTGTTACCTAGTATGATATCAGGTTCATCGACTTAGCTCGCCATGCTCTTGTCATACTTCCTACCGAGAGAGAGAGAGAGGGTGGGGAGGTTTATTGACGGTCTTATTCAGCCGATTCGTCTTTAGATGGCTAGGGAGACTGGGAGTGAGATATCTTTCCAGGAGGCGGACAACGTGGCTGGGAGAGTAGAGATGGTTCTGTCACAGGGAGGTGGTCATGGGTCGGATAAGAGGCCCCATCATTCGGACAGATTCAGCTGTACCTCGTCTGGAGGTAGAGATTCATATGGTAGAGGCCATCCCCCTAGGTCTTTCTAGTCAGCACTTCAGGTTTCTCACGGTGCTTCAGGTAGTCGTGGTCCTCAGATGCAATATTCTGATTAGCAGTCCTACATTGCACCACCACCACCTATCAGTGCACCACTGCTTCAGAGTTTCCAGGGTCGTCAGCCCCACCAGCCAAGGGCTTGTTTTAATTATGGCGACACGAGGCACATTGCTAGGTATTACCCTCGAGCTTCGAGCAATTCTCCCTTTCAGGATTCCCGTGCTGTGGTCTAGGAACCAAGTGTCCCACAGGCCGCCCATCCAGCTAGAGGTGGGGATAGAGGTGCTAGAGGTGGAGCTCAGGCCGTTAGAGGTGGAGGCCAACCAGCTGCAGGACATCCCAGAGATGTAGTTCAGGGTGGTGGGGCTCAGCCCCGATGTTATGCTTTCCTAGACAGGCTCGAGGCTGATGCTTTAGATATAGTTATTACAGGTACGGCTCTAGTTTATGATAGAGATGCTTCAGTGTTGTTTGATCCAAGGTCTACATACTCGTATGTGTCATCCTATTTTGCACTGTATTTGATCATGCGTAGTGATTCCTTGAGTGTTCTTGTTTATGTGTCCACATCGGTGGGTGATTCTATTGTGGTCGATCGAGTCCATCGTTCTTGTGTTGTGGTGATTAGGGGTCTTGAGACTCGTGTAGATTTGTGGCTTTTAGACATGGTCGATTTTTATGTTATATTGGGGATGGACTGGTTATCACCTTAGCACGCTATCTTGGACTGTCATGTCAAGACCGTGACATTAGCTTTACCGGGTATGCCTTATTTAGAGTGGAGAGAGACTCCTGGTCATTCTACCCGCAGTGTTATCTCATATGTTAAGGCTTGGCGTATGGTCGAGAAGGGGTGTTTGGCATATCTAGCATATGTTCGTGATTCTAGTACTAAGGTTTCATCTATTGATTCTATGCCCATCGTTCGTGAGTTTCCTAAGGTATTCCCTTCAGACCTGCCGGGTATGCCACCCGACTGGGATATTGATTTCTGCATTGATTTGGCTCAGGGCACTCAGCCCATTTCCATCCCTCTGTATCGTATGGCCCCGCCTGAGTTAAAAAAGTTGAAGGAACAGTTGCAAGACTTTCTTCAGAAGAGTTTCATTAGACCCAGTGTTTTGCCTTGGGGTGCACCGGTATTGTTTGTTAAAAAGAAGGATGGGTCGATGAGAATGTGTATTGATTACCGGTAGTTGAACAAGGTTACTATCAAGAATAAGTATCCATTGCCGAGGATTGATGATTTGTTTGATCAACTTCAGGGTGCCAAGGTATTTTCAAAGATTGATTTGAGATCTTGCTACCATCAGTTGAGGATTAGGTCATCTGATGTCCCTAAGACGGTTTTCCGCACTCGGTACAGGCATTATGAGTTCTTGGTTATGTCATTTGGGTTGACCAATGCCCCAATAGCTTTTATGGACTTGATGAACTGAGTGTTCAAGACTTATTTAGATTTGTTCGTGATAGTCCTCATTGATAATATTTTGATATATTCCCGCAACCGGGAGGAGCACGAGCAGTATCTCAGAGTGGTTCTTCAGACTCTGAGGAGAGTCAGTTATATGCTAAGTTCTCGAAGTTTGAGTCCTGGCTGAGTTCAGTTGCATTCCTCGGTCATGTTGTATCAGCAGAGGGTATTCAGGTAGATCCGAAGAATATTGAGGCAGTCAAGAACTGTCCTAGAACAACATCAGCTATAGAGATTCAGAGTTTCTTGGGATTGCCAGGCTACTATCGTCGATTCGTGGAGGGGTTTCCATCTATCACAGCCCCGATGACTAGGTTGACCCAGAAGGATGCCTAGTTCAGATGGTCGGACGAGTGTGAGGCGAGCTTTCAGAAGCTCAAGATAGCTCTGACTACGACACTGGTGTTGGTTTTGCCCACAGGTTCAGGGCCTTATACAGTTTATTGTGATGCTTCTCGTATTGGGCTTGGTGCAGTGTTGATGCAGGATGGCAAGGTCATTGCCTATGCTTCGCGGCAGTTAAAGATTCATAAGAAGAACTTTCCAGTTCATGATTTAGAGTTGGCAGCCATAGTTCACGCATTGAAGATTTGGAGGCATTATCTGTATGGCGTGGCATGTGAGGTGTTCACGGATCACAAGAGTCTTCAGTATTTGTTCAAGCAAAAGGAGTTGAATTTGAGGCAGAGGAGGTGGTTAGAGTTGTTGAAGGATTATGATATCACTATCTTATACAGGAAAGGCCAATGTGGTGGCCGATGCCTTGAGTAGGAAGTCAGCCAGTATGGGCAGTCTCGCTTATATTCCAGTCGGTGAGAGACCCTTTACTTTGGATGTTCAGGCTTTGGCCAATCGGCTTGTGAGGTTGGATATCTCTAAGCCTAGTCGAGTATTAGCTTACACGATCGCTCGTTCTTCTTTATTGGAGCGTATCCGTGATCAGCAGTATGATGATCCGCATTTGTGTGTCCTTAGAGACACGGTACAGCACGGAGGTGCCAAGCAGGTTACCTTAGATGATGATGGAGTTTTGAGATTGCAGGGTCGAGTATGTGTGACTAATGTGGATGGGCTTCGAGAGTTGATCTTAGAGGAGGCCCATAGCTCTCGGTACTCTATTCATCTTGGCGCCATAAAGATGTATCAGGATTTGAGGCAGCATTATTGGTCGCGTAGTATGAAGAAGGATATCGTTGCATATGTGGCTCGGTATTTGAACTGTCAGCAGTTTAAGTACGAGCATCAGAGGCCTGGTGGTTTATTTCAAAGGATTGAGCTTCCCAAGTGGAAGTGGGAGGGGATCACTATGGATTTCGTTGTTGGACTCCCGCAGATTCGGAGGAAGTTCGACGCAGTATGAGTCATTGTTGATAGGCTGACCAAGTCAGCGCATTTCATTTCTGTGGCAGTCTCCTATTCATCCAAGAGGTTAGCTGAGATCTATATCCGAGAGATTTTTCGTCTTCATGATGTGCCTATGTTTATCATTTCAGACCGAGGTACGTAGTTTACCTCGCGATTCAGCGAGAATTGGGCACTCAGGTTGGGTTGAGAACAGTATTTCATCCTCACACGGACGGGCAGTCCGAGCAGATTATTCAAATTCTTAAGAATATGCTCCGAGCTTGTGTTATTGACTTTGGAGGCTCATGAGATCAGTTTTTGCCTTTAGCAAAGTTTGCCTACAACAACAGCTACCAGTCGAGTAACCAGATGGCTCTTTATGAGGCTTTATATGGTAGGCGATGTTGGTCTCCGGTCGGATGGTTTGAGCCGAGAGAGGCTCGGTTGTTCGGTACAGATCTGGTTCAGGAGGCCTTAGACAAGGTTAGGATTATCCAGGATAGGTTTCGTACAGCTCAGTCCAGGCAAAAGAGTTATACAGACTGCAAGGTTCGAGATGTGGTTTTATGGTCGGTAAGCGGGTATTGCTCTGAGTGTCGCCTATGAAGGGCGTGATGAGATTTGGGAAGAAGGGCAAGCTTAGCCCTAGTTTCATTGGTCCATTTTAGATCCTTGATCTAGTGGGAGGAGTGGCTTATAGACTTGCATTGCCGCCGAGCTTATCAGCCGTGTATCTAGTGTTTCATGTGTCCATGCTATGGAAGTATCACGGCGATCCATCCCACGTGTTAGATTTAAGTACTGTCCAGTTGGACAAGGACTTGTCTTATGAGGAGGAACCGGTAGCTATTCTAGACTGGCAGGTTCGTCAGTTGAGGTCGAAGAGTCTTTCTTCTGTTCGTGTTCCGGGCGCATAGTCGGAAAGCTTAAATTAGAAAATCTGTGAAAAATGATAAGTTTTGACTGTAAAATGAATAAATTTGACCTCATCAACATTTTTGGTAAACAGACCCGAACCCGTGATTTGACGATCCCGGAGGGTCCGTAGGAAAATATGGGACTTGGGTGTATGCCCGGAATCAAATTCTGAGGTCCCAAGCACGAGAAATGAATTTTGAAAGGAAATTATTTAAGGAAAATTGAATTGAAATTTGCTTAGAACATGATGGTATCGGGCCCATATTTTGGTTCCGGTGCCCGGTACAAGTCTTATATATGATTTAAGATGTTTATGTGAAATTTGGTGAAAAACGGAGTTTATTTGACGTGAATTGGACTTCCGGTTGAGGAATTATGAACTTTGAGAGTTCTTGATGAAAATATTGAGTTTTGAGGTTTAATTCATGATTTTACATGTTATTTTGATGATGTGATAGCGCGAATAGGTCCACATGATGTTTTTGAGTTAGTAAGCACACTTGGTTTTGAGTTCCGAGGGCTCGAGTGAGTTTCGGGATGTTTTAAACTTAAAACCAGAAGTTACAGGTCTCTGAACCCACCAGTGAGGTCCGCGGTCGACCTTGTGCGGTGGAGGCTGTGCGGCCGCGGTCGACTTTGTGCGGTCCGCACAGGGCGCTATTGTGCGGCCGCAGTCGACTTTGTGCGGTCCACATATGGCACTGGACCGCAGTACCCTCAGGAAGGCCTGTGTGGCCGCAGTCTATTTTGTTCGGTCTGCACAGGGGTCTGAGAGGGGTATAAATAGACGGGATTTTCAGTCATTGTGCATTTTTCAAAACCCAAAAAAACATAAGAGGTGATTTTTCAAACAACCTTTCTTCTCCAAATCAATTGTAAGTCATTTTTACTAGTTTTCTTCAATCATTAACATCTTTTAAAATGATTTCAACTTCAAATCAATGATTTTCATGGGGGAAATTGGGTGTTTTGGATAGAACCTAGGTTTTTCAAAATTTAGGGATTTGGACCTTGATTTGAGGTCCGATTTCAAAACAAATTACATATTTGAGCTCGTAGGGGAATGGGTAATCAGGTTTTGGTTCGAACCTCCAATTTTGATCACGTGGGCCCGCGTGCAATTTTGACTTTTTGGGTAAACACTTTGGAAAACTCATTTTTCATGCATTCAAATTGATTCATTTAGCGTTTATTGATGTAATTAAGTAACTTGTGGCTAGATACGAGCGAATTGGCGGTGGAATCAAGGGGTAAAACTATAATCGAAACTTGAGTTGTGTTCGAGGCATCGAGGTAAGTGTTTGGTCTAACCTTACCTTGAGGGATTAGGATTTGTGTCTTATTTGCTATATGCTAATTGTGGAGTACGACGTATAGGCATGGTGACGAGTATCTATACGTTGGTATCAAGCATGCCCGTTAGTCTTGTATTATAATTATTATGACTCCGTTGTGGTTTATTGCGCTTCATATGTTATTATCACCATTGTTCCCTTGCTGGGATGTTTGTTCGATATTATTGTTCCCTTGCCCGGATGTTTGTTTTGATAGTATTGTTCCCTTGTTGGGATGTTGTTAAAATATTATTGTTCCCTAGTTGGAAAGTTGTTATATTGCTCTTGTTCCCTTGCCGGGATTCCCTGTGATTATTGTTGGCTTGTAAATGAAACGGGAGCGAGTGGTACGCCTACCACAAGATATAATGAAATGGGAGGGAGTGGTACGCCTACCACAAAATATAATGAAATGGGAGCGGGTGGTATGCCTATTACAAGATATAATGAAATGGGAGCGGGTGGTACTTCTACCACAAGATATAATCAAATGGGAGCGGGTGGTACGCCTACCACAAGATATGATGAAATGGGAACGGGTGGTACACCTACCACAAGATATAATGAAATGGGAGCAGGTGGTACGCCTACCACGAAATAAAATGAAATGGGAGCGGGTGACACACCTGCCACGAGATACAGGAATTGGGATCGGATTGCACGCCTGCAACAAGATATGAAAAGAAAATGAAATCTGCCTTTGTTTTTCCTCATTCTTATTAGTGGTTGATTTTGATTCCTTCATACTTCCCTTGATGTTCCGATTTACCTGTTATTTCCCCGAAGCATGTTTCCCCCTCCTATCTTTATTTGGTTATTTTTGTATTTCTTTTCCGCCGTATATATATATATATATATATATATATATATATATATATATATATATATATATATATATATATATATAATTGTACATGTTTATCTGGAGTCTGGTCCTAGCCTCGTCACTACCTTGTCAGGGTTGGGCCAGGCACTTACCAGCACATGGGGTCGGTTCTGCTGATGCTACACTCTGCACTTATGTGCAGATACTGGAGCAATACTGGGTCAGCAGCAGTAGTCCTGCAGGCGTTCGCTGGCCCGACATCTCTTCTATCAGTTATTTTGTTCTGTTATCATTGTATCCGAGACAGACAGTGTTCCTTTTTTCAAACTTTTGTATGTAGTAATCATAGATAGTCCGTGAAAGTTGTGACACCAGTTTCTGGGTAGAGGCATATGTTGATTTCCGAATTATTTTGGTTTATTTTGTTTAAGTCTTCCGTTTAATCTCATATTCCGCTATTATTTAAATGTTTGTCACCTATTAAAGCAAGTTGTTAAAGGGATTAAAATAAAGAAGTAAAGAATTTTCTAAATTTCGTGGCTTGCCTAGCTTCTACGAGTAGGCGCCATCACGATTCCCGAGGGTGGAAAATCCGGGTCGTGACATATACAATTAAAATATAGTATTAAACTCAAAATAATATAATTAATACTCAAACGATGATTAAAAGTATTAGAATGTAAGGCAACAATCAGTAAATATATGTATTTTTTGTCGAATATCAATACTTAATATTCTAATAGACTTTATTCTTGAGTCCCAACTTGATTACTCTTTTTACTCCTATGATTTATAATTTTTTAGCCTTTGCTTAATTTATTCTACACTGCAATAGAATATTGGGATGAATATTCTTGCTACCTTTCATGTTCCCTTGATTCATCACCTCTTAAACAGTAAAAATACCTAGAGAGTTTCACGAAAGGCTTCTGCAAGTAAGCATGTTATCGCAATTTAATTTCTACTAGCATCTCTTATATGACGTTTTACAAAAATTGATAATTAAATAAATTGTATCGATATCAAAGAAAAACCGAGATGATTTGGTACAATTTTAAAAATTTTAATCTTGAATATACAAAATAGAGTAATTAAAAAATTTGTACGGTATAAATTTTATAAAACAACTAGTCGAATCGAACCATTGCATCACCTAATTTAATCCACTAGATGATTCCCAAGTTGGTATCGGTTATAAAAAAAACCTCTCACCGATTGTGACACTTTAACTAAACTCATTTCAATCCACGTTCCGACAATATATTTAATATTGTGTGAATTCAATGTAAATTGGCTAGTTTTACGTGGACTGTCAATTATCCTTTTTTGCGTGTTCGGGATCAGCATTATGAGCAAGCTCACATAGGCGGATTCCACTAATCCCAAAACCTTAATTTAAATATCTTATTAGAAATTTTAGTCCGAGTTTAATTTTCTATCAAGAGGACATTCTAAGAGTGGAAGATGTAGATGATCAAGACATTTAGTAGACAAGAATATAATCTCTCTGACTATAGAATTTGATAAATGGCTAAATTTCACAAATAATTTTTACTCTTAGAAGTTAACCATGGCATGCAGGAGAAATTTGCATCGTTGAAAGTTGTAAGAGCATCCTAAAATTTGTCTAGCAGTAAATAAAACTTGTCGGAGCATAAAGGTAATGAAAAGGAGAACTTGACTGAAAAATGATCAAAATCCAACAACAGCCACAACCTGAAAGGTGAAGACAGAACATTAGCATATTTAAGTGCACTAATAAATAAAAAGATATTCTTGTTCCAATCGAAACTACATAGAACATGCATAAGAACAAACAATAAGATAAGGAGCAACGAATGACGCCTACTGTGACGACCCAAAGGGTCATCATCGGTCTCTAATTGAATTCTGTGTCTCTGAGGCCTTGAAAACCTCATTTAGGGTTGCCTTGATTTGTGTGCGCAGTCCGGACGCTTAGCCGGAAAGCTTAAACATGAAATTCTGTGAAAAATGCTAAGTTTTGATATTAAAATGAATAAATTTGACTTCGGTCAACATTTTGGGTAAACGGACCCAGACCCGTTATTTGACGGTCTCGAAAGTTCCGTAGAAAAATATGGGACTTGGGCGTATGCCCGGAATCGGATTTCGAGGTCCCAAGCCCGAGAAATAAATTTTTGAGTGAAATTGTTTTCTTGAAATAATTAAGGAAATTGGAAATGAAATTTGATTAGAAGACTATGGTATCGGGCCCGTATTTTGATTCCGGGGCACGATACAAGTCTTAGATATGTTTTGAATCACTCCTGTAAAGTTTGTTTAAAAACGGACGTCGTTTGACGTGATCCAGACCCTAATCGGGAAATTTATGTTTAAAAGAAAATCTGAGAAAAATTCATTGATCTTGAGGCTTAATTCGATGTTCATGATGTTATATCGTTGAGTTGACCACACAAATATGTTCGTAGAGTGTTTTTGAGGTAGTGTGCATAATTGGGTTAGAGCTTCGAGGGCTCGGATGAGTTCCGAGTAGGTTCCGGGATGATGTAGGCTTAAAAGACCAGATGTTGCAGGTTCAGGAAATTATTGCAGGCCTCTGAACCCTCTAGCGCGGCCCGTGAGGAATCGCGTGCGGCCGCGGAGGGGACAGCGCGGCAACGGTCGCCTTAGCGCGATCCGCGGTGGGTGCTGTGCGGCCACAGTCAACTTTGCGCGGTCCGCGCGGGGCAAAGATCCGCAGGTCTTTAGGAGGGGCCAGCGCGACCGCGATCGGCTTAGCGCGGTCCGCGATGGGGGCTTTAAAGGGGTATAAGTTCACGTGAATTTCAGTTATTTTTACACTTTTCAAAACCCCAAAACATAAGAGGCGATTTTCTAAATAACTTTTCTTCTCCAAAACGATTGGTAAGTGATTTCTAACTCATTTTCTTCACTCCTTAACATCTTTTAACATGATTTCAACTTAAAATCAAAGATTTTCATGGGGAAAATGGGTGTTTAGGGTAGAATCTAGGTTTTCTAAAAAATTGGGGATTTGGACCTCAATTTGGGGTCCGATTTCAAAACAAATTATAGATTTGGATTTGTGGGGGAATGGGTACACGGGTTTTGGTCCGAACCTCGAGTTTCGACCACGTGGGCCTGGGGGTGATTTTGACTTTTTGAGTAAAATTTTGGGAAAACTCATTTTCATGCATTGGGATTGATTCATTTAGCACTTATTGATGTAATTAAGTAACTTGTGACTAGATTCGAGCGGATTTGTGGTGGAATCAAGGGGTAAGGCCACAATTGAGGCTTGAGTGTTGTTCAAAGCTTTGAGGTAAGTGTTGGTCTAACCTTAGCTTGAGGGATTAGGAGTTGAGTCTTATTTTCTACGTGTTAATTGTCGAGTATGACGTATAGGCATGGTGACAAATGTAGGTACGGGTATTATGAGTTCTTGGTCATGTCATTCGGGTTGACAAATGCCCCAGCAGCTTTTATGGATTTGATGAACCGAGTGCTCGGGCCTTTTTTGGATTCGTTCGTGATCGTCTTCATTGATGATATTTTGATATATTCCCGCAGCCGGGAGGAGCACGAGCAGTAGCTCAGAGTGGTTCTTCAGACTCTGAAGGATAGTCAATTAGATGCTAAGTTTTTGAAGTGTGAGTTCTGGTTGAGTTCAGTGGCATTTTTGGGTCATATTGTATCCGTAGAGGGTATTCAGGTTGACCCGAAGAAGATTGAGGCGGTCAAGAACTGGCCTAGAACAGCATCAGCTACAGAGATTCGGAGTTTCTTGGGATTGGCAGGCTACTATCATCGGTTCGTTGAGGGGTTTTCATCCATTGCAGCCCCGATGACCAGGTTGACTCAGAAGGGTGCCCAGTTCAGATGGTCAGACGAGTGTAAGGCGAGCTTCAGAGGCTTAAGACAGCTCTGACTAAGGCACCGGTATTAGTCTTGCCCACAGGTTCAGGGTCTTACACTATTTATTATGATGCATCTCGCATTGGGCTTGGTGCAGTATTGATGCAGGAGGGCAAGGTCATTGCCTATGCTTCGAGGCAATTGAAGATTCATGAGAAGAACTACCCAGAGCATGATTTAGAGTTGGCAGCCATTGTTTACGCATTGAAGATTTGGAGGCATTATCTGTATGGCGTGGCATGTGAGGTGTTCACCGATCACAAGAGTCTTCAGTATTTGTTCAAACAAAAGGAATTGAATTTGAGGCAGAGGAGGTGGTTGGAGTTGTTGAAGGATTATGATATCACTATCTTATATCACCTGGGAAAGGCCAACGTGGTGGCCGATGCTTTGAGTAGAAAGTTAGCCAGTATGGGCAGTCTTACTTATATTCCAGTCGGTGAGAGGCCGCTTGCTTTGGATGTCCAGGCTTTGGCCAATCGATTTGTGAGGTTGGATATTTCTGAGCCTAGTCGAGTATTAGCTTGCACGGTCACTCGTTCTTTGTTATTGGAGCGTATCCGTGATCGACAGTTTGATGATCCCCATTTGTGTGTCCTTAGAGACACGATGCAGTGTGGAGGTGCCAAACAGGTTACCTTAGGCGATGATGGAGTTCTAAGATTGTAGGGTCGAGTTTGTGTGCCTAATGTGGATGGGCTTCGAGAGTTGATTTTAGAGGAGGCCCATAGTTCCTGGTACTCTATCCATTCGGGCGCTGCGAAGATGTATCAGGATTTGCGGCAGCATTATTGGTGGTGTAGAATGAAGAAAGATATTGTGGCACGGTGTTTGAATTTTCAGCAAGTTACGTACGAGCATTAGAGGCCTGGTGGTTTATTTCAGATGATTGAGCTTCCCGAGTGGAAATGGGAACGGGTCACTATGGATTTCATTGTTGGGTTTCTGCTGACTCGGAGGAAGTTCGATGCAGTTTGGGTCATTGTTGATAGGCTGACCAAGTCAATGCATTTCATTCCTGTGGCAGTTTCCTATTAGTCCGAGAGGTTAGTTGAGATCTATATCCGAGAGATTGTTCGCCTTCATGGTGTGCCGGTATCTATCATTTCGGACCGAGGTACGCAGTTCACCTCGCACTTCTGGAGAGCAGTTCAGTGAGAGTTAGGCACCCAGGTTGAGTGGAGTATAGCATTTCATCCTCAGACGGATGGATAGTCCGAGCAGACTATTCAGATATTGGAGGATATGCTCTGGGCTTGTGTTATTGACTTCGGAGGTTCGTGCGATCAGTTTTTGCCTTGAGCAGAGTTTTACTACAACAACAACTACCAGTCGAGTATCTAAATGGCTCCTTACGAGGCTTTATATGGTAGGCGGTGTCGATCTCCGGTTGGATGGTTTGAGCCGGGAGAGGCTCAGTTGTTGGGTACGGATCTGGTTCAGGAGGCCTTGGACAAGGTCAGGATCATTCAGGATAGGCTTCGTACAACTCAGTCCAGGCAAAAGAGCTATGCAGACCGCAAGGTTCGAGACGTGGTTTTCATGGTTGTTGACCGGGCATTGCTCCGATTGTCGCCTATGAAAGGCGTGATGAGATTTGGGAAGAAAGCCAATCTTAGCCCTAGGTTTATCGGTCCTTTTGAGATTCTTGACAGAGTGGGAGAGGTGGGTTATAGACTTGCATTGCCGCCTAGCTTATCAGCCGTGCATCCAGTTTTTCATGTGTCTATGCTCCGAAAATATCACGGCGATCCATCCCACGTATTAGATTTCAGTACTGCCCAGTTGGACAAGGACTTGTCCTATGAGGATGAGCCGATATCTATTCTAGACCGACAGATTTTTCAGTTGAGATCCAAGGATCTCCCTTCTGTTCATGTTCATTGGAAAGGTCAGCCCCCTGAGGCTTCGACCTGGGAGTCCGAGTCCGACTTGCGGAGCCGTTATCCTCATCTATTTTCCGACTCAGGTACTTCCTTCTTTTGTCCGTTTGAGGACGAACAGTTGTTTTAGAAGTGGAGAATGTGATGATTTGGGTCATCACCGGTCTCTAATTGAATTCTGCATCTTCGAGGCCTTGAAAACCTCATTTAGGATTGCCTCGATTTGCGTGAGCAGTCCGGGCGCGTAGTTAAACATGAAATTTTGTGAAAAATGCTAAGTTTTGATATTAAAATAAAGAAATTTGACTTCCGTCAACATTTTAGGCAAACGGACCCGGACCCATGATTTGACGGTCTCGAAAGGTCCGTAGGAAAATATGGGACTTGGGTGTATGCCCGGAATCGGATTCCGAGGTCCCAAGCCCGAGAAATGAATTTTTGAGTGAAATTGTTTTCTTGAAATAATTAAGGAAATTGGAAATGAAATTTGATTAGAAGACTATGGTATCGGGCCCGTATTTTGGTTCCGGCGCCCGATACAAGTCTTAGATATGTTTTGAATCACTCTTGTAAAGTTTGGTTAAAAACGGACGTCGTTTGACGTGATCCAGACCCTAATCGGGAAATTTATATTTAAAAGAAAATCTGAGAAAAATTCATTGTTCTTGATGCTTAATTCGATGTTCATGATGTTATATTGATGATTTGATCACATGAATATGTTCGTAGAGTGTTTTTGAGGTAGTGTGCATACTTGGGTTAGAGCTTCGAGGGCTCGGATGAGTTCCGAGTAGGTTTCGGGATGTTGTAGGCTTAAAAGACCAGATGTTGCAGGTTCAGGAAATTATTGCAGGCCTCTGAACCCTCTAGCGCGGCCCCCGAGGAATTGCGTGCGGACGCGGAGGGGACAGCACAGCCGCGGTTGCCTTTGCGCGGTCCGTAGTGGGTGCTGTGCGGTCGCGGTCAGCTTTGCGCGATCCACACGAGGCAAAGATCTGCAGGTCTTCAGGAGGGGCTAGCGCGGCCGCAATCGGCTTAGTGTGGTCCGCGGTGGGGGCTTCAGAGGGGTATAAGTTCACGTGAATTTCAGTTATTTTTACACTTTTCAAAACCCCAAAATATAAGAGGCGATTTTCTAAATAACCTTTCATCTCCAAAACGATTGGTAAGTGATTTTTAACTCATTTTCTTCACTCCTTAACATCCTTTAACATGATTTCAACTTAAAATCAAAGATTTTCATGGGGGAAAATGGGTGTTTAGAGTAGAACCTAGGTTTTTCTAAAAAATTGGGGATTTGGACCTCGATTTGGGGTCCGATTTCAAAACAAATTATACATTTGGATTCATGGGGGAATGGGTACACGAGTTTTGGTCTAAACCTCGAGTTTCAACCACGTGGCCCCGGGGGTGATTTTGACTTTTTGAGTAAAACTTTGGGAAAACGCATTTTCATGCATTGGGATTGATTCATTTAGCACTTATTGATGTAATTAAGTAACTTGTGACTAGATTCGAGCAGATTGGTGGTGGAATCAAGGGGTAAGGCTACAATTAAGGCTTGAGTAGTGTTCAAAGCTTCGAGGTAAGTGTTGGTCTAACCTTACCTTGAGGGATTAGGAGTTGAGTTTTATTTGTGTTAATTATCGAGTACGACGTATAGGCATGGTGACGAGTATCTATATGTTAGTATCTAGTATGACCGTGAGTCCTTATATTATGGATATTCTGATTTTGTTGTATCTTCCATGCCTTAATGATGATTTTCTATATAGTGTAACAAGCATGTGAAAGAAATTTTGATCCCTGCACTTCGAGGAGTGTTGGCTCGAGTTATAATAGGAATTGTGAAAGTGTACGAGATGATTGAACCCCTATGGAGCGTTGGCTCAGGTGGTAAAGTGAGATGAGAAGTGAAAGTGAAAGAAAGAGAAAGAATTATTAAATTGCTCCCTTGCCGGGATGTTTGTTGCTATGTTGATTATCTCCCTTGTCGGGAAGCTGAGAATATTGATTTTGTTCACTTGCCGGGATTTAACTGCTTAATTTTGTTCCCTTGACATGATTTCTGCCATTATTTGTCTACTCTCTTGCCCCTTTGTTTGTGATTGTTGTTTGGGTAAGGAAGAGTGTTAAAGCACGAAGGGTGATGCCGTGCATTGTTTGCTATTGTAAGGAAAGAGTGTTAAAACGCGAAGGGTGATGCCCATTGTTTGCTATTGTGAGGAAAGAGCGTAAAGCACGAAGGGTGATGTCGTGCCGCACGATGTACCATTTCATGACGATTTTATTGATTATATGGTGAGGAAAGAGAGTAAAAGCACGAATGGTGATGCCGTACATATTTTTATTATATGATTGTTTTGGTGAGGACGAGAGTAAAAGCACGAAGGGTGATGTCGTGCATTTATTGATTCCTAATTCCTTGTTAATATCCGAGTTATGTTGTTTCTTTCATTACTTGTTGTTATTTGATTTACTTCGAGGTTATAGAATCCCTTACCCTATTTGCCTTGTGATTGTTGTTTGGGTAAGGAAGAACGTAAAGCACGAAGGGTGATGCCGTGTATTGTTTTGCTGAGAATGATAGTAAAAGCACGAACGGTGATGTCGTGCAAATTATTGACTTCTGATTCTTGTTGATATTCTGGCTTTGTTGTTTCTTTCTTTTATTGAGGTTTTCAATTTGGAACTGTTACCTCCCCACAGCATGTTCCCCCTTCCCACATTGACTGTTTATTTCCTGTATTTCTTTTCCGTTGTACATATAGATATTTGAACTGCACAGGTTATTTGGAGTTTGGTCTTAGATTCATCACTACTTCGTCGAGGTTAGGCTGGACACTTACTAGCACATGGGGTCGGTTGTGCTGATGCTACACTCTGTGCTCTTTTGCACAGATCCAGGTCTTGGACAGCAGCAGTAGCGCGGGGGCCAGCCTTCAGTCTAGTGAGACACTGAGGTAGCCTTGCAGGCGTCCGCAGGCCCGGCGTCTTCTCTATCTTTTATTCCAGTCTGTTATCTCCTGTATTTCGAGACAAACAACTTATATTTTTTTTCTTTCAAACGGTTGTATTTAATACTCTTAGAAGTTCGTGAGTAATGTGACACCAGTTCTTGGGTAAAGGCATATGTTGATCCTCGCATTATTGTTTCGTGTTCTTTAATTTAAGTCTTCCGCATGATTATTTAAATTCTGTTGCTTTCATGTTGTCACTGATAATTGTTAAAAGAAGAAACTGTTATTGAAGTAAGCAGTTAAGGATTGGCTTTCCTAGCTCGTATTAGTAGGCGCCATCACGACTTCCGAGGGTGAGAAATCTGGATCGTGACACCTACGTTCTCGCAATATAAAACATTATAATGTGGGGTTTTGGAAGGACAGAGAAAGCATCAAGTAAATCAAGTATAGGTTTTATAACAAGTTAACAACCATTTGATTTACTGGGTCTCAAATCTATTAGTTTTATTACTTAGTGACTTTTTTAACACATATACATTACACCACTTCGCCTGAAAAAAGTATTAAATGGTTATACTAATATTCTGCAAAAATAAAGTAATATATAGTAATGACACAACTTCTTAGCAGAGAATACTTCTTGGTCCGTTGGTCAAACTCGTGTGTAGGCTTGTAAATGTCATAGAATTGTTTGAAAATCTTTGAGCGAGTATTTTTGTTAAAAATGCCAGGCTAAGGAGAATAATTGAACCTACACCTCTCTTTGCAATAATATTCAAAAAAACTATTGGGCCAAGGCTTTCAACTTACGGACTAACCAGTTTTCGGACTGGTCATTCAAAAGTAGCAAACATTTGCAAAGTCATTGAAAACTAGCTGCTATTTTCCTACAACATGTAAAGTTCCAGCATAATATACTGGAGATCAGTGCACCTGTGTATGAACTTCCAGCATATTATGCTCAAAACGACCGATCGAGCCATTACAGGAGATATCTGGTAAAATAGAATAATAGTTACATCAACCTGAAGATGCTCAAATAAAAACAAAAATATTGAATTCCCTTTCTAAATGGATGGAAGATGCAAAAGGATATCTGCCAAGTATTACTCGTAAGTTGTTAATTCCCTTTTAAGTAAATATTTTTTAGTTTAAGTGTTACGCACTTATATGGTGTAAAGAAATGACGTAGTCAAATCATCTATAAAATAATTACAAAGTAAATTTTTTGATAAATATTACTGATAACCTGATAAATAATAACTAATAATGTTATAATATGTTAATCGAAAAAGAAAAAGTTCATTTGATCATACACGTGAAATTAACATAATTTGTATCATTGGTCAAAACAAAAACATAATTTATTTCAGTGGAAATAAGATGATCTAATTGACTTACAGTATCACAAGTTCCATCAAACTATAACTTCTTGTCTGGGTATTTTTCTCTTTTTGGTTCAAGGTATGTCATTCCTAGTGCGAAAAGTTCCTAACGCAACATTAGATACCTTAATAGTGAAACACAAATTACTACGTGGCTAAATGAAAACATGGAGATCTAATTAGTAACAACAATCACACTTTTGTATAAAGACCTTTGTGCATTAAGTTCTCTCACTACAAGAAATCCGGAAAAAAGCGACCAAAAATTTGCGATCAAAATTGGCCTGTCAAGAAAAGCGATCAAAGTTGGTCGCTAAACTGAAGAAAATTATTAAATTATTATTCTAAATATATTAGCAACCAACGTTGGTCGCTTTTTGGTCGATAATGTGGTCAAAATGTTGACCTGACTGGTCAGACTTGCTTGGTAAAATAAATATTGAAATTAGCGACCAATTTTGGTCTCATTTTGATCGATAATGTGGTCAAAATGTTGACCGGACTGGTCATACTTCTTAGTCAAAGAAATATTGAAATTAGCGACTAACTTTGGTCGCTAATCTGGGACCCAGTTATAAAATTTTAATAATTATATTATTATTTAAAAAATATTATAAAATATAAATAAATATAATTTAAAATTAGCAACCAAAGTTGGTCGCTTACGAAAAGGGAAGCAGATAGAGATCAACTTTGGTCGCTAATCTGGGACCCAGTTATAAAATTTTAATAGTTATATTATTATTTAAAAAAATTATAAAATATAAATAAATATAATTCAAAATTAGCGACCAAAGTTGGTCGCTTACGAAAGGGGAAGCATAAAGAAATCAACTTTGGTCGTTAATTTTGGACTCAATTCTAAAATTTTAATAATTATATTATTATTTTAAATATTATATACAATATAAATTAATCTGATTTAAAATTAGCGACTAAAATTGGTCGCTAATTTTAATTTTTGGATAATTAGCGACCAACGTTGGTCACTATTTTTTGAATGTTTGACCAAAATAGCCACCAACGTTGGTCGTTATTTCTAAAAAAAATTAAATAACCTTTTTTTCTATTTTAGTTTTTAAATAGTATAAACTATAAAAAAATCTTATTAGCTATAAATATTTATTTTATTTAACTATAATTATTATAAATAATTAAAAATTATAAGCATAATCTTTTAAAAAAAATTATATTAACTAGGTAATTACTTTTAATAGATTATAATAGCATGTATGTAAATGAATTTTTTAAGTTACATTTTAGTATATGAGTAATTTCATACACACGCATAAACTATATTGTAATTGATGATCAATCTTATACATTACAACGTACGAATAATTAATGAATTGATAAACCAATATAATATTATTATATGAATTATATATATATATATATATATATATATATATATATATATATATATATATACAAGTTGATTATATATATAGAAACACACACAAACACTTCACTATAATACTATAACGTATATATAACTTGTTAAAGTATATGTTTGTGTATATATATAACACACACTTCATGCTACTTTAACTACATATATAGCATGTTATAGTATATGCTATTGTATTCGTTATTTGTATTATAACAGAGTTAATGAATTACATTCATTCATCACTAGGTTATAAGTCGATGAATCAATTATAACATATTAATTGATATATATATATATATAAGAACATGGAGTGGTAGGAACACAGGGTCGGGTTCTTTTAGGTATTGATACACTTGTAAATTGATTCGCTGACTTATAACCTTGTAATGACTCAACTGGTCGTTTTGAACTTTTGCACTTTGCTAGCTAGTTCGCTGGAATAACTTGCCCCGTGTGGTGTAATATGACATATGTAAATCGTTGATTTGGGTTTTCAGGGAAATCGGAACGAATTTGGAAGAATAATTCTCAGTTTGTAGCTTGAAATTTGAAAGGTTTGACCAAGATTTGACTTGTTGTATATGATCTCGGATCGGAAATTTTATGATTTGGTTAGCTCCGTTGGGTGATTTGGGACTTAGGAGCGTGATCAGAATGCATTTTGGAAGTCCGTGGAAGGTTTAGGCTTGAATTGGCGAAATTGAGATTTCAGCATTTTCCGGTTGATAGGCGAGATTTTGATATAGAGGTTGGAATGGAATTCCGAGAGTGGCAGTAGCTTCTTTGTGTCATTTGGGATATGTGTACAAAATTTCAGGTCATTCGAGATTTGATAAACTTTTTGATCGAAAGCATAATTTAAGAGTTCTTGGAGTTCTTAGGCTTGAATCCTATGTTAAATTGGTGACCTGATGTTGTTGTGAGCGTTCCGAAGTTTTGAACAAGTTTGAACGATGTCATGGGATGTGTTGGTACAATTGGTTTGAAGTTCCGGGAGTTTCGGGTAGGTTCCGGGATGTTTTAGGCCGAAAATCATAGTTGCAGCAGGTCCAGAAGGGTTGCAGGTCTCGTAACCCACCCGCACGGTCCGCACAAAAAGACGTGCGGCCACAGTATGTGCTGTGCGGACCGCAAAAAAATGAAGTGCGGCCGTGGTAGGTGCTGTGCGGACCGCATAAAATGTTGTGCGACTGCGGTGGGGAACGTTTCGCTGGTCCTACTTCGGAAGCTCATATCTTTTGATCTACAAGGAATATTGAGATGATTCAAAAATAAAAGTTGTAGACCTTCCTGTCTAGTTTCTATAATGGTAAAGATATCACAATTTCGACATCTGTAGCGAATGTTATGGCTAAAATACTAAAACCTGTCACTGCAGAGGAAAACCTGTGCGTCCGCGGTCGTTTTTGTGCGGACCGCACTGGTTTTGTGGGGACCGCGGTCGATTTTGTGCGGTCCACGGAGGTGAAAATCTGTGGGGTACTCTATAAATATGAGGTTTTGGGTTTTATTTGATATTTTGAAGTAGAGAGCTCGGATTTTGGCGATTATTCGAAGGTTTTTCAAGAAATTCATCGGGGTAAGTGATTCTAACTCAAATTTGGCTAGAGTACATGAATCTATCATTGAATTCATGATTTGGGGTGGAATTTGGGAAGAAATGGTAAATCTTTCAAAAAATGTAAAATTATAATTTGAAGGACCAAATGGTATCGGAATTGGATAATTTTCGTATGGTTAGACTCGTGAGAGTATAAGGATTTTAGTTTTGTGAATTTTGTCAAATTCCGAGATGTGGGCCCGGGGATCGGGTTTGACCAATTTCGGGAATTTCGTGGTAATTTGATTATTTTCGAGTGGGCTTTGTTCTCTTAGCACATTTTGATGGTTTTGTACTAATTTCGGCTAGATTTGGAGCATCCGGGGGCCGATTCGAGAGGCAAAGGCATCGCGGGCTAGAATTCGGACCGGATAGAGGTAAGTAATGATTGTAAAAACTGTCCTGAGGGTTTGAAATCCCAAATTACACATCGTTGTGCTATGTTGAGGTGACTTACACGCTAGATGACGAGCGTGGGGTAGAGCACCGCTGGGGATTATGACTTAGTCCATCCCGAACGATTATTTTAATGCGTAATTGATAGTTAATTGTTTGATGTTATTATGTTTTGGGTTGTATGCCATGTTTGGGGCCTTGTGCCGACTTGTTAAGACCTTAAGGGGTATTTTTACTATCTTTCCTTACTCTATTTGTTTGAAAGCATATCCTCAGTCATGTTTTACCTGTTTGTTACTCAAATCTGGCTTTACCACTATATTCTTAAAAATGTGGAAACTGTTTTGGGCTGAGTTCCCTATTTTACTGATGGTCCGAGTGGTCGTGAGATTGATGACTAAGGTAGACTGAGAGTCTGATGGTGAGGCTAATGACTGAGAGAGGCCGAAGGCCTAGTTGTGAGGATTATATATCTATGGATCGGGCTGCATGCCGCAACAATTTATTATATATATATATATATATATATATATATATATATATGTATGTATGTATATGGATCGGGCTGCACGCCGCATCGATATGTTGGATTGGGCTGCACGCTGCAGCGATATAGCGCTTGGGCTGTAGGAGCCTCTCCAAAGTCTGCACACCCCCAGTGAGCGTCGTCGATGAGATATATGGATCGGGCTGCACGCTACAACGATATATGGATCGGGCTGCGCGCCACAACGGTTACTATGTGGTACCTATTGAGCGTGAGTGCTGAGTGTAAGTACTGATTGGTAAGAGTAAAGTCACGAGTGACTGAGAGGCTAGCCCAAGGGACGGTAGATATATATACATGCACCTGAGTGATACTTTGCCTGAGAGGCATGTTTATGAACTTATTGATTTTTACTCCTCTTTAAGTGAGTTTCTATCAAATATGTTGATTTATTAACTGCTTTCACTCATCTTTATACCGAGCCTCTGTCGAAAACATTGAATAAATGTTTCTAAACAACTTTCGTTTAAGCTGGGGCTTATGAGATGTTCAGAACTTAACCGCTAATTTATCTTTGATATTTCTACTGAGATTTTCTTGATATGAGGTATTTATGACTCCTATTTTGCCCGAAGGGCCGAATATGGTTTTCATCTCCTTTATTAAAAAAATAGTATTGAACCCCTACTGAAACCATTGGAAGGTATTTTTAAATGATTTTACCAAAAGTTGGATTTTAAATGAGATGATTGACTCGTACTCTGATTTGAAAGCCTCTTGTACTTATTGAGTTTAACATAAATGTGGATTCATTATTTCCTACTGCTCAGTCTTTATTTACTCTTATTACTTACTAGGTTGGAGTACTCACATTATTCCCTGCACCTCGTGTGCAGATTCAGGTATTTCGGAACCCGGTAGCGGGTGTTGGATGCTCATACGCGGAGTCATCAGGGTTAGCAAGGTGGCTACACGACGTTCGCAGCACTGCTTCCTTCCTCTCATTTCATTTATGTACTTAGTACACTTTGACTGTTTTGTAGTATTTAGACCTTGGTAGATGCTCATGGCTAGTGACACCCCGATGTCGGGCTTGTATGTTATTTTCGCACTATTCATTCAGACTCATGTTATGAGATATTGTTTAATTAAAGAATTAAAAATGACTCTTAATGATTAAGGGATTAATATGGGTGTTGTGTCGGCTGGCCTTGTCTTCACGAGAGGCACCATCATGACCGTGCCGGTTTGGGGTTGTGACAGGATATAGGATTCTTTCGGTCATCTCAGTTTTGGATTCTTCTTCAGACCCATCATTTTGAGGAAGCCCCTGCCCTTGCGGTTCTCAAGAATCAACAAACACAGAGTTTCACATGCTATACCGGCCAATCCTCCTATTTCTTCTTGCAAGGGTGTTATCTCAATGTCCCTGAAGTGGAATACGGACCTCTCATAATCCCAGAACAAAGTAGCAGCTTCTATGATTTTGTTGTTGGGTTGGATTTCCAGGAGAGAAGGTAGGTTGCCTAGATACTTCCGGACAAGAGTTTGATCACTGGAGTGAAGATCCTCCCACCAGCTTAGCCATTTTGGGTGGATGTTGGTGACCATGCCGAATCTAGGGACTTCGTGCCTCATATTTCTACAAGACAAATAAGGTTAGGCCCTTACCCCCGCCAGACTCGACTATTTAATATCAACAATTGGCATAAAGCATTTAGTTCTCCAAATAAATGCACAGAACGTGTTAGTGTCCGTTTGGGTTTTGGGAAACCCAATGGACTTTGGACAATGCTATCTTAAAAGATCATATCTGGCCCGGCTAGGTTTGTCCATGATGCATGCACAGTTTAAATAGAGAAAGGTTGCTATGGGGTTTTAGACCGGTACCCTTGAGCGGACAACTCAAGGGGGAAAGGCATGGAACTGTCGACTACACCGTTGATTGACTGGTTTTACCGCAAATATACCTTTTCAGAATTTAGGGGGTGATAATATCGGAAGAGCGCAACCACTCATTATAAGCGTTGCTATGATATTTGTTTGGAACGAGTAGAATATGATGTTGAGCATGATTATGCAATAATTAAAAACATGTTGGCACGTATTTGCACGTTAAAAAAGCAGTAAATACAACAGTTTCATAATTTAATGCAGTAATAAAAGGAGGAAACAAAAAAATAGAAGTCAGTTTTGCAATTGGAAAGGGAATTGAATGTTTAAAGAAATTAAACAAGTAATTGCACATAAAGGAGCATAAATTCACAATAATAGTCTAAAATGGAAAAAGCTTAAAAATCCCCAGTAGAGTCGCCATGCTGTTGCGCCCCATTTTTCTTGCAAAATCGGGTTTATGACATTTGGAGGGACAACTCGTTCCTTTTGGGAACTGGTTTTGCATTTGAAGATTCGCCACCTAATGATTTAGGTGCATTAGGACACTAATAGAGATTCAACTCTGAGTTTGTTTGAATAACCAGAGATTGGGTAAGGGCTTGAAATTATCCCAAGGGGAAGGTGTTAGGCACCCCTCAAGATCCACTAGTATGGTTTCCGGCCAGACAGTTATTGTGAACTTAGCAAATAGACAGGTATGAGCTCAAATATTAGGGGATTTAAACACATAAAAGAAAGAACATTTGAAAGAAATATTTTTTTTTAAAAAGAAAGAGTTTGGAAATAAAGGAAAGGGGTCCTAGGTTTATATTTAATATGGATCACCCCACATAATGTCTGGTAATCACTCCTCAAAGGGGGGATACACGTGACATTATCGCGTGGTCATCATATCCATATTTACCCTTCCCAACCCGTTAAGGTATTAAAGCGCGGATTGGTCTCGATTACTTATTGCATGTTATTACCCATCTCATTCCCATCAGTCCCGGAGGCACTTAAGACTACTAATCCTAAAAGGGAGGGATATTAGGCTGACTTGAGTTTTCAAAGGTAAAAATCTAGGCGGCATACAAAACATATAGAAGACTGCACGTTAAAGGGGAAGCATATAACACATAAGGCTCAAGTATACCTCCTCAAACAAAAACACATAACTAGCATGACTTGCACATACTTTTTGGGTTTGATTAAAGCACATAAAGGTGAGGGAAGTTAATTATTGAGGCAGATTAGTTTATTACATAACTCAGATAAGAAGTCTAAATCAGGCCTGTCTGCTGGTTGTAGCGATTAACAGAAGCAGATGCAGTTTACAGTTATTACTACAAGGCCTGCCAAAGTGTTTAGACGGGGTCCTATAGACATGATATCTACTAAGTTCAGAAGGTGATGAGACAGTAATAACTCAAAACAAAGTGTTTGAGATCCTATAGGCATGCTTGCTAAACCTTGTTAAGTAAGGGAATTAGATTATTAAAAGAAATGCAGAATGTATAAAATTAAATTAGACTGATTAGAGATTCTTCAGGTGATAATATCTACTTTTATAGATTTTAATCCCTATGGACATGATATTTAACATCGAATGTGAATGAAGAGAATCAAAATTATTTAAGAATCCTTATAGACATGATTTCTATGCGTTACTGATTTTAGATCCTTATAGACATGATACCTAACATTGCATGTGAGTAGAAACGAACAGGATTTTACTCATAGGTATGAACCCTTATAGGCATGATTTCTATATGTTACTGATTTTAATGCATTACTAGATTATAACCAGTTGTGCCCTAAAACATAGTATCTAAACGGTGACAAATGCGCAGGATTTTAGATGATCCCTATAGGCAAGTTATTTAGATGTGAAGTTGGATAAGAAGTCTTATAGACATGGTTTCTAAATGTAGTTTGAATATGCAGAAATTTAAAAATAGTCCTATAGGGATGATTTTTACCCTTGACATGCATAAAATACCCAACCCTTTTCACTAGCCAGCCTCAAATATTTATTAAAACTTATTACAAATCAAGAATACTAAATACTAAATACATCAGGAAAATACAAAGAAAAGAATTACAACCAGAGGAAGCCTGATTCTTGACTTCCTATCTTAGTTATGAGATAAACCAACTCAAATACCCTGATCTAAAGCCTTTCTCGGACTTGAGTGTGTCAGAGTTCCCTAAGGGCCTCAATGTGACCTCGAGCAGTGCTCACACCCAAGTTTTATAACCAGAATAAGGACAAGTGCAGTGTGGAAATGTCATCCCTCATGTGTCCAAGTTCAGAGGGAGCTCATAGGTCCCAAGGCAAGGCTCACATGGGGGGGGGGGGAACTTAAGTCTAAGGGGAGAGTGCAAGTGCAGAAACAAAGCTTTAAGAACTAAGGAAGTAACGAAGAGGGAAAGAAGTGCTGGGAAACAGCCATTAACACTTCAAACAAGTTGATAATTTTACATCAAAGGGGCATGAGTTTGGGAATCCATTACAAAGAGCCTATATACTTAGGCATAAGTTAATTCTGGGCATGCACAACAATAGAGAGTGCTGTCATGCTTGTAAAATCAACCAGAACACACAACATATAAGAGTAACATGGAGGTTATGATCCTAGGAGGACCAAGTTTAAGTCATGTTCAGCAATATTCAATGTTGTCATGCCCCAAACAAACCATAAGTATCAAACATATTGGGGTAGGGATTTAGGATTCATAATACATTGATTCAGAACAGGAGAAAAGAAATTACATCATACTAAATAAGGTACTGAATTAGATACAAATGATAGGCAGACAAGAAGGCAAGAATATTAAGTAACCATTTTGTTGTTGATGTTGAAAACTTAACTAGAACATACCAGTCAAAGAAGCAAAAAATTCAACAAAGAAAGGTAGCGGACTTCGAAATATAGCTTTGGCTTTCAGCCAGCTAAACAGGCCACAGTACAAGTAGTAAAGCAAGAGAGAGTGTTTTTAGTGTAAGTGTGAGTTCACAACTAAAAGTGTTCCTGTTGTGTTCGTGTCCTTGAAAGAAGAGAAGGTGCAGGGTACTTATAGCTTTTGAAAACATGTGAGAAGTAAGGTAATAAGTAAAGTTTCAATACAAATATGGAAATAATCACAATCGGAATCAATTAACCAAGTGGATCCCCTTTAATTAAGAGATCACTTGTTTAACGGGCAGTGACAGGCTCAAAATAAGGAAAGAAAATCAGTTTATAAGTAGAATGATTGTTGCCATAAAAGGAGTAGTAAAACTATCGAGTAAGTAACTCAGTCTAAGTACAGAAATATACTTATTTTGGGAAAGGATTCAGCAAAGCAAAATAAGGAAAGGAATCAACTAACCTTGACAGGCGAGTTAAATTAGAATTCATAAAAGAAAGGTTTTGAAATAAGTCACAAGATTGAAGATCAATCAAAGAAGGAACCTCAGCATATAAATAGCGTACACAAAACACTAGACATGCGAGGCCAAACCTATTGGCAAAAGAAACAGCATGCAATAGTAGCACAAAGTTCAGTAGATAGAAAACATTCGACGCATGTTAGTCAAATAGGTCAAGTCACATTGAATCAATAGTGAAGAAAAAATAGAGTATTAGAAGCATGCAAAGGTCTCACAGTAATAGATGAGAAACCTTTTGAAAAGTTAGGGTTTCAAGCATAGTCGAGTTTTAAAGTAGTAGAAACCCAGAGTTAGAGGAATCATATGAAGGAAAAGAGATTCTGAAACAAGGAACTTCAAATCGAGTCAAGTATTTAAACGAACAGTTTCAGACCCAAAACATAGGGTTTTTCAACAGTAGTAGAGCTTAAAAGATGATAAAAAAACAAATCAAACAAAACTTAACTAAACAAACACTCATCTGACAAACAATTTTTAGAACTCGACTGAGACCCCAAAGAAATTAGGGTTTTCAACAACAACGAGTTCGAAAGAAGGTAAATAGACGAGTCAAGCAAGAATTTAAACATACAAGCACATATCTTAAACATATTAAAAGTTAGAGAAGAGATTTTGAAATAATTTAACAGGAAAACCCCTAATCGGAAAAGACAAAGAGTCATTTTTGAAAGAAAAATTGAAGAAACTTCGAGAAGATGCTTAAAAGTTCAAAGCAAGCATAGATATAAAGTAGGTCTGAAAGAAATCGAAAGGTCTTAGAAATTAGGGTTTCAGAAGAACCCAAAAGCAACGAGAAAGGCCTTGAAAGTTACCAATATAACCAGGAGAGTCAAAGGTCTGATTCGAACGGCCATGGCTGGCCGGAGAAAGGGTCAAAGATTACCGGAGAAAGGCCATGAACTAAAATCGAACGAAGACTGGACTAGTGTTCTTCATAGTCTGGCCTTGAAACCATAAGAACAAACACGTAGAAGCCATGGAAGGCTGGTACAGGTCTCCGATGACCTCGGAAGGCTATGGAGTAGGGCAGATTAGGGTGGCGGCGGCTAGGGTTTGAGGGTGTTGTAGAGAGGATTTGGGAGAGGAGGGATTTCAGAGGCGGCGTATCGTAACAAATGAAGTAGGTTAAGGGGGTCTTTTGGGTTTAATTAGGAAAGGGCAGCCGGTGGCCGTTGATATAAATGATCAACGACTAAGATTTAAGGGATTATGTGGGGATCCGGGTATGGGTCAGCTTTAGTTGTGTCAGGGTCGGGTATGAGTAGAAATTGGGCCGGGGTAATTGGGTTTTAATTGGGGTAGAATTTGGGCTACAACTGAAATGATATCTTGCTAGATTTTAAATAGCCATTTTTCCTTTATTTTATAAAAAATAGTAAATTAAATTCTAGAAATACGTTAAAAGTGCTAACATGATTTATTTCATATAATTATAAATTTAAAAATACTGAACTTAATTTTTATAAATATAAACGCAATTAAATCTTAAAAGGGGCTAATATTGCAATTATATGCAATTTAGCTTTTAAAATATTAAATAAATTTGTAAAAATATGCAAAATTTATCTTAGCTATATTTTAGTATAAATATGAGAATTCAATAAATGAATCACCAAAAATAATGATTTTGAGAATTATTACTGGGTTTTGTATGAATAAAATAGGGGAACAAATTGGTTTAAAAATCTTTAAAAATTAAGGAAAAATAATAAAACATCTGGAGATACTTATATATGCATACATATGTTATTTTGAAAGTATTTTGCGTATTGAAAAATATATAGGGAAAATTGGGTATCAACAATATACCCATCGCGAATGCGGTGAACAATGACCCGGCCCTTCACGAACGCGGGACCCACATCGCCAATGCGAAGGCCAAAGTTGCGGCCTCACACCCCAACCCTTCGCGAATGCGAGGGTCCACTCGCGAACGTGAAGCACGATTTGTCTGCAACACTATAGTAGATTTCTACAATTTTCTTTAACTTGAAATGGTCCGTTCAACCATCCGAAGCTCAGCCGAGGCCCTCGGGACCTCAACCAAACATGCCAACATATCCTAAACCTCATTCAAACTTGTTCCAACCTTCGGAACGCCCAAAGCAACATCAAAACACCAAAATCACATCAGATTCAAGCCTAAGAATTCCAAAAACTTCCAAATTCCGCTTTCGATAAAAAAATCTATCAAACCACGTCCGAATGACCTAACATTTTTCACACGCATCCCAAACGACACAACGAACCTACTGAAACTCCCAGAATTCCATTCCGACCCATATATCAAAATCTCTCCTATCAATCGGAAAACGCCAAAATTCCAATTTCGCCAACCGGAAAATGCCAAAATTTCAATTTCGCCAATTCAAGCCTAAATCTACTCCGGACTTTCAAAATACATTCCGATCACGCTCCTAAGTCCCAAATCACCTCTCGAAGCTATCCGAACCATCGGAATTCACATCCGAGCCCTTTTTCACATAAGTCAACATTCGGTTGACTTTTCCAACTTAAGCTTACTCAAAAGAGACTAAGTGCCTCAAACCTTACCAAAACCTCTCCGAACCCGAACCAATCAACTCGATAACATATAATACAATTGAACAAAGCGATAAGAAATAGAAATAGGAAAAACAGAGTGGTAATTCATGAAACGACCGGCCAGGCCGTAACATAAAGGTTTTGTGTATATAACTTAAATCAGCAGCAGAGCATGGAGTTCATACATCGTCGGATTGTTATAGTATTATTTATACAAAGTTAAGATTATTTTAAATGTGTATATAGTAATTATTAAATTCCTTAGGCACAATCCATGAGTTCTTCTTATAATAATTCTATCTCCGCCGCTTCCAAACTACCAATAATTTTTGGAGGTTGGGAAGGTGCAAAAAATATAGAGATACTCCTAAATGGATGGGCTCTATCTAGTTGTTGAATGGTATTTGGAGAATACGTTAGAAGATAAAAGGAAGAACTTTTAGATTTACACGTTTCGACATAAGAGTGGTTTGATACATGCAAATTCACCTGTTCGGTTATGTTCTTTTCAAATACTCCATTGCCAGTGGTGACAAACATTCAGCACGACAAGACTTGGAAAAATACTTCGTGTCTTACCATTGGGTTAGCATTAGAATTAGAATTCTTACAGTCAGATATATATTTGGGTAAGACGTGGACATTCTAAAACTCAAGTCTAAGGAAAAGATACTGCATGTCATCTAATATGATCAAATCTTTCTGACATATCAACTCAAATATCTACCTATACTATATTACTTATAGTTTTGACAAGGAATTTCCAGTTTACTGTGGATGCGAATCTGAAGGATAAATAATAGTTTCATGATAACTGAGAATAAAAATATACTTTATTATCCATAGAAATAATGATATCGAAAACTTGGTTCACGATATCATCGTGGCTAGCCTAAATATAACGTGTACGATAATCAGAGCGGAGATATAATATTAGGTTGGAGTCTAGACGAATTCAATAGTTTTTATTCATAGCGAACTTAGTAGCTAAAACAAGTTATTGATTTAGTGGCAAGTTCTAAATTCATAAATTTCAAATATTGATTTCACCTATAATAATAATAATTATTAAAAAAAATAAAAAATAATGATAATAAAAGTGATCGACATGGGAACATTGAAGTATGAGGACTTTACAGAATGTTGATCGAGTTGGTTAGAATTATCCAAGGATATCCAATTATCTAGAAAGGTTTGATAAAGTACTCTATTAAGAGCCTGGTCTCCTCGGATGTCTTTCTGGATATAAATATGGCTTGAGTAAGAATCATAAAAAACCAGGAGTCAACTCTAATGTTAATATTGAGTTTAAGATGATCTATACAATTGTATTAAAAAATATTTAAACAATTATGTTGCTTATTATATCATTACAAGTATTAAATCTCTTCATTATAAGTATTAATTGGTAATCTGGTAATGAAAATAGTAATTAACATTCTATCACAAATTAAAACTCATTGATATTCCAGTGAATATAAATGTGTGTTTGGTATGAGGATAAAAGAATTTCACGAATAATATTTCTCCATAAAATAAGTAATTTTTTAAACTTATTTTTTGGTATTTGGCTAGTAACTAAAAAATATCATTCTAAAAGTATTTATATATAATCTAGGCAAATATAGGAATAGGGTGGGTGGGCTCGAGCGTCGAGGCTAGTTCGGGGTAGGGGGTTTTAGGGTTCAACGGTCGTGGTGCGAGGTTTAGGTCTATGGTTGAGGTCAGGGACCAGGGTCGAGGGTCGAGGTGGTCAAGGGTCATGGTTCTAGGTTTAGGGTCGGCAAATGAGGAGAGAGGTTCGGGCTCAAAGGTTGGGATCAGAGAAGGTAGGGGCTGGGGTGCACAAGGGGGATGGGATGGGATGGGCAGAGGTGGATTGGGGAGGTGGAGGTGGGAAGGATTGAAATAATTTCTAAAACATTTACGCAAATCAAACATGAAAAAGAAAAGGTCGTTAATTAAGGCCTCATTTGTTTGCACTTAATGGAGGTGTAAATCTTAATTATTCAGATCTCAAATATTAAGTGTGTTTATTTTTATGTCTGAATCTTAATTATTTATATCTTAATCATTAAGTGTGTATGCTTTTTATTCCCCCAATCAATTTTTTTGGTCTGAATAGGTCTTATAGATTAAGATCTATAACAAAGAATAAAATTAATTAAGATGATATCATCCATATTCACTATTAACTATCACCACCACTCACCATTATCACCTGCCATCGTGCACCATCCAATCTCCACCATACTCAACCACCATCACTGACTACTACCAAACTCAAACACCACCATCCTCAACCATAGCCACCACTACTATCATTATCGAATACCATCACCTTTAACCCCACCATTATCGACTACCACCGCCCACCACCCCCATTATCAATTAATGCCGCCACCACCATCATCCTCAACCACAACCACCCACCCACCCACCTCAACTACCACCATCAACCATTCCACCACCATCATTAACCATAGCCGTCATTGTCCACCATTATAAACTACCACCACCCACCATCACCTTCCTTAACCATAACTACTATTATCAATCACCACTAGCTACTACCTAGAACCACCGCCAACCACTGCCTCTAGTCGGCATCTATAAGCGCTACCATCAGCCATCACCACCACTAACTACCACATTATTTTTAAAAATAAATGTATTAATAAAATATTAAATTAATTAATATCTTATTCAAATTTTCTATTTATTAATTTTTAAATAAGGATAAATTTTATACATTCAGATGTTAAAAAATAAACAGTCTTAATCATTTAGTATTCAGATATTAATACACATCTTAAATATTCATATGTGTATGCAAATTCAGACGTTTTAATATTAATACATATCTTAATATCCAGATGTGCATTCAGATTCACATGTCTTAATCTTTTAAAAAAAACAAATGAGACCTAAGTAGACTAAGCTCACCTAACATTCCCAGCCCCCTATTTACTATGAAAATCAAAGAAAGCCCAAATAGAGCTGTCCACTTAATATTGTAAAACTTCTAAGGGATACATGGGATAAAAATAATAATACCGGAATAAGGTTTGGGATTAACTTTATCTCATGTTTGATTTGGAGTATTAGTTAACTACCGAATAATTTTTATACTAAAATGGTGGGATTAGTTATCCCATATAGAAGATGAGATAACTAATCCTATAGAATACTCCATCCAATAAAATATCTCGCCATTGTACTAAACGACCCTTAAATCTTTTCAGTAAGTATCCCTTCGAAAGTGGAGGTCATCTTTCGATTATTTCTTTTGGGAGTTAAAAAGGTAGAGAGAGACGTCAAGCGCGGGTGAGAATAAAGATTAAATTCTGTACTAACATTCGACGATGGAAATTCGATAAAATCTAAAGATTGAAAAATCTCTGAGGGCACCGCCCAGTCCACACCAACTTTATACTTCGATAAGCTGAAATCTCCCACAACGTACATCCAAGGATTCCTAGTTGAAAGATATATAATTAATATAAATAGAAGTGTGATTGATAATTATACACTTCTGACATGATATTATAGTAGATAGAGATTCTGAATTTATATCTTATGAAAGGAAAAAAAAACTAGCACATAGACATTAAAAGTTTATAATTAAGTAATTAAAAGTACATTTTTTACTAAATTATTTAAACTTTTAAATGAGATGGTCACACACTTCAATATTTTCTTTGAACATAATGCATCGTAGGTAATTCTTGGTATATTTTAAATATCTAGTCATACACGTGGCAATTCAAATTTCATATGTTAAAGATACAAAGCAGTATACTTTTTAAAAAAAAAATCTATTTCATCAAAAGAATCTAGTGGAAGTATCTTTGGAACATCAAAAAAGTAGAAAAAGAATTCTAAGAAAATGACATGAGCTGTAGATGTTCGAACTATGTTGTATTTATCGAACTTTGTCTCAATTTTTTTGAAGGAAATTATCCTATGAGCTGTAGATGAAATAAGTGGTTTAAACCCTCTTAAGCTTGCTGATATTATGTTCTGGCAAATAAATATATTTTATGTTTTCCTATTCGAGAGTCAATGTGACTAATTTTTAAAACTAAATATGTTTTGATCAACTCGATTTTCTTAAATTAAAATTTAAATAATTAAAAACTATATAAAAAATACTATAAGTTACAATTCTTCTTTTGTCAATATGATAAAAAATATATTTTAAAATATTCGTCAAATTCACATAGTTTGAACTTCGAGAATCAAGAAGTGACACATAGTTCGGGACAGAGGGAGTCGTGGGAAAGCAAGTAAATAAAATATTGAACGATGATAAATCAGACAACAAAAGAGCAATGTACCAAAAGAGACACAAACATTTAACGTGGTTAGGTTAATTGACCTACGGTCATAGGCGGAGATAGCAATTGTGACGACTCGACCCGTCGTCTCATGAGTTACTGTCTCATTCGTCCCATTTTCTGCTTCCTCATGTTTCATTATCGGTATTGGGTGCATTAGAATTTATTTGGAGCGATTTTGATAAGAAATGAGACATTTAGTCTCTTTTTAAGAAGGTTTAAGTTGGAAAAGTCAACCGAATGTTGACTTATGAGTTTGAGGGCTCAGATGTGAATTTCGACAGTTCGGTTAGTTACAGGAGGTGATTTGTAACTTAAGAGGAGGACCAGAAGTAATTTTGGAGGCCCGGTGTTGAATTAGGCTTGAATTGGCGAAGTTAGTATTTTGGCGAATTCCGGTTGATAGGTGAGATTTTGATCCGGGTGTCGGAATGAAATTCCGAGAGTTGCTGTAGCTTCACTGTGTCATTTTGGGATATGTGTGCAAAATTTCAGGTCATTCGGACATCGTTTGGTCGGGTTTTTTGATCGAATGTGTGTTTTAGAAGTTTTAAAAGAACTTAGGCTTGAATTCGATATAATTTGATGATTTTGGCGTTAGTTGAGGTGTTTTGACGATTGGAGTAAGTTTGGATAATGTTTTAAGACATGTTGGTGCTTTTAGTTGAGGTCTCGGGGGCCTCGGGTGTATTTCGGAAGGTTAACGGATCGATTTAAGCACGAAAAAATAAAGCTGCTGCATTTTTTTACAGCACTGTGAATAGTAGGTATGAACAGTGCCCATGAACAGTGCCCTTGAACAGTGCCCCGTAACAGTATCCGTAAATAGTATCGTGAACAGTACCCCATAACATTATGTCGTGAACAGTCCACCGTAACAGTATCTGTGAATAGTGCCGTGAACAAGTACCCATAACAGTATCCGTAAACAGTACCCGTAACAATATCCGTGAACAGTACCCCGTGAACAGTAACACAGGGTGAACAGTAATTCCGAAAAATTCTGGGCAGAATGTTTACATTTCATTCGCGAAAAACACCCCATTTCTCCATTATTTTTAGTCATTTTGAGAGCTTTTGGACGGGGACTGAAGAGAGTTTCAACTAAGATCGATTGGAGGTAAGTTTTATGAGTTAAATACATAATTTTATTAAAGAATCATCCTAGAAATCCATGAAAACATAGACAAATTATAAGAAATTAGGGCTTGAGATTGAAATTCTAAATTTGGGATTTGAGGGGTCAAATGGACTCCGATTCTTGTGAATTTGTTATGTATAGACTCGTGGCGAAATAAGAAACATTTTGATGTAAAGATTTTTGGATTTCAAGATGTGGGCCCGGGGCTCGGATTTTGCCAAATTCGTTAATTTTGATATTTTTCGAGTGTTTTCGATTGGGTATTGTCCCTTTAGCATAATGCGACATATTCGTTGTGATTTTGAGCAGATTCGTCGCACGAGGAGGCTAATTTGAGAGGCAAGGGCATAGCGAGCTAGAGCTTTGGCCGGTTTGAGGTGAGTAATGAGTGTAAATGATGTCCTGAGGGTTTGAAACCCCGGATTGCACATCATAGTGCTATATTGAGGTGAGACACGCGCTGGATGAAGAACGCGCGGTCCTTTACTACTGAGGATTGTGACTTGGTCCATCCCGTATTGATGATTTTACTGCATATTTGATTGAAACTGATTTGTTATCATCATGATTTGGGTTGTTTGCCATATTTGGGCTTCGTGCCAATTATTTGAATCCTTCGGAAATTTTTATCACTATTTCCTCACTGTTTTGACTTATATTTAAACTCAGTCTTGTTGATGATTATTGTTTTACAAACTCAGCCACTTTTATACAGATTTGAAACTCAAATGATATTTCTAAATGATATTTTGGGCTGAGAACTACTGTTTTACAAATGCCCAAGGGGCTTGTGATGATTTTCGGACTGAGTGAGGCCAAGGGCCATATGTGAGGATATGCTGAGTGATATGAGGCCGAGGGCCTGAGTTACTATTTATGCCACGCGGTGGCTTGAGTGATGTGAGGAGGATATCAGGCCTTATGAGTGATGTGAGGAGGCTTTCAGGACTTATGAGTGAATTGAGAAGGCTTTCAGGCCTTATGTTATTATTGCGCTTGGGCTGTAGGAGCCCCTCCGGAGTCTGCACACCCACAGTGAGCGCGAGTACCCATGTGATTTGAGACAGTGGTAACAATGACACTGTATGATGCAATTTGGTCAGGTAACAATGACTGACCAGGACAGTGGTAACAATGACACTGTATGATGCAATTTGGTCAGGTAACAATGACTGACCAAGAATAACACCGTGAGGTCAGGTAACAATGGCTGACCAGGAACTAATTTGTGCCCGAGGGGCTGATACTATTCTATATGATTGCCCGAGGGGCGAGGTTTATATGTTCATTTTGCATACTCACTTGTCTTTTACTTGTTTAATTGTGGTATTTGTGCCCGAGGGGCGGATTTCTGTGCATAGCGGCACTAATTGTTTTGAAATTATTTCACAACTGTTGAAAAGATCATTTTCAAAAGAGGTTTAAAACTGAGCCAAGGTATTTTCTAAAGAATTCACAGTTTCACTGATTTTTCTCAAGGAGTTTTACACTGCTTCTATATAGCATGTTGGTTGCTTTACGTGATTTCTTGCTGCTCAGTTATTTTTTACCTTTATTACTCACTGAGTTGGAGTACTCACTTTACTCCTTGCACCTCGCGTGCAGTTGCAGGTATTTGTTCACCCGGTAGCGTGTATTGGTTGCGTGGAGGCAGAGTTATAGAGGTTTTAGCGAGGTGACTGCCAGTGTTCGCAGCACCACTATCTTTCTATATTATTCATTATTCTTGTTCAGTGTATTCTAGACTGTAAAGTGGAAATTTCATTCTTATAGATGCTCGTGACTTGTGACACCCTGGTTAGGGCTGTGTCGGGATGGACTTCTTCATTATTATCTATATTTGTGTTAATTAACTGCTTTAAAAGATGAATTGGGTTAGACTGATTGGGCTTGTCTTCAAGAGAGGCGCCATCACGACCGGGTTCGGGGTTAGGGTCGTGACAAGTTGGTATTAGAGCCTAGGTTACTAGGTCTCACGAGTCATGAGCAGGTTTAGTAGAGTCTCGCGGATCGGTATGGAGACGTCTGTATTTATCCTCGAGAGGCTGCAGAACCTTTAAGAAAAACTTCATATTTTTGAAATTCTTATCGTGCGTCCTTGATTTAGCTTGAAAAGTAACTCTTACGATTTCTTCCACATGTTCGTATGCGCGAACGAGCACTCAGTATTCGATTTACCTTGATGGCTTGTAATTCCCTGATAGAAGGGCGAGACGTGATCTCGGTGAGTTTGATGTTAGGCCAGTCTGGAGGACTTGAGGCCGGATCTTACCTATGGCTTGAGAACTGAGGTGCTGATTGTGCGAGCAAGTGTTTTGAACCTTTATGTTCGGTATTGTCCCTATTAGTGGGAATTATGGCTGCATAGCTACGTGAGGAATATGATAGTACTGCGAGATGTATCTATATGACTTGGAAGTGACGAGGAAGGTCTACTGGATGATAGATGAACTATTGAGTGTATGATTTCCATTGTGATAGGATGTGTAGTCCCAAGTTATGGGTGCGTGAAGAATCTTTTTATGTCTCCTATTTGGAGTGAAGTAAATTTCATGTTACAGTATGAGTTTAGACTCAGGAAGATTAAGTGATTGTGTAATGTGTATGGCAGTGGAAGGTATACAAAAAATATTAACTAAAGGTAAAGCTAGTGGGTAATTGGCTTATGAGGGGAATCTATTTGTCATACTAGTTTGATAAGTCTGGGAGCTGAGATCGCTTATGTAAATGTATTATGACGAAATCGTTGAGTCAAGGAGACCGCCTTGAGGGTCGAAAACATTAAAGAAATAATATGTTCTTACTCGGTTGAATAGACCAATAATGGAGGATTGAAAGGTATTTTCTATGTGTTATGATTCAAATAGATGCAACGCATGTCCATGTATCAATTTTGATAATATAATACATGTAATATTGAGATTAATGTTGTTGATATACATTGTGATGCTTTGCCAAGTTGTGGACGTGTTGTTAGGATGGTTTTGGTGATTCTCTGGCAGGTGGATAAGCCCAATTACAAAGGAAACTATGCCGAATTTTTGAAAAATTTGGGACTTAGTAAAAAAATTGTCGCCTAAAGAGTGGGCTAAACTGTTGTGTGAGTGAATGAAAAAATTGCAGAAGAGTTAAAATTTCCAATGATTCGTGTTTCCGCAAGCTTATAAAGGAGTGAGTTTAATCTCACCATGGTATTACGGCAGCAATATAGTATATGTGTTGTGATTTATGGCTTCGAGCCAAGTTGGGGAGCTTGCTATTGGTTAGCGGATTGTACGGTTATGTAATATGTTAGTTCCGATTTGATGCATGCTGGTGAATCAGTTCTGGTTGTGGAAATTAGGCCGAGAATGGAACGAGTGAAGGAAATTTTTTGACAAGATGTCATGAGCTCGGATGAGCAGGAGATAAATTTCGATGTTTACGGTAAGTTGGAATTGTCTTCAGCGTCACCTAAGATCGGTGTTTTGTAAAAAGGGTTTTGCATCCCGGTTAATAACTCTTGATCGCTCTTCAGCGTTAGTGCAATCGATGGTTTAGAGGTACGCTCTAGATATTGTTGTGGTAGGTTGTGGGAGTGTGTCCCGCGGGAAGATTATATAAGTGTGGCATGTGATCACTTGATTGATTAAAGATGTAAACCAAGTATGAAGTTTGTGATGGTGTCGTTAAATTAAAGATTCATGCCTGGAGGCCACTTGGCATATTGGGTTGTGAACTGGGGAGGATTACCCCAATTGTGATGGTTGTTCTTGTGTGTTATGAGAAAAATGAGAGTTATTATGGACCTTTGAAAGGTTATCAGACTAGTTTAGTATGATCAGAATCGGCTTGAAGTCGATGGATAGATTTAATGTGAATAATGGCACTATATCAAGCCAGATGTGTGCATTTTAGTAACGCGGTCCTCATGGAGGAGTAGTTAGGTTGATGTTTCATTGTCAGATATTTTGCGTAGTGATACATTGCGCCGTGTGAGTTGTGAGACGACTTGAGAAATTGCTATGTGTTGAGAATTTGTGTAGGAATGACGTTATATGAGCATCTTGGCTCTTGAAATTCAGATTTTATATCGCACCTCAGTTGTGCTTGAGTTTTGTAGCTTATAACGCTATATGTCCCTCAGAGATATTATTATGCACTTAGCATGCTTATGACCGATACTCGGTATTTTGTTGTAATGAGCAAATTTAGCTCGATGTGCATCTCCTTATGTAAGATCTATGTGTGGATCGGGTGGCACACCGCCATGGGTATGTTATCTAGATTGGGTTGCATGCCGCAACAGTGTGATATTGACTATAGTTTTCTATATGCTATTTTGTATGCCTTGCTTCCTGTTTTCTAAGGAAAGTCTGTATTAGTATGTGAGATTGGTAATTCCTTCCAGAGTTTGTTTTCCTTTTGTACCGCATTCGAATTGGTAGGTTATTGGCATATTGAGGCATCATATGCGACTTTTGATTATGTCTGGGGTGGCTTATTGCCTGAGCAGTTCGTACTAGGTGAGGCGAGATCATTGAATTTGAGATTAGTGCAATCTGAGTATATGAAGTAAATTAAGGAGCTAAGACCATGATTTTGCTAAAAATGAGGTGATAGTTCTTACTAGGAGTATAGAACCAACGAATCGTTGTCTCGACAGTGGTCATGAATTTGTGCATACCTCATCCGTCATGTCAATATTGTAAGAGTTAGAACAATACCTATGTACATCATGCAGAACATGAGATGTGTAGCGATTTTCTTCTAGACGATTAGAGAAAAAAAAGATTCAGATGATTAGGGCGAATGATCTTCAGATGATTGGGAAAATAGTATTGTTAATTGAAAGTGACTTGACAAAAGTATATGTCTCATAAAAAGGTAATGTTATTAAACTAATGATATTTTGGTAGTATTGCAACATGTTTTTGTTGGGTCCGCTGATGGTACTGATGAGCTTGAGGTACGGCTCTTTCGTTTGAGTAATTTTTCATGAATTGAGTATGTTCAGGCCGTTTCTTATTGGTGTGCGTATTATGAAAGTTGTGGCTTAGGCCTGTATTGAGGTGTCATATCACCAGAGTGGTGTATTGGATTCGAGGTGATCATTGGGGTCATTGATGAATACGAATGAATTTGATTTCAGCATGTTTGATGGGTAAATATCAAGGTTCGGTTTTAAAAAAAAAATTGTTACTATAATTGTTAGAGGAGAAATGACCTCATGAATGGTTGATCTGAGCAATGGTTATGATTTATTGCGTGTTTCAATTATCATTGACAGTATATGAGAGTGTTGGAATGAGACATTGGCTAATAAGAGATTTCTATCGGTATTTGGTTGTTGTGGGCAACTGCTGTTAATGGAAGTTATTGTTGCATTTGTTTGTGTTATTGGTATATCATACAATTGCACCTAAGGTTGCAGGCATGGTATATTACAGCTGGTTCAAACTTATTCTGAATAGGTGTTAGGTTTTGATCTTGTGTATGATTCCGAAAAGGTGAAATGTGGCTCTATGATTTATGGGCTAGACAAGATTGTGTGATCTTAGTTACAATGCGTTATCGGACCTATGTGAGATAGGGTGACGTGGGATCATCCCCGGGTTTATGCTTGATAAGGTCATTCAGCTTTTGGTTGGCTTCTAGGACAACTCTGGGTACGCTCGAGGACGAACGTTTGTTTAAGTTAGGGAGAATGTGACGACTCGACCCGTCGTCTCATGAGTTACTGTCTCGTTCATCCTATTTTCTTCTTCCTCGTGTTTCATTATCGGTATTCGGTGCATTAGAATTTTTTTGGAGCGATTTTGATAAGAAATGAGACATTTAGTCTCTTTTAAGAAGGTTTAAGTTGGAAAAGTCAACCGGACGTTGACTTATGAGTTAGAGGGCTCAGATGTGAATTTCGACAGTTCGGTTAGTTACGGGAGGTGATTTGTGACTTAGGATCAGGACTGGAAGTAATTTTGGAGGTCCGGTGTTGAATTAGGCTTGAATTGGCGAAGTTAGTATTTTGGCGAATTCCGGTTGATAGGTGAGATTTTGATCTGGGTGTCGGAATGAAATTCTGAGAGTTGCTGTAGCTTCACTGTGTCATTTGGGATATGTGTGCAAAATTTCAGGTCATTCGGACATCGTTTGGTTGGGTTTTTGATCAAATGTGTATTTTAGAAGTTTTAAAAGAACTTAGGCTTGAATTTGATATAATTTGATGATTTTGGCGTTAGTTGAGGTGTTTTGACGATTGGAGCAAGTTTGGATAATGTTTAAGACATGTTGGTGCTTTTAGTTGAGGTCTCGGGGGCCTCGGGTGTATTTCGGAAGGTTAACGGATCGATTTAGGTACTAAAACAATAAAGCTACTGCATTTTTTTACAACACTGTGAACAGTAGGTATAAACAGTGCCCATGAACAGTGCCCCCGTAACAGTATCCGTGAATAGTGCCGTGAACAGTACCCCATAACAGTATGTCGTGAACAGTCCCCCGTAACAGTATCTGTGAATAGTGCCGTGAACAATACCCCGTAACAGTATCCGTGAACAGTACCCGTAACAATATCCGTGAACAGTACCTCGTGAACAGTACATAGGTGAACAGTAACACGGGGTGAACAGTAATTCCGAAAAATTCTGGGCAGAATGTTTACATTTCATTCGCGAAAAACACCCCATTTCTCCACCATTTTTAGTCATTTTGAGAGCTTTTGGACGGGGATTGAAGGGCGTTTCAACTAAGATCGATTGGAGGTAAGTTTTATGAGTTAAATACATGATTTTATTGAAGAATCATCCTAAGAAATCCATGAAAACATAGCCAAATTATAAGAAATTAGGGCTTGAGATTGAAATTCTAAATTTGGGATTTGAGGGGTCAAATGGACTCCAATTCTTGTGAATTTGGTATGTATAGACTCGTGGCGAAATAAGGAACATTTTGATGTAAAAATTTCTGGATTTCAAGACGTGGGCCCGGGCTCGGGTTTTGCCAAATTCGTTAATTTTGATATTTTTCGAGTGTTTTCGATTGGGTATTGTCCTTTTAGCATAATGTGACATATTTGTTGTGATTTTGAGCAGATTCGTCGCACGAGGAGGCTAATTTGAGAGGTAAGGGCATAGCGAGCTAGAGCTTTGGCCGGTTTGAGGTGAGTAATGAGTGTAAATGATGTCCTGAGGGTTTGAAACCCCGGATTGCAAATCATAGTGCTATATTAAGGTGAAACAAGCGCTGGATGAAAAACGCGCGGTCCTTTACTACTGAGGATTGTGACTTGGTCCATCCCGTATTGATGATTTTACTACATATTTTATTGAAACTGATTTGTTATCATCAAGATTTAGGCTATTTGCCATATTTGGGCTTCGTGCCAATTATTTGAATCCTTCGGGAATTTTTATCACTATTTCCTCACTGTTTTGACTTATATTTAAACTCAGTCTTGTTGATGATTATTGTTTTACAAACTCAGCCACTTTTATACAGATTTGAAACTCAAATGATATTTCTAAATGATATTTTGGACTGAGAACTACTGTTTTACAAATGAACAAGGGGCTTGTGATGATTTTCGGACTGAGTGAGGCCAAGGGCCATATGTGAGGATATGCTGAGTGATATGAGGCCGAGGGCCTAAGTTACTATTTATGCCACGCGGTGGCTTGAGTGATGTGAGGAGGATTTCAGGCCTTATGAGTGATGTGATGAGGCTTTCAGGCCTTATGAGTGAAGTGAGAAGGATTTTAGGCCTTATGTTATTATTGCGCTTGGGCTGTAGGAGCCCCTCCGGAGTCTGCACACCCAGAGTGAGCGCGGGTACCCATGTGATTTGAGACAGTGGTAACAATGACACTGTATGATGCAATTTGGTCAGGTAATAATGACTGACCAAGACAGTGGTAACAATGACACTGTATGATGCAATTTGGCCAGGTAACAATGACTGACCAGGAATAACACCGTGAGGTCAGGTAACAATGGCTGACCAGGAACAAATTTGTGCCCGAGGGGCTGGTACTATTCTATATGATTGCCCGAGGGGAGAGGTTTATATGTTCATTTTGCATACTCACTTGTCTTTTACTTGTTTAATTGTGGTATTTGTGCCCGAGGGGCGGATTTCTATGCATAGCGACACTAAGTGTTTTGAAACTGTTGAAAAGATCATTTTTAAAAGAGGTTTAAAAATGAGCCAAGGTATTTTCTAAAGAATTCACAGTTTCACTGATTTTTCTCAAGGAGTTTTACACTGCTTCTATATAGCATGTTGTTTGCTTTACATGATTTCTTGCTGCTCAGTTATTTTTTACCTTTATTACTCACTGAGTTGGAGTACTCACTTTACTCCTTGCACCTCGTGTGTAGTTGCAGGTATTTGTTCACCAGGTAGCGGGTATTGGCTGCATGGAGGCAGAGTTGTAGAGGTTTTAGCGAGGTGACTGCTAGCGTTCGCAGCACCACTGTCTTTCTATGTTATTCATTATTCTTGTTCAGTGTATTTCTAGACTGTAAAGTGGAAATTTCATTCTTATAGATGCTCGTGACTTGTGACACCCCGGTTAGGGCTGTGTCGGGATGGACTTCCGCATTATTATCTATATTTGTGTTAATTAACTGCTTTAAAAGATGAATTGGGTTAGACTGGCTGGCCTTGTCTTCAAGTGAGGCGTCATCACGACCGTGTTCGGGTTTAGGATCGTGACAACAATCCACTATATAAAAGAAAGTACAAAATATCGAAAAAACAAGTTAACAAAGAGGTAAGCCAATACTTGTCCCAAAAATTCTCCCCTAAACAAGACTCTCAAACGTCGTATGACTACATTATGAATGTTACTAAATAAGAAGGAAGGATCCCCATTTTTTAGAATTCCAAAACCTTTTCCTCCACGAAAAGGACTAGCCAAACATGTAGAATCATATTTTTCTTTTCATCAAAAGGTACAATTATGCTAAATATATTGCCCTTCCTTCAAGTAATAGGAAACCAAATATGATAGAAAAAATAAGAAAAACACCTAATTACCCCCTCCCGGGCCTGAATTTTCTGACAAAATAAACTTGATCCACCTTCTCCGCATAATTTTCAACAATTCTCATCTCTAAATCTCCACCATAATGTTTGTCTCAATGTGAGTAGCACTCCGATCAAATTTTTCAAAAAATAATTATGATTACCATCAAATAGGTTGCGGCTAAAACTAAACCCATCTAGATAAACTGGTCTTGAACCTCGCTCTGTGAAGCCAGCCCCCAAGAGGTGGTGGTTGCTCCTCTCAAAGCAACCCACCATCTGTTCTCCTAACATTCAACTCACTAAATGAGAGACCTATCACACAACCCCCAAAGAAGAACACACCACAAACTTGTTGGCACTCAAACTCACAATCTTTATCAGATATAGTCTCAGATTTATGAGCTGTAAAAATGGACAGATATTTTTTCACAAACAACAAATCTTTCATATTGCTTTTTCAAACATTATAATTGATTATATTTAAACATGTCATCTTTATCATATTTACCTCCATCCATATAAATTATGGGTAAATATCCAAGGCTCATATACTAATGTCACATTGATAAAGAGGCAAACCCAAAAATATAAACGAAAAAGACACCAAAATTTAACATGAAAAAGGTAAAATTACGGGTTCACAAAGATCCAAAATTCTACCATAACAATAAGAGGGTTACAAAATCTCTTCAAATTGGCTATACAAGCAGTGCCAAATACGAAGTAATAATAGAAGCAAGAGCAACAACAAACCAATTGAAGAAAGAATTAAGAAAAATTACCAAAAAATGAGAGTTACTATTCAGGTCTCAAAATCGATACTGTAGGATTCTAAATTTTATATTCACTGTTAGAATTAAATACTAAGATGTTAGGAACACTCAGTCAAAATTTCAGTCTGATCCAACATTGAACGAATCGAAAAACATAATTTTAAGTTGGCTAGTCGAAATAAAATCTGTAGCAAAAAGAACGCTTTTATTTTCTTCTCTCTTGATGAATGCTCTCTCAAAAACCTCTCTTATGTGCTAAAATAACCCAAATATACTATTGATATTATGTGATATTATTTATTTTGGACCAAGACCGCACGAGTTTTCCCCAAAATCCCTCACAACATTAAGAGTATCTAACTCCTTATAAGTAGATCATTTTTCTTTTCTACTTTTCATATGGGACTCTGTTCACACACCCAACAATCTCTCCTTTGAACTAAATTCCACATGACACACCACCATTAATGTGCTAATTTTGATATTAGCTATGTACCACCCACATAATTCAAGTATTTATGGTCATCTAAACCTGGAGGAAAGGATGTATATGCGTATTTAAAGCTACGGGTAAAGGTAGTAAACTGGCCCATAGATGGGTAAAGAAACTAAGTCGGTCCCTATGTTATATCTGCCATCTCTATACTCATCCCGCCAAACTATTAGCTTTGATACCACTTGTTAAGATCGAAATAATCAAGTGTCATGCGGAAGCCAATAACACAAACTTTGAACAACGATAAATCAATCAACAAAAGAGAAATATACGAAAAAGACACAAATATTTAACCTGGTTTGATCAATAGATCTACATTCATAGGTGGATATGAGCAATTCACTATATAAAAGAGATCATCAAATATCGAGATAATAACCTTACAAAAAGGAACAAACAAGTGGCAGGCTAATACTTGTCCCAAAAATTTTCCTACTAAACAAAACTCTCAAACGTCGTATGATGACATTGTGAATGTTACTAAATGAGAAGGAAAGATCCTTAATTTATAAAAGTCTAAAAAAAATTTCTCCACAAAAAAAGGACTAGTCAAATATGTAAGAATCATATTTTTCTTTTCGTAAAAAGTACAATTATGCAGGGGCGTACATAGAAATATTTATAAGCGATGTCAAAATTTATAAAAGATTGAGAATAACAAATTTAATTATCATTTTCTAAATAAGAAATAACCTTATTCTATTGGTTTTATTGAGTTTTAAGTTAAAAAAGGTCCGAGTTCAATTTGCTTAATCACATTTTCTAACCACAAAGGCTTTCTCAAATATTTACAAAAACAATGTGCTAGTTGAGATTTGAATCTTTAACCTCTTAAAGCAAAATCAAGCATATAACCAACACACCAAGAAACAATCATTGTCAAATAGAAAATAGTGTCATTTTTTTCTACTTATTCATTTGTTTACAGTATTAATAAATATATTTAGCAAAAATTTCCAACGAAGCGGTGTTGCGTGACACCGCTTCGTTAAAGGTGCTTCCGCCTCTGCAATTATGCTAAATATGTTGTCATTCCTTCTGTAGGAAACCAAAAATGATAGAAAAATAGGAAAAACACCTAACTACCCCCTCCCCTCGCTTGAATTTTCTGATAAAATAAACTTGATCCACCTTCTCTGCATAATCTTCAACAATTCTCATCATTAAATCTCCACAATAAAGTTTGTCTCAACGTGAGTAGTACTCCAATCAAATTTCTCAGAAAATATTATGACTACCATCAAATAGGTTACGACTAAAACTAAACCCACCTAGATGAACTTGTCTTGAAGCTCGCTCTGTGAAGCCAACTCCCAAAGGGTGGTGGTTGCTCCTCTCAAAGCAATCCACCATTTTTTCTCCTAACATTCAACTCACTAAATTAGAAACCTATCACACAACTCCCAAAGGAGGACACACCACAAACTTGTTGGTGCTCGAACTCTCAATCTTTATCAGATATAGTCTCGGGTTTATGAGCTGTAAAAATTGGAAGATGCTTTTTCACAAACAACAAATCTTTCATCTTGCTTTTTCAAACATTATAATTACTTATATTTAAACAAGCCATATTTCTCATACTGACCTCCATCCGTAAAAATTCTAGATAAGTAACCAAGGCTCAGATACGAATGTTATATCGAGAAAGAGGCAAACCCAAAAATAGAAAATAAAAAAACACCAATATTTAATGTAAAAAAGGTAAAATCACGGGATCGAAAAGATCCAAAATTACACCATAACAATAAGAGGGTTACAAAATCTCTTCAAATTGGCTATACAACAAGTGCCAAACACAGAGCAATAATAGCAATAAGAGCAACAACAAACCAATTGAAGAAAAATTAAGGGAAATTACTAAAAATGGAGTTACTATTCAAGGCTCAAAATCAGATGATGCAGGCCTTTAAATTTTATCTCCACTATTCAAATTAAATACTAAGATGTTAGAAACACTCCGTCAAAATTTCAGCGCGATCCATTTGTGAACAAATCAAAAAATTATAATTTGAAGCTGGCTAGTTGGAATAAAATCTACAGTAAAAAAGAATCTTTTTTTATTCTCTACTCTCTTGATGAGTGCTCTCTCAAAAACCTCTCATATGTGCTAAAATAGCCCAAAGGTACTCTTGACAAGATGTGATATTATCTGTTTTGGACCAAGCCCGCATGATTTTCTCCTAAAAGGCATCACACCATTAAGAGTATCCAACTCCTTATAAGTATATTATTTTTCTTTTATACTTTTTATGTGGGACTCTGTTCACACACCTAACAATCTCTCTTTTGAACTAAGTTCCACATGATCCATCACAATTCATATGCTAATTTGGAGATTAACTATGTGCCACCCACATAATCTGAGTATATATGGTCATCGAAACCCAGAGGAGAGACTGTGTATGCATATTTGAAGCTACGGGTAAAGTTAGCAAACTGGACCACAGACGAGCAAAGGCAATAAGTAGGTCCCTATGCTATCTCCTCCTTCTCCATACTCATCCCGCCAAAAAATTAGCTCTGATATCACATGTTAAGATCTAAATAATTAGGTGTTAAGCGGAAGCTAATAACACAAACTTTGAACAATGATAAAAGAGAAATATACCAAACGAGACACAAATATTTAACCTGGTTTGATCAAATGACCTACACTCACAGCTGGAGATGCGCAATCCACTACATAAAAGAGAGTACAAAATATCAAGATAATAACATCACAAAGAGGCACATACAAGTGGCAGGTTAATACTTGTCCCAAAAATTTTCATACTAGACTAGACTATCAAATAATGTACAAGTACATTATGAATTTTACTAAATTAGAAGGAAGGAACCTCAATTTATAGAAGTCTAAAACCTTTTTCTCCATGAAAAAGGACTAGCCAAATGTGTAAGAATCATATTTTTCTTTTCGTAAAAGGTAAAATTATGCTAAATATGTTGCTCTTCCTTCAGGAACAAAAAATCAAATATGATAGAAAAAATAGGAAAAACACCTAACTACCCCCACCCCCGGCCTTAATTTTCTAATAAATTAAACTTGATCAACCTTCTCCACATAAACTTCAATAATTCCCATCTCTAAATCTCCAGAATAAAGTTTGATTCAATGTGAGTAGCACTCCCATCAAATTTTTCAAAAAACAAATCATGATTATTGGTCCTTTTAAGGTGATTGAGAGGATTGGAGATGTGGATTACAAGCTTGCATTGCCACCTAGTCTATTTAGTGTTCATCTAGTGTTTCATGTTTTTATGCTCCGGAAGTATTTCGGCAATTCGGATCATGTTTGCGACTCCAGCACAGTTCAGTTAGATAGAGATTTAACTTATGATATGGAGCCAGTGACCATTTTGGATTGGTAGGTTCAAAAGTTAAGGTCAAAAAATATAGCTTTAGTGAATATGTAGTGGACAAGTCAACCAGTCAAAGAGCCTACTTGGGAGACCGAGCGAGAGATGCAGAGCAGATATCCACACCTATTTGAGGCTCCACGATGATTAAAGACTCGTTCGAGGATGAACGTTTGTTTAAGAGGGGGAGAATGTAACAATCTGGCCTGTAGCCTCGTTCCCTCATTTATTGCTTATTCTATGTCTGTTTGCTATTATTTGACTTGTCAGGGTAGTTGGTTTGGTTTCAGAGATGTTTCAGAATGAATTGGGACACTTAGTCCCAAGGTCGGAAGCCTAAGTTGGAAGAGTTGACCGGATATTGACTTATGTATAAATGACTCTGGAATGGAGTTTCGATAGTTTCGATAGCTCCGTATGGTGATTTTAGACTTAGAAGTGTGTCCGGATATTGATTTGAAGGTCCGTTGGTGATTTTTGTCTTGAATTGGCAAAAATTGGAAAAGTTGAAGTTTGAAGAGTTGAGATATTTGACCGAGAATTGACTTTATGGTTAATGGGCTCAAATTTTGGTTTTGAAAGTTGGAATAGGTCCATTGTGTCATTTATGACTTGTGTGCAAAATTTGAAGTTAATCGAAGTTGGTTTGATAGGTTTTGACCTCGATTGTAGAAGTTGGAAATTCATTAGTTTCATTAAACTTAAATTGGGGTGCAATTCGTGTTTTTGATGTTGTTTGATGTGAATTTTGGCCTCGACTAAGTTCGTATCGTGTTTTAGGACTTGTTGGTATGTTTGGATGTGGCCCCGGGGGCCTCGGGTGAGATTCAGATTGGTTTCGGACTTGAGTTTGGCCTTATGGGATTGCTGATGTTCAGGTATCTAGTTTCCTTATATGTGATCACGTAAGAAGGTACGCAATCATGAAGGCTTTCTTGGGTGACTAGTGGAGTTAGTCTATGCGATTGCGAGAATTGGTCTGCGATCATGGAGCTTTGGTTTCTTATGCATCGCGAACGCGGGTGTTGGGGCGCGTCCACGAAGAAGGAAGGGGGAGGCCTCAGAAACCCACGCGATTGTTCTTTGCAATTGCGAGAGGGAGTCCCCGATCGTGTATGTTTGAGACTCTGTGTATCTCATTCACGACTGGTTTTCCGTGTTCACGTAGGTCATTTTGAGGGCAGAAATTTTTTGTTCTTTGCAATCGCGAGGGACTTTCCGCGATCGCGAAGAGGAATCACTGGGCAGCAGTGTTGAATATCAAAATTGAGGGTTTGAACCCATTTTTCATATGTTGAGCTAGAGACCTCGGATTTGGGCAATTCTTGAAGGGATTTTCATGGAGTTGACTGGAGTAAGTAATTCTAACTTTGTTTTGGCTGTTATACATGAATCTATCATTGTTTTACCATTTAATTAGTGTTTTGGGTTGAAAAAATTGGGGAAAATTTGTGAAACTTCACAGACTAATAATTTGAGGATTTGAAGGCCGAGTTGAGATCAGAATTGAGTAATTTTGGTATGGTTGGACTCGTTGTTGACTTGGTGTTCGGAGTTTATTAATTTTGTCGAATTTCAAAACGTGGGCCCGGGGTTGGGTTTTTGACTTTTGTTAAAGAACTTAGCTTTTATTGTATGGAATCGATTCCTATAGCTTGTATTAAGTTGTTTGTTGCTAGATTTGAGTCGTTTGGAGGGCAATTCCCAAGGCAAGGGCTTGTTTGAGTAGGGATTTGCGCGGTTTGAGGTAAGTAACACTTCTAAACATGATACCGAGGGTATAAATCTCCAAACTATGTGTTATGTGGTTGGTGTTGAGGTGATGCACATACTAGGTGACAGCCGTGTGGGCATGCACCGTAGTAATAGTTACTCGGTTGATTCTATGGAACTATGTAGATACCTAATCTTGTTATTATTCATGTATTCTCCATGAGTTCGAGAAATTGAGTTGTGAGTCATGTTAGAAATCATGTTTAGGCTATATGCTGGTACTGTTGGGACCCACAGAGGTCATTTTATTGTTGAGTTATTTGCTTAAATTGCAGTTATGTACTCAGTCACATTCATCATTTGCATATAATATCTCAGTCTTTGTTATCATTATTGTTAGATCATGTATCACTATTTTGGGCTGATTGGCATGATCTTTGCGAGCCGAGAGACTGAGAGATTGATGATTGAGTGAGGCCGAAGGCCTGATTGTGAGTGATATTTATGGGATCAGGCTGGACGCTTTAACATGCCATGATTGGCGTATATTAGCGAATGGGCAGGATCCGCCCCTCCAGAGTCTGATATACCAACAATGAGTGCGAGTGTCACGTGCGAGTGTCGAGTGATTGAGCGTACTAACTGATTAAGAGTGCTGAGTGATTGGGAGTATTGAGTCATTCAGCGTGCTGAGTGAGGATGAATACTCCGAGAGTATGACTATATGGATTTATCATTGTGTTGCATTATAGTTGACATGCATACTTGACATGTAGATATCGAGATTTAACATACCTCATATTAGTCATACTTGACACATTTTATCCGTGTTAAGCTCAAACTACTAAATACTTGAAAGCATGTCTGCATTTCTCAATTGTCTACAAACTGATTATTAGATTTTCTCTGAGTTATTATTGTCATTCTCTGTCATATCTGTGTTGTTAGTATCTGGATTTGGGTTGTACCTTTCTGAGCCCATTACTGTTTTCAGCCCAAGGTTAGTCCTGAAAAGTAGCCTAACTACAATTCGGGACCTTTAATACAATAAAAAACCCTAATATACCATAACACACTCAATTAACAAGTTATCAATTAGCCTAAAATTGCAACGAGTGACCAGCCCACTACCCTACCACATGTGGAATTTCTCCACGCCCTTTATCCTTCCAAACTCAATAAATCAATAGCATAAGAGGCCAACACGAGTGGACTACAAAACAGTCCACTACAAGTGGAATAAATCGAACTCACGACTTTCGATCAATGTCCCGTGAGTTCTAACTATTAGGAAACAAATTTATCAACTTTCCTTCATATTTAAAAAACATTAAATACAGCAAATAGGTGTTTTCTTATCCATTAAGTACTTTACAAAACTAAAACTACAAAGAAAAAGAGATGCTATAATGATACTTACGTCATAGGGATCGTTCTAATATTATCGCTTCTTGATTTCGCACCCAAAATGTTAATATTTTTTGAATCCCTTGTAGAAAGATTAAGGATAATTTTATGGGTCTTCTCTATTCGTGGTATATGGAAAATGAAGCAAAACAAGACTTAAGGCATATATATATAAATCCACTTTTGAAAAGTCAAGGAGGTGCTAGCTAGGCACCCTATCATCGGCCCATCTTCAGATGCTCATATATTTTATCCAGACATCGTATGAATGAATCGTTAAAAGTGTTGGAAACTAAATTCTAAGACCTTCAGTTCGGTATATAATATGTCCAAAAAATACGTCATATAACACATGAAATATATTTCTCAAAAAGCTTTATTACAAGGAAAATCCTAAGTTGGTTTTTCCGCAACCTAAATCTGATGTTTTTCAAACTTTATATTATATATCCAAACATCATATATAGTCATATTATGACTTTAAACACATTTAAACCATTATTAACAAGTCTCATATTCATTATACGTCACCTTGGGATGCACATGGTGTAACAATCTTCCCGCCATAGAAACATTAGTCCTTGAATGTTAAACTCCTAGAGATGTATAGAAATTTTGGCAGAGTCTCCTTTGTAACGGCACTACTACCAACCTGTCACGTAGAAAACCCAATAATAAAAGCCACACGAGGCCACAATCATCAATAACACCAATGGCCTCACACGATTAATGACAGTAACTAACATAAGAATACATTTTCATATACGCACCTAAAGGTTATGATATCTCAGTCCGATCCTCATCCGGAAGCGAAAACAAGTGAGGATAGCTAGACTTCATGTCTTCTTCATCTTCGCAAGTCATCTCCTCCATATTCTTGTTTCTCTAATGTACTTTAATTGAAGCTACGTCCTTGGTTCTCAATCTACAAACTTGTCTATCTAGTATAGCAATGGGAGATTCCTCATATGATAGTTGCTCTGTGACCGGGACATCGTCAACTGGAATGAATTTAGAAGGATCTCTGATACACTTATGGATCATAAACATATGAAAGACTGGATGTATGGACTTCAAGTTGGAAGGAAAGCCTAACCCATATGCTATCTGGCCTACTCTGCGTATGATCTTATAAGGTCAAATGAACTGAGGGCTAAGCTTTCCTTTCTTACCGAATCTCATAACGCCTTTCATTGGTGATACCTTTAGGAATACCTAGTCATCTACTTAAAACTCCAAGTCATCGATTATCTGCATAGGACTTCTAATAGCCTTTCTTGTATAAGCTTAATCTTCTTAACTTCCTGTTATACCAAATCTGGTCCTACTATCTTAGTTTCCCCAACATCGAACCATCTGATATGTGACCTACACTTTTGTCCATAAAGAGCTTCGTATGGATCCATCTGAATGCTAGAATGATAGCTTATTATATGTGAACTTAATAAGCGGAAGATGATCATCCCAGCTACCCGAAAGTCTATCACACAACCCTGTAGCATATCCTCAAGTTTTGAATAGTATGATCAGCCTGATTGTCGGTCCGGGGATGAAATGTTATACTAAGATTTACCTGAGTCCCCAATCCGTTTTGGAAGAACCTCCAGAAATTAGTTGTAAACTTAACACCTTTATCTAAGATAATAGATATAGGGACACACAAAACTCGAAGTGCCCGTATCTGGTTCAAAATGTTGTCTTCGGAATATCTTTCTCTTTAACCCTTACCTAATGGTACCCAGACCTCAAGTATATTTGTAAAATACTTGGCACCCTACAATTGATCAAATAAATCATCAATCTTCGGGAGCGGGTACATATTCATGATCGTCTCCTTATTTAACTACCTATAATCAATACACATCCGCAAAGAACCATATTTCTTTCTCACCATGGGTGCTTCCCAAGGTGATGTACTGGGTCTGATAAAGTCTTTTTCAAGCAAATCCCTTAGTACTTTCAACTCTCTCAGCTCTGCAGGTGCCATTCTATAAGGAGGAATAGATATCGGCTAAGTATCTAGTAATATATCAATAGCAAACTCAATCTCCCACTTTGGCAGAAGGCCTAGAAGCTCATCGAGAAAACATCGGGAAACTCATTAACCACTAGGATAGATTGAAGGGTCAGTGACTCTGCTTTCACATATTGTACCGGAACTAAGTGATAAATATAGTCCTTTTCAATCATCTTCCTTGCCTTGAGATAGGAAATAAACCTATCTTCAGTAGCGGGTACTTATTCTTGATCTTCGCCTTATTCAACTACCTATAATCAATACACATCTGCAAGGAACCATTTTTTTTTCTCACAAATAACACGGGTGCTTCCACAATGATATACTGGGTCTGATAAAGCCTTTTTCAAGCAAATCCCTCAGTTATTTTTTCAACTCTCTCAGCTCTGCAGGTGCCATTCTATAAGGAGGAATAGATATTGCCTGAGTATCTAGAAATATATCAAAAGCAAACTCAATCTCCCACTTTGGGAGAAGGCCTAGAAGCTCATCGGGAAAAACAATGGGAAACTCATTAACCACCAGGATAGACTGTAGGTCAGCGACTCTTCTTTCATATATTGTACCGGAACTAAGTAATAAATATAGTCCTTTTCAATCATCTTCCTTGCCTTGAGATAGGAAATAAACCTACCTCTCGGCCATGCAGTATTACCTTTCTAATCTAGAACTGCCTCCCATGAAAATTGGAACCGAACCATCTTTGATCTATAATTAACGTTAGAATAACAAGAAGCCAACCAATCCATACTTATTGTAACATCAAATTCTACCATATCTAACTTAATCAGGTCTGCTACCGTAAAACGGCTATGAACTACTACTATACAATCTCTATATACCCGTCTAGCTATCAGTGGATCCCCAATAGATGTAGACACCTCAAAAGGTTAAATCAACTCAGGTTTTATCCTAAACTTACTAGAAACCAATGGAGTGACTTACGATAAGGTGGAACCTTGATCAATCAATGGATATACATAATATGAGGATACTGATAATATACATGTAACAACATCACATGACGACTCCTGATCCTGTCGACCTGCTAATGCATAAATACGGTTCTAAGGACCGCTCGAGCTAGATGCTTCACTTTTTCCTCTACCACGACCGGCTGGTGCCTATGAAACTTGCTAATGGTAGGCTATAATCTCGTGTTTTAGTTGCTTAACGTACTCAAATTTACTGCACTTTAATTTAGTTTGAGCTTTATTTGATAGTGGTTTGCATTAATTGTGTATTTTATGCCTTGTAAGAGTAATTCTGAGCTATGTAGATGTTATGGAATGAACTCGAGCTATTCTAGAGCTTTGAAGTCTGAGTAAAAGCTCAAGGTTTAAGTTGGGATCGTGTTCGAGGATCGACGGACAATATTGCACTTAATGAGGAAACAAAGAAGTAAGCAAGAGGCCACCCAGGTGCATAATCACACACTGGGCGCGCAAGGAGAGCAGAAAATTTCCAAAGTGCGCGGCCATATGCGCAAGCACACCTCCAGGTGGGCCGCACATGTCCAAGATGGAAAATGTCTTATTTCTCAAAGGAAAAGGTGTTTGCGTTCGGGCCCGACCCTACTTAGTATATATATATACATGTAAAAATGATATTTTGAGGAATTTTGACACATCTAAGACCTAAGGAAGCTAAGGAGGAGGTTGAGAAGCAATTTTACAAGGATTCCGTCATTCAATCCTCACTCAAGACAAGAGTTTGGATCGTTAATATCTTCCTTCAACTTAAACTTATTTTTGATGAATTACACCATATTCATGGAGTAGTTCTCTTTAGGGTTTGATGGATTTGGTGTATTGATATTTGTTTGTGGATTATACTCTGGTTTTATGTATTAAATCCTTTTGGATGTTTTAATCATTGCATTTATAGTCACTTGTTCACGTAATCGAGAGAGGCATAACTTGTGATATTTTTGCATTCTATTTTGTTAGTTGAATTCATTAATCGAAAGAGACTAGTTGAATTGTTGATTAAAACTAGTTAGGAGGATAATCTAGAGAGGTTATCCTAAAGACCAATCCATCACGAATTCTTGCATATCTTCACCGAGCTTAACTTAGTTCATCTTGTGAGGTTGAGACTTAATCGAGAGAGGAGTTTCTTCTAAACGTGTAAACTAATAATTGAGTGAATTCGAGAGAATCACTTGAACATTAGTAGTGAGTTATCTAGAGTTACCTCCCAAACAACTATTCTGCATCTATTCCATCAAAACTCGATTTTCTCCCATTGACAACTTTCTATGCTTACACATTATTGCGATTGTCATTAGATAATAGTTTATACTCGTAGTTAATTTTAGTTTTAATCAGATAATTCTCAATTGTTGATCCTCTTGGATAGCAATAAAGCTATAAACTACTAAAATATTGTTTAACTCCAATCGTTGTGGATACGATATTATGTTATACTATATTTGACTAGCGAGCATATTTAAGTATATGTTGTGCGCTCATCAAATTTTGGCGCCGTTGTATGGGATTTGCAATTAATAGTGTTTGAAATAATTTGTAGTGCTAATTCAGGAATTGTTTTCTTTTATATTATTTTCTCATTTTATGTTGGTTTTCTTTGACTATGCGTAGGTTACAGGTTAGATTGGTGCATGACTCGATCTTCTATGAAGGAATTGCTACCATACGAACGAGAAATCGAGAAAAAACTACAACAACTAAGGAAGGAAAGAAATCTCCCTAAGAATAAAGAGAAGGTTGTGCAATCCTCAACCAAAGAAACTATGGCTGGAGATGATGATAATGTTGATTTGGCTGGAAGAGAGGTAGCCCAGCAAAGAGAAAACGCTGCACGGGATGCTGAGGAAACACCTATTAGAGATGCCCAAATTATCTATAAAGAAGAGAGGGCTTGAAGAATTTCTCAAAATCAACCCTTGGGTGCAGACCAGTTCGGAAATATACCTCCCGGTGTTGGGAGACCACTTGGCGATTATGCTATACCAGTCTACAACCAAGGCTTATCAAGCGTGAGACCACCTCTAGTTGCAACTAATATTTTTGAGTTGAAGCAAGGGTTGCTCCAAACCCGTCAAAACTATTGTGTCTTCATAGGAAAGCCAAACAAAGATCCAAACAACTATCCGATGGACTTCGAGGAGATAATGAACGCCTTTCAACACAATGATGTGTCACAAGTTGAAATTTACTTAAGGGCATTCCCCTTCACACTCAAAGATGATGCAAAACACTGGATTCGAAGCTTGCCTAATGGATCGATTAGAATTTGGGATGAGATGACCAGAAAATTTCTTGATAAATACTTCTTATCAGCTAAGATAGGAAAGCTTAAACGAGAAACCTACAACTTCTGCCAAAACGAGACTAAAATTATGTTTGAAGCATGTGAAAGGTTTAAGGAGTTAGTTTGAAAGTGCCAACATAGTGGAATTGAAATTTGGATGCAACTCCAGGACTTTTGGGATAGATTGACACCGGCCTCATATAGAACATTAAGAAATACAACCTCAATTGACGAGTTATCTGAGGATGCAAATTAGTGGCCCTCTAAGATTGCAGAAAAAGAAGATAAACTGGTATTCACTAAGTTAATGCTAACACATCTGTGCAAGTACAACTTGATTCCATGTCCAAAGAAATAAGGAAGTTGACCTTAGCCTCAATACACAATGAGCCTCACACAACTTGTGATATATGTGGAAGAAGACACCCTACTCATGAGTGTCAAGCCTCAATTGAGGATGTTAATGTTGTTGGGAATTATAACTTCAATGCAATGGGTCAGTAGCACCCCAATTTTTCATGGAGTTCACTTGGGAGTACTGCAAATGCATGGCAATAAAATAATCCCAGATTTCAGGGACAATAAGCTCCTAGTTTTGTGAATAAGCCGAGGCCGTAGTTTCAACATCAACAAACCAATCAGCCTGGGATAGAAGATTTGATAAAGTCCTTTATTGCCAAGATGGATGAGAGGCTAGATGCTTATGGTGCAGCTATCAAAGAACATGGCACATGTTTGTGAAACGTGGAGAAGCAAGTGGGACAAATTGCAACCATATTGTCTGAGAGAATCCTAGGTAACCTGCCTGCTGATACTGAGAAGAATCCTAGAGAAATCATGAATTTTGTGACTTTGAGAAGCGAGCAAGTGTTGAAATATCCCACTCCAATCCAAAACGACATTGTGCCTGAAAAAGAAAGTGGGGAGCAGCTAAAAATTGACATTGATAAGAAGAAGAAAGGCAAGAAGAGAGTTGAGAAAAAGAAGAAGGAGGAAACTTCAAGAAGGGAGGAACATGATGTGAGTGAGCACATGCCTACTCTACCTTTTCCTCAAAATATCTATAGAGAAAAGCTGGACAAGCAGTTTGAGAGATTTTTAGATATGCTAAAATAGATTAATGTAAACTTTCCATTCACTGAAGTGCTCTTACAAATGACAGTTTATGCCATGTTCTTGAAGGAGATCCTTAAAAAGAAGAGAAAGATAGAAGAGACCTCGATGGTCAGGCTCACAGAGCATTGCAGTGCAATATTGCAACACAAACTCCCACAAAAGTGTGGAGACCTAGGGAGTTTTACGATACCTTTCTCTTTAGGAACTCTTAACTTTGATATATATTTATATGATTCCAGTGCCTCAATTAATTTGATGCCTTTGTCCATTTACAAGAAACTGGAGAATGAGCTTGGAAGATAAGGTCTGCACTAATATATTTGCAGCTGGCAGACCAAATGATTGTGATACCCAAGGAGATAGTGGAAGATGTATTAGTTTAGGTAGATAAATTCATCTTTCTAGTAGACTTTATAGTGGTGAAGATGGAGGAGAACAAGGAGATACCCCTAATCTTAGGAAGACCATTCTTAGAAATGAGTAGAATTATATTAGATATACATGAAAGAAGAATCATGCTTAGAGTGGGTGAGGAGACTGTAACTTTCGAGATGAATGTTGAAACGGGGGTGAAAAAGGAGAAGCCAGCTGCAAGTGTTGAAGAGCTCAAAAGGGAAAGCTCTACTGATTGAGAAAGATAAGTGTGGGATATACCCCAAAAAGGTTGAGAAGAAGCTGTCTGCATAGATATGTGCACTAGTTCGGGCGAGAAGGATGGAACCTGACTTCGACTCAAACCCCGATTAGATATTCAAGGAAGTTTCCTTTACCTTATATTTTTTAGTTATGTGTCATGGGGACATGCCACAACTCAAAGTGTGGGATGAGGATATATTTGTATGTTGTATGTATATTAGTTTTAGGAAAAAAAACATAGAAATTTCAAAATTTTCAACTTGTCCCGACGATGGATATCATTCGATAGGTTTCTTGAGGGATTAAAGTCGAAAGAAAAGGACAAAAAGATTTTCTTTTGTTAGGTAGTGTAATAATTTCCCCTTGGTTTTTTGTGTCGTGGTTCTTTTCCAAGTGTTTTGTTTGAACCGGGTGTAGTTAGTTTTTATTTTGTTAGGAGTAGAAAACCTTGAGCTATGATTTGAATCGAAGCAATATCTCTTGATTTAATAATGCCTTGAGAATAGTAAGTTCTTTAGATGTGATGGTTAGACTCAGTTTTTGACTATTGTATAAGTACCTTAACGTGTATGATCTTGACTTTGCGTAACTACTTTGACTAGAGTGTCTTGATGAATCCAATTCTGAGTGAGTTATGTGCCATGTGTTTGTAAGGTTTTGTGTTATTTTGTGCATTGCATTTGATATCTAGAACTTTCCCCGTGTGTTTGCAAAGAGAAATAGTAGTTTTATTCAGTTGTGGAAATGGTATAAGCATTTCTTTGTTGAGCCAGTTATATGCTTTTACCCACCTAATTGTTATGTATCCTAGTTAATCCATTTGAGTCTATAATCATGTTTCTTTGGCAACCACATTATAAGCCTTATCCATTTGTTTGAATTGACCATCTATTTGAACCTTGTACCTCTCATGAGCACTTAAATTGTTATGAACTTTGTAAAAGTTAAAGTATGGGATTGTTGGTTTGTCTTTGGAGGGTAACTATTGAAATAAATGTTTTAAAAACATAAGATCCACTTGAATTGGAAAATAAGAAAGAAAATTTATAGTGTTATTATTGTGCAAATATTCTCTGATAGTGTTAATCTTGATGTAATTGTGCTTAAAAAAGGAGGGAGTTAATGTATATTGATGTGAATGTGGAGTCATGGTTTAACATAAGTGTGGGGTTTTGAATGGTAAATTATGTATTAAAGTGCTTACGGAGATGTAGTCACTCTTATATCTAAATGTATCCTACCCATCCCGCAGCATACATTACAACCAACTAAAGTCCTACTTTATCTTTGATTGAATGAGCTCAATTAGTAGAGTAGTACATAACAGGCAAGCCTATGGTGCATCTTTTGTGGCACATGAATATTGTTTCTGAGAGTGAGAGAATTCTTTCTATTTGAAGTTCCTAATTGTTCTTAAATTTTATTGTGTGTGGAACTACCATCTTTTGTTGTGTGAAGGCACTTGATTCATGAAGGAGAGGTAATGTGGTTGACCTCTATGTTAGAGTAAGTGAGCGTGTTGTAAATAATGCGCGGTGCTATTTAGTCAATTTTTGAGGCAAGGATGTTACACTATTGTGTTTAGTTTATTTTAAATATTCTTGGTATGATGAGATATGTGAGTTGTTTAAAAAGGTCGTGTCTTTATAAATTGTAGTTTGATTGCTCGAAGACGAGTAATGGTTTAAGCGTGGGGTGTTGATGGTGTAACAACCCAGCCCGTTAGTGATACTGTACGCTCTAGGACTAGACACTCACGGGTTTAAAATATATCACTAGGGTCTAAGTCTTGTTAACTTATATGCCCAGCATCCCTCTTGTGTTTTGATGATGTGGGACTCTGTCTAAAGTCTGAGGTGTTACATACACCCCCTCTTATGGACTCAATGTCCTCACTGAGTCCATAACCCCACCGCATGGGATTTACCTAGACTCGACTTTGAGGTTTGCCCCGCTAATCGGGATTTGCATAAACTCAGTTGAACTCTGACCCACCATCGGCATGGCTGACACAAGAGTGGCTCTGATACCATCTGTAACAGCTAGCCTAGAGAGGACAGTATCACTAGCGGGTTTGGCTGTTGTAGATGGTAGGCTATAATCTCGTGTTTTAGTCGCTTAATGCACTCTAATTTACTGCACTTTAATTTAGTTTGAGCTTTATTCGCTAGTGTATTGCACTAATTGTATTTTATGCCTTGTAAGAGTGATTCCAAGATATGTAGATGTTATGGAATGAGTTCGATCTATTCTAGAGCATTGAAGTCTAAGTAAAAGCTCAAGGATTATGTTGGGATCGTGTTCGGAGATCAACAGACAATTATACACTTAACGAGAGAAACTAAGAAGTAAGTAGGAGGCTACCTAGGTGCTCTGATACCACTTTTGTCACGGCCCAAACCGATGGGGAGTGACGAGTGCCCGAGTTCTACCTATCGAATACCCCTAAGCATATGTTTAAGATATAAACATGAAATAAGTGTACGTCATGCATAACGTCTGGCAATAAACTACTGATTCATGTGAATTACATACAAGGAAAAACATGCCCAAAAGACATATATACATATGTATACCATTTACGGTAGGGTGAGCCGACAGGGACACATAGCCAATCGCGCACCGGGCACGCAAGGAGAGAAGAAAATATCTAAAGTGTGCGGTCACGCACGTCCAAACCGGAACTTGTCCTATTTCACGTATGAAAAGGTGTTTGCATTCGTGCCCAACCCTACTTGGTATATATATGTGAAAATTTCATTTTGAGGACTTTTGACACATCTAAGACCTAAGGAAGCTAAGGAGGAGGTGGAGAAGCAATTTTATAAGGATTTCATCATTCAATCCTCACTCAAGACAAGCGTTTGGATCATTTATGTTTTCCTTTAACTTAAACTTATTTGTGATGAATTACTCCATATCCATCGAGTAGTTCTCTTTAGGTTTTGATGGATTTGGTGTATTGATATTTATTTGTAGATTATACTCTAGTTTTATGTATTGAATCATTTTGGATGTTTTAATTGTTGCATCTATAGTCATTTGTTCAATTAATCAAGAGAGGCATAACTTGTGTTATTTTTGCATTCTATTTTGTTGGTTGAATTCATTAATTCTTCTTAGTAATCGAAAGAAACTAGTTGAATTGTTAATAAAACCTAGTTAGGAGAATAATCGAGATAGGTTCTCCTAAAGAACAATCCATCACGAATTCTTGCATATCTTCACTAGCTTAACTTAGTTCATATTGTGAGGTTGAGACTTAATCGAGAGAGGAGTTTCTTCTAAACATGTAAACTAATAATTGAGTGAATTCGAGAGAATCACTTCAACATTAGAAGTGAATTATCTAGAGTTAGCTCCCAAACAATTATTCTGCATCTACTCAATCAAAACCCGGATTTCTCCCATTTATAACTTTTTTGGCTTACTTATTGTTGCGATTGTCATTAGCCAATAGTTTAGACTCTTAGTTAATTTTAGTTTTAATCACATAATTCTCAATTATTGATCATCTTGGATAGTGATCAAGCTATAAACTACAAAAATATTATTTAACTCCAATCCCTATTGATACGATATTATATTATACTATATTCAACTAGAGAGCATATTTAAGTGCGTGTTGTGCGCTCGTTACAGGGCCGTACTGATGATGACGTACCAGCTATAGATCCCGCTGGCTGAACTATACATGCACCACCTCTCGTCAAACAATCTCTCATAATATAGCCTAGATAACCGTAATTATAACAAACACCCAACCCCACAAGGCACTGCCCGACATGCTGCTTACTATACTGAGCACATTGTGGCAATGGCGACCATATCTAACTTGACTCACCCCTATACTGAGAACTAGAGGTGTCACGACCCAAAACCGAACCAGTCGTGATGGCGCCTATCGTGGTACTAGGCAAGCTGACATTTTCAAAACACTTCGATATTTCATACAAGATAAACCAAAGGCTTTTTCATAACATAGTTTTCGTAAAAACAAGAGTTAAACTCAAAATATAATGCGGAAAGATAGCCCCAAACATTGGGGTGTCACCAAGTCATGAGCAACTAGACCTCTAGTCTAATAAACAATGTTTAAAATAGCCCGTGTCTAAATGTCAATAAAGAAAAGAAAGATAGCAAAGAAGTAGAACAAGGACTGCGAAAGCCAACAGCTACCTCGTAAATCTTCGGTAATCGACCACGCACAAGCTCAATATCCTCTGTGACCGGACACACCTGGATCTGCACATGAAGTGCATGGTGTAACATGAGTACAACCAATTAGGTAAGTAAAATAAATAAGTAACTGAGAAGCAGTGACGAGTTATACAAGTACAATTCATTTCAGTAATTTCAGTAAAGAATAGGCATGTTTTCAAATCTGGCAGTTTAAGTCAAGATAGTTTTATACAGTTTCAAGTTCAAGTAGACCGTATATAAAATCCTCCAGAAATTTTACAACAATGACAAATTTCAACAACGTACAACAACAAATGAAAGAATGTATAACCTCTCAAGGCAACAGTCACTCAACTCATGTCAACAACTCAATCACTCGACTCTCAGCCCTCAGTACTCACACTCAATATGTACATGCACTCACTGGAGGTGTGCAGACTCTGGAGGGGCTTATACACCCCAAGCGCTATAATCCGCACGGACAACTTACGTGCTAAGGTATAATTATCTCACCATTAGGCCCTCGGCCTTATTCAATCATCAACCTCCAGAGTCTCTCGGGCTCACAGAAATCATATAAATCAGCCCAAGCAAAGGTAATATCATGTATCAACAAGGAATAATAAGAGATGGAGGTATGGTACGCAAGAAAAATCATGACTAAGTGCAAGACAACAAATAGTAGCTAATTCAACAAGTACACAACCTCAACGGGTCCCAACCATGATCTCATATGGCCTAAGCATGATTTCTAACATGAATTTCAGTCAAATCTCTATAAAACAGAGGGAACATGAAGTTAACAATAAGCTATTCAAAATTACAGTCTCACGGGACAAACCAAGTCACAATCCCCTCGGTGCACGCCCACACGCCCGTTACCTAGCATGTGTGTCACCTCCAAAATAATCACACGACACAAAATCTATGGTTTCATACCCTCAAAACCAGATTTACAATTGTTACTTACCTCAGTCAGAGTAAAACTCTACTCCAAAATACCCTTTCCTCGCGAGTCGGCCTCTGAATGTCCTAAATCTAGCCATAAGCATTACAATACAATTAATATAGTCTAAAGGGATCAATTCCAAAAGAAAACTACTATATTAGACCCAAAAATCCGAAATTGGCTCAACCCAGCCCGCGGGCCCACATCTCAAAATCCAACAAAAGTCACAAAACCCGAAATTCCATTCACTCACGAGTCTAACCATACCAAGTTTAATAAATCGGATAACAAAATCTCATTTAAAACCTCAAAATCCTAACTCAAGAGTTCTTCCTCTTTTTCCCTCATTTCTCACCCCAAATCACATATTATATGATAAAATTAAAGATATAATCATGGGATTTAACCAAAACCAAGTAAGAATCACTTACCCCAATCAACGCCATAAAAATCCCTTCATGAATTGCGCAAATCCGTGATCTCTAGCTCAAAATATGAAAAATGAGTTCAAACCCTCATTTTTTAAATTAATACTATCTGCCCAGATTTCCTTCTTTGCAAATGCGACCGTTCTCTCGCATTCGCGTAGACCAACTCAGGCTGCCTCTCAGCTTTACTCTTCGCGAACATGACCACTGCTTTACGAACGCAAAGATTTGCAAACTCAGACCTTCGCAAATGCATCCCCTACCTATCGAACGCGTAGACCAAGAACCTAGGGGTCCCAGCTGCCTCATTCCTCTTCGCGAACAAGACACCACTCACGCGTTCGCGGTGCATACATTGACATACCTTCGCATTTGCGTCCTCTCCTTCACGAACGCGTAGAATAAAATCTCACAAACTCAGAAACATTCTTCACGAATGCGAGGCTCCTCTCACAAACGCGTAAGAGGAAACCAGAAAAACATAGCAGCAGATATCAACTATCTTTCAAAGGCCAAAAATGATTTGTTAACCACCCGAAACTCACCCGAGGCCCTTGGGACCTCAACCAAATATACCAACACGTCCCAAAACATCATATGAACTTAGTCGAATCTTCAAATCACCTCCAACAAAATAAAAAACACGAACTACACACGAATTTAAACCTAATGAACTTTGAAATTTCCAAATTCTACAAACGACGTCAAAACATATCAAATCACGTTCGGTGGACCTCAAATTTTTCACACAAGTATTAAATGACACCACGGATATAGTCCAACTTCCAGAAATCTAATCCGACCTCGATATCAAAAAGTCCACTCCCTGACAAACTTTCCAAAATCCCAACTTTCGGCATTTTAAGCCTAATTTTACTACGGACCTCCAAAACAAAATCCGGACACGATCCTAAGTCCAAAATCACCTAATGGAGCTAACGAAACCATCAAAATTCAAATCCGAGGTTGTTTACACATAAGTCAGCATCTGATCAATTTTTCCAACTTAAGCTTTCAAATAAGAGATTAAGTGTCTCAATTCACTCTAAAACCTCTCCGGTCCTGAACCAACCAACACTATAAGACATAATACAGCTGAAGAACACAAAAGAAGCAGAAAATGGGGGAACATGGCTATAACTCTCTAAACGATAGGCCGGTCTCCCCCTATTAAACAAATATTCATCCTTCAGCTCGGTTTCCGAAATAGCCTCCTTTACGGGCTGACCTCTCCACTACACTTTCACTAAAGCTATATCCTTTGACCTCAACTTCTGAACCTGCCACTCCAAAATAGCCACCAACTCTACATAATAAGTCAAATCACCATCCAACTGAACCGTGCTGAAATCCAAAACGTGGGACGGATCGCTGATATACTTCCTGAGCATAGAAACATGGAATACTAGATGCACACTCGACAATCTAGGTGGTAAGGCAAGCTTGTAAGCCACCTCCCCAATCCTCTGAAGCACCTCAAAAGGCCCAATGAACCGAGGGCTCAACTTTCCCTTCTTCCCGAACCTCATAACTCCAGAATCAATTTAACCTTGTCCAAAGCATCCTTAAACAAGTCTGTACCCAAATGCCTAGCCTTACTCGGCTCAAACCATCCCACCAGAGATCTACACCACCTCCCATGTAAAGCCTTGTATGGAGCCATCTAAATACTCGACTAATAATTGTTGTTGTAAGCAAAATGACACAAGCACGTAGCATGTCCTCCAATATCTAAATAGTGTGCTCGGATTGTCTATCTGAGGGTGGAATGATGTGCTCAACTCAACTTGAGTACCCAACTTTCGTTGCACGACCCTCCATAACTGAAATGTAAACTGCGTACCTCTTTCTGAAATGATGGAAACTGGCTCCCCATGAAGACGAACAATCTCTCAGATGTAAATCTCAACCAACCGATCTGAAGAATAAGTAGTACCAACCGGAAAAAAGTGCACGAACTTGGTCAGCCAATCCACAATCACCCAAATAGCATCAAACTTCCTCGAAGTCTGTGGGAGCCCAACTACGAAATCCATGGAGATTCGTGCCCATTTCCATTCTGGGATCTCTAACCTTTAAAGCAATCCACCCAATCTCTGATGCTCATACTTGACTTGCTGACACTTGAGACAGTGAGCTACAAACCCCAACTATATCCTTCTCCATTATCCTCCACCAATAGTACTACCTCAGGTCCTGGTACATCTTCGCGGCACCCGGATGGATAGATTACCGCAAGCTATGGGCCTCCTCAAGAATCAACTCCCGTAACCTATATACATTGGGCACACATATCCGGCCCTGCATTTTCAATACCTCATCATCATCAATGGTCACATCTTTGGCATGACCATGCTGAACCCTGCCCTTGAGGACAAGTACATGAGGATCATCATACTGGTACTCTCTGATGCGACCACACAAGGAAGACCGAGAGAATACACAAGCTACAGCTAGATTAGGCTCCAAAATATCCAATATCACGTACTAGTTGGCCAAACTCTAAACATCGACTGCAATAGGCCTCTTCCTATAGGAATGAATGCAAGATTGCCCATACTCACTTCCTTCCTACTCAAGGCATCAACCACTACTTTGGTCTTCCACGGATGATATAGAATAGTAATAGTATAGCCCTTTAGCAGCTCCAACTATCTCTGCTGCCTCAAATTGAGATCATTCTGTTTGAACAGGTGCTAGAGGTTACGATGATCAGTAAATACCTCACAAGACAAACCATAGAGATAGTGCCTCCAAATCTTCAACGCGTGAACAATGGAAGCCAACTCCAAATCATGAACATGGTAGTTATTTTCATGGGGTTTCAACTAGCGTGAAGCATAAGTAATCACTCTACCCCCTGCATTAAGACACACCCAATACCGATCCTAGAAGCATCACAATATACTATATAATAACCAGAAGTTGATGGTAGAACTAGAACTAGTGTTATGGTTAAAGTAGTTTTGAGCTTCTGAAAGCTCGCCTCACACTCATCCGACCACCTAAAAGGAGCACCATTTTGGGTTAATTTGGTCAAGGGTGATGCAATAGATGAGAAACCCAGCATGAACTGACGGAAATAACCAGCCAAACCAAGAAAGCTCCGAATCTATTTAGCTGAGGACGGTTTGGGCCAGCTCTGAACCGCCTCTATCTTCTTCGGATCTACCCGAATACCCTCACTGGACACAACATGTCCCAAGAACGCCACAAAACCGAGCCAAACCTCACACTTGGAGAAATTAGCATAAAGTTTCTCCTCCCTCAACCACTACAATACAACCCTCAAATGCTGAGTGTGCTTCTTCTGGCTATGAGAGTACACCGGGATATCATCAATGAATACAATAACAAACGAATCGAGGTAAGGCTAAAACACATTGTTCATCAGATACATGAACACTACTGGGGCGTTGGTCAGCCCAAAAGACATCACAAGGAACTCATAATGAACATATCGTGTCTTGAAAGCTGTCTTAAGAATGTTCGAGTCCCAAATCTTCAACTGGTGATTCCCCGACCTCAAATCAATCTTGGAGAACACCCTAGATCCTTGAAGGTGGTCAAATAGATCATTAATATGAGGCAAATGATACTTGTTCTTGATTGTGAATTTGTTCAACTACCGATAATCAATGCACATCCTGAGAGAGCCATCCTTTTTCTTCATAAATAGAACCGGTGCACCCCAAGGTGACACACTAGGCCTAATAAACCCCTTCTCAAGGAGTTCCTTAAGCTTCTCCTTCAACTCCTCCGGTGCCATACGATACGAAGAAATAGAAATGGGCTGAGTGTCCGACACTAATTCAATACCAAAGTCAATATCTCTGTCAGGCGACAAGCCCAGTAGGTCTGCAGAAAACACATTCGAAAAATCTTGCACCACCAGAACAAAATCAATAGCAAGGGTCTCTTCATGGACATCCTCACAAAGGCCAAATAGGAAAGACAACCCTTCCCAATAATCTATTGGGCCTTTAAGTATGAAATTACTCTACTAGGGACATAGTGTAAAAAACCTCGCCACTCAATCCGTGGCAACCCCAGCATCACCAACATCACAGTCTTAGCATGACATGGAGACAACCAATACATACCCAATATCACATCAAAATCAACCATACTAAGAAACAACAGATCAACTATAGTCTGTAATCCCCCAACATTCACTACACATGACCGGTATATGTGGTTCATAATAATAGTATTACCTACCAACATAGATACATGAATAGATGAAACTAGAGACTCACGGGGCATGTCCAGATAATGAGCAAAATATGATGACACATACGAATAGGTGGAACCAAGATCAAATAATACAGAAGCATCTCGATGACATACTGATATAATATATGTGATCACTGTGTCTGAAGCAATAGCATCTGGTCTGGCAGGGAGTACATAGAAACAGGCCTGACCGTTACCTGATCGGCCTCCCCCTCTAGGGCTACCTCTAGCTGACTGGGCCCTACCTCGAGCTGGTTGAGCGGGTGGTGTAGCTGCTGGGGCTGGTGCCATCAGCCAAGAACTCTATTGTGGAGTCCCGTTCAACAACCTTGGGCAATCTCTCTTGATATGACCAAGATACCCGAACTCCAAACAACCCATCCTCTGACGGTACTACTGCTCCTGATACCCCGAGGAACTACCCGTAGAAACCTGAGAGGATGAGACATGGTGAGAACTCTATGCTGGTAGTGCATTGAATGAAGGCTGGCTAGAGCGAGCAATGTGAGAACTATGGCTGACTAACGCACCATGATGAACTGGTCGGGTCATCTAAGCATGCCTATAGGGACGACCCTTGCCGTGTTGGAAATGAACTCTTGAAGGAAAACCACCAAAACTACCAGATCCATGAGGTCTCTTGGCCTCCCTCTCAACTCTCTCCTGGCGGCGGACATACTCTATCTCTCGTGCAATGTCAACCACTTCCTCAAAAGTGGCACAGTCACCCTCTCTCTAGTCATAAGCACCTGCAATTAAAATGTGAGGCCATCAACAAATATTCTGATCATTTCCCTATCTGTAGGGACCAACTAAATAGCATGACGGGCTAACTCAGAAAATCGCATCTTGTATTGTGTCACAACCATATCATCCTAACGCAACTACTCGAACTGCCTACGCAACTCCTCTCTATGAGACTGCGGCACATACTTCTCCAAGAACAGAATGGATAACTCCTGCCATGTAAATGGCACTGTACCAACCGGCCTACGCCTCTCATAAGACTTCCACCAAGTAAAGTCAGCTCTAGTGAACTGAAAAGTAGTGAATGAGACCCCACTGGTCTCTAGAATACATGCTATATGGAGGATCCTATGATATCTGTCCAAGAAACCCTAGGTATCTACTCCCTCTACACCTCTGAAAAACGGAGGCCGGAACCTCCCAAACATCTCCAATCTATGCTGATCATCATCAGGCAAGACAAGAACCACATAGTCCTGAGCAGATGCAACCGGCTGGGCTGGTGGTGCCCCCAGTGTCTGGAGTCCCTGCATTACCTGCTCGGGTGTGTGGGCGGCGGGAGTCTGAGCACCTTCTCCGGCCTGAGAAGTAGATGTTGCAGCTCGAACAGAGACCGCCTGAAAAAGACTGGTATATACGATCAAAATCTGAGCCAAGGCCTCATAAAGGCCTGGAATAACAATGGGCACAGTTGGTGCCTGAGCTGGTGCCACTAGTGCATCCACAATTGGGACATGATCATGAACTGGGCAACTGGTGGATCTGTAGGTGCTTCCCTAGCTGTTGTGCGAGCTACACTTCTGCCCCTACCACAACCTCTACCGCAACCCCGGCCTCTCGCAGCCCCGACTAGTAGTATTGGTGGTTGTCCTTCTTGCTCAGTAGCACGTGTCTTCACCATCTGTTAGAGAATAGAATAACAGAAGTTTAGTTACCAGAATCAACAGATTAACACGATGAGAATTCAAGAATGTGAAGTTTCCTAAGGGTTCTGTAGCCTCTCGAAGATAAGTACAGACGTCTCCGTACCAATCCAAAAGACTCTACTAAACCTACTCATGACTCGTGAAACCTATGTTGCCTAGGCTCTAATACTAACTTATCACGACCCAAAACTGAATCCGTCGTGATGGCGCCTATCGTGGTACTAGGCAAGCCGACATTTTCAAAACACTTCGATATTTCATAAAATATAAACCAAAAACTTTTTCATAACAGAGTTTTCATAAAAAAAGGAGGTAAACTCAAAATATAATGCGGAAAGATAGCCCCAGACATCGGAGTATCACCATGTCATGAGAAACTAGACCTCCAGTCTAAGAAAAAGTGTTTACAATAGTCTGTGTCTAAATGTCAATAAAGAAAAAAAAGATATCAAAGAAGGAGAATAAGGACTGCGAACGCTAGCAGCTACCTCGTAAATCTCCGATAATCAACCATACACGAGCTCAATGTCCTCCGTGAGTGGACACACCTGAATCTGCACATGAAGTGTAGGGTGTAATGTGAGTACAACCAACTCAAAAAGTAACAGAAATAAATAAGGAACTAAGAAGCAGTGACGAGCTATACAAGTATAGTTCATTTCAGTAATTTCAGTAAAGAATAGGCATGCTTTCAAATCCGGCAGTTTAAGTCAAGACAGTTTTATACAGTTTCAAGTTCAAGTAGATCGGATATAAAATCTTCTAGAAATTTCACAACAATGACAGATATCAACTAAGTACAACAACAAATAAAAGAAAGTGCAGCCTCTCAAGGCAACAATCACTCAAGTCATCTCAACAACTCAATCACTTGACTCTCAGCCCACAGTACTCACACTCAATAGGTACCTGCGCTCACTGGGAGTGTGCAAACTCTTGAGGGGCGCATACAGCCCAAGCACTATAATTCGTACGAGCAACTCACGTGCCACATGGACAACTCACGTGCTATAATATCAAATCAAGATCTGCACAAACAACTCACATGCTATGGTATCAATATCCCACCATTAGGCCCTCTACCTTACTCAGTCATCAACCTCCTTAGTATCTCGAGCTCTTAGAATTCATATAAATTATCACAAACATAGGGAATAACATGTATCAAAAAAGAATACTAAGAGATGGAGGTATGGTACGCAAGAAAAATCATGACTGAGTATAAGACAGCAAATATCAGTTAATTCAACAGGTACACGAGCTCAATAGGTCCTAACAGTGATATTATATGACCTAAGCATGATTTCTAACATGAATTTCAGTCAAATCTCCATAAAACAGAGGGAACATGTAGTTAACAGTAAGTTATTCAGCATTACGGTCTCACGAGATGGACAAAGTCACAATCCCCTTGGTGCACACCCACACGCCCGTCACCTAGCATGTGCATCACCTCCAAAATAATCATACGATGCAAAATCCGGGGTTTCATACCCTTAGGACCAATTTATAACTATCACTTACCTCAGTCCGAGCAAAACTCTACTCCAAAATGCCATTGCCTTGCAAGTCGGCCTCCGAATGTGCCAAATCTAGCCACAAGAAATACGATACAATTAATATAGGCTAAAGGGATCAATTCCACAAGAAAATTACTAAATTAGATCGAAAAATCCGAAATTGGCCCATTCACTCATGAGTCTAACCATACCAAATTTACTCAAATCTGATAACAAAATCCCATTCAAAATCTCAAAATCCTAACTCAAGTGTTCTTCCTCTTTTTCCCTTATTTCTCACCCTAAATCACAAATTAGATGATAAAATTAAAGATATAATCATGGGATTGAACCAAAACAAAGTAAGAATCACTTACCCCTATCAACTCCACGAAATTCCCTTCAAGAATCGCCCAAATCCGTGATCTTTAGATCAAAATATGAAGAATGGGTTCAAACCCCCGTTATTGAAATTAATACTATCTGCCTAGATTTCCTTCTTCGCGAACGCGACTATCCTCTTGCGTTCGTGTAGGCCAACTCAGACTGCCTCTCAGCTTTACTCTTCGTGAATGCGATCAATGCTTCAAAAACGCGAAGCTTTGCAAACTCAAACCTTCGTGAATGCGTCCCCTACCTAACCAAAGAATCAAACTGAAGGTTGTACTCCCGAACACTCATATTACCTTGCCGAAGGGTCAAGAACCTATCAACTCTGGCCCGTCTAACTCTGGTTGCAATTGCTGGAAGGGCATCCTAACCTCTAGATAACTCCTAAAACTCATACCAATTGATTGCAACATCCCAAAGTCTATAGTAATGTCACACCCCGACCTTGGGGAGTGACCGGCGTTCAACCGAGATATCATATTCAAGCAAGCCTACTTGATGCCTTCTACCCGACCTTACCCATTAATAAAGTGAAGATGTATTCCATTAGTTAGACAATGAGAAGATTATATGAATAACATAATTTCATCACCATTAGTTACTACATTTATAACTCCCAAAATTACATTACACATTCATAGTTTGAAGTGGAACATGTGATACAAATACAACATTTCTAGTTTGACTTTCCAAAACCAAGATATAACCCACACCATGTCTATGGAACCTCTAACGAATACAAATGAGTAATGTGATGGTGCCGACAACAAGGCCTCGTCCATACCTCAAAACTCTATACATATAGAACAAAAGATACAAGACCCCGAGATGAAGTGGGGCTCACCAAGTCAGTTGAGAAGAGGGTGTACTGCTATCACTAATCAATGTCGCGTGTTATGGAACCACCTGCATCCATTAAAGATGCAGCATCTTTGGAAAAAGGGACGTTAGTACATATGGAATAGTACTAGTATGTAGGAACAAACACCCTCTCAATAGAACGAGTAACAGTATAATGAGAAAGAAGCAGGGAATCAATGAGAGCCTCAAACAATACTAACATGTCAAGTTAAGAAAAATCAATTTCAAGTAAATAACCATGTTTTAGGTTGGGAAATCTTTAGTACTTATTACACCACTGTGTTTATAGCACGGAGTCTGATCACGACCCGATCGGCTAAGCTGTCTCACCCAAAGACATCTAATCACAACACCACCATATGCGCGGCATGGCATTTGATCTCAGCCCGATCGACTAAGCTGTCTCACCACAATGTCGTGTGGGTCGACATTAGTTTCTGCTAGTAATCATCTAATCTAATTAAGAGTCCGGCCTTTATATTTCAAAACATCCCATCCGGTCAAAATTGACCATCATTTCTTTACCAGAAAACTCTTTCATCCTTCCCGTGTAAAGAGGGGCAGCTATTGATACCCAATTTTTCTTTATAAATTTTAATACATATATATACTTTCAAAATAGCATATATGCAGTTATAAGCATGCATGAGCATTTTTATAATTTTTATGCAATTTTATAATTTTTAAAAGCTCCAAATTGATTTATTTCTTCCTTTTTATTCATAAAATTTCCAATAATTACCCTTCAAATTATTTTTCTGGTGATTTAGCCATCTAAATTCTATATTTATGCCAAAATATTGTTTAAATATTTTTAGTGCATTTTTATAATTGCATTTACTTTTTTAAAGCTAATTTGCATATATTTGCAATACTAGCCCTATTAATGCATAATTACTTTATTAATACATAAAATGGTCTTTTGTATTTTTTAAATGTTAAATAACTATTTTAGTACACGAAATTATTTTTCAAAAATTATTTATTATTTTCTTATATATTATATAGTATTAAAATGGCTATTTTAAATCTAGCCTAATTTTATTTCAAATTCAGCCCAATTCAAACCCCTCTCCAATCCCAATTCTGTCGAACCGGACCCCAAAATTACCAAGCCCAACTTAGGAACACCTACGCAACCCAAAGCCCTGTCAGATCGTGGTTGTTGGTCCTTTGGATCAACGACCCCCATTGAAACCTTCCTTTTTTTATTCCCAATAACCCATAACCCTAAATCATTTCTACACACCTGCTGCCCTGAAATCCTCTCTGCTCTCAAATGCTCTCGGCCTAACGCTAATTTCCAAACGCTGTCACTCATCTATGGCCATCTCCGATGACCTCTCACCACCTCTCAAGCCTCCGATGGCCTCTATCATGTATTTCTTGCCATCTCCAGGTCCCTCAGGGGACCAGGGCTAGTGGCTTGCATCTATTGGTCCTCTCTCGCCTGTTTCAGGCCACTTCAATGTGATTCCGAGTAAGATCGTCCTACAATAGTTACGATCTATAGGTTTCTCAATATGTTTCATCATCTCTTTATGGTTCTCTTCGAAACCTTAACTTCTTTTCTAACCCTCTCAGATCTGTACAGATCTAAGATGATTTGGGTTTGTTTCATGTGAGTTTTACAATAACCTTGAGATTCTTTACAAAATCATACGATTTTCAAGTGATTTTCATCTTTTCCTAAAACTAGGGTTTCCGGATTTTCTTTTAAGAACTGTTTGATGATTTTTTGTGTTTAATCTTCTGCTTCTCGTATATTTTGACTAATTTTGTAAGTTTGCTATGACCCTATCCCATTTGTACTAAAATCCCTAATTTTCTAGGGTTTGTTGTTTGGTTTCTGAGTATGTTTCATCTGACTGTGTTCTTGTCTTGGGTTCTTGTGACTTCTCGTGATTTTCTTGTCCTAATATGCTTCTACTGAATTTTCCTAGTTCAAACTTTCACTAATATTATGTAATTGTGTGCATACTCACCATTCGTGCAAGACTTGTATACTTCTCCTTGAATCAGTGTTGTTTAACTTTTGTTTTGTTGAAATTATGTATCGATTCCTGACTACTCATGCTTTACCTCATTTTATATGCTAAGCATGTTGATTCTTTCATGACTTTCTCTTCGACTGAATCCTTGATTATTATGAATCCCTTAATTCCTGGTTTAATTTGACCACTTTCCTTTAAACGTTTGATTCTTACCTCTTTACTCAATTTAACTGAATTTGCCTACTTTAATTGTTTTTCCCTACCATGTATGTATTCCGCGGATTATTTATTGATTTGTTTCCTTCGTTAAACTGCTGTGCATTTACCCCTTATTACCTATTCTATACCTAAACTTTACTTGATTCTTTTCCTTAAATACTTACTATGTTTTACCGTTGATTTAATTCTCCCTTGATTAAGGGAAGATCTTGTTGATTTACACGTGACTTCCTTGATTTTGCTACTTAATTGATCTCTTACCTTATTTGTTAAGTTTTTATTACTATATAATCCCCCCTTATTCTAAGTTCAACAACAACAAAGAATACTAGTTACAAAACTCTCTCTTATATTTAAAGCTTTTGCTCTTTTCTATTACTTACTACTTCTATTGAACTAGCCGGATGTAAGCCAAAGCTAGTTATTGCACTATACTGTTCTATACTTTGTGTCTTCTCTCTTTAATTGGTATGTTTTGATTTAGTAACAAGTTCAAGACTCTATGTGTTTTTTTACTGCAGTAGTTTACTGATTCCTATCTATCAGTTGGCTTTTCTATATGTAACTAGCATGCTTAAATCCTGGTTTCACTTAGCATATGTGAGTACTACCTATTCTACTTATAATTATCATGTCTGATGACTTGTCTATTACTTTCTCTAGCATGTCTCAATTTGACTCTACTCCATGTATGTTTGTCTGTCTGTCTGTTTATCCAATTCCTAATAGTAATCTACTTTGATAGGTTACTTACTACTCCCTAAGTACTTCTGACCCTATGCACAACTTTGCCTAGTATAACTATGTTCTCAACTATTTGATTGACTCCTAAATCCTATAAAGAACTCTGAAAAAAGAAACTTTTGTGCTCTTGTTGTTACATTAATATATTCTATGTGTCTCCAATTCCCATACTCCCTGAGTGAAATCTATATCTGAATGGTGTTGTTTAAACTATTTGCTGATTCACTGTTTTCAAATATATTTTATTATTAATCAACTCCGATCCTATTTCTTCACAAACCACTTTGCTTAATTGAGCACTTTCTAACATTATTTTTTATATCAAAACCATTTCAAAACTATGTCAAGCACTCTCACATGTGTGCAGCCTTGAGATCCTTGAGATCTCTCTGAACTCTAGCGTGTCAGAGTTGATCTTTCCATATTGCACCTAAATCAGTTTCTGTTTGAGAAAGTCTAGGTGTTAGCATTGTCCGGGATCCTTAAGGTCATTAGGGAACTCTGACATATCTAGACACGATATTGTCTATGGAACTTTGGCATTTGAGGCTATTAGAGTCTTGGGAAGTCATTTGGGCCTGCTTCAGACTCCCTATAGTTAACTTCTTCTCTTTTATTTATTTGTTTATGTAATTTATTCAGCTAGTCTGTAATAATTATTTGTAAACAACATTGGGGTGATTAATGAAAAAGGGGTGGGTAGTCATATCTGCTGGGTAGCTCGGGTAGATACCATGCCTATAGGATTGTGTTAATGCACTTGTTATGTTTGCTTTACTTTCACAATATTAGAAATCATGCCTATAGGATCTAAATGGATTCAATAATAGAAACCATGTCTATAGGGTTAAAATCAACTTCATAATTAGATATCATGCCTATAGAGTGTAAAGTGTTTGAGTTCAGTTTCTATTACCAGCATGTGTTTACATTCGTCTCACTAGAAATCATGCATATAAGTTCGAAAATCAGCTCTTAATAATTAGATACCATGCCTATAAAATTAAAATCAGAAACCCTGCCAGTAGAACTTAAAATCAGTTTAGTTAACAAATCGGTTTAATGCATGTTAGTTCATTCTGAATTAGTTTAATCAATTGTTCGCTTCTTAAATGAGTTTTCAAACATTATCTTAAATCAATACCGCTAGAAAACATGTCTATAGGATCCCCAAATGTCCGTTTAAAAACCGTTCACTATTTTACTGATCAATGTAGATATCATGCTCTTAAGACATCACTGTTCTGCATTTAGGCAAGCCTATAGGGAGATTTAAATTCTACAACTCTAAAACTGTGATTTGTCATTTAAAATTGTTCAGATTTAATAGGTCTAAATCAGTAGGCAAGTCAAACAGGATTTTAACACTTTATCCTAAGTCAATACTGCATAATCCATGCTCACCTAGATATCATGTTCTAAGATTTTCTCTTAAATACCTAACTGTTGTTTGAAGACGTGCATTTACTTGTTCTATTTGTAGAGGTGACTGTGAGCCTATAATCTGTTCTTTTTAAATGCAATCCTACTTGTTCTTAATTGACGCCTAGATTTTTATCCTTTAAAACCTTAGGAAGGTCTAGAACTGTCCAAAAGTAGAGGTCCTGAAATACCTCCAGGGCCACGAGGAAGGGACGGGTAGTGTACACATAGGACACTTTCAAGGTTGGTAGAACGCTTTAGGCTATAACCTAGGGGAGGGACTTGGGTAGAGAGGATATGATGACTACGCGCTACTATCACGTGTAGCCCCTCATTGAGGAGTCTTTACTGGGCATTGTGTGGGGTGATCCTATAGGCTAATCAACCTAGGACCCCTCTTTCCCAATTCCTAATATTTAAACCTTACTCTTTTATGTGCAACTTGTTCAAATTCTTTGAGTCATACAATATCCAAAACATTCCCTTGTTTACAAGTATGTGTTTAACTATTTATTTGTTGAAGAACTAATTCATAAGTATAAGTTTGGTCGGGACCCACCATTGTGGACCAAGAGGGGTGCCTAATACCTTCCCCTCAAGGTTATTTCGAGCCCTTACCCTAAATCTCTGGTAATACAAACTAGTATAAGAGTTAATCACTTTAGGTGCCCTAACACACCATAATCCATTACGTGGGGACTCTTCAAACCCAATTCCCAAAAGGAAATGTGTTATTACCCCCCATGAATATCGAAACCCGTACTTCTCTCTCTCTCTCTCTCTCCAGAGGAAACAAAAGGGACGTGATAGCATGTCGACTCGTCGGGATACCATTAGGCTCTTACCATAACGAACATATCTTTTGTGAATTAGTCCAAGCATGCCTTATCCTGTACTATTTTCCCCTTATTTGGATTTAACTGTCTATTTCCTTTTAAGCATTTATGATTCTTTTATCCCTGAAACTAACTTGTCTCTTTGTTTTTCTTTTCCATAACTAGCTTTCAATTATTTAAACAATGTATTTATTTCCTACGTGCAAATACTTGACTACATGATATTTACTGCTGCATAAATCATGCTCTGCATCATATTCCACTCATGCGTATTAAATCCTATATCAATGCTTGATGAGTGGTTGCGCTCTTCCTATTTATTAACCTTAAATTCGGAAAGGATTATTTGTGGTAAAACCAGTCAATCAGGAGTGCAGTCGACGGTTCCGTGCCTTTCCCCCTCAAGTTGTCTGCTTGAGGGTACCAGTCTAGACACCCATAGTAACCTTACTCTAATTATAATTGTGCATGAATCATGGTCAAACCTAGTCGGATTAATATGTTGTCCACATAATAATCCTTTAAGACAAGCCTTATCCAAAGTCCACCAGGGTTTCCATAATCCCAACGGACGCAACCAGGTTCTGTGCATTAATTTGGAGAACTAAATGCTAATATGCTAATCATGAATGTATAAATAGTCGAGTTTGGTCGGGGGAAAAGGCCTAACCCTTTTTGTTTTGCAGAAAATCAGGCACGAGGTCCCCAGATTTGGTATGGTGAGCAACATTCCACCATTGCTGCTAGATTGGTGGGAGGACCTTTCCTCAAGTGACAAGAAACATGTAAGAAAGTACTTGGGTAACTTGCCTTCCCTGCTAGACATTGATCCAAACAACAAGTTGATCGAGGTTGCCACTTTATTCTGGGACATTGAGAGGTTTGTGTCCCATTTCGGTGACAAAGAATCCACACTAGGTTGGTCATGGTCGCCAAGACTCTGATGGAAGGGATCAATGGACAGACGTACACCATAGTCCCCATGATCATAACTGACATCTACAGGGCTTTGGAGCGCTGTCAAAGAGGGGTCGAGCATTTTGAGGGTTGTAACTTGTTGCTGCAGTTGTGGTTGTTAGAACATTTTCAAAAGGGTCGTTATCACCAAGAATTTCCGCGAAGGGCTTGGAACGACCATATTGCCTTCCATCACCCCAAGCGGATGACATATATTCCAAACAGGTTTGCTCAGTCAGAAAATGCCAAAGAATGGGTAGAGTTCTTCGACAATCTGACCGAGGAACAAGTGCATTGGATGTTTGAGTGGTTCCCAATAGATGAATTCCTCATCAAACCCAGGGACACTCCATACCTGGTGCTAATTGGGTTGAGATGGACATACCATTATGTCCCTATCCGAGTTATGAGGCAAGCAGGAAGGAACAGGTTGTACCAAGGGTTGCCAAGATGAGTCATTTTAGGGAAGACTTTCAAGACGACGACGTCCCTTACAAGTGCCAAGCTCAGCACATGTGGAACTGCAAAATCATTGTGGAAAAGAACACTGTTGAGCCATACAGGTATCATGCGGGGTATGTACCTCTATACCCAGCATGGTTAGAGGACAATCTAAAAGGAATGGTGATGCCAGGAGCTGGTGAGGGAATAGAATCATAGACGAAGAAGCTGAAGCTCAAGTCAAATACAACAGGCTATGCAAGAGGGTCCACGACTTTGAGAATAAGCATCAGTGTCGCGCCCCCTTTTTTCCCTCCGTAGAGAGAGGTCCGAGTTATGACATTCATGGGGGTTAATACCTCAGTTCCTTTTAGGAATTGGGTATTGGAAGAGTGGCCACCTAACGGGTTATAGTGCGTTAGGGCACCTAGAGTGATTAACTCTTGGATTGGTTTGCATTACCAGAGATTAGGGTAAGGGCTCAAAATGACCGCGAGAGGAAGGTGTTAGGCACCCCTCTTAGTCCACAACTGTGGGTCCCGGACGAACTTATATTTATGAATTAGTCCATTAACAAATAAATACTTGAAGCAAATAATTACAAATAAAGCATGTTTGTATAACTCAAATAATAAGACAAAGGTTTTGAACAAGTTGTATTATAAAACAAAGTTTAAACAAAAGAAATTTTGAAAAGGGGGAGTCCTAGGTTGGTTAGCCTATAGGATCACCCCACACAATGTCCGGTAAACACTCCTCAATGAGGGGCTACATTTGACATTAGCACGTAGTCATCATATTCATATCTACCCTTACCACCCCTTAGTGGTTATCAAAGCGAGTGTTGGTCAGCGATCTCTATTGCATGTTGTTACCCATCCCTTCTTAATGGTCCTGGAGGAGATTAAGGACCTCTACCTATAGGCAGTTCTAGACTGACCCCCTAAGGTTTAAAGGAAAAATACTAAGGCGACAAGAAATAACACATATGACTCTTAGCAAATAAGAATAGGAGGGAGCAAATAAAAGGATCAGTTTACCTCCACAGATAAGGCATAAGCAGCACGACTCCAACACAGATAAGGGCAACAATATCCTAAGAAATGATGTCTAGATGAGTATCAGAACACAGTAGATATGCAGATTCATTTCATAACTCAGAACCAGGGGCCCTAATCAGTTTGCCTACTGATTTTAAGCCTGTAAATCATTAAGCAGTATACACAAAGGGGCAGTTTCCAATTTTATAAGAAATTGGATTACCTACGGCTTGCCTAGGCAAAGGATAATGCACAATTATTACAAGAACTATTAGAACAATCAAGGAGTTATTTTACCTAAAAGCATACTGTTCTAAGTGTTATAAAATGCAAGGATTATTACCAATTTATTTTAAACAGGATAATCAGTGAAGCTGTTTTTTATCTTCTATAATCAGTAGTTTACTCTAGGGTGACTGAGCAAGAACGAATGAGATCTTAAATCATGGTATCTAATATGCATGTATAAATGTAGAGTGATTTATATGTTGAATCCCTAAAGCAGTATTTCTAATATGCACGACATGATTGAAGAATTTCCTATAGTAGGACTTCTAAATACATAGAAAGTTTACAACATTATAGCATGATGTTAATTGTGCAAGAGTATTAATCATTCTTTTTAATGCCCCTATATCCTAAAACAGGATTTCTGAATGATAAGAATGTCAAAAAGGAGATGTTGAAACAGTATACTTGAGCCCTAAGAGCATGGTTTCTAATGCATCATATGTTATGAGCATGGATTCTATTGCACATACAGGAAATATAGACCTAAAGCATTGTTTATACCCTTTTTGATATCAATAACATGCATAGATACCCTCTGATTTTCACTATCCAAACCCAAATATTCATTTACAAATTATCACTGCCCAATATCAAATGAATTACATTAGTAGATAAGAAAAATAAGAAGTTACTATATAGGGAGCCTACCAATAGGCCCAGATTTCAAAAAGAACCAATGCGAGATTGCCTCATAGCCTTTCATATATTCTGGGTGTGTTAGAGTTCCCTAAAGACCTCAACGAATCCCGGGCAGTGCTCACACCCAGATTTCATAATCATAACTGAGTAAGTGCAGTGTAGAAGGGACAACTCTAATGTATCAAAGCTTAGAGGGATCTCATAAGGATCCCTAAGCAGTCAGACATTGGAGGGGCAGAACTTAAAACCTAAGAGTAGATGTGAGAGTGCTTGAAAAAATTTAAGTAGGGGAACAATTTGAAAAGGGACTTGTTTGAAATAGTTTTGTAAAAGACATCATAGACAGTTTGAAAAGAGAGTGGAGTAGTAAACAACAGTCCAAACACAACACCCCTAAAATAGATTCATACACAGCCAAAGATCATAGAACCAAAGCAGGTTTAGCAATCACAAACAGGGGTCAAGGAATATGGGGATACATAGGTCACATAGGTAAACACATAGTTATAGGAACACTTAAGTACAAAATCAGCAGCATGCTAAAAGGTTAAGGAACCTCACAATTAATATAGAATCAGGTCCTTAAAGATAGCCAACTACTTTGCGTAGAACATTAGTAAGGGAGAGTCATATTGGGGTACACTAGAAGGAGGATAACACTTCATAAAAATGACGAGTCTAAGGGAGGGGACACATTTAGGAGCATGATGATGAAGAAATGAAGTAAACATATTAGTTGCAAGTTGAACAACAGAACCACAAGTAAAAACAGACTAGAAACAAGAGGAATTGAAGTAATAAAAGAAACATATTGGTTTTGGAACTTGAATTGAAATCAGGACATACCAGTAAAGTGACAGCAAACAAAAGTGAAGAATAGGAGAGCACAAAAAGTAGCCTTGGCTTGCAGCAGGCTAACTCAGAATAATAGTAAGTACCACAAAAGAGAGAGCAGAAAGTTTAAGTGTGAGAGAGAGCTTTTTTGAACCAAAGTGTTCGTGTGTTTTTGTTAATGAGAGACCAAGGTATTTATAGTTTGAAAGTAGGTAGCAAATAAGGTAAAAATCAATGTTCATTAGTAATTATGGGGACTCAGAATCAATCAATCATGAAATCAAGGTAAGTACTCCCTTTAATTAAGGAGTTAACTTCAAACAGTAATAAACATGTGACAACTAAGGAAGGAAATCGTATATGGCTGAGCATAACGAATAAGGAAATATTTTTAGCATAGTACAAGTACACAACATGTAATAGAGGCTAGGTTCAACATATTTCAATCAAGGAAAATACTTAGGAAATCAATTAATAGCATAATTGACAATAGAATAAGGTCAAAAATATTTTACAAGGTTAAAAAATCAGTAGAGAGTATCGTGAAAAATTAATGAAAGATCAACCACAAAGACTCAAGGATTCAAAAGAAAAAAAAGCACTGATTTAAGACAACTTTATGAGAACCAACACATAGTAAGCAAAATTAGAACTCTAAGAAGCTGAGTATGTCAAAAATCATATAAGAATTAGGGATTCATGTAGAGCATAGTCTGAATTAATAGAATAAACATGATACAGGTAGAAGAAGTGAAGAATCAAAAACACTGATGAACAAAATAGGGTAAAATCACATAATACGCAGGAATAACCATAATCAGGAACCCTAACAAACAAACATAGGGTATAAATCACAGAATCACAGAAACATATAGATTTATTGAACACATTATAAAAAACAAATTCAGAAACCCAAGATTAGAACTAAGAAATTAGGGTTTTCACATAATGAATCAAGTAAAAGGAAAACTTAAATAAACCGTTTAAACATGGTGAAAATCCTAGAAAAATGCTAAAATCAGAAGGAAAGCCGTTTTTGAAAAGGGGTCAAGAAACCCTAGTTTAAAGACGAAGAGTCGTTTTAGAAGAAATCAGAGATATCCTTAAGAAAACAGTAAAGATAACTCGAATAGGCTCAGATCTTGTTACAGATCTTAAAAATCAAGAGTCACAATCAGGGTTTCAGAGAGAGAAGCCAGAGATGGAAAGACTCCTCTTAGAAGCCATAGATCTAGCCGAAAAATAGAAAGATCTTACTTGAACGGGCCAAGGTGGCCCGAGAATGGCATAGAAACTATGGGAGGTGAGTGAACCATCTTCCGGTTCCCTTGAGGGCCTCAAGGCAACAACAAACGGCATACGAAGAGAGCCATAGGGCTGGGGATGGTGGTGAGATCATCATTGTTACCGGCGAACCAATGGCCGGCGAGTAGGAGCTAGGTTTAGCAGAGAGGATTTTGAGAAAGATGAGAAATGTAACGGCGGAGACAATGAGAGAAAATGAGAGGATGTGAATGGGTTTTGGGGGGGTAGTAATTTAGGTTAATTAAGGAACGGATTAATCTGGACCGTTTATCAGAAATGATCAACGGCCAGGATTGGGGCGGAATTGGGTCGGGTAGGATTAGGTTTGGGCCTGGGTATTGGGCTGATTTAATTAGGGTTTTGGAGCTGGTTTAATTGGGTTAAAAATTGAAATAAAACGGGGCTATTTGTTAAATACCCAATTAAATTGAATAAAATAATTTGTAAAAATAGTCAATAATTGTACAAAATGAATTTTATGCATAGAAAATAATTATTAATGATTACTTAATATTTAAAAATACAAATGATTAATTTCAGGTAAAAAATAATATAAAATCATATGATTGGGCTATGATTGTAAAGTTATTGCAATAGCAAAAAGATGCCAATTTGGCCAATTATGGAATAATTTGATTTAAATAAGACCATAAATAATAAGTTAAATCAAGAGATGCTTCTGAAATCATTTGTAATGCCATTTTGTAATTATTTATTGGAGAAACAAAAATGTTGGATAAATTGATACAAATATAGGAAAATTGTGAAAAAAATACCAATTGCTATTAATGCATGATTTTGGGGGAAAATTGGGTATCAACAGCTGCCCCTCTTTACCCGGGAAGGATGAAAGAGTTTTCGGGTAAAGAAATGATGGCCAATTGTGACCGAGCGAAATAGTTCGAGAAGTTAGGCCACACTCTGGCTTCTGAGCTGCCTACATATCCCTGGTCTTACACGAATCAGGCCCTGCGTAGTTCCAGATTCGTCGGCGAAGTATACCGAAGAAGTCATTTCAAGAACGGACACGACATCTAGAGCTAGGTGAGTGAACGATTTACAGGAATGGTTAGGTTTGGATATGGCTGATAGAACTGGAGCGTGATTGCTCCTGCTGGGATAGCCGTTGGTCGCCAAGTTACCTGCAAATAGAAGCAATACAAACATATAATGTGCATAGATTTAAACATGATGCAGGTTCCCGTTGGACTATGAAAGTTGTCTTTGGACGGTTAAAGATGACGTCCTTGGACCATGACGTCCTCGGCCATGAATTGTTTGATGAGAAATTTGCAGGGCATAAAATGATGTACTCAGTCCATGAAAATGGTGCCTCCAAACCATGATGCCTTTGAATAATGATATGCAAATTAAGAGATCCTCAGGCCATGGCATGGTGTCTTCCGGTTATGAGGATGATTCCTTTATACTATGACGCCTTCGAATAGATTGGCGATACTTTAGCCTATGATGTGCAATAATATGATGTTAATAAGACAAGGCTTAGTCTTGTGATATGGAGAACAGAGCTTAGCCCGATTGGAAAACAAATAGATAGTAAAGTAGAGCAATATCTGTGCAAAATGGGACAGTGCTTACTCCCATACGAATGTGGAGGAGAGGATTAGCCTCATGCCGGTATGGAGGCAAGGATTAGCCTCATGCAAATTTGGGAGGCAGGGATTAGCCTCATGCAGGATTGAGTCAAGGATTAGACTCATGCAAATAGGGAGGCAATGATTGGCCTTATGCAAGTATGGAGCCAAGGATTAGACTAATGCAAGTAGGGAGGCAGGGATTAGCTTCATGCAAGTACGGAGGCAGGGATTAGCCTCATGCAAGTATGGAGTCAAGGATTAGACTTATGCAAGTAGGGAGGCAGGGATTAGCCTCATACAGATAGAGAGGCAAGGATTAGCCTAATGCAAATAGGGAGGCAAGGATTAGCCTCATGCAAGTATGGAGTCAAAGATTAGACTCATGTAGGTAGGGAGGTAGGGATTAGCCTTATGCAATATGGAGTCAAGTATTAGACTCATGCAAATAGGGAAGCAAGGATTAGACTCATACAAGTAGGGAGGCAGGGATTAACCTCATGCAAATATAGAGTCAGGGATTAGACTCGTGCAAGTAGGGAGGCAAGGATTAGCCTAATGCAAGTAAGGAATTAGGGATTAGACTCATGCAAATAGGGAGGCATGGATTAGCTTCATGCAAATATGGAGTCAGGGATTAGACTCATGCAAATAGGGAGGCAAGGATTAGCCTCATGCAAATATGGAGGCAAGGATTAGCATCATGCAAATAGGGAGGCAAGTATTAGCCTCATGCAAGTATGGAGCCAAGTATTAGACTCGTGCAAATAGGAAGGCAAGGATTAGCCTCATGCAAATATGGAGTCAATGATTAGACTCATGCAAGTAGGGAGGCAGGGATTAGCCTCATGCAAGTATGGAGTCAAGGATTAGACTCATGCAAGTAGGGAGGCGGGGATTAGCCTCATGCAAATATAGAGGCAAGGATTAGCCTCATGCAGAGAGAGGCAAGGATTAGCCCCATGCAAAAGCAAGTAGCAAATGGGAGTAGTATGTGTCTTAGCTGGAGATGTATCCGGTGTCCGATGGTCGAATGGATAGGGAATTTGCTTTGAGTATATATGCTTGCGAGTTCTATCGTTACATCAAATGTACCTACGTTCAAAGAAAAGTTGTAAGTTTTGTGGGGAGAGTTTGGTTCGTGCTTCTGTCCGCTAGCCTTACTTTGCTTCGTTCTGAAAGCCTTTCGAGTTCCCATGGGTGACACCTGACTGTTATGAAAGTAGAGTTTTCAAAAATATACAACTTGATAAAAATAGAGTTATTTCAAAAATATATTAATACGTTTGATGAACTAGTGACCGTAACATATTTCAAAGGCATGAAGTTCTCTTATGTTAGAATTTTAAGGGTCCTCCTCAAAATTCTTCCCCAGTTTCTCCTCAAAATTTTGCCCCAGTTTCTGAATTAGGGGGGTAAATGAAAATTTTATTATGATATGACCGAACCCATAAGGCTGCCTATGTATCCCCTCTTAAACAGGAATCAGGTCAAGCATAGTTTAATTTCATCAAATGAGGAAATGTAAGATATCTAAGCATAATATCTCTTGATTGCGTCTGAATTGATCGGTTTTCTCCAGACTTCTCCATCTATTTCTGCAAGTATGAGTTATCCTCCTGTTAGTACCCTGTGAACCATGTACGGACCTTGCCAGTTGGGAAGATTTTCTTCAATTATAGCTGCCCTGGTGCGAACTATCTTGGTTTGACTTTTTTGTTGAAAGATCTAGATATTCTGTTCTGGTAAAGTTGGTTGTGTCATACTGCGTTCATCCTCTTTCCATCTATAAGGGCCAATTGGTCATAGCGTCTCTTTATCTATTCTGCATTGCTGAGTTCAGCTTCTTGTATGACTCTTAAAGAAGGAATCTCCACCTCGGCTGGGATGACAGCCTGGGTACCATTAACCAACATGTAGGGAGTTGCTTTGGTTGATGTGAGAACTATAGTTCGGTATCCCAACAAAGCGAAGGGTAACTTCTCATGCCACTGTTTGTGGTTCTCTACCATTTTCCTTAGTATCTTCTTAATATTTTTGTTGGCAGCTTTTACGGCTCAATTCATCTTAGGTCTGTAGGCTGTGGAATTCTTGTGCTTGATTTTGAAAGTTTCACACATAGCTTTCATCAAAGCACTATTGATATTTGCAGCGTTGTTGGTAATAATGGATTCGTGAACTCCGAATCAGCAGACAATACAATCCTTGACTAAATATGTGACAACTTTCTTGGTTACAACTTTGTAAGATGCAGCTTTTACCCATTTTGTGAAGTAATCAATGGCTACAAGAATAAACATGTGTCCATTTGAAGCAGTGGGCTCGATCGGACCAATAACATCCATTCCCCAAGCGACGAATGGCCAAGGTGAGCTTGTTTCATTGAGCTCATTTGGCGGTACTTTTATCACGTCGTCATGCACTTGACATTGAAAGCATTTGCAGACATACTGGATGCAATCTGTCTCCATGGTCATCCAAAAGTAACCTGCCCTCAGTATCTTCTTAGCCAAGACAAAACCATTCACGTGTGGACCACAGGTCCCAACATGCACATCCTCAAGTAGCTTATAAGCTTCCTTTGCATCAACACATCTTAATAAACCCTGATCAGGAGTTCTTCTGTATAAGTTCCCTCCGCTGTGGAAGAAATGATTTGATAATCTCCGAAGCGTGCATTTCTGAGTGTGATTCGCATGCTCCAGGTATTCTCCTTTTGATAAGTATTCTTTGATGTCATGGAACCAAGGCTTTCCATCTCCTTCTTCCTCGACGTGAGCAAAATATCCCACCTGATTTTGGATCCTCACCGGAATAGGATCGATGTAGTTCTTATATAGATGTTGCATCATGGATGAAAAAGTGGCAAATGCGTCGGTAAACGCATTCTGAATTTCGGGCACATGTCGGAACTTATCTTTGTAAACCTCTTTCTCAATTCCTGCACATGGTGTAGATATGGCAGTATTTTGGAATTCTTGGTCGCCCACTCTCCTTATACCTCGTGCACAAACAAATCTGAATCGTCGATCACCAGCAACTCCTGAACGTTCATCTCGACTACCATGTTGAGCCCTAGTATGCAGGCTTCATATTCTGCCATGCTGTTGGTGTAGGGAAATCTGAGTTTAGCAGATATCGGATAATGTTGACCCATTTCTAATACCAAAACTACTCCAATGCCCACTCCTTTTAAAATTTGCAGCTCTATCGAAGAACATCCTCCAACTATCGTATGCTTCGGTAATGTCTTCCCCTACGAACGACACTTCTTCATCAGGAAAATATGTCTTCAAAGGTTTGTATGATCCTCCTACCAAATTTTCAGCAAGGTGATCTGCCAATGCTTGTCCCTTGACCGCCTTTTGAGTTACATAGACGATATCGAACTCACTTAGTAGTATCTTCCACTTCGCCAACTTCCCGGTCGGCATGGGTTTCTTGAATATATACTTCAGAGGATCCATCCTGGGTATGAGGTATGTAGTGTAGGCATAGAAGTAATGCCTCAATTTCTGGGCTGTCCAGGTCAAAGCACAACAAGTGTGTTCAAACAGAGAATACCACGCTTGGTAAGGTGTGAACTTCTTACTCAAGCAACATATGGCTTGCTCTTTTTCTTTCTGTCTCGTCATGTTGTCCCAAAACATATCTGAAGGATCCATCTAATACAGATAGATAGAGTAGCAAAGGTCGTCCTGGTTCTGGTGGGACAAGAACTAGTGGTGTGGACAAGTATTCCTTGATCTTGTCAAAAGCCTTTTGACAATCCTCCGTGCAGCTTGTTTCAGCATCTTTCCTCAACATCTTGAAGATGGGTTCACATATGACTGTGGACTGTACTATGAATCGACTGATATAGTTGAGCCATCCTAGAAAGCTCATCACATCCCTTTTGCTCTTAGGTGACGGTAACTCCTAAATAGGTTTGACTCTATATGGATCTAGTTTGATCCTTCGACGACTGACAATGAATCCCAGTAACTTTCCTGCAGGAACCCCGAATGCATAATTTGCGGGGTTCAATTTCAAATTGTACCTCCTTATCCTGTCAATGAACTTTCTCAGATTCGCTATGTGATTTGCGTCCCTCTTGGATTTAATAATGACGTCGTCCACACACACCTCTGTTTCCTTGTGTATCATATCATGGAAAATGGTTGTCATGGCTCTCATGTAAGTGGCCTCAGCATTCTTCAGACCGAATGGCATCATCTTGTAACAATATACACCCCATGGTGTAATAAAAATTGTCTTCTCTACATCTTCTTCATCCATCCAAATCTGGTAATAACCCGCGAAGCAATCTACAAAGGATTGGAGTTCATTCTTAGCGTAGTTATTGATCAGTATGTGTATATTTTGCAGTGGAAAATCATCTTTGGGACTTTCTCTATTCAAATCCCGATAGTGAACACATACTTTGACCTTTCCATCTTTCTTTGGAACTGGCATAATGTTAGCTAACTAAGTTAGATATTCGACCACCATGAGAACTTTGGCTTTAATCTGCTTGGTGACTTCCTCTTTGATTTTTAGACTCATATCAGGCTTGAACTTTCTGAGTTTCTATTTTACTAGCAGACATATGGGATTAGCAGGCAACTTGTGAGCCACTATGGAAGTGCTTAAACTAGTCATGTCATCATATGACCATGCGAAAATGTCCTCATATTCTTTTAGGAAATGAATGTAGTCTTCCTTCTCTATTGGTGACAAGTGAATGCTGATGCGGGTCTCCTTGACGGTCTCGACGTCTCCTAATTTTACTGCTTTGGTCTCGTCTAGGTTGGACTTAGGCTTGTTCACAAAATTTCTACATCCCTGATAATTTCCTCAGGTATCTCATCTTCTTCCTCTGAATCACTATTCTCATGTTGCGTTGCCTCATTACATGTCACAACTACTGGTTCATCAGAAGTAGTAATAACACCAGGAACTTGGCGGGCTCGGATGGTGTGGCAGTCCAGTTCCTGAGAACAACTCCCTTCTCCACAATCTGAATAGTGAGGCATTCTTCCTCCTCCTCCTCAATTATGGCACCGCAGTCCATGTCCTCATCCTCTAAGAATAAATTTCTCATCCCAGCTAGTGCTTCTTCTTCTGCAGTCCCCATATTGTGTCATCTTTGTGGAAAGCTTGTTCCAAATGTGGCACTGGCTGCTCAAGAGGTTAATACGGTCCACGCTATGGAGGTGGCCAATCATTGTACTCTTTCCATGTATACTGGTATCCGAGCCCAAAGATGGTACCATGATTTTTTAGCTGTATTGGTTTGGTGATACCTTGGAGGTTCTTTCCCAACCCTTTTTCGGGTTCATATCTAGACCATGCTAGTATGCTTTCTATTTTTTTACTCCAACACCTATTCTTCTCGACGACATTGACCTGTTCGATGTGATGATAGTTTTCCCCTTCTAGGCTTCTTCTATGTCCAATGGTCGGGATGGTTTGACTAGTGTAGATGGGGTTACTCCTATCTCCGTGGATGATCACCTCCTGAAGGTTCCATTCGAATTTCACTGCTTGATGTAGTGTGGAAAGCACAGCTCCAGCAGCATAGATCCATGGTTGGCCCAACAAAAGATTATATGAGGTTGGTATGTCAAGCACTTGGAATTCAACATCGAAACAAGTCGGCCCCATCTGCAAGCAAATGTTGATTTCCCTGATCTTGGCCCTCTAGGACCCATCGAAAGCCTTCACATTCATGCTTCCTACTCATATCTCGTGGAAACCTTTGTCCAACCTCTTCAGAGTGTCCAATGGACAAATATTTAGGCTCGAACCTCCGTCAAGCAGGACCCTGGCAATGAACTTGTCTTCAAATTGCACTGTGATATGCAATGCTCAATTGTAATTCAAACCCTCGGAAGGTAGCTCATCTTCTATTATCAGGTACATAAGCCTCGCTCAATACTTTCATCAAAGCATTCTTGTGTGCCTCTGAATTCTGCAATAGTGACAAGATAGATATCTTAGCAGGGACTTTGTTCAGATGGTCAACAACAAAATACTCCTTTGCTTGTACTTTCCTCGACAGGTCATCTGGCCCGGTCTCAATGATAGGCTGCCTAGTGTCCTTCTTACCTGAACCTCCCAGGTGTTCAGGCATATAGACTCTTCCGGTTCGAGTCATTCCTTGTGCAACGTCAGATTCCTCTATCTTGGCCTTCCCTTTTCGCCAAGCCTCGACAACATAATCCCATGGTATTGATTTTGAGTTAAATGGGGTGTGGTTGATACTGTCACAGTAAAAGGTGTGACCACTTCTACTTCAAATGGAGAGGAGGTGGCTGAGGGCGGATCCACTTCCACCTCGAATGGAACTAATGTAGTTACCTCAACCTCAATGGGGCCTGAGTTTGTACCATAATAGGGGTAAGTGTGACTGCAACTTTAAAGTCATCGCATTCTCGAATAAGCCCGATCGACCCCTCAGGGTCCCATTCTTCATTTATCTCTATCACATGTACACTATCACCTCTGTTATCAGGGAGGGGATTGTTGCAGACATTAGGTGCGACTTCCTTTGCTTGTATGACATTGTTGTCAATTAGTGTCTGGATCATATCCTTCAATGTTCGGCACTCAGTAGTGGTGTTCCCTTTCATACCGGAATGGTACACACAAGTTTTGTTTGGATTAACCCATTGGGATGGGTTTTCTAATGACATAGTAGGAACAAGAGTGACGTAACCTACGACTTTTAACCTTTAATACAGTTGGTTGATGGGCTCAGTAATGGTGGTGTATTATCTGGGTGTCTTGCGGTTAAAGTTGGGTCTTGGTCTTGGATAATTTTAGCGAGATGGTGGTGATTGGCAGTGGGATGGTTGGGAGTTATATGTGTGATGGACAGTGGGCTGGTTGGAAATATCTAGGAGATAAAGGTTGATATTTAGGCGGTGATGCTTGGTATGTGGGTGGAGGTGTTTGATATGTGGGTGGAGGTGTTTGATATGTAGGTGGAGGTGTCTGATAGGTGAGTGGAGATTTTGGGCCCTGGGCCACCATTACCGCCCCAACATCTCTCTTCTTCTATATTCCCACTAATTGTAGTGCCTCATTCATGGCTTGCAATGCCTCAAAGTTCATTACCATCCCGCTTTTGATTCCTTCTTTGATTCTTTCTCCAAGTTTGATGATGTCGGAGAATTTATGATTTTCGATAACCATCAACCTCTCATAATATTGTGGATCCTATGTCCTGACAAAGAATTTATTCATCTGTTCTTCGTCCAAAGAGGGTCTGACCTTGGCCGCTTCCGACCTCCAATGAGTAGCGTATTCGCGGAAGGTCTCAGTAGGTTCCTTCTTAAGATTCTGAATATAGAAGACATCTGGTGCATTCTTTGTGTTGAACCTGAACCGGTCCATGAAATCTAACGCCATGCTTACCAATTGGACCATTTCTTGGGATTTTGGCTGATATACCAAGACAAAGCATCCCTAGTAAGGCTCCTCATAAAGAGCTTCATCCGAATCTTTTCATCTTTCCCGACCCTGACAAGCTTGTCACAATAGGTCCTTAGATGAACCTTGGGATCACCTGTACTATCAAACATTTCGAGCTTGGGAGGTTTGTACCCTCTAGCAGTTCGACATCCGGCTGTATGCACAGATCTTCATAGTTCAAACCTTATATTTCTCTGTCTCCTTCAACACCTTGAACTCGGCTTGTTAACTTCTTTAGTTTTTCAGCCATGTTTTAAATGAGCAGGTCCTTCTCAAAGGATTCCGATATATATGAGATTGGTTAGGTAGAGTGAGGTACAATTTCCACATATATAGGGTTGCTTTGATGGGTGCCAGGGACTTGGGTGTAATGATGGTCATTGGTGGACTTTTGTGGATCGTGAATGGGTTGTGGTGTGTTTTGGGGAGTGTGGTAAGTGGTGGTTGGTGGGTACTGAATTGTTTGATGATGATGTTGCAGTGGAGTTGGTAGTGGCAGTGGATTGATATTTTGGGGTGGAGTTGCGTATTGATTTGGTGCGGTAGGATTTTGTGGCTGTTGGTTTTGTGTGTTTTGAGGAGGTGTCGGGTTCTTTGTGTTTTTTTGGTGGATATCGGGGACATTGAGGGTGAGTGACAAGTTTTTCAAGTTGTGAACCTGCTCAAGTTCTCCTTGCAATTACAGTATCTTTTGTTCCAGTCTCAAGACTAGATCATTTGGGGCCGGAGTACTACGGCCATCTGAAGTCTCTACGTTCTCAATATTCTCCTTTCAGATACCACTTAAGTAGTCCATTTTTTCCTTGCCTTTGCCTTTTTTGTTGCTTGGAGGAGGAGGAGGTGGAGAGCCTCTAGATCTAGTGCGGTACACTGATGAGGCCAGTATGAGTGAACCAACCTAAGGGGATGGGAATAACAATAAAAAAAATAAGCAAAAACAAAAAGGTAACAAGTTAATGAGGGTCCTGAAATGTTTGCAGTATTTAAACACATATTGCAAAAAAATTAAATTCATGTCCTACTTTGGTAACCTCGTTGTGCCCGAGGTAGGCCTAGCAACAAATAAGATTTGGAGAACTTAAACGCCAATAGATGTTTTATTTCATAATATAAAAATAGAAGAATCCCAAAACGACACTAATATAATAATAAAATAAGTTACTACTGGCACTTGGCGTTATTACATTTGGGAAGCGAGTAAACCTAATCTATTTGGTCTCAGAAGGACCTTCCTCAGGTTGAATATTTTTGTTGATCAAATCCTCCAGTTCGCATAGGTTCATTAGTAAGAACGCCTTTTCTAAATGTCCTTCTTCATTTCCCTTAGCGTTCCGGCAGTCGGTGACTCTCTTCCTCACTTTTCCTTCCAATTCCAGCAGACTGTATTCCAGATATTCCAACCTTTCGCTAGATTTGATAGCCCTCTCTTTCCTTTCATTGATTTGGTCACTTGAAGGGAAGATTCCTCCACCAGTCTAGCAAGAGTGAGGGTGTGCTAACCATACCGACGTTGGGGACCTCGTTCCTCATTTTCTGCAAAACAAAAGGGTTAGGCCTTACCCCCACTAAACTCAACTATTTATACATTTACGATCAGCATATCGGCATTTAGTTCTCTAAATTAATGCATAGAATGTGGTTGTATCCGTTGGGATTATGGAAAACTCGATGGACTTTGGATAAGGCTTATCTTAAAGGATCATTATATAGATAACACAACTGATCCGACTAGGTTTGACCATGATGCATGCACAATTTTAACCAGAGTAAGGTTTCTATAGGGTTTTAGACTGGTACCCTCAAGCGGACAACTCGAGGGGGAAGGCACGAAATCGTCGACTGCACCGTGGATCGACTAGTTTTACCGCAAATAATCATTTCCTAATTTAAGGGTAGTAAATAGGAAGAGCGCAACCACTCATTAAAGCGTTGCTATAGGATTTGATATGCACAAGTGGAATATGATGCGAAGCATGATTTATGCAGCAATTAATAATATGTAGTCAAGTATTTGCACGTAGTAAAAATAAATACAACATTTAAATAATTGAAAGACAGTTATAGGAAAAAGAAAACAGAGAGACAAGTCAGTTTTAGGGATAAAGAACCATAAATACAAAAAAATGGATAGTTAAATTCAAAAAAGGGAGAAGGGTATGGGATAAAGCATGCTTGGACTAATTTGTAAAAAGATAAGTTCGTTATGGTAAGAGCCTAAAGGTATCCCTAGCAGAGTCGTCATGCTGTCGCGCCCCCTTTTTCCCTCTGCGGAGAGAGGTCTGTGTTTCGACATTCATGGGGGGTAATAACTCATTTCCTTTTGGGAATTGGGTATTCGAAGAGTCACCACCTAACGGGTTATAGTGCGTTAGGGCACCTAGAGTGATTAACTCTTGGATTGGTTTGCATTACCAGAGATAAGTGTAAGGGCTCGAAATGACCACGAGGGGAAGATGTTAGGCACCCCTCTTAGTCCACAACTGTGGGTCCCGACCAAACTTATATTTACAAATTAGTCCATTAACATATAATTACTTGAAACAAATAATTACAAATAAAGCACGTTTGTATAACTCAAATAATAAGACAAAGGTTTTGATCAAGTTGTATTATAAAACAAAATTTAAACAAAAGGAATTTTGAAAAGGGGGAGTCCTAGGTTGGTTAGCCTATAGGATCACACCACACAATGTCCGGTAAACACTCCTCAATGAGGGGCTACATGTGATATTAGTGCGTAGTCATCATATCCGTATATACCCTTCCCACCACTTAGTGGTTATCAAACGAGTGTTGGTCAGTGATCTCTATTGTGTGTTGTTACCCATCCCTTCTTAATGGTCCTGGAGGAGATTTAGGACCTCTACCTATAGGCAGTTCTAGACTAACATCCTAAGATTTAAAGGAAAAATACTAAGGCGACAAGTAATAACACATAGGACTCTTAGCAAATAAGAATAGGAGGGAGCAAATAAAAGGATCAGGTTACCTCCACAGATAAGGCATGTAAACAGCACGACTCAAACACAGAAAGGGTAACACTATCCTAAGATATGATGTCTAGATGAGTATCAGAACACAATAGATATGCAGATTCATTTCATAACTCAGAAGTAGAGGCCCTAATCAGTTTGTTTGCCTACTAATTTTAAGCCTGTAAATCATTAAGCAATATACACAAAGGGGCAATTTCCAATTTTATAAGAAATTTGATTACCTACGACTTGCCTAGGCGTAAGATAATGCACAACTGTTACCAGAACTATTAGAACAATGAAGGAGTTATTTTACCTAAAAGCATATTGTTCTAAGTGTTATAAAATGCAAGGATTATTACAGGATAATCAAATGTGAAGCTATTTTTTCATCTTCCATAATGGGTAGTTTACTCTAGGATGACTGAGCAAGTACGAATGAGATCTTAAAACATGGTATCTAATATGCATGTATAAATATAGAGTGATTTATATGCGGAATCCCTATAGCAGGATTTCTAATATGCACGACATGATTGCAGAATTTCCTGTAGCAGGACTTCTAAATGCATCGAAAGGTTACAACATTATAGAGCATGTTGTCAAGTGTGCAAGAGTATTAATCTTTATTTTTAATGCCCCTTTATCCTAAAACAGGATTTCTGAGTGATAAGAATGTCAAAAATGAGATGCTTAAAAAGTATACATGAGCCCTAAGAGAATGGTTTCTAATGCATGATATGTTATGAGCATGGATTCTATTGCACATACATGAAATATAGACCTAAAGCATGGTTTATACCCTTTTTGATATCAATACATACATAGCTACCCTCCCATTTTCAATATCCAAACCCCAATGTTCATTTACAAATTATTGCAGTCCAATATCAAATGAATTACATAAGTAGATAAGAAAAATAAGAAGTTACTCTATAGGGAGCCTACCAATAGGACCAGATTTCCAAATGATCCAATGCCAGATTTCCTCATAGCCTTTCATATATTTCGGGTGTGTCAGAGTTCCCTAAGGACCTCAAGGGATTCCGGGCAGTGCTAACACCCAAATTTCATAATCATAGCTGAATAAGTGCAGTGTGGAAGGGCCAACTCTAATGTATCAAAATTCAGAGGGATCTCATACGGATCCCTAAGCAGTCACATATTAGAGGGGAAGAACTTAAAACCTAAGAGTAGATGTGAGAGTGCTTGGTAAGATTTAAGTAGGGAAATAGTTTGAAAAGGGAATTGTTTGAAATAGTTTTGTAAAAGACACCATAGACAGTTTGAAAAGAGAGTGGAGTAGTAAACAACAGTCCAAACACAACACCCATAAAATAGATTCATACACAGCCAGAAATCATAGAACCAAAGCAGGTTTAGCAATCACAAACAGGGGTCAAGGAATATGGGGACACATAGGTCACATAGGTAAACACATAGTTATAGGAACACTTAAGTACAGAATCAGCAGCATGCTAAAAGGTTAAGGAACCTCACAATTATTACAGAATCAGGTCCTTAAAGATAGCCAACTACTTTGCGTAGAACATTAGTAAGGGAGAGTCATATTGGGGTACACTAGAAGAGGGATAACACTTCATAAACATGACGAGTCTAAGGGAGGGGACACATTTAGGAGCATGATGATGAAGAAATGAAGTAAACATATTAGTTGCAAGTTGAACAATAGAACCACAAGTAAAAACAGACTAGAAACAAGAGGAATTGAAGTAATAAAAGAAACATATTGGTTTTGGAACTTGAATTGAAATTAGGACATACCAGTAAAGTGACAGCAAACAAAAGTGAAGAATAGGAGAGCACAAAAAGTAGCCTTGGCTTGCAGTCGGCTAACTCAGAATAATAGTAAGTACCACAAAAGAGAGAGTAGAAAGTTTAAGTGTGAGAGAGAGCTTTTTTGAACCAAAGTGTTCGTGTGTTTTTGTTAATGAGAGACCAAGGTATTTATAGTTCGAAAGCAGGTAGCAAATAAGGTAAAAATCAAAGTTCATCAGTAATTATGGGGACTCAGAATCAATCAGTCATGAAATCAAGGTAAGTACTCCCTTTAATTAAGGAGTTAACTTCAAACAGTAATAAACATGTGACAAATAAGGAAGGAAATCATATAAGGCTGAGCATAAAGAATACAGAAATATTTTCAGCATAGTACAAGTACACAACATGTAATTGAGGATAGGTTCAGCATATTTCAATCAAGGAAAATACTTAGGAAATCAATTAATAGCATAGTTGACCAAAGAATAAGGTTAGAAAATATTTTACAAGGTTAAACAATCAGTAGAGAGTATCATGCAAAATCAGTGAAAGATCAACTACAAAGACTCAAGGATTCAAAAGTAGAAAATAACACTGATTTAGCACAACTTTACGAGAACCAGCACATAGTAAGCAAAATCATAACTTTAAAAAGCTGAGTAGGGAAAACATCATATAAGAATTAGGGATTCATGTAGAGCATAGTCTGAATTAATAGAATAAACATGATACAGGTAGAAGAAGTGAAGAATCAAAAACATTGATGAATGGGTAAAATCACATAATAGGCAGGAATAACCATAATTAGAAACCCTAAAAAACAAACATAGGGTAAAAATCACAGAATCATAGAAACATATAGATTAGTTTAACACATTATCTAAAACAAACTCAGAAACCCAAGATTAGAACTAAGAAATTAGGGTTTTCAACATAATGAATCGGGTAAAAGGAAAACTTAAATAAACCATTTAAACATGGTGAAAATCATAGAAAATGCTAAAATCAGAAGGAAAGCCGTTTTTGAAAAGGGGTCAAGAAACCCTAGTTTGAAGACGAAGAGTCGTCTTAGAAGAAATCGGAGAAATCCTTAAGAAACAGTAAAGATAACTCGAATAGACTCAGATCTTGTTACAGATCTTAGAAATCAAGAGTCACAATCAGAGTTTTGGAGAGAGAACCCAGAGATGGAAAGACTCCGCTTAGAAGCCATAGATCTAGCCGGGAAATAGAAAGATCTTACTCTGATGGGCCAAGGTGGCCTGAGAATGGTATAGAAACCATGGGAGGTGAGTGAACCACCTTTTGGTTCCCTTGAGGGCCTCAAGGAAGCAACAAACGACATAGGAAGAGAGCCATGGGGCTGGGGGTGGTGGTGAGACCACCATGGTTATCAGCGAACCAACGACCGACGAGTAAAAGCAAGGTTCAGCAGAGAGGATTTTGAAAGAGATGAGAGATTTAACGGCGGAGAGAATGAGAGAAAATAAGAGGATGTGAATGAGGGTTTAGGGGGTAGTCATTTAGGTTAATTAAGGCAGGGATTAATCTGGACCGTTGATCAGAAATGATCAACAGCCAGGATTGGGGCGGAATTGAGTCAGGTAGGATTAGGTTTGGGCCAAGGTATTGGGCTGATTTAATTGGGGTTTTGGGGCTAGTTTAATTGGGTTAAAAATTGAAATAAAATGGGGCTATTTGTTAACTACCCAATTAAATTGAATATAATAATTTATAAAAATAGTTGATAATTGTACAAAATAAAGTTTATGCATAGAAAATGATTAAAAATGATTACCTAGTATTTAAAAATACAAATGATTAATTTCAGGTTAAAAATAATATGAAATCATATGATTGGGCTACAATTGCAAAGTTATTGCAATTATAGCCAAAAGATGTCAATTTGGCCAATTATGGAATAATTTGATTCTAATAAGGCCATAAATAATATGTTAAATCAAGAGGTGCTTCTATAATCATTTGTAATTATTTATTGGAAACAAAAATGCTGGATAAATTAATAAAATATAGAAAAATTGTGGGAAAATACCAATTGCTATTAATACATGATTTTGAAGGTATATATGCAATTTTGAAATATTTTGGGAAACATTGGGTATCAACAATCGGGAAATACATGAGAGGAATGTGAGGTTGATTGAAGAATAAAAAGAAATGGTTGTCACTTCCAACAGGAAACTGCAATATCTGGAGCAAGGAATAGTAGAACTGGAAGGTAAAGTCATAAAGAAGATCGAGGATTGCCAGAACGCTGAAGGGGCTGAAGGAGGACATCTGGCCAGAGCCTACTTGCTGCTGGGTCTGCGCGAGCTGGGGGACCTATATGATGGAGTCAGGAAGATCGAATCTGGGGAAGGCCCTTCTGGGACCAAATAGGCTAGACTTATTTGCTTTCTTAAAATGTAATAAGGCCGAGTGCCAGTAGTGACTTATTTTTTGTATTATCTTAGTGTCGTTTGAGATTCATCTATTTTTACATTATGAAATGAAGCATTTATTGGCATATAATGCTCTCTGAATCTATTTGTCGCTAGTCCTACCTCGGGCACAACGAGGCTCCCCAAATTAGGACACAAATTTATATTCCCGCAATATGTGTTTAAATACTGCAAACATTTCGGAACCCTCATTGACTTGTTACCTTTTTGTTTTTCCTTATTTTTTTATTATTCCCATCCATTTAGTTCGTTCACTCATACTGGCCTCATCAACATATCACACCAGTTCTAGAGGCCCTCTACCACCTCCTCCTCCAAGCAATACAAAAGGCAGATGAAAAGCAAAAATCGACGACTTAAGTGGTATCCAAAAGAAGAATATTGAGAACACAGAAACTTCAGATGGCCACAGTACTCTTGTCCCAAATGATCTAGTCCTGAGACTGGAACAAAAGATATTGGAACTGCAAGGAGAACTTGAGCAGGTTCGCAACTTGGCAAACTTGTCACTCACCCTAAATGTCCCCGACATCCACCAACAAAACACAAAGAACCCAGCACCTCCCTAAAATACACAAAACCAACATCCATAAAATCCTCCCGCACCGAATCAATATGCAACTCCACCCCAAACTCTCAATCCACTGCCAATACCAACTCTACCATAACATCACCATCAACTAATTCAGTACTCACCAACAACCATTTACCACACTACCCAAAACACATCACAACCCATTCCCGATCCCCAAAACTCCACCAATGACCATCATCACACCCAAGTCCCTGGCGCCCATCAAACCAACCCTATATACGTAGAAACCATACCTCACTCTAACCAACCAGTCTCCTATACACCAGAATCCTTTGAAAAGGACCTGCTCATTAAAAACATGGCTGAAGAACTCAAGAAGTTGACAAGCCGAGCTCAGGGTGTTGAAGGCGACAAAGTAATAGAAGGTTTGATCTATGAAGACCTATGCATATTGTGAGCTCGAGATTTTTGCCTCATATGAATTACTCCAAAATAATTCCCAAAATTAGGTCTTTTCTTTAATTATGTGTTATTTTTAGGAAATATTGTGCAATTTTCCTGTTTGTTTGCATAGATCTGTGTGCATGTTTAATTTTATTAATGCATTAAAAAATACAAAAAAAATATAGCATTTGCATTTAGGATTGGATTTTTATATTTTTGGAATTAATTAATAATTAGGTGTTTTACAAAAATGAAAATTCACAAAAATAACATATTATTTGTATTTTTGGTCAAATTGTTTGATTTTCTTTTTAATTTAGTGTTTAATTATTTGTGATAGGAATTATTTAAAGTTAATTACTATTATTAAGCTAATTTAGGTCTTTTATAATTTAATTAGGATTTTTATTTCAAATTTTGAAAAAGGAAGAAAAGAAAAGGGAAAAGAATTCTTGGACTAATCCAATCCAATCCTTAAGACCAAATCAAACACACTTAATACCCAACCAAAATCGGCCCAAACCCATGTCATACCCGGTCCATTCAGTTCAGACCCCAGAGACGACTCAAACGACGTCGTTTCAGTGTCAACCAATCTTAGCCATTCAATCCACATCGATCCAAAGGCTCAAAACACACCCCTATATCCATTGACTTAACTCGACCCATTCCCCAACCCGGTCTCACTCGTTACTGCACCCAAACGACACTGTTTCCTTCAAGAGAATTAATCCGAGCAGTTGATCTCATCAGATCAAACGGCCAGGTTTTAATCTCACACCTAGTATATATTCCTAAATCTTACCCCCCCCCCCATAGCCAAACCCACCCCATCATTTCCAAACTCAAAAACGAACACCCTCCCCTCAAACCCTAGTAGCCGCCACCCCTCCCCTTCGCCGTAAACCCGGCGGCAATGACGCCGCCAGCTATGAAATTAACACCCCTAAGCCTTCTAACCACCCTCAACCTGAATCCCCACTCCGTTGTCCTCGAATCATCAGCGACTTCTTTGAATCTTCGATTGAAGCTCAAGACCCAAAACCCTAGTTCATCTAATGAACCCCAAACTCACACCAGCTATCCACCTGACCTCCCTCGTGCCTAAAACGCCCTTGGTTTGGCTCGAACCTTGCCAGAACTGTTCGAATCCCATATCAAACAAACAGAACCCTAGAAAGGACAAACCTGGAGTCTGTCCGAAAAGAAAACAAAAATAAATAAATTGGGGTCTCAATCGATTAAAGTCCGTTTTTACTCCAAAAGGCTCAAGTTGGAGTTACGAGCAGAGCGAGTGAGATATAGGTCTGAGTACAGAGGTATTTCTTCTGTTTCTCTATTTGTTTTTCATGTTTTGTTGTTTTTCTGTTTAAGATGAGTTGGAATTTATCTTTTTATCGATTATTCTTTCCTTCTCCATCAGACCTTTTTATTTGGTCGAATTTGTTTCTGTTCTTTGTTGTGAATAATTATAGGCTGTGTAATCGATTCGAATAAGTTCATCGATTAGTTGTTTTATTATAAACCTCTGTTCTTCTCAATGCCGATTGAAATTGCCTGATTATCTATTTTCAGATTGATTGTTATCAATTGTTTTAGGTAATCGGTTAATTAGTTTTCGTCGATTAATTCGTTCTTGTTTGTAAACCAATAAGTTCGTCAAATGGTTGTTGTGTATGCTTGATATGTGAACACTTAGCTTCAGGGCATTGTCAATAGGCTGACAATGAACCTACATTCATGTTACCTGCATTCATGTTCATTTTGATTCAATTTTCAGTTTCAGTTATAATGATTCTGTTGAGTTATGTGTTGTGATTTAAATTCAGTCCATAGGATTCAATGGGAACTCAACCTTAGTCATTCAGTTGTTAGGAGAATTGGCTATAGCTGTTAATCAAAATTAGTTTTAGATAATTGTTAGTTTGAACAAGATTTTATAGTTAAAGGTTTTAATGCAGATGAATGGTTTGTAGTGGGGCAGTAATATTAAGGGGTTTCAGGGGTAATTTGGGAATGAAACAGTTAGGATAATATTTTAATGTTAGTGTTTTGATTAATGGGATATTAGTGTCTTTAAATTAATGTGGTAATGGGGAACAATAGGGAATGGAGGGCTGAAAATAAGGAAAAGTTTTCCTTAGTGGGATTTAAAGTGGAAAAATTCAGATTTTTAGTGGAAAAAGGAGGTAAGGCAGTAAGTTGAAAAGGGAGGGAGGGCCTGTATAAGAGGGCAAAATCAGGTCTGTAGAAAAGGGGATTGAATTTGAAGAGCTGGTGAAGTTGAAAAAAAATAGCTACTGTTTTTCATTGCCTGGTTTAGGATCTGTAATAGCTAGAACTTTCTTCCTTTTACTTCTGCTATATACTTGGGGAAGTATAAAGCTGCTAGTTATTTGTTGCTGTTGCAACTTCTGAATGCTACTGCTGTTGTTGGTTACTGCTGATACCTCATTTTTCTGCTTCCTTCTTTTATTTCCAGGTACATTTTTATTCTACCCGCTGTAAAACCTTCCGTGATATGGAAATCTAAAGCATGTTGGCCATTTAATCTCATTAGAAAAGCTTAATTCTGTCTTTATTTCGAGTTTTAGTTAGCACATATTTGCGTTTGAATGTTTGTCAGTGATAATGCTTCTAGAGGTTGAGTTTGGTTTAAAATAGATATGGGATTCGATTTTGGTCGAATATTCTGTAAACTAAAACCAGCATAGTGTAAATGGACCTGGTCATAATGTTTAAATCTGTTTAAAAAGTTAGGACATCATGTTTGCTTAGTTAGGTCAATAATGGAGTTCTGCATATAATTTTGAGTAGCCATTTTCTTAATTAGATATCGAATGATTAAATATCACTAGATATGGTAGCTTCTGCGTAGGAGCAACGTGATTAGTTGTGTTGTGGTGAAATTGAAATGGCTAAATTCCATTCCCTTTTGTTAATCGTTGAAATTGTAGTGTAATCCTGCTTTCATAATCAAATCATTATTAGGTCTGATTCGTTTGGCTTTTAAATTTGAATGGAAATCTGAAGTATGTTGAATTACGATCCTCCATTCCTACTGCAATGGATTTGTCGTAATTTTGAAATCTGGTTGGTATATGTTTGTTTAAGTTATTTCGATGGCTATTCTCTTTTAAGGGCTTTAGATATAAACTAATAATCATTTAAAGCCAGCAATAATCGGCGGATTTGTATTGTTCTCTTGGTACGTAAGAATTGAATAAATATAATTCGCCTCCTCTGTATTTATTTATCATTTGCTAGTATTCATAAATTTGCTACAATATTATGTAGCTTCTATCTTTAGTTGGAAAATAAGTTGTTTGAAAAAATGTGAATGTCGTTAAATTGAATTCCCATTGCCTTACTAATCGATAGGCTGCTTGGTTAGCATTTACTTTGGTTAGGCCGTTTGTTAATCTTAGGAAGATATAAAATTGGATTGGGATTAAAACAAATATGATCTATTAGTTCGAGCCATTTCATATAGGAATTGGTAAAGCAATTAAGTCATAAAGCTAGCATATTTTTCCAATTAGCAAAAATAATCACTTATGAACATCCGTAGTTCGTTTTGGCTGAGTGAAACAACTCGAGGTGTGCCATGTTGAATAAAATCCCAAAACTCATGGCCCTCATTTAATTAGTTTTAACTCTTTAGAAATTGAGATTTTCCATTTTGTTAAATGATCTATGGCCCTCATATAATTAATACTAACTGTTTTACAATCAGGATGCGCCATGCCAAATAAAAATGACAAATGTGTGGCACTCATATAATTATCTCTTTCAAAAATACTTAAAATTTGAGGCATGCCATTTAGCTAATTTTCAGGGCCCTCGCAAAGTTAATAACGCGTAGTTGTTTTAGGCACGTTTAATATATTGTTGTGGTTGTGGACACGTTCACGTGACTTGATTACAATTCTAAAGACAATTCGGAGTATGCGTTCGCGCAACTTCGAACAAATCTTCTCAAAAATGGGTTTTCGGAGGTTATTAAAATAAATTATCTCATATAGTCCGAGGCGCGCCGCCTACCATTTAATCATACAAAAAATGACAAATTTTCTTAGTTTGTTTTAAGCATGCGTAACTTCAGCCAAATTCGTTTTTTTATAATAAAAATGTTATTAATTTAATTATGTACACGTACGCATGACATGATTCCTTACATAAAAAAAATGAATATACGTACGCGAGATTCGTTTCAAGACAATTCTATAATTACAAATAATCAAGCTAAAAGTGGTAATAAAAGATAAAAATACACAATAAAGTTCAAAATGTGTAATAAGTCAGATAATTAGGCCAAGTATAAATTGTGAAGCGACCATGCTAGAACCATAGAATTCGGGAGTGCCTAACACCTTCTCCCGGGTTAACAGAATTCCTTATCCGGATTTCTGGTTCGCAGGCTACAATATAGAGTCAATATTTTCCTCGATTTGGGATCCGAACCGGTGACTTGGGACACCATAAATTATCCCAAGTAGCGACTCTGAATATTTAAATAAACGAATCTCGTTTTGATTGTCCTTAAATTGGAAAAAACTCCCTTATACACCCTTGTCGGGGATAGTAAAAAGGAGGTGTGACACATACAACCAGATGTAAAACTACTAGAGGGATACAAACCTTCCAAGTTTGAGATGTTCGACGGTACGAGTGATCCCAGGGTTCATTTGAGAACCTATTGTGACAAGCTAGTTGGAGTCGGGAAAGATGAAAAGATCTGGATGAAACTCTTTATGAGGAATCTTACTCGAGAAGCTTTGTCTTGGTACATCAGCTAGGACCCCAAGAAGTGGTCCAATTGGGTAAGTATGGGGTCCGATTTCATGGACCAGTTCAGGTTCAACACAGAAAATGCACCAGATGTTTTCTACATCCAGAATCTTAAGAAGAAGCTCACTGAGACCTTTCGCGAGTACGCTACCCGTTGGAGATTTGGAGTGGCCAAGGTCAGGCCATATTTGGATGAGGAATAGATGATAAGTTCATCGTTAGAACACAGGATCCACAATATTATGAAAGGTTGATGGTTATCAAAAATCATCAATTCTCTGATATCATCAAACTCAAAGAAAGAATCGAAGAAAGAATCAAGAGCGGGATGGTAACGAATTTTGAGGCACTACAGGCCATAAATAAGGCATTACAGTCGGGTGGCATATCAAAGAAGAGAGATGGGGCAGTAATGGTGGCCCAAGGCCCGAAATCTCAACTTACATATCAAACACCTCCACCCACATATTAAACACCCCCACCCACATATCAAACACCTTCACCAACATATCAAATAGCTCTACCCACGTACCAAGCACTACCATCCATATATCAACCCTCATCCCTCAGATAATCCCAACTAGCCACTGTCCACCATACCTATAACTCCCAACCATCCTATTTTCAATCACCACCAACTCGCCAAAACATTCCAAGACCAAGACCCAATTTCGACCGCAAGCCACCCAAATAATACACCGCCATTGCTGAGCCCATCGACCAACTGTACGAAAGATTGAAAGTCGCTCGTTATGTCACCCCCATTCCTGTTGTGGCATTAGAGACTCCATCCCAATGGGTTAATCCAAATAAAACTTATGCGTACTATTCTAGTATGAAGGGGCACACCACTAATGAGTGACGAACACTGAAGGATAATATCTAGATGCTAATCCACAATAAAGTCATATAGGCGAAAGAGACTGCACCCAATATCCATAACAACCCCCTCTCTGATAATAGAGGTGGTGGGGTAAATGTGATAGAGACAAACAAATTATGAGGCTGCAGTGACTTTAAGGTTGCAGTCACGCTTACTCCTATTGTGGTACAGACTCAGTCACCAATCGAGGTCGAGGTAGCTGCACTGTTTGAATTTGAGGTTGAGGTAGCTCCACCTGCGGCCACTCCCGCTCCATTTGAAGTAGATGTGGCCACACCTTTCACTATGACAGTATCAACCAGACGTCCATTCGACATAAAAGAAATACCCTAGGATTACGTGGCTGAGGCTCGGCAAAAAAGGAAGGCCAAGGTAGAAGAATCTGACACTGAACAAGGAATGTCTAGGACTGGAAGAGTCTATATACCTGAACACTTGGGAGGATCAAGTAAGGATGCCACTACCAGTCAGCCGGTCATTGAAACAAGGCCAGATGACTTGTGGAGGAAAGTACAAGCAATGGAGTATTTTGTCGTTGATCATTTGAACAAAACCCCTGCTCATATATCTATCCTGTCACTATTGCAAAATTCAGAGGCACATAAGAACGCTTTAATGAAAGTGCTGAGTGAGGCTTATGTACCTAATAACATCACTGACGGAGAAATGGCCAATATGGTAGAGCAAGTGCTGGAAAGTCATAAGATTATCTTCCACGAAGATGAGCTACCGCCTGAGGGGCTGAATCACAATCGAGCATTGCATATCGCAGTCCAATTTGAAGACAAATTCATTGCTAGGGTCTTCGTTGACGGAGGTTCAAGCCTCAATATTTGTCTGTTGGAAACTCTGAAAAGGTTGGACAAAGGTTTTCATAAAATACGGGTAGGAAGCATGAACGTGAAAGCTTTCGATAGGTCCCAAATGGCCACGATTGGGGAAATAATCCTTAGCTTGCAGATGGGGCCAACTTGGTTCGACGTCGAGTCAGGTACTTGACATACCAGCCTCATATAATCTTCTGTTGGACCGACCATGGATCCATGACACCGGAGCCGTGCCTTCCACACTACATCAAGCTGTGAAATTCGAATAGAATCGTCAGGAAGTGATCATTCATATAGATGGAAGTAACCATATTTACACTAGTCAAACCATCCCGACTATTGGACATAGAAGAAGGCTAGGAGGGGAAACGTATCATCACATTGAATGAGTCAATGTCGTCGAGAAAGATAAATGGTGGAGCAGTAAAATAGAAAGTATATTGGCATGGTCTGGGTATGAGCCCGGCAAAAGGCTGGGGAAGGAATCTCCAGGGCATCACTAAACTGGTATGGCTAAAAAATCATGGTACCACCTTTAGGCTCGGATATCAGTACACATGGAAAGAATACAATGATTGGTTGCCTCTATGGAGCAAACCATATTACCCTCTCGAGCAACTAGTGCCATGTCTAGAACAAGCTTTTCACCAAGCTGATATGATATGGGGGACTGTGGAGGAGAAAGCACTCGTTGGGTTGAAGAATTTGTTCTTGGAGGATGAATACATGGATTGCATCGCCATAATTAATGAGGAGGAGGAAGAAGGCCTCACTATTCAGACTGTAAAGAAGGGAGTTGTTCTAAGGAACTGGACCGCAACACCTTCCCGAGCTCGTCGAGTCCCTGGGTAGCTTGATAGATTTTACTCCTATAGCCATTCTAGGCATTTAAGATTTCTAGTAATTTTGATTTACTTGTTTCAAAATATATGCTTGATTCATCGAGCCGTACTTGTCTAAATTATTTTTGGTTTTAATCAAATGCATTTGCTCTTTATTATTCATTACAATTTCTACATTTTTTCTTTCTACAGGATTATTATTACTTTTTCTAATGAACCGGTGACTGTGACATGTAATGAGGTAACGCAACATGAGAATAGTGATTCAGATGAGGAAGATGAGATACCCGATGAAGTTGTAAGGGAGATAGAAAATTCTGAGAATAAGCCTAAGTCCAATCTGGACGAAACCGAAGCAGTAAATTTGGGAGATGCTGAGACCGTCAAGGAGACTCGCATTAGCATTCACTCGTCACCAACAGAGAAGGAGAGTACATCCGTTTTCTAAAAGAATATGAGGAAATTTTGGCATGGTCACATGATGACATGACCGGCTTTATCATGTCTATAGTGGCTCACAAATTGCCTACTAATCCCATGTGCCCTCGAGTGAAGTAGAAACTCCGAAAATTCAAACCAAACATGAGCCTGAAAATCAAGGAGGAAGTTACCAAGCAGATTAAAGCCAAAGTTCTCAGGGTGGTTGAGTGCCCAACTTGGTTAGCTAACATTGTTCAAGTTCCGAATAAGGATGGGAAAGGCAGAGTGTGTGTTGACTATCGGGATTTAAACAGAGCAAGTCCCAAGGATGACTTCTCACTGCCAAATATACACATCCTGATCGATAATTGCGCCAAACATGAACTCCAATCCTTTGTAGATTGCTTTGCGGTCTATCACCGGATCTGGATGGACGAAGAATATGTAGAGAAGACAGATTTTATTACACCTTGGGGTGTATACTCTTAGAAGATGATACCATTCGGTTTGAAGAATGTTGGGGCTACTTACTTGAGAGCCATGACAACCATATTTCATGATATGATACACAAGGAAATAAGGGTGTAAGTGGACGACGTCATTATCAAATCCAAGACAGCCGCAGATCACATAGCGGACTTGAGAAAGTTCTTTGATATGATAAGAAGGTACAACTTGATACTGAACCCTGCAAAGTGTGCATTCGGGGTTCCCGCAGGAAAGCTGCTGGGATTCATTGTCAGTCGTTGAGGGATCAACCTTCCTTGATATTTAAAAGCTTAAATATAGAAAGTGGTCACTTTCATAACTATGAAGTACCTTCCAAATCAAACTACAAAGAAAAAGAGAGGCGATATAGCGATACTTACATTTTAGGGATCGTTCTAATGTTATCGCTTCTTAACTTCTTACCCGAAATGTTAATCTTCTTGGAAACCCTTGTATAGAACTTAAGGGCAAGTTTATGGGGGTTCTTTGGTCGTGTTCTATGAAAATAATGAAGATAGGGACGATTTAAAACCTATATATATCAACTTTTGAAAAGTCAAAGAGGTGCTAGCTTGGCACCCTAGCATTGGCCCTTCTTCCAACGCTTATATCTTTTTATCCTGATGTCATATGAACAAACGGTTAAGAATGTTAGAAACTACATTCCTAGACCTTCAATTTTGTATATATTAATTCCCAAAAATATCTCATATAGCACACAAAATATATTGCTCAAAAAGCTTTAGTGACACACCTACTTGTCACATATGCAGTCTACGCAGTCTCGCAAACTTGAAAATATCTCTCTACTACAATGTCGTATCGATGAACTATTTAATGATTTAGAAACTAGACTTTTAGATCTTCAATTTTGTAGATATATCATCCCCTAATTTCAAGTATATTGGGAGAAAATCTCAGCTACGTTTGACCTAAGTTTGAACACATTTATGAATGTAACTTCTGATGACCTTTTCCAACTTTTGTTCCACAACTCGCTCGACTGCAAAACATAACGCATGACTATCATACAATTAAAATAACTCATAACATAATCTCCTTATAATGTTAAGCACCCTATTCTCACCCTAAAAGTACATGTTATAACATCCCGGCTTGTCGACTTTCGATGAGACTTATTTCTTTCAATTTGTTTAGCTTCTAAGCCTTCCAACACTCTTGGTACTTGGTATTAGTGATCTTAAATATTATTAACCTTCATGGTAACATGATTAATTTACTTTATGTACTTTCAACGATGATATCATTTTTGAGCTTACATCAATTGACTTACGACGTACTCTCACGTACGAAAATATGGGGTGTAACAAAAGACCTCATATAACTCATGAAATATATTTCTTAAAAATCTTCGTTACAAGATAAATCCTTAATTGATTTTTCCGCAACTTAAACTCAATTTTTCTCAAACTTAACATTTTATATCCAAACATCATATATAGTCATATTATGACTTTACACTCATTTAAATCATGATTAACAAGTATTATATTTATTATACGTCACCTTGGGAATCACAGGGTATAACAATCTTCCTCCCTTAGAAATATTCGTCCTCCAATGTTAAACTCCTAGAGATATATAGAAATTTTGGTAGAGTCTCCTCTGTAATGGTACTACTACCAACATGTCACGTAGCAAACCCAATAATACAAAGACACACGAGGCCACAATCATCAATAACACCAATAGCCTCACACGACCAATGACAGTAACTAACATAAGAATCAAGTTTCATATGTGCACCTAACGGTTGTGATGTCTCGATCCGATGATCCTCCGAAAGTGAAAACAAGTGAGTATACCTAGACTTCATATCTTATTTAAATTCTCAATTCATCTCCTTTACATTCTTGTTTCTCCAAAGTACTTTTAACCGAAACTACGTCCTAAGTTTTCAATCTCTAAAGTTATCTATCTAGTATAACAATGGAACCTTCCTCATATGATAGTTGCTCTGTGACCTGAACATCGTCAACTGGAATGACTCTAGAAGGATCTTTGATACACTTATGGATCATAGACACGTGAAAGAATGGATGTATGAGCTCCAAGTTGGAAGGCAAGTCTAACTCATATGCTACCTGGCCTACTCTGCGTATGATCTTATAAGGTCCAATGTACTATGGTCTAAGCTTTCCTTTCTTACCGAATCTCATAATGCCTTTCATCGGTGATACCTTTAGGAATACCCAATCGTCTACCTAAAACTCCAAGTCTTGTCGTCGATTATCTGCATAGGACTTCTGACAACTCTGAGCTACTAATAGCATTTCCTGTATAAGCTTAATCTTCTCAACTGCCTGGTGTACCAACTCTGGTCCTGCTAACTTAGGTTCCCCAACATTGAACCATCCAATAGGTCACCTACACTTTCGTCTGTAAAGAGCTTCATATGGAGCCATCTGAATCCTAGAATGATAGCTATTATTATATGCAAACTCAATAAGCAGAAGATGATCATCCCAGCTACCCTTGAAGTCTATCACATAAACCCCTAGCATATCCTCAAGTGTCTGAATAGTACGCTTAGCCTAACCATTTGTCTGGGGATGAAATGCTATACTAAGACTTACCCGAGTCCCCAATCCTTTTTGGAAGGACCTCCAGAAATTAGTTGTAAACTAAGAACCTCTATCTGAGATAATAGATATATTGACACCATGAAGTCGTACTATCTCATTAATATAAAGCATTGCATAATCCTCTACTGAATATGTAGTCCTGACAAGCAGAAAATACGTTGATTTTGTAAGTCTATCAATAATCACCCATATAGAATCGAACTTACGTTGGGTACGAGGTAAGCCTATGATGAAATCCATATTAATTACTTTCCAGTTCAAAGTCGAAATTTCTATAGCCTGCAATAATCCACCGGTTTCTGATGCTCAATCTTAACCTATTGACAATTAGGTAACTAAGCAACAAACTCTGCTATATCCTTCTTCATTTCATCCCACTAGTATATTTCCCTGATATCATGATACATCCTCGTCACTCCTAGATGAACAGAATAATGAGAATAGTGAGTTTCTCCCATAACTTGTCAGTGCAGCCCTGCCATATTAGGAACACATAATCGACCTCGATATCTGAGGACTCCATCTCCTCTAATCTCAAATAGTGTCTTCTCTTTTTGAGGGGGTGTGTCTCTATAATGATCTAGCATAGGATCCTCATACTGCATTCTTTCACTTCAGTTACTAAAGAGGACGTTGGCGTGTCCTGAATAGTAACTCCGGTATCACCTGAATCCAGTAATCAAACTCCAAGACAAGCTAGCTGATGATTCTCATGGGCTATCTCACTCTTCTCTAGCTATAAATATGATAGACTACCCATATATCTACGATTGAGGGTGTCGACTATTACATTCGCGTTCCCTAGATGGTACAAAATATCAACATCATAGTCTTTCAGTAGCTCCAACTATCCCTTCTAACGTAAATTCAATTCCTTTTGCTTGAAGATATACTGAAGGCTCTTATGATCCATATAGATATCAACATGAACTCCATACAATAGTGCCTCTACATCTTTAGTGCATGAATCACCGTGGCTAACTCTAAATCGTGGGTCGGGTAATTTTTCTCGTGCTTTCTTAGTTGGCTAGAAGCATAAGCGACAACCTTGCCATTATGAATCAATACACAACCCAATCCAACGCCCGAAGCATCACAATAGATAGCATAACCATCGGTTACTCTAGGAGTGTCAGAACCGGTGCTGAAGTCAATTTGTCCTTCAATTCCTGAAAACTCCGCTCACAAGCATTAGTCCACTGAAACTTAGTTGTCTTATCAGTCAACTTTGTCAATGTTGCTGTAAGAGAAGAAAATCCATCTACAAATCTTCTGTAATAACCTGCCAAACCCAGGAAGCTACGAACCTTTCTTAGTGTCGTGAGTCTAGGCCAAGTCTTCACTGCCTCAATCTTATATGTATCAACCCGGATACCCTCACCGAAATAATATGTCCAAGGAAAGCTATAGAATTCACATTTAAACTAAAATGGGCTTCTGAACGGGAGTAAACTAAAATATCATCTATAAATACAATCACGAACAAATCTAAAAAGGGTCTGAACACGCTGTTCATCAAGTCCATGAATACTGTTGGGGCATTGGTCTGAACGACATAACATGAAACTCAAAGTACTCGTATCAAGTCCTAAATGTTATTTTCGGAATATCTTTCTCTTTAACCCTTACCTGATGGTACCCATACCTCAAGTCTATTTGCGAGATATATTTTGAAATAGTGATAGTGGGTTGCTTATCATGTTTACCAGATTATTAATTACTACTAGTGTTTATCAAGAGATTTTAGGACCGATTGTTTATAAAATAAATTAAATATTGTTTGTTTATATATTGTACTGAATTTTTAAAATTATTTTTCAAATTGAATTTCAAGTTTAACAAGTAAAAATTAATTTTTCCTCACAAATACAATTTCAAATATCAAATACTATCATTTTTCAACTTAACTCTGTCCAAATACTATCTTTCTCAAATACTATAACACTTTTAATATCAGGAAAAAGAATCAGCTAAAAAGAGCATTTCTAGTCGGACAGCGGGACATGATTCTTAGTGCAAGAATTCCTAGAAAACCTATGGCTATATAAGGGGGAAAAGAGAAAAGCAAAAAGCTACTACGTATAGTAGATTCTTTTGAAAGATATGACAGCAAAAGCACAAGCACGCACAGAACACACAACACACATATATATATATATACCCTACCCTTAAGACTTGAAAAAACATGCATATAGCCCCATAAGACACTAGCCATCGTCTTGTGTTTAGCTATTTAGTTTAATTTAAGTATCAATATGCCAAGAGAACGTGAACCTCTGGTAGTTGGTCGAGTGATAGGGGATGTATTGGACCCTTTCACAAGATCTATTGGCCTAAGAGTTATTTATAGGGATAGAGAAGTTAATAATGGGTGTGAGCTTAGGCCTTCCCAAGTTGTTAACCAGCCAAGGGTTGAAGTTGGTGGAGATGACCTTCGTACCTTTTACACTCTGGTAATATTTTTTATGTTTTAAAATAAATAATTCAATTATATTGTCTCTTTGACTTATAGGTTATGAGTTCGAGTTGTGGAATCAGCGAATGATGCATGTATTAACGTAGACTGCCAATATCACATCCTTCGTAATGCAGCATTCCTCGGATCCTGCGTGAATGCGAGAGACTCTAAGCTGTGCTTTTTTATACATTGGGGAATTTAGAAGAGAAATGGTGGTAGAATCAAATGAGCAATTATTGTGTGAGAGACTCTCACTGACATCATTTTTTTTTTTGTTAAGGTTATGGTGGACCCTGATGCTCCAAGTCCAAGTGATCCAAATCTAAGAGAATACCTCCATTGGTTAGTATCGTCCTTTTTCTCCCACCTCCTCATTATTATTTCTTTGTTTTTTGACTTTATTAAGTGCAAATTGTGCCAATTGATTGTTAGTATAATTTTATATATGTATATTTTGAGTTTTCCTATGTTGCATATCTCCGGTGTCCTATGTGAATGATAGTACGGAGTCGCTATCATGATATAAATTTTCCCGGCATGAGTTAGATCATTGGGTGCCATTCTCGGTCCTGCGAATTTTGGGTTGTGACAAAGGCCTATGACCTTTACTATAATATTGTTATATTTTTCGTTGAGAGTCGGAGATATATCGAGTTTCTTTAGCCAAAGGTCTTGCGTGTGGTTGTAGTCGGAGTTTCAAGCCCTCCTAGCGTATATTTATTCCATATTTGTGAAATTACACTGTGTTTGTTGTTGTTGTTGAGTCGAGGATCTATCAAAAATAACATCTCTATCTTATAGTACAAGATAAGGGTAAAGTCTGTGTACACTTTACCCCTTCCCGGCCTCCAACAACATCAACAACATACCCTGATGATAATGTGACGATAGTGGTTGTTCTTGGTACGATGCAACGTAGAGACTGCCAACTTTAAACCTAATTATGCTTTGCTTTCTTCTTTACCGAGGTTTTTTATGGGAAGTTTATAAACCATGAAATGTGCAGTCACAATCTTCGTACGTTGTCATTTCATCTATCTTGGGTCAGAATGACCATATCTTATTCCCAATAAAAGTTTCCAGAGATCTTTTAATTAGGAGAAAGAGAAAAGGGAATAACCAAAAAGAAATGGAGTAGTTAGTGCACCAAAACTCTACTCTTTATTCAGTCTACTATCTTATTCCAAAATCAGTCCTCTGCACTTTATTCCCTCCTATGGTTGCCTCATGTGCTAGAATCATGCACTAGTATTTAAGGGGTCGTTTCCTATGACGTAATAGGGAAAACGATATATTTATAACTTTGGTATTATTAATTCCTTGTTTGATAGTATTTTTTAATATAATTTATATACCTTGTTCGATATACTATTCTTATATATAATAAATTATGGCATCAGCAATATCATAATTTTTAATACATAAATAAGAATGTACAAAGACAGAACTGTGTACCCCTTTCTAAATCTTTAATACACCAAATCATATGTCGATAAAAAATTATCTCAACATAACTAATTACAATATAACTAATCATATTATAATTAATCTCAACATTACTAATACATCCTATTTAGTATTATTCCTAACATCCTGCTAAACTACCCTTAACTATTTTACATGGACTGCTTATATTACTTAGACTTGCCATGTTAAACTAGTTGAATAATTCAACCACAATATATAAAGCTTTTCCGATACAGTAACACTAAAATCAGCTGAAACTTCAACATACTTTTGTTTATTGTACCTAGTACAATATTGGTGTCAAATCGATGATATTAAAAGTATTTGGATTATTTCAAGTAACAGAAAAGAAAACAGTAGTTACTACGTTAGTGATGTTATATGATGGTTCAGAGGACTTGAGAATTTGTTAGTACATTACTTATTCTCTCTCTCTACCATTACATGCAATACTTTTTCTTAATCAATTATAAAATAAAATGATGCGTTTTATTATTTAGAAAACTCTTTAACGGTAAATTTCTCATTTCATACTTAAAAGAACATAATAATCAAGCGGACCTAGGATTTGAAAGAGCAGAGGACTGATTCTGGACATTGGTTGAGCAGTTCGCTTTAAGGGTTTCAGGCAATATATATGACGTTTTATATATATATATATATTATCGAGGTTAACGGGGTTCAATAACCCCTCTTTTCTATAGATAGGTCTGCCTCTGTCTATAATTATATAAATTAAGACATGCTTTAATAACCATTTAAATTCAGATCATAAGTTTTAAACATACTTTTTATGTGCACAAAAAGTCGTTAATGTTTACTGGTTGATATATATGTAACACCGTCACATAAATTGAGATAAAGGAAGTACGTTTGTGCTTTCCCAAGAAGGTACGTACAAACCAGTAGTACGTACCTAAAGAAAAATACAGTAATAATTTCTTTCTCTGAGGTTGGCAAAAGTATCCAGCGGTTAACGTCATTGATTCATCATTTCCGTTTTGTCAAAAGTTCGTCTGATTTTATTCTTTGGAGCAGAAGATTTTAGAGTGAACTCCTTTGATTTGAGCTTTGATATGAACCGAAAGTAATTCAATATTTTCTACTACAATTTTACAAATTATTAAACTCTTCTGTGAAGAAAAGAAATTCCCATATATTTAATGTTTTTTTTTTCTTGTTAATTCAAACAGGTAATCACTAATTATCTGCTTTTTGCTAATGAACCCTCGACAGGTTGGTCACTGATATTCCAGCTACCACAGGTGCAAGTTTTGGTAAGCAGCTCTTTCGTTTAATTGTGTGAGTTAAATTCCTTTAAATCTTGTCAAATTAAAGACAAATACACAAATATTAATTAGAAGATGAACAAAAGGCAATAGTATGATTTTACAATGAGAGATATTATAATTAGAAAATGGTTCAACTTAACTTTTTACAATTTGAATAGAAAAAAATGACTTTATAAATTAAGATCTCTTATTTTTTAGTTCCTTACGAATAAAATAAATATTCTTTAATTTAGAAAATTTGACATATCAGTACAAATAATTTGTAACAGACCACAAATTCAATTGACCCGAAAAACTTTTTATACGTAAAAAAAATATTTATCAAGGACAAAGGTGGAATTTCTCGCTCCAATTTTTTACCTTAGTAATGCACAAACATCATCCTACCACAGGATTTGATGGGATAGTAGGAATTTCTTTACTTTTAATTAGAAATTCTAGGTTGAGCTTTGGCAACAGAAAATCTCTTAGTAGAAGCATTTCACTCCGTAACATAATTCGAGCCGCGTCTAAACTAAATGTTGGGCAAGGTTTCATACTCTCTCTTATATGGACACATCCCTTCTGACTATATATATTATGGGGAAGGGAGGTGAGATCTACTCATTGATTTTATATTAGATGAGTGGCCGTACTATAACCGTTCACGATAAATATAGGCCCACACGCTACACACGAGAATGAATTGGCCTATTCAATGCTAATCAAAATTAGTCTAGATGCTTAGAAGGAAAAAATGGACTATCATCAAGATTTATCTTATCATCTTTAGTGGTCCAATACTATGTATAAATAACAATGGTGAGTCCTTAAAATCCATAGCTTTTTAGGAGCTATAGTATTTGCTTTCATGAATTTCATGTCCTCCTTTCTTTCTCCTTTGTTCCTTTTCCCAAAATAGACCAAACATTATCACTAATGCTTTGCTATTGACACAAGCATAAAAAAGTTATGGTTTTCGATCATATTTGTTGGCAATGTTGCCTTTTATCATGTTGTCACAAATTCTCAATGTGATTGATGTGCCCTAAGCTTTCCTAAAAGAGAATAATGGTCTAATATCCTTCTAAAGTTACGTTCCATCACTTTAATATAGATATTAGTTATACATAAATTAAAAAATACTACCAAACAAAAGATTAATAATACCAAAATTAATAATTATATTATAATACGTCATACCAAATGACCCCAAAAAGATGATCATGTCTTTGAGACTATGGATGTATTAATTTAATTTATTTGTTGGTTGGTCACTTTTAACACATGCCATAGGATTTTTTTTTTGTGCTACATCGTACTTTTTGTCGTATTCTGAATACGTACGTAACTAGATTGCACATAAATCATGTCGTTTAGGGTTTAAAGAATGTCCAATCTTAATGCTTATGTAATTAACCTTTGAAAAAATACATAGAATAAACTTGAAAATTCGGAAGAATATGTAAGTTTGAGCTATTAGAAAAATCACATTTTTACTATATAAATATGTTACTATGTCTAAACTAGCCCCTCATGTGTGGAGCTGGCCATGCATTTTCATATTGTACTATATTATGTCGCAATATGCCTCCTTACTTATAGGTCTGATTCTTTTTTAATTTATGGATTCTGGTGACAGATTGAAACTCATGACCTCTTCCTATTGCTCTAATATCATATTGATTATGTGATTATTTCATCAATTATTACCACATGATATATATGTATATGAACAACTAATTTATATACTTATATGGTATTATTATAGGGCAAGAAATTGTGTGCTATGAAAGTCCAAGGCCAACAATGGGAATACATCGCTTTGTATTCGTATTGTTTAGACAATTGGGTCGACAGACAGTGTATGCTCCAGGATGGCGTCAGAATTTCAATACAAAAGACTTTGCTGAACTCTATAATCTTGGTTTACCGGTTGCTGCCGTCTATTTTAATTGTCAAAGAGAGAGTGGCAGTGGTGGACGTAGAAGGTCTGCCGATTGATGACATGCTTTTTTAATACTTATCATTTTAATCACTCTACCAAAAGGTATATGCTTTGCTTGGAAAAGAAAAAGAAAATTCTTAAAAAGTTTGTATGCAACAAAATGGCACATTAGCTTTACTAGCAATATTGCCATACATCTGTAATTGTACTTTCTATTACTGCATAAATATAATACTTGTCTCGTCTAATAATTACCAGCCGTGAACATAGGGTTCTCAAATATATAGAAGTTGCTTATCCAACTTATAACTTTCCTTTGCTTTCCCCCCATGATTCTTCTCTCGCTATATTTATAGTGCTAAATAATCAACATATATACACCAGAATAATAATTGATTAAGCTTCTTTTTTATGTTGCAAGTAGTTCATGGTTAATAGTTGCTAGAAAAAATCCTAATTAGTCGATTGAGCTTGGTTTAGTTGTGCCAGTCGAATTTTATTAATTTTGAGCATAGGGTAGAAGGTTAATAGGTAGTCATGTGTCTCCCTTATCCTTACTAGTAATATCAATATCAGTCTTGTATTTTCCACTACAAGAATTCGGGCCTATTGTGGCGACTACAGTCGCTACAAAAGGCTAGAAAGTCGCCCCTAAATATTTGTAGTAGCGACCTTATGGTTGGTGCAAGTGCAACCGTAACTGAATGTCATTTGTGACGACTCCATCCAGTCGCCACAAAATCTATATTTAGTAGTGACAAAAGTCGCCACAAACGATTAGCAAATCCGCCATAGAAGAAGGCTCCACAAAATAGAATTTTAGGAGGTCGCCACTAAATAGTGACTTTTAGTGGCGACTATTTTCACCACAAAACCAATTTTACCTTCAGTGGCAACTCTCATCACCACACTAGCCTGAGGATTTCAGAAAGTTACTCAGTTTTTACTTTTAGTTTTTTGTACAAAAAATATAGAGGCGACATCTCTTTCTGTGGCGATTTCTAAAAGGTCGCTACAATACCTTTCTGAACCTGATTTTTGCCTATTGCAGAATTAGAGCATTTGTGGCAACTTCAATATAGTCGCCACTGAATGTTTTCTTTCAAAGACGCCTTCAATGGTCGCCACTAATGCTATAACGTTTAGTAGCAACTTACTTGGGTCGCCACAGAAACCACGCCTTTTGTGGCGACTATAAAAGGTCGCTACGAAAGGCCACCACAAAAGATCACTTTTCTTGTAGTGTTTTTATTTTTAGGTTTCATCACTATTTGTTGAGTCTTTCGCTTCTTTATCTTGTTATCTTACTGGTGTTACTGCTTGTTGCTACTACTTCTTCTTTTTCGTCTTTTCTTGAGCCGAGAGTCTAACAGAAACAGACTCTTTACCTTTTCAATGTAGGGGTAAGGTCTACGTATACGTTATCCTTCTCAGATCCTACATGTAGAATTACAGTTGATTTGTTGCAGTTGTTGTTGAATGACTTGACATTAACAATAATTCTCTTGATATACATGTTTAGGCTTAGTGTGTATGGGTAAAATCAGGGATAACCTTACCCCTGATTCCCCAATGTGAAAATGAGAGGGAAGCATGATCTGATGCAACCTCGAGCGAAGTCGAAGGGTCCCTCGTTTCGGAGCTCGAGGGGATGAATGGTGCATCTGGGATGAGGCACGGCTAAGAAACAAATCCGGACCAAGTAAAGTTTTGAGACCAAGGAAAAAGAGAAATGGTTGAGCATGACGAGCAGAAAGCTATAATATTCTCCCTCAACTAGATATTACGGTGCAAATTCCGATGTCAACTGTAGATCGACATTTACTGAAAAAGAAGATTTTTACCTTATTTAGACTTGTATTAAGATTGAAATTTCCCTACTATATAAAGAGGAGAACTTTTTCATTTTAAACCACTGTTGACACGCATATCAAAGAAAAAAAATCATTTTTCTCTTCTAGCTAATATTCAAAGTGTTCTTCAGTTACTCTATTTTTTAATTGCAACTAAGTTCATACCGAGGGCTAGATCGGAGCCAGTGTTTAGTGTTCAACTTAAAACTTGGCTTGATTGTACTATCGTGATTGGTCTGATCATTTATTCTCTCTTTAATTTAATTATTTATTGTTCTTAAATCATTCATATTAAATATAATCACGTATCCTTTTAACCACATACAAATTTAATTATTACTCATTTTTAAGGGTAAACAGTTTGGAGCCTACCGTAGGGATAAGGGTAATAGTGGTGATTTAATACGAATCTCCATAGCAAACCTTATTTAACATTTTTTCTTTGAAGTTTGATTTCACGTTAACCTAAAGATGTCAAATTCTCAGTCTACTCATTTGAACGTCGATGCTGAGTCAGGCCACCATGGTGAAAACAATAACATGGCACCTAGCAATGACGTGCCCCATGTTGATCCCAATGGTGTCCCAGTCGTTGACCCAGTCGATTCTAACTCACAGGTTTCCATCAACATCAATCTGATAACTGACCCCAAAAAAATAACATTCGCGGGGCACCCCGGCTATCAGCTCGAGAAGCACCCGAAGGGCAAGGTGATGGGGTTAGCTTGTGGTTGATTTTTGAAATATTGCAAGCTCAGCAAGCGGCAATAGTGCAGTTGTAGACCCAAAGTCACATCCCTAAAAGGATCAAGCCCGAGCGGATCAAGGAAATTACTCGAAGGGATGAAAAAATTGCCGTGGAATTGAATGAATTTGGGACCGAGGAACTTTCGAGGTGATGGCGATGCTCGAAGTACTGACAAAGCGGGTGGAGTCTAGTGATAAAAAGATAGAGGCCAACGATAAGAAGGTGGAAACTTATAATTCCAGAGTTGATTAGATCCTAGGAGCACCTCCAATATTTAAGGGGCCATATTCTAAAAATTCAATCACAAGCTTTTCCCCCGAGCGTGGCACTGAAGCCGATCCCGAAGAGGTTCCGAATGCCCGACATTCCCAAGTATAATGGGACCACGAAACCAAACAAGCATGTAACCTCCTATACATGCGCAATAAAGGGGAATGACCTAGAAGACGATGAGATCGAGTCGGTGTTGTTGAAGAAATTTGGAGAAACCTTGTCCAAATGAGTAATGATATGGTATCACAACTTGTCTCTAAATTCTATTGAGTTATTTGCTATGCTCACGGATGCTTTCGTAAAGGCCCATGCCAGCGCCATCAAGGTAGAGACGAGGAAGTCGGACCTTTTCAAAGTCAAGCAAAGGGATAACGAGATGCTTAGGGAATTTGTGTCGAGGTTCTAGATAGAACGTATGGACCTGCCCTAGGTCGCGGATGATTGGGCTGTTCAGGAATTTACTATATATATCAACCCCCAAAGTTCCATAGCTTCTCAACAATTGAAGCAAAACTTGGTGGAGTACTCGACGGTCACTTGGTCCGACGTCCATAACAGGTTTCAATCAAAGATCAGAGTCTAGGACAACTAATTGGGGGGCCCTCAGGGTCTGTTTACCCCTAATAAGGCGAATGACAGGTCTAAGAGAATCATCTACTAGGAGACAAGGCTAGTCTGAGATCAACACCAGTCGTAGGGCTCGGATCATAGGGGAAATGGATCCGGGCACCACCTAACTAGGAACGACAAGGGAAATGATCAACGACCGAGCAACCGAGGCCTGATGAGCAAAAATAGTTTTGACTGGTCACTCGGGGTAGGGAAGTGCCGAGATTATTGGAGTACAATTTCAATGTGGATGCTGCAAGTATACTTTCGGCCATATTATTCATCAAAGAGACTAAGTAGCCTAGACCACTACAGTCTCTCGTCCAGAGGGATCACAAGTTGGGGTGTATGTACCACAGTACTCACAAACATAGGACTGAAGATTGTCGACAACTAAGGGAAGAAGTAGCTCGATTATTAAACAATGGGCACCTTCGAGAATTCATGAGTGAACGGGCCAAAAATTATTTCAAAAATAGGGACGCCAACAAACAGGTCGAACAAGAGGAGCCCCAACATGTGATCAACATGATCATTGGGGGATTGGATGTCTCCCAAGGGCCAATAATAAAATGCACCAAAGTTTCTATCACAAGGGAAAAGTGCACTCGGGATTATGTCTCGGAAGGGGCCATCTAGTTCAGTAATGAATATGTTGGGGGCATCATTCAGCCTTGCAACGATGCACTAGTAATATCCGTACTTATTAATAAATCTCGAGTTAAATATGTTTTGATTGATCTAGGTAGCTCGGCCAACATCATCCGATGGAAGGTCGTATAACAACTGGGATCGTTGGACCAAATCGTACTGGCAGTCCGGGTGTTGAACGGATTCAACATGGCATGCAAAATAACGAAGGGTGAGATAACTTTACTGGTAAACACTATCCTATGAAATAAAGTTCTACATGATCGAGAGGGATATGAGGTATAACGCCTGGTTCGTAAGGCCACGGGTTCACAGCATGAGAGTTGTGCCTTCAACCTTACATCAGGGGTTGAAATTTCCCACTCTGGGAGGAGTCAAAACAGTCTACGGGGAACAGTCGGCCGCAAAAGAGATGTTCATTGTCAATGAAGTAATCTCGGTGCCATGGTTTCGACATCAAAAATTAGGGAACTGACCGAGAAAAGGAAACCAAATAGCTCTCAATGATCCCGAACTCAACCGGGCTAGAAAAACATGAGGAGCACATAGTGGATGAAGAGGATGATTACGACGTCTCGAGATCTTTTATAGCACCTGATGACACTGATGACACTAAATCGATGATTGAGGAATTAGAAAAGGTTATACTTATCGAGCACCTACCAGATCGAAAGGTATACCTTGGCACAGGACTAACTCCCGAGATCAGGAAAAAACTTGTTGATTTTCTTAAAGGTAATGTCGATTGTTTCGCCTAGTCCCATTTATATATGATAGGGATCCCATCGGAGGTAACAACTCACAAATTGAGCTTGGATCAAATTTCCATCCGGTCAAACAAAAGAGAAGGCCGTAGTCTTAGATCAAACACGCGTTTATCAAAGACGAGATATCTAAACTTTTGAAAATAGGTTCCATCCGAGAAGTTAAATACTCGAATTGGTTAGCTAACATAGTAGTCGTACCTAATAAAGGAAACAAACTTAGAATGTTTGTAGATTATAAGAATCTAAACAAGGCATGTCCGAAGGATTCATTCTCTTTGCCTAACATCGATCGAATGATCGACGTGATGGCCGGACAGAAGATACTGAGTTTTCTCGATGCTTATTCCAGGTACAACCAAATTTAGATGGACCTAGGCAATCAAGAAAATACTTCTTTCATAATCAAATTTGTCACCTACTGTTATAACATGATGTCGTTTGTGCTAAAGAATGTCGGTGTCACGTATTAACGCCTAGTTAACCAGATGTTCAAAAAACAAATAGAGAAATCAATGTAAATTTATTCTGACGATATGTTGGTTCAGTCTGTGCGAGCAGATTGAGGAAGTACAACATGAAGCTAAACCCGAAGAAGTGTGCCTCGAGGTTAGCTTGGGAAATTCCTCGGGTTCAGGGTATCTAACCGGAGAATATATATCAATAGGGTCAAAATAAAAGCTATAGAAGCTATCACCATAGTTTACAACGTTAAGACCATATGAAGATTGACCAGGCAGATAGCCGCGTCGGGCCGGTTTATTTCGAGATCGTCAGATAAGAGCCATCGTTTTTTCTCATTATTGGAAAAAAGAATGATTTCTCTTAGACCCTGGAGAGCCAAATATACCTATCGAGTCCTCAATTGCTGCACACTTTGAAGGCGAACGAACAATTATACCTCTACTTGGCTGTTTTCGAGGTGGCGGAAAGTGGTGTCCTAGACTGGGAAGAAGAAGGTACACAATTTCCTAGTTATTATGTTATTAGAACCCTAGGTGATGCCGAAAAAAGGTATCTACACTTAGAAAAAGTAGTGATCGCCCTATTAAGTGATTCTAGGAAATTAAAACTGTACTTTCAATATCAAACCATATATGTCGTGACTTTGTACCCACTGAGGAATATTATGCAAAAACCTAAGCTCTCGAGCCAATTGCCCATATGGGCCTGTTACATCCCGTACTTTAATGTTAGGATGAGTCATAGTAATCCATATGATCTTGAAGGGATTAAGATCATTCATGAGGTTATAGAGGATTTGTGACTATGTTATTATAAGACCTCGTAAGTTTAACAATATTGATACCGTTATATACATTTGATACGGTAGTTTGAGTGGAACATTATTGTAAAAAGTTTGAAAAATATGATTTTATATAGTTATTAATATTACTATTTCCGAATATGCTTTAAATTATACACATAATATGAGAAAGTTTATGAGATTTTCTTTATTGTAAAGATAGAAATTATTTTCTCACGAGAAAAGAAGGTTATCTTTTAACCATTTTAAGAATTAAGCGTACGGAAATTTGTATTCCTTAAATGAGATTAGGAAAATTAGAAGTTGAGAATATATATATATATATATATATATATATATATATATATATATATATATATATATATATATTTACATGGATATTTTAATGAAATAATAGTGTATGTATTGATTTTATATGGTACCAGAATTTATTAATATTTCAATAGTAGTACTTTAGGATGAGGACAAGACTTCTTTCGAGGTTATAAGTATTTATGATATGTCAAACAAGTGATAAGTAAGTGTTATAATGATTAGAGGGTAAACACATCGAAGAAAATGAGGTTGGCCGAAGTTAAACATTTTGAGATAAAAAAATGATCCGAGCTATAATACCCCATACTTATGGAATAGTGACATACAAGGTACCACATGATCATGATAGTAAGGTACATGAAGTATATTAGTATCTAAGTAAATTGTGTGCTAGAAATAATTATGTGAATAATTGATTAATTGTGGGGATAATAATGATATTAAATAGGATTAAATGGATAAAGATGGTTAAGGGGCTGCCACATGGAATTAAGTTAGGCCAAGGGTGGCACCAATGTGCATATGAGTTATAGCACTTGATGTTCTTTGCTTACACGTGAAATGCAAAAATGCAAGCCTTAAACTTTCATGTTATTCTTTGGCAATTTAAGAGATAGAAAGGAGATCGCAATCTTTCCTTCTATTGTTGGGGACTCTCTTACTTTAGAAACATAGCAAAAACATACATACATAATACTCCATGTGTTCAACAACATGAAGTATCCCATGATCATAAGAAATGCTTAGTTCTTATTTAAAGATTTAGAAGGAGCAAAAGTTGTTCTTGGCAAGCTCAAGTAAAAGTGTTTAATAAATTCATCAAGTAAGGTATGTTAAGGCTAATCCTTCCTTCTTTTGGCATGATCCAAGTAACGATACATAAACGTAGTGTTATTCCATAAATGCTTCTACTGTTAGTAGTCAAGAATGTCTACGCTATTCCTTTCTATAAAATGTAATTCAAAGCATGTCTAAGTAAGTGTTTAAATCTCTATTGTCGCATGCGATAAATATGTTACTATTAATAATATAGTGTTACATGCATATTCATTTACCTTCGTGCTATGGCTGGTTGTGCAGTCATGCATATTTATTTACCACCATACTACAGCCGGTTCGGTAGACATGCATATTTATTTACCACCATGCTACCGCCAGTTGGGCAGACATGCATCTTCATTTACAACCAAACTATGTCCGGTCGGGAAGTTACCACCGGTTGAGTAGTTATGTATTATTAATTTGGATAGTTATGCATTTACCATCGACTACGGCCGATCGGCCAGTAACCATAGATCAGTTGGGCAGTCATGCATCACAAGGTATGGATAATAGTCTCAAAGAGAAGTATTATATATACAAGTATAATAAGTATGCATATACATAGATTCAGGTTGATTATTATATGTCTTTAATTAATGTTGACCTATTGTTATGTTTCAGTTCCGCACCCGGTACATTATTCGTACTAACTTCCCTTTTGCTGGGGATGTTGTATTCATGCCTGCAGGTATAGATAATCGGTTTGACGAGATCTCATATAAGACGAGGTTAGCATGTAGCGAAGGATCGGTAAAACTCCCCTCATTCGGAGTGCAGCCGATTCTGTGAGTCATCTTATTAGAGTTTTTCTATAGTTTTATTGGTAGGCCGGTACCCTGTCCTATTTGATATCAAATAATCTTAGAGGCTTTGTAGATAGAGGTTCATATTGTATGTCAGAGTCCTTGACGAACCATATGTATTTATGTTTTAAGAACGATGGTTAATTGATATAGTGTTTGCCCATTTATAGTTATACATTACGAATTATGGTCATGTTGGCACATAATAGTTAGAAGAAGAAAAAAAGTTACGAAGTATTTCGCTTGGGCCAGTACGGCACCGGGTGCCAGCCACGCCTCCCCAGATTTGGGGCGTGACAAAGTGGTATCAAAGCTAGTCGTGTCCTAGGGAGTCTACAAAGTTGTACCTAGTAGAGTCTCACTTATGGATGTGTTGCGCATCTCATTTATAATTGAGAGGCTATAGGACATTTATGAAATGTTACCCTATTTTATTTCCAGATCGTACCATAGATCTATGTTGTAAGAAGTCAGTATGAAACTTTCATCAGATATTTTATGCAACAGAGGTACAGGTATCATAGTAGAGCTTTAAGGTGTGGATGTAATTTCCACCTATGTAGAAAGGAGGTTATAAAAGCGACAGAAGATACGATGCAAGATTGAAATATAAGTAAGGTAAAAGTGAAGAAGATACAAGATACTCAAGTACAAAAAATTGTGAATAGTCGAGATTTCAAATAGAGATTGGGTTTAAGTTTAGTTTACAAAGGAGACCCTAGCAAAAGTTTTGTAAATCTCAAAGAGTTAACATTCGAGGACGAATGTTTCTAAAAGGGGGAAGGATGTTACATCCCATACTTTAATATTAGGACGAGTCGTAGTAATCCATATGAGCTTGAAGGGAATAAGACCATTCATGAGGGTATAGAGGATTTGTGACTATGTTATTGTAAGACCCCATAAGTTTTACAAAATTGATACGTTATATACATTTGATATGGTATTTTGAGTGGAACATTTTTGTAAAAAGTTTGAAAAACATGATTTTATATAGTTATTAATATTACTGCTTCCGAATATGCTTTAACTTATACGCATAATATGATAAAGTTTATGAGATTTCCTTTATTGTAAAGATAGAAATTATTTTCTCACAAGAGAAGAAGGTTATCTTTTTACCATTTTAAGAATTAAGCGTACGAAAATTTGTAGTTTTTATATGAGATTAGGAAAATTAGAAGTTGAGAAAATATATGTATTTTTATATAGATGTTTTAATGAAATAATAGTGTATGTATTGATTATATATGGTACCATAATTTATTAATATTATAATATTTTAATAGTAGTATTGTAGGATGAGGAAAGACTATTTTCGATGTTATGAGTATTTATGATATGTCAAACAAGTGATAAGTAAGTTTTATAAAGGTCAGAGGGTAAACGAATTGAAAAAATAAGGTTGGTCGAAGTTTGACATTTTGAGATAAATAAACGATCCGAGCTATAATACCTCTTATTTGTGGACTAATTCCATACAAGGTACCATGTGATCATATTAGTAAGGTATATGAAGTATATTAGTATCTAAGTAAATTGTGTGCCAGAAATAATTATGTGAATAATTGATTAATTATGGGGATAATTATGGTATAAAATAGGATTAAGTGGATAAGGATGGTTAAGGGGTTGCCACATGGTATTAAGTTAGGCCAAGGGTGGCACCAATGTGCACATGAGTCATAGCACTTGATGTGCTTTGCTTACACATGATATGCAAGCCTTAAGCTTTCATATTATTCTTTGGCAATTTACGAGATAGAACGGAGATTTCATTCTTTCCTTCTATTGTTGGGGACTCTCTTACTTTAGAAACATAGCAAAAACATACATACATAATACTCCATATGTTCAACAACATAAAGTATGTCCTGATCATAAGAAGTGCTTAGTTCTCGTTCAAAGATTTAGAAGGAGCAAAAGTTGTTCTTGGCAACCCAAAGTAAAAGAGTTTGATAAATTCGTCAAGTAAGGTATGTTAAGGCTAATCCTTACTTCTTTTGGCATGACCCAAGTAACGTTACATAAACGTAATGCCATTTCATAAATGGTTCTACTCTTCGTAGTTGAGGATGTCTACGCTAGTTCTCTGTTTCTGCATTGAGTTTTGAGATTTACAACTGTACCGGTTGGTTTATTTGGGATTTCTTCCCAATACATCGGAAAAGTTTCATTGCTCAAGGTCCAGTTCTTTCTTTCGTCTACTACTATATTTCATTTCTCTATGATTCATATATTTTAGATCCCCATTGCTTATGCTTTACTTCTTCACTTCTCATGAATGTTTGGTTCTTGATTCTTGATATCATGAGTGTCCATAGATTTTATGAGACATGGGTACTAATATTTTTTAATAGTAGAAAGTGTAAAGGTTTTCCAAGGAATTTTACAAGTAGACCGAATTTTTCTAGCCGACGAACAATGAAATATGTTAGATTTGAGTTTATGGGAAATTGCCCTGTTTTGTTTGATGTATTTTGCTTAAAACATTTTGGATAGAGTTTTGTTAATCTTTTTAGTTAAGTTACGTGTTAGATACCATTGTTAGGTTAGTGTATTATTTCGTTTTATTTCTATTGATTGAGTTTTTTTTTAATGCAAATGAATTTTAATTTTGAGAATGAATTCAAATTAATCATGCAAGGTAGTAATTGTGGAAAGAATTTCGGATTTAAAATAGTGTTCGATGTAACTTGCTTTAAGCGTAATTAATACTAAATCATCACGACTACGGGTACAGTTCCAGTAACGTAGTTGTAATACCTAATTTCAAATTAGTTTTAAATATGAATATCCGTAGTTCACTTAGTTGAATGCCTTCTCCTTTAATAAAAATTGAGGGGTGTCATACAATCATCTAGTCTATGGCCCTCATATCGATATCTTAATTAGTTTAGAACATGCCTCTCGTAGTTTGTTTTAGGTGCGTTAATTAAATAAATTGTCATAGCTACAGGTACGGTTCTCGTGACGTAGTTGTGACGCTTAATCTAAAATTCGGGGATACATTTATTTAACCCGGCCACAATTTAATTTTGTTAATAAAATAAACATGTTGTAGATCGTGGGTACGGTTCTCGTGATATAATCTGCAATGTATAATCAAATAATTAGTTGTATGACAATCGTGGATTATTAAAAGCGGTTAAAAAGGAATCAAAATGCACATAGGTTTCAAAGATGTTTTAAAATCAAATAAATAAGCCAATAATAATAGTTGAGCGACTGTGCTAAAACCACGAAATCCAGAAATGCATAACACCTTCTCTTGGGTTAACAAAATTCCTTACCCGGATTTTTGTGTTCGTAGACTGTAAAACAGAGTCAATCTTTCCTCGATTCGGGATTTAAACAGGTGACTTGGGACACCATAAATTATCCCAGGTGGCGACTCTGAATTTAATATAAATAATTCTGTTTCGGTCATTGTCACTTTAATTGTAAAAACTCCCTTATACCCCTTCCTAGGGTAGGAAAAAGGAGGTGTGATAGCTCTTGAGACTCTGCTGGGGACATCAACCCAGAATCTCTGGTTCAGGGTTCAAGAATTCGAGCTTAGAATAATTGTTATATTTGACTTTATTTATTATCTGATTTTATTACATGTTTGGGCCTAATGGGCTAAATGCCACTTTTTACCGCTTTGATATTATTTGAACTGTGTATAAACTGCTACAAAACCCCTCTCTTCTCATCTTCGGGGAAGTGCACGTTGGCGTTGTCACACCTCCTTTTTCGTCCCCGCAAGGGGTGAAGGAGTTTTTCCAATTAAAGGACAATCAAAACGGGATTTATTTATTTATTGCAGAGTCGCCACTTGAGAGATTTAGGGTGTCTCAAGTCACCAATTTAATCCCGAATCGAGGAAAAGAATGACTCTGTATTACAGTCCACGAACCAGAAATTCGAATAAGGAATTCTGTTAACTCGGGAGAAGGTTTTAGGCATTTCCGAGTTTCGTGGTTCTAGCACGGTCTCTCAACTGTCATATTCGGCTTGTTTATCTGATTTTATATAATTATGAGCTCATGTGCAAATTTTAACTCTTTACCGCTTTTATTATTATATTTTAAAAGAATATGAACATCGTTTAAAAACATGTCTTTGGATTGCGTCACATGAAATGCACCCGCGATCCGGAACACATTTTTATTCAATGTTTTGGGATTTGGATTTGGGTCGCATAAATGCGCACCCGAGTTTAGGGATGTAGTATTATTAAAATCGTGCCTAAAGAATCTAATGTTTTATTAATTTGGAGAAGGCCGTGAAATTTGCTAAATGACCCATCTCGAAATCTAAGTACTTAATTAAACATTGATTGAGGGCCCCAAAATTGGTGCGTTTTATTGGGCGAGGCTCATCTCATTTATTTTAAAAGGACAATCCTAAAATGCCTACATTTTTTTTCTATTAAATTGTCTCTACAAAATGAAAGAGAAAAGGTCTTAATTTATTTACATGCTTGAGTTGTTATAGTTGAGTTTGAATATGATTCATAAATTCTGAAAATGATGCAAGCAGGGTAGTCTGTTGCCAATACGGGCCCAAGCCCAACGTATATGGCACAAAACTGGACCTGGGCCATATCATTCACACGTTACTACCTAATTACATTATACTAAGTATGTTTACAGTTTGTCAAATTAAAAAAAAAAACTTGGCAATCTAATTTTAATCCTATATCATTTACATGCTAAAATTAACCAATATTATTTAGCTAAACAATATTCCTACAAGTTCCGAAACGGTCTTTTTGTTTAATGAACTAAGTGTTGGATGTTTAAGAATAGTCTAAATCAGCTAACATGTTTTTTGAGACATGATAATCATTCAACAATAACGAATTAATTAGACAGAGTTACTACACCATTTATTTATTTTTTAAGCAATACCTAGATAGTTCGTCCGCTAAGCTATCGTCAGATGTTTCACTATATATATTAAACAACTACATGATTCTGATTAGAGTAAGCTAAATAATTTATATATACAAATAAAATTCAGAATATAATTAAAATAAATTCAGAACTTCAACTCTTCATTTCGTATTCATGCTTTCATGTTTCAGTTTATAGTAACCAGCATGACAGTTGTGTACCTGATATTGGAAGGAAAAGAAAAGGGAGATCAGCAGAAATTCAGTAGCATACAACAACAGCAACACCCAGTAACCAGCAACGAGAAACCAGTGACAGATTTAAAATCAAGATAAAAATCCAGAAACACCGACAACAATCAACGGACAGAAGCCAAAGGAATCTTTTCAGATTTGAAAGACTAATTAATGTTCAACCCTTAATTTCTGAATCCGTATATCAGAATATTTAGATTGTATATCAGGTGTATACTACTCTCTCTTTTGACTTCCAGAATGTTTTTCTTTTTATTTTCTGAAGTCTTAATATTTTCGGAATTTTTTCTCTCTTTAATATCCAGCTCTCTTCTTTTTTTTCTCTCCTTTTTCTCTGTTTTCCTCTTTTCTGTCCTCTAAAATCTGATCAAGTCTCTCTATTTATCTTCCATCCCAAACTCTTTAATCAATTAATAAAACAACCACTTTCTCCTACCAAACCTACTACTACATAAAAAATACAATTATTATTTATTTAGACAACTTTTCTTGAGCCCCGCAATCCCACTATGTCTTGTTCCCCACTTTTGATTAAACAAGTACATTATCCTCCCCTCATTATATCTTGTTCCACATGCTTATATTAAACAATTGCATTATTCCCCACCATTATATCTTGTCCCCCCATTATTGATTATTTTAATATTATTTTAATCTTAATGGACATAGCACTCAAAATAAATAATTGTTCAGAATTTTAATTCCAAAAATACCCCTCTGACCTTACTGAAATTACCATTTTGACCCTGAAAATACTGTAATTTACCAATCTACCCCGTCAGCTATAACAAGTTCAGCTAATCAATTCTAACTAAAATATAGCAGTTATAACCAATTCCTAATCAGATTTTATGAATAAACTCAAACTATATGATGAACAACAAAGAAACAACTGGAATTATTTTGATTGAACAATCTTTAAACAACAAATCTACTTTCAGATTCAACAACAATAACAAATAAGTATATTCAAATCATGAGCTCAAATTCAAATTAAACTTAAACAAAATAAATAAACAGATTCAAATCACTAAACTCAAATAATCAATTGATCTTCAAATTAAATCCAACAAAATACAACAAAGATACATGATTCAAACTAAATAAAAAAATTAAAAACCAAAACATAAACTCACATTAAATCACTGAATTAAAAACGAACTTCAAACAAAATGAACACGAATTAAATCTATATTAAACAACAAACATGACGGATTCAAATGATTTAAACTAACACTTTTCTATATTAAAACTAAATCCCTTTAAATTAATAAAACAAACTGAAGAAATAATTAATTAAACTTCAACTTAAATCTAAAAATATTATAATTAAACTAACAATTTCTATCTAAAAATAAATAAGAAAAATGAAACAACTGAATAAAAATCAAGAACAAGAATCAAACATTTAATGATTTCAGATCCGAAAATATCAAACAAATTACGGACGGGAACGAAACTTAAACCAACTAACCGGATCGGAACGATGATGAACTCGAACGAAAACAAATCTGCCCGGAAACAAATATCGCACCAAAATAACTCGACAACGAAGACGATCCGAATAAGTAGCAACTGAAGGTCAGCTGGACGTGAAGCAGAAGACGTAGCCACGCAGCAATGAAGCAGTAGCAGCTGTTACTGCTGAACATGGAGCTTGACTGAAGCAGAAGCTCGTCGAGGGTCATTTGTCCGCGACGACGAAGAAGAAGCAGCAGGCGACGAAGGAGCTGGAAGAAGCAACGAGCAGCAGTAACAGCAACATCGATGGAGGAGCTGGAAGAAACAATCGAGCAGCATCGCTACATGCTCGTCAATGGCGGAGCTCGGAGACGATGAGAGAAACTGGACGAAGCAGCAGCGGCGATGGTGGCTGGGTATAGCTGCGTCGCGGATGGAGTTTAACGGGCTGGTTTGGTCATTCATGGCGGAGTGACAGTGGTGAGGGCTGTTTAGAGTGAGCTTGTGGACAATGAAGAAGAATAAGCCGCAGCCATGGACGGGCTACTGCGTGTGTGTATGTGTGTTTTGTTGTGTATGTGTGTGTGTGTGTGTGTTGTGTGTTGCGTGAGTGTGTGTGTGTGTGTGTGTGTTGATATGTGGTGTGTGTTGTGTGTTGAAGGTGAAGGACGGGGGAAGGGCAGCAGCCATGGCTGCTTGGGGTGTTTGGGATGGTGAAGGAGAAGAGAGGGTGGGGGGGGGCGGATTGGTTAGTGTTAGGGTTTTTGGGTTTGGTTATTTGGGTGCAGGGTAACTGAAAAGGGGAGGGTCCTTTTGGTTTAGTGCTGGACCAGGTCGGGGCGTTTTGGGCTGGGTAAGGGGTAATTTGGTTTGGGCTTGGGGGTTTAAAATTGGATGAAGGGCCCAATCCGATTTTCTTCTTCTTGTTTGTTCTTTTTTCTTTTACTTATTAATAAAACTAAAAATGCTAAAATTATAAAAACCAAAATTATCTTAAAATACTAATTAACCCCCTAATAATAATTATCACCCAAAATTAAACATCAATACAAATAAAATCACACAATTTGGACATTAAAATGCTAGAAATGCAAAAGATGCCTATTTTTGTAATTTTCATTCTGGTAAACAAACTCAATTATTCCTAATCGCAGAATTAAATACTAAATGCAAATGCAACATATTTTATATTTTTATTAATTTAAATAAATAAACATGCACAGACAAAAATACAAATAATTATACAAAAATACCACAAAAATTCAAAAATTGCACACCAAGGAAAAATCATTTTATTTTGAATTTTTTGGGAGTAATTCTTTCATAGGGCAAAAATTACGTGCTTACAGCTGCCCATCTTTGCCCGAAGACACGAAGGGTTTTCGTGCAAAGATAAAGTGAGCGATTTTTGCCCATCCGAGTACTCCGTGTGAAGTATTTTTTGAAAAAAGTTTAACCGAACTTTTGCTTCAAAGTTTTCCTACATATCCCTGGCTAAAAGGGAATCAGGTTAATGTAGTTCGTTTGGCAGCTGGGACTACCATGGGACTGCAATGTTACTGCTGTTGCTTGCTACTTTTACTGTTTGCTGACCTCCTTATTACACCATGCTTAAAAGAAAAATTAAGAAGTTAGGCTAGACTATGGACTACAAGATCCCATCTATCTTCCATTTGTTCTTGATGCCTTGCTTTCTTGTCGGCTTGCGTCGATTCCGGTGCTTCTTTCTTCCGAGAACTAGCGGGGGTGACACCGACGTTTTGCTACTCTAAATACCAATTCTCACTGTCTGGTTCGGTCCGCTGGGGATATGGCTTTCTTCATTAAGCTTTGTTATGCTTGGCATAATTCAATGTTCACAGGCCGCTTCTTTCAAGATGCGTCTTTTCTTCCTTTTGACTCATGCACTTGAGTTTGCGCTGGGATTTCTTGTTGCAACCTTCCGCTTTCCAGTGCTGGGGATTTTTATTGTTTACTGCTGGGGTTTCCTGTTGGATTCTTCTGCTTTACTGAATTGCAATGTATTCCTCTATTATATGGGTGGGCTCCCAACTTCAACCAACAACTTTGAAAATAAATTCGTCATTCCTCTCTTCAGGCGGGCTCCTGACTTCATTAACAATTTTGAAAAATAAAACGCCTTTCCTTTCTTCAGGCGGACTCCTAACCTCAACAACAACTTTGAAAATAAAATGTCATTCCTTTCTTTAGGCTGGCGAGATTTCAACAACTTTGAAAATAAAATGCCATTCCTTTCTTTAGGCTGGCGAGATTTCTAAAATAAAATGCATTTCCTCTCTTCAGGCGGGCTCCTGACCTCAACAACAACTTTGAAAATAAAATTCCATTCCTCTCTTCAGGCGGGCTCCTGACCTCAACAACAACTTTGAAATGTCATTCCTTTCTTTAGACTAGCGAGATTTCAACAACTTTTAAAAATAAAACGTCTTTCCTCTCTTCAGGCGGGCTCCTGACTTCAACAACTTTGAAAATAAAATGCCATTCCTTTCTTTTGGCTGGCGAGATTTCAACAACTTTAAAAATAAAATGTCATTCCTCTCTTCAGGCAGGCTCCTAACTTTAACAATTTCTTAAATTTTAACACCTTCATTCTCCAGGCGGGCTCCTGACTTCAACAACAACTTTGAAAATAAAATGCCATTCATTTCTTTAGGCTGGCGAGATTTCAAAAAATAAAACGTCTTTCCTCTCTTCAGGCGGGCTACTGACTTCAACAACAACTTTGAAAATAAAATGCCATTCCTTTCTTTAGGCTGGCGAGATTTCAAAAATAAAACGCCTTTCCTCTCTTCAGGCGGGCTCCTGACTTCAACAACAACTTTGAAAATAAAATGTCATTCCTTTCTTTAGGCTGGCGAGATTTCAACAACTTTTAAAAATAAAACGCCTTTCCTTTCTTCAGGCGGGCTCTTGACCTCAACAACAACTTCGAAAATAAAATGTCATTCCTCTCTTCAGGCGGGCTCCTGACTTCAACAACAACTTTGAAAATAAAATGTCATTCCTTTCTTTAGGCTGGCGAGATTTCAACAACTTTTAAAAATAAAATGCCTTTCCTTTCTTCAGGCGGGCGATATTTCAAAAATAAAACGTCTTTCCTCTCTTCAGGCTGGCTCCTGACTTCAACAATAACTTTGAAAATAAAATGACATTCCTTTCTTTAGGCTGGCGAGATTTCAACAACTTTTAAAAATAAAATGTCATTGACAATGATTTATGAAACATATATTTTGGCAATGTTCATACAAGCCGGACCACTCGGGTCGAATAGATTCAACATCCTATTTGAAGGCGGATAGACCCAAAATATCCTATTTGAGGGCGGACGAACCCAATTTCTTCAACTTAAATGTAAAGACTAAAATGTATTCTTATGTTATATGGGTGGACTCCCAACTTCAAAACTTGAAATTTAAATTGCCATTCTACAGGTGGGCTCCTGACTTCTTCAACTTAAAATTTAACAACCTCCGTTCTACAGGCGGGCTCCTGACTTTAACAATTTCTTAAATTTTAACACCTCCATTCTCCAGGAGGGCTCCTGACTTTTCCAACTCTAATACTTTAAAATAAATCAAGCTTCTTTCGAGATTTGGAGAAAGATTCATCGGACTAAGATTTGATATCTCAGGATAAAATTTCATCGGACTAGGACTTTTATCCTTGGAGGAAAATGTAAAGATCAAAGGTTTGAGAAACTTACCTTGGTAATTTCTTCTTTTTTCTTTTTTTTTCTTGCGCTGCTTTGTTCTTGTTTTAACTCTCAAGCAAAGAAAATTTTATCAGTTTTTTTTTAAAATGGTGGCCGATTTGTGGCCTTGCTGGGGATGATTTTCTCCTTTAAAAGCTCGTGTTGTCTTTCCCCGAGACTGTTGGGGATAACACTGTTGGGGAATTATTTACTTACCTGTTGGGGAATAATATTATTGGGGAGTCTCCTTTCTTCCCCTTTTCTCCAAAGCTACTTCCTTCAAAACTTTTCTCTCTCAACATTGCTGGGGATAAAATGTTATCAGCCGGGGATAACGCTGTTGAGGATAAAACTGCTGGGGGATTTTGATTCCTTCAAAACTAGTGCTTCACTCTTCTGAAGGCTGCTGGGAATGATATTGGCCTTTTGCTTTTTCCGAGCACAAGTTTCATCTTTTTGTTCTGTCCGCTGGAGAACAACTTCTTTTATTAAAACTTGTTATGCTGGGGGTAAAACTGGTTCAAAGACCACTTCCCTTGAGACTGGTGTTATCTTTATTCTTCCCCAAATGGGTATCTGACTTCCAGAAAATTTTCTAAAGGAAAGGAAAATTTTCTGCCCCAGTTTGACAATCTCCCTTATGTCATGCCTTTCCGCCATCAATGCCATTTCCTTTTAAGATTCGACTGTGGTGGTTGGTTGTAATACTCCTACTGGGGATGTCTTTTCCCTTTCTCCTTCCCTACTCTGCGTTCCAAAAAACTTGCTGGGGATGATATTATTTGCTGGGGATGATCCCTTTCTGCTGGGGATATCCCTCTTCTTTTGTGGCATAGCTCGGAAACTGGAATTTCCCGGACCTTTTTAGTCTCGTATGAATTTCCCAAATCATGCCCATTGCTCTTCTTGATTTGTCCACGGGCCTTAGCCTTGAGGTTTATAACCTTTGATTTCGGCAAGGATATCCCTCTTGACACTCGTCAATCCTTTTGTCAATTCCCTTTTGCTGGGGATATCTTTCTTGATACTAGCCTCGCGCTTGTTCCTTGCTGTCTATACCGCTTGGATGTACTAGTCAGATCTCATCTTGCATAATTGGAAAGCTGATGGCAAATTTTGAAGTCATTTCTCACTTGTTCTGACCAAACAGACTCTACTGGGGAATTTTTCTATGAAAGGAGAAAGATAAAAAGGAACAGAATAAAAGACAAAGGAAAAAAGATGACTCTTTAACAAGAGAAACTATAAATAAAAACCTATCAAATGCAGATATCGACTCTAATGGTCATGACATGCACATGTGGCCTATCCTCCGCTGTCAATCGTCTTTCAAGATCTTCATTTGGCGATTCCCCATCTGATTCTCAATCTTATTCGACTTGTAGTGCCCGAAGGGTTTTCACTATCAAGCCTCTCTCATTTTGTTTTTTCTCTCAACTTTCATCGTCTTATGGTGCCCGTGAAGATTTTCACCGATAAGACTCTCTCATTTGTATCACTTTCCAGCTGGGGATTTGGAGTGTTGCCGATATGACTCTCTCTGCTGGGGATTAGAGTCCTTTCTGCTGTGGATCAGAGTGTTATGTTCATCGGTAAGACTCTCATTTGTCTGACTTGGCATCTTTTGAAGACTGGTCAGAAGGTCTTTCTTTGGACCGTAATGTGGGTTTTTGGATAGGTTAGAAAGAAAGGGTATTAAAGGCTCAAAAACAAATCAATTTGGGTTCAAAATTACAACCTTCGGAACCATATTTGTTTACAACAAGCGCAACATTTGCCCCAGTTTCTTGCTTGGGGATTTTTTTTTTAATTTTTTATTACACTATGACCGAGTCGTGAGGCGCCTACGTATCCACTTTGAGGAATCAGGTCGAACGTAGTTCCCAATCCTCCATTTTCTTCTGACTTTCTTTTGTTTTTTTGTTATCATTTTTCTTTTCTTTTCTCTTCTATATTTTTTTTTCTTTTTCTTTTTGTGTTTTTTTTTCTTTTTATTTTTCTTTTCTTATCTTTTTATGTTTGTGTTTCTACTCTTTGCTACTGATTCCGAAAGAGAGGTATGAAAGAAAACAAATAAGGCTCAAAGGGTTAACGAAGGAGAAAGTGTTTAGATAGCAGAATAAAATGCCTTCGTCATTCCAATCTTCAAAACACGCCAAGCACAAACAACACCATTAAATATTCACCACATCTTCTGATTGTGTCGGACTTGATAACCATATGCATACATTTGCCTTTTCCTTTTGTCATTTTAAAACACCGTTGGGCAATACTCTCACTTGATTTTATGGTTTTTCTTTATATTTTATTTGCCCCAGTTCCACATGACTTGAGCTCCGAATAATCTCAAACCGTCTTTAGTCCTTTTAAATGTTCCGATCACCTCCCAATGGTTTTATGATTATCTTTTAAGATCAGTCCCAAACTGTGTGCGCATGTCATGTCACCAGAATCGGTACTAAACAAAATGACAAAAGAACTAAACAAAAGACGACTGGAAATAATAAAAGACCGGATTTTGCATTAGACTAATGGTAAAATGGCTTGAATAACAAAACAAACAAAACAAACCAGAATACAATCTCGAAACAAATCTGGACAAATCTAAACAAACCGCTATGACAAAAAATGGAAAGATAGGAAGGTTTGACACAAGGCAATATCCGAATTACAACCCTAAGAATAATCCGGAGAACAGAAATGATAACAAAATAAGCCACTAAAAGCTTCTCTCCTGCTAACCAAGGAACAGAGCGTCCTACCAATTATCTAACCTGGCATCTTAGCCACTAAGCTTCGTATCAATATTACCAAGACCATTACCAACTTCAATATCATCAACCTCATTCAACAAGTTCCCAATAGGATTTGAGTGCTCCATGTCACTGTCATCGATCACAATCCTCCCTTTTTGGATCATTCTTTCTACTTCCCTTTTCAAATTACGACAGCTCTCAATGATGTGCCCTCTGACATTGGAGTGGTATGCGCATCGTGCAGCAGGATCAAAGCTTTTTGCACGGGAATCTGGAGTATATGCGGGGAGCGGCTCAATCAGGCCAACATGCCTTAGCCTTTCAAATAGACTTGCATAAGATACTCCGATAGGGGTGAGAGACTTTTCTCGTTTCAGCAACCTCTCGTTCCTAAATGCCTAATTGGGCCGGAAACCTGATCCAGAGGGCTTTCGGTAGGCTTGTGAGGGTGGATAGGACATTTGTGGAGCCGGGTATTTGGAAAGTGGAGCATATCTTTGGGAGTCTCGTGGAGAGAAGTAGCGTTGGGGAGGGGAGTAGCGTTGACAAGTGATGGAGCTACTCGGGTAGCTTGGAAAGCTACCATAAGTGGGTTGGGATGGAGAGTATGTGGGATCTTCCGTTATGGTGTTGGGTGCTTGGGTGATGACAGAGTTCAAGAAGCTTGGCGGTGGAGGGGTGGTGCTTTCCCAGTCATCCATGCCTGATACATGTCTGCCACATGCTGTCTCAGCATTTTCACTTCTTCTACCAACCTGTTGTTCCGTTCGACCAGTTGTTGTCGGTCATCAGTACCGACTCACTTGGTTCTGAGGTTCTGAGTCATTGTCCTTTGACTTTGCTTTGCAGGGAGGAATTACCACAACCAACCACTTTTCTATATATGAACACAGCAAAGTGAAGCCTTCACGTTAGTGTTAGGGAATTTGACAGGTAATCATATATCAGAGATACAGTGCACCTAAGCAATTAAAACGTTCTATCATGCCTTCACTTCAGTTACGTGCGTCGCTCCGGCTTCTAGTAATTGTGCCCCTTTGAAAATCTCCCGCACTTTCCTTTATTTTTCTTTCTTCCCCTTTTTTTTTCTTTTTTTCAGTGGTGGTCGAATCTTATGGAGATTGCCTACGTATCATGACCCCGCATGAATTAGACCTTGCGTAGTTCAGACACATAAAAAGTAAACAACAATAAAACATTTTTGGAACTATTTAAAGATGAACAACAGGCTCGAAAGTCAAACGGCCCACATTTTCTAATCCAAAGAAATACAAATTCAAGCAAAATAAAAATGACAGATTCCTCCCCTTATATGCCGGTTTTCGCCAAACGTCTGTTTTTGCAAACATGGCCCCTTCCCAATTTCAAATGATTTTTGAGGTCGGGAAGATTATTTTATGACATTTCACAAACTTGTCTGTTCTTTTACGAAAATAGCCTTTCGACAACTGAAAGATACTCTAAGGCTATTTCGGCAAGAACGGTTTAAGACATTGCCGTAGCTGGCTTGGCTTATTTTGACTAAAAATCCAAACGGTATTCACCTGGCCGCTGACTCTGTTTTTTTTTTTAAATTTAAAATAAAAGACCTGGTGTTGCAAACATAGTCTTTCAGCGTCTCGGGGACAAAGATTTTAAGGTTGCGTTAGCTAACTGGCCGAAATCCTAAAAAATGACCCAAGGTGGCTGTTTATACAAAGTCAGCCTTCCGGGTATCCTAAAATATGACTCTCATTCTCACTTTTGGGAACATTCGGCTATTTTTGACAAAAACAGCATCACCCGACTTATTTATGACTCTTTTTATTGTTTTTCAAAATAGAAAACTCAATATTGCAAACACGGCCTTTCAACGCCCCAGGAACGAAGATATTTAAGGCTGTGTGGGTCAACTGGACCAAATCTTAGACATGACCCAAAAGGTGGTTGTTTATACAAAGTCAGCCTTCCGGCGTCCCTTTCGGGAACATTTGGCTATGTTCTGACAAAACAACGTTACCCGACTTCTTTATGATGAAACTAAAATTTGACATATATATATATATATATATATATATATTTTTTGTTTATTTATTTGTTTTTTGGTTATTTTAGCAAAAGGGGATGTTGGACCCGATGAGGGTTGCCTACGTATCTCACATCCGGTGAGAATCAAACCAGCGTAGTTCGCCTATAAACTGAACTTTGTAAACAATATTCCTTTCTTTCCAAATAAATCAAACTAAAAAAATTCAAAATTTTGGCAGGGTTTTGACACTACTTGTCATTGTTTTATATTATTATTATTATTATTATTATTATTATTATTATTATTATTTTAAAAAATAAGTAGTTATCTCCCTATACTGCTATATACTCTTTTTTCGTTTTCTTTTTCTTTTTCTTTTTCTTTTTCAAATTATTTTTTCAAAAATTCCCTATTTCAGAAGCCTTTAGCATGCAGATCTGAGGCAAATAAATGTGTAAAACAAACAAGATGCAGCAGGATGGTCTTTTTCATTTCAGGTTGATTGTCCTAGACAGACCCAACCCCTATGTTAAGTCCCCTAAGCCAAATGCAACGTGATGAAAATAAGCGTTCCTACTAGGGATCCGGCATGAAGTCACGTTATTCTATGTTCAAAACCTGGGTCGGTGTTCTAGATAGTGTACCCGAGCGGACAACTCGAGTTGAGGAAGGAGCTCATTTTCGGGAACCAAAAGGCCAGTCGTCTTAGAAACTTTCCGAGCCTCTTTTATTTCAGGGTATGACACTAACAGAATAGGGAGTCTCAACCAGTAAGCACAACCCCGGAGATGAGAAGAGAAGGTTTTCGGCACAGTTTATATACAATTCAAATAATATCAAAGCAGTAAAAAGCATCATTTTGCATATTAAGCATAGATTATATGAGAATATCATATAATAAAGCCAAAATACAACAATCTATCAAGCTCAAAAATCTAACCCTGAACCGGTGGTTCTGGGTTATAGTCCTCAGCAGAGTCGCTAGAGCTTTCACACCTCCTTTTCCGTCCCCGCAAGGGGTGAAGGAGTTTTTCCAATTAAAGGACAATCAAAACGGGATTTATTTATTTATTTCAGAGTCGCCACTTGGGAGATTTAGGGTGTCCCAAGTCATCAATTTAATCCCGAATCAAGGAAAAGAATGACTCTGTATTACAGTCCGCGAACTAGAAATCCGGATAAGGAATTTTGTTAACCCGGGAGAAGGTGTTAGGCATTCCCGAGTTCCGTGGTTCTAGCACGGTCGCTCAACTGTCATATTCGGCTTGTTTATCTGATTTTATACAATTATGAGCTCATGTGCAAATTTTAACTCTTTACCGCTTTTATTATTATATTTTAAAAGAATATGAACATCGTTTAAAAATATGTCTTCGGATTGCGTCACATGAAATGCACCCACGATCCGGAATGCATTTTTATTCAATATTTTGGGATTTGGATTTGGGTCGCATAAATGCGCACCCGAGTTTAGGGATGTAGTGTTATTAAAATCGTGCCTAAAGAATCTAATGCTTTATTACTTTGGAGAAGGCCGTGAAATTTGCTAAACGACCCATCTCGAAATCTAAGTACTTAATTAAACATTGATTGAGGGCCCCGCAATTGGTGCGTTTTATTGGGCGAGGCTGATCTCATTTATTTTAAAAGGACAATCCTAAAATGCCTACATTTTTTCTATTAAAATTGTCTCTACAAAATGAAAGAGAAAAGGTCTTAATTTATTTACATGCTTGAGTTGTTATAGTTGGGTTTCGAATATGATTCATAAATTCTGAAAATGATGCAAGCAGGGCAGTCCGTTGCCAATGCGGGCCCAGGCCCAACGTATATGGCACAAAACTGGACCTGGGCCATATCATTCACACGTTACTACCTAATTACATTATACGTATGTTTACAGTTTGTCAAATTTAAAAAAAAACTTGGCAATCTAATTTTAATCCTATACCATTTACATGGTGAAATTAACCAATATTATTTAGCTAAACAATATTCCTACAAGTTCCGAAACGGTCTATTCGTTTAATGAACTAAGTGTTGTATGTTTAAGAATAGTCTAAATCAGCTAACATGTTTTTTGAGACATGATAATCTTTAAACAATAACGAATTAATTAAACAGAGTTACTACACCATTTATTTATTTTTTAAGCAATACCTAGATAGTTCGTCCGCTAAGCTATCGTCAGATGTTCCACTATATATATTAAATAGCTACATGATTCTGATTAGAGTAGGCTAAATAATTTATATATACAAATAAAATTCAGAATATAATTAAAATAAATTCAGAACTTCAACTCTTCATTTCGTATTCATGCTTTCATGTTTCAGTTTACAGTAACCAGCATTACAGTTGTGTACCTGATATTGGAAGCAGAAGAAAAGGGAGATCAACAGAAATTCAGTAGCATACAACAACAGCAACACCCAGTAACCAGCAACGAGAAACCAGTGACAGATTTAAAATCAAGATAAAAATCCAGAAACACCGACAACAATCAACGGACAGAAGCCAAAGGAATCTTTTCAGATTTGAAAGACTAATTAATGTTCAACCCTTAATTTCTGAATCCGTATATCAGAATATTTAGATTGTATATCAGGTGTATACTACTCTCTCTTTTGATTTCCAGAATGTTTTTCTTTTTATTTTCTGAAGTCTTAATATTTTCGGAATTTTTTCTCTCTTTAATATCCAGCTCTCTTCTTTTTTTTCTCTCCTTTTTCTCTGTTTTCCTCTTTTCTGTCCTCTAAAATCTGATCAAGTCTCTCTATTTATCTTCCATCCCAAACTCTTTAATCAATTAATAAAACAACCACTTTCTCCTACCAAACCTACTACTACATAAAAAATACAATTATTATTTATTTAGACAACTTTTCTTGAGCCTCGCAATCCCACTATGTTTTGTTCCCCACTTTTGACTAAACAAGTACATTATCCTCCCCCTATTATATCTTGTTCCTCATGCTTATATTAAACAATTGCATTATGCCCCACCATTATATCTTGTCCCCCCATTATTGATTATTTTAATATTATTTTAATCTTAATGGACAGAACACTCAAAATAAATAATTGTTCAAACTTTTAATTCCAAAAATACCCCTCTGACCTTACTAAAATTACCATTTTGACCCTGAAAACACTGTAATTTACCAATCTACCCCGTCAACTATAACAAGTTCAGCTAATCAATTCTAACCAAAATATAGCAGTTATAACCAATTCCTAATCAGATTTTATGAACAAACTCAAACTATATGATGAACAACAAAGAAACAACTGGAATTATTTTGATTGAACAATCTTTAAACAACAAATCTACTTTCAGATTCAACAACAATAACAAATAAGTATATTCAAATCATGAGCTCAAATTCAAATTAAACTTAAACAAAATAAATAAACAGATTCAAATCACTAAACTCAAATAATCAATTGATCTTCAAATTAAATCCAACAAAATACAACAAAGATACATGATTCAAACTAAATAAAAAAATTAAAAACCAAAACATAAACTCACATTAAATCACTGAATTAAAAACGAACTTCAAACAAAATGAACACGAATTAAATCTATATTAAACAACAAACATGACGGATTCAAATGATTTAAACTAACACTTTTCTATATTAAAACTAAATCCTTTTAAATTAATAAAACAAACTGAAGAAATAATTAATTAAACTTCAACTTAAATCTAAAAATATTATAATTAAACTAACAATTTCTATCTAAAAATAAATAAGAAAAATGAAACAACTGAATAAAAATCAAGAACAAGAATCAAACATTTAATGATTTCAGATCCGAAAATATCAAACAAATTACGGACGGGAACGAAACTTAAACCAACTAACCGGATCGGAACGATGATGAACTCGAACGAAAACAAATCTGCCCGGAAACAAATATCGCACCAAAATAACTCGACGACGAAGACGATCCGAATAAGTAGCAACTGAAGGTCAGCTGGACGTGAAGCAGAAGACGTAGCCACGCAGCAATGAAGCAGTAGCAGCTGTTACTGCTGAACATGGAGCTTGACTGAAGCAGAAGCTCGTCGAGGGTCATTTGTCCGCGACGAAGAAGAAGCAGCAGCAGGCGACGAAGGAGCTGGAAGAAGCAACGAGCAGCAGTAACAGCATCATCGACGGAGGAGCTAGAAGAAACAATTGAGAAGCATCGCTGCATGCTCGTCAATGGCGGAGCTCGAAGACGATGAGAGAAACTGGACGAAGCAGCAGTGGCGATGGTGGCTGGGTATGGCTGCGTCGCGGATGGAGTTTAACGGGCTGGTTTGGTCGTTCATGGTAGAGTTACAGTGGTGAGGGCTGTTTGGAGTGAGCTTGAGGACAATGAAGAAGAAGAAGCATCAGCAGCCATGGACGGGCTACTACGTGTGTGTGTGTGTGTTTAGTTGTGTATGTGTGTGTGTGTGTGTGTTGTGTGTTGCGTGAGTGTGTGTGTTGATGTGTGGTGTGTGTGTTGATGTGTGGTGTGTGTTGTGTGTTGAAGGTGAAGGACGGGGGGAAGGGCAGCAGCCATGGCTGCTTGGGGTGTTTGGGATGTTTTGGATGGTGAAGGAGAAGAGAGGGTGGGGGGGGGGATTGGTTAGTGTTAGAGTTTTTGGGTTTGGTTATTTGGGTGCAGGGTAACTGAAAAGGGGAGGGTCCTTTTGGTTTAGTGTTGGACCGGGTCGGGGCGTTTTGGGCTGGGTAAGGGGTAATTTGGTTTGGGCTTGGGGGTTTAAAATTGGATGAAGGGCCCAATCCGATTTTCTTCTTCTTATTTGTTCTCTTTTCTTTTACTTATTAATAAAACTAAAAATGCTAAAATTATAAAAACCAAAATTATCTTAAAATACTAATTAACCCCTAATAATAATTATCACCCAAAATTAAACATGAATACAAATAAAATCACACAATTTGGACATTAAAATGCTAGAAATACAAAAGATGCCTATTTTTGTAATTTTCATTCTGGTAAACAAACTCAATTATTCCTAATCGTAGAATTAAATCCTAAATGCAAATGCGACATATTTTATATTTTTATTAATTTAAACAAATAAACATGAACAGACAAAAATATAAATAATTATACAAAAATACCACAAAAATTCAAAAATTGAACACCAAGGAAAAATTGTTTTATTTTGAATTTTTTGGGAGTAATTCTTTCATAGGGCAAAAATCACGTGCTTACAGGCGTGACTTCTTTTCTGTTAGTGTCATACCTTAATTTAGAAAGAGGTTCGGACAAGTTACAAAGTCGGATGGCCTTTTGGTTCATGGTTTTTGGTTCCCGGTACGTAGCTCCCTCCTCGGCTCGAGTTGTCCACTTGGGTACACAAGTCTAGAACAATATACCCAGGTTTTGAACCTAGAATAACTCAGCCCCATGTCAGATCCCAAGTAGGAATGCTTGTTTGCATCATATGCATTTGACTTTGGGGACTCAACACAGGGGTTGGGTCCGTCTGGACAGGTGTACCCCAAAAATAAAAGACCATCCTCATGCATCCTATGTGCTACATTTTGTTATTTTCAAGGGTAAAAGGGTCATTTGGCGGACCAATGAGGTTTGAGGATAAATGAGAAAAAGAGGGTGAAGTGTAATAAGGAAGTAGGGCCCAGTTATAATTTTCTTTCACGGTTTTTCAAGAAAAGACCAAAAAATGAAAATGAAAAAATCCAAAAAGATGTTGCACTTTCCCATTATTGTTTTTCAAAAAACAAATCAGAAAAAAGGGAAAAGAAAATCCAAAAAGAGTTTACATGTTTCAACATTTTTCAAAACAAAAGACAAAAAATATATTTTCTTTAAATTAGTTATTTTTTTATTTCTCGCCCGTATCCAATCTACCCGAACTACGCATACCTGATTCTCGTCTTTCGGGGCGTGATACTTAGGCAACCCACACAGGGTCCGGTCTTGTCATGACCTGAATTTCCACCCTCGGGAGTCGTGATGACGCCTACTCGTGAAAGCTAGGCAAGCCGCGTAATATAGAATCACTAACTCTTTTATTTAGCCTTTTTAACAATTTAAATTAACAATGAAATATTAATGATAAATAAATACAAGCGGATGACTTAATATGATAACTTAGCCAAAACTAGTATGACACACCAACGTACATCTCTACCTGGAATCGAGTGTCACAATATCATGGACCACCTACGAATACTACATACAAATGACTAGAAAGAAAGATACAATTTTTCTCTGAAGTAAATAAAAACAGAATACATATAAGGATAGAAGAGAACGTCGGGCCTGCAGATGCCTGCAGGACTACCTTGGGATCTCTAACTGGACTAAAGGCAGTCGCACAATGCTATGGCCCAAAAGATGTCGCTCCGTGATCTGCACATAGTGCAGAGTGTAGTATCAGCACAATCGACCCCATGTGCTGGTAAGTGTCTGGCCTAACACCGGCGAAGTAGTGACGAGGTTAGGACCAGACTACCAAATAAACCTGTGCAGTTATATAATATGTAGCGGAAAATAAAACAGGAATAGACAAGTAAAGATGGGAGGGGGTACATGCTGGGGGGAATATCAATACTAACAGTAAGTTAAGAGAAAGGCATAAGGACAATTTAGAACTCATAGCAAAGCAATAAGGAACTCGTCACCAATCCATAAGCACTTCGTATTATCTATTGTTGCGGCATGCAACCCAATCCAAAGACATAATAAAACTGTTGCAGCGTGCAACCCAATCCATATCATTTATCACTGTTGCGGCGTGCAACCCGATCCATTTATATCATTGTTGCGGCATGCAACCCGATCAAAATATAATATTGTTGCGGCGTGCAACCCGATCAAAATATAATATTATTGCAGCGTGCAACCCTATAAAAATATAATATTGTTGTGGCGCGCAACCCCATCCACATATACAGTTCCACACCAATCACAACGAAAGTCCTGGCAAGGGATCAATAAATAAACAACACTATCCCGGCAAGGGAATCACCAGTATAAGTAATTACGTCACGGCAAGGGAAAATCAGCTATAACCAAACTTGTTCCAACATCTAACTACCTCAATTAGCACCAATACTCAATCATAAGTAATTCCCATGAGAATAATCATAATCCTTGCTCAACACAGAGAATCAATAACTTAGGCATTCGTAGGATTTACCAAGAACACAACAATTTTAATTTAAGACTCACTGTCATGCTTGACACAAACGTATAGATACTCGCCACCATGCCTATACGTCGTACTCTACAAATAACATGTACAAAATAGGACACAACTCTTAATTCCTCAAGCTAAGGTTACACCAAACACTTACCTCGAACTTCCACGGCCAGCTCAAGCCTCAAACACCGCTTTTCTTTTTGAATTTGGCTCCAAATCAATTGTATCTAGGCATATTCGACATAATAACATCAATAAACGCTAAACAATCCAATTCCAATTCTTAATTATAGATTTTCTATCATTTCCCCAAAAAGTCAAAAATCGACCCCGGGCCCGCTTGGTCAAAATACGAGGTTGGGACCAAAACCCGATCACTCATTCACCCACGAGCCCGAATATGTAATTAGTTCCAAAATCCGACCCCAAAACGAGGTCTAAATCCCAATTATGCAAAAATCCCTAACTCTACCCAAATCCCTAATTTTCTACCCTTAAGAGCATGATTTAGGCCTAGAAATCTAATAGGTGTTAATGGAAATTGAAGAAAATGAGTCTAAGATTACATACCTATGAATTTGTGGTGAAGTTCTCTTTCAAAAATCACCCAATTTGGAGTTTGGAAGAAGAAGTTATGAAATTCGGTAAAATTCCGTTCTTGCTTCTGTTTTAAAATCAGAGGGCAGACATTCATCGCGTTCGCGATGGGTCTGTCGCATTCGCTATGGGTCTGTCACGTTCGCGATGGGTCTGACGCGTTCGCGATGGGTCAGACCCAATTAACCATCACATTTGCGGTCACAGGCTCGAGTTCGCGGAGCTTTTAACTCCTTGAGCCTTCGCGTTTGCGGGCCAGTGGCTGCGTTCGCAAAGAACAAAATCTCCTTCCCCCTGCTCAGGCCCAAAGGACTTCGCGTTCGCGATAGCAGCTCCACGTTCGCGAAGGGAAACACCCCCAAGGCTACGCATTCGCGTCCTGTTTCTCGCGTTCGCGTAGAAGGAAAATTCCTTTAGCCTGACTTACCCTTCGCATTCGCGATAGTCCTTCCGCGAACGTGAAGAACAACACACTAGAACACCAGAAACTGAAAACCTACAACTTTTTCTAAGTTCAAAACTTTCCAAAACTCACCCGAGCCCTGAGGCTCCAAACCAAACATGCATACTAACTCAAAAATATCATATGAACTTATCCGTGAGATCAAATCGCCAAAATAACCTCTTAAATAACGAATTTAACATAGAAATCTAAGAAAAATCTCAAAACTTTCAAAGTATCAATTTTCACAACTACGGGTTCAAATCACCTCAAACGATTTCCATTTCTTATCAAATTTCACAAACTCATCTTAAATCACATATAAGACCTATACTGGGCTCCGGAACAAAAATACGAGCCCGATACCATCAAGTTTTAAACACGTTTCATTTCCAAAACTCATAAATAATTTTCTTTAAAAATTCATTTCTCGGGCTTGGGACCTCGGAATTTGATTCCGGGCATACACCTAAGTCCCATATTTTTCCACGGACCCTCCAAGACCATCAAATCACGGGTCCGGGTACATTCACCCAACATGTTGACCAAAGTCAATTTAAATACATTTTAAAGTCAAAATTTATCATTTTTCACAGATTATCACATAATGATTTTCAGGCTATGCGCCCGGACTGTGCACACAAATCGAGGTGATGCCGAAAGAGGTTTTTAAGGCCTCGGAATGCAGAATTTATTTCTAAAATAAGTGATGACCTTTTGGGTCATCACAGGTCTTCCTAGTGAGTCTTAGGTTCTTGGCTTCGCGGGGTCTTAGCCAAATCTTGCATTTTAGCCAATTTTAGACACATAGGTTAATTTTAAAAAATAGTTACAATCATGTCTTGCATGTGTCCAACAGAAAGAGTTATTGTCTCATATAGCGTTCGAGGTCTTTAACTTTATTTGGTCTTAATTTTTTCATACATGTTTGGATTTACTTACCAGAGTTTGAGCATGATAGACCCCCAGGACCATCTGTTCAGGACCGTTGCACCCGGGAGTGCTTAAGGAGATTTATTTAATTTTATTTATTTTAATGTTTTGAGTCTGTTTTTCTTTTTATGTAGTGTTTTACCTTCTAGTTTTGTATAGTAATATCAAGTCTTTTAAGGGATGTTGAAGTCTGCTAGAGTCTAGTAAGGTTGTCGAGTTTTTTTTATTGTATTTCCTATTTTGTATTTGAAAAAAAAATGTTATAAATCAAAAATCCAAAAAAAGATATTTTGCGTTTTCTGTTAGATGTTTTCTTTAGAATACTAACTCTAGAAGTTCAAAAAAAAAATCTTTTGTGGTTTTTCCTTAGGAAATTAATATCTAGAACTCAAAATAAAACTTGCTTTTATATTTCCTTGAGTTTATTAAGACTAAAAATTCAAAAAAAGAAAGAAGAGAATTTTCTTTTAATACCTCTTTAAAAGTTTTCTTTAAGATATTAATTCCAAAAATCCAAAAAGATTTTCTTTTGAGGTTCTTCTTTAGAAAATAAATGAAAAATGAATTAATAAGAAATCTTTTTATTTTTACTGGAACTTTAGGACATTGTACATAGAAAAAAAAACATACTTTATATGTTGTTTATCTTTAGAGTTTCTTCCTTAGGTAATCGAAAACTAAAATTCAAAAATATTTTTTATAGTTTTAATTTCTTATTTCGAAATCTTTCTTCAGGATATCAAATGAAAATTCAAAATATTTTTCTTTGGTTCATTCTTTAAATTTTCTTCCTAGAAAAAAAGAATCAAAAAATATTTTTCTCTTCTAGGGGTTTTCCATTATAATTTCCCATAGAGTATTTGTTTCAAAAAGAAAACATATATGCTCGTTTAAGCTTGAGTTTAGAATAGGATATAGAACATTAAGTCTAAAAAATTCAAAAAAAAGGGGTTTTGCTTCTTTTATTCCTCTTTTCTCATAAGAATAGCCATTAAGGTAAAAAGAAAAAAAGAAAAAGAGAACGTTAGTTTATTTAGTCTATTCTCGATTTTTCCAAACTATGCAAAGATCTGATTTATGCGACGTCATGATACGTAGGCGACCTACATAGGGTCGATCGAATCATTTTTTATTATTAAAAGAAAAAGAAAAAGAAAAAAAGAAGGAAAAAAGAGAGGATGAAGTTGTAAGACATGAGAAATGAGAGGAAAGAAAAGAGTGATAATTAGAAAAAAAAAGGGGGGGGGGAAGGAAAATGAGCAAGCCAAGAAGTGCTAGAAAAGAAAAGAAAGGAGAAGATTGAAATGAACAAAATTGGGATGATGCCAAGTGACCTTGTGACCCTTGAAGTCATTCTAGAACCGTTAATTGTTGTTAGGTGCATTGCACGCAATATGATATTTTTAGTTGTTAAATGCCCTAATGCTAACGTGATGTCCTCATTTTGTTCCTTTTGTTATCTCCATTGAGAAAGAAGGGTGGTTGGTTTGTGGTTCTTAAGGTAACTCATCCATACAACACAAGGTTAAAGAGCAAGGTAGTCATGGTCGGCAAAGAATTGGACACAGGTGTTACTGATCCATCTAAGGGGATTGTTGAATCAAATTCTGAGCGGAAAGAAGAGGTCCTAAGGTTGAAAGGACAGATGGCCGAAATATACCAAGCGTGGATTAGTGGGCGTCCTCCACCATTGTTTCCCACTAACTGCACTGAAAGCCTTGTCACCATTCTGCCACTGTCACAAGTCCAAGATATCTCCCCACAACCTTTTCATACTCCACCCCCAGAACCACCTCATATCCCGCTCCTTTGACCACTCATGTTTTTGTATCTCATTCACCTACTGTCTTTTCTCGATCCTCTAGCGAGACTGTGTTCAAAATCCCCGATGCCCAACACTATGCTCCAGAACAAATTTTTAAGGTCTCGAGTCCATACTCTTACGCTCCTCATTTTGAGCCTCCTGGTGAGACTGCAAAGCTGCTAAGACAGTGGAGCAAGATAAGATATCCAGAAAGCTGAAAGGGTTTAAGATGCCAAAGTTTAATTTGTATGATGGGTGTGGATATCCAGTAGCCCATCTGAGGGGTTATTGCAGTGAAATGAGAAGTGTTGTTGGGAAAGATGAGTTGCTGATGGCGTATTTCAGTGAGAGCCTGACCAGGGAGGCTTTGGAATGGCATACTCATCAAGATGTCAGTAAGTGGCATACATGGGATGACATGGCTCAAGATTTTATGCGACACTTTTAGTATAATATAGATATTATCCTAGACCGCTCTTCCCTATCTCAGATGGAAAAGAAACCCGAGGGAAGTTTTAGTGAGTTTTGGCTTAGATGGAACGAACAAGTTGCTCGGGCCAGTTCTCCGATTGATAGAAAAGATGTTGCTGGGTCCCACCAACGACAGGATCCAGTAGGTATTCTTGCTAAACGCTTTCAACCTCAATACCAAACCTATGAACATCCCCAGGCTCCACATAATCCACCCTAGTATTATCCTCCGAACAATATCCGGCCATTTGTCCAACCACTGGGTTATTCCTCATGGCAGGCGTCAGCACTGCATAATGCACTTTTGCCTTCACAACATTTTCGAGCATCCAAAAACCCTAGAAAATTGGGGCATGGAGGGAAACAAAAAAATTATAATTTCACGCCCATCGGAGAATCCTACACCAACTTATTTGAAAAGTTAAAACATTCTGGCCTGATTGAGCCGCTCCTCGGCTATATGTCGGACCCATATGCAAAAGGATTTGATCCTACTATACGGTGCATGTACTACTCTAATGTCCAAGGGCATAGCATTGAAGATTGTCGTGCTTTGAAAAGGGAAATAGAAAGAATGATTCAAGAAGGAATAATTATGGTCCAAGGCAGTAATACCCCAACTGTCACACATATCCTCTACAGGTACATGACAACGCACAGATTGTTGGGATGGTTTGCAATGACGAAGGGTTGGTCAAAGGAATCAATGAGCCACTTGGTGAAGTTAATGATATTTAAATAGGTAATATTGATGTGGAACTCATAGGCTAAGATGTAGAGCTTGGTAATTGGAAAGACGTTCCTTTCTTGGCTAGCCAGAGAGGAGTCTTGGTGGTTCATTTTGTTATCATTTTTGTTGTCCAGGTTATTTCAGGGTTGTAATCCGGATATTGTCTTGTGACTCAAACCCTTCTATCCTTTTATTTTGCCTAGTTCCTTTAGTTTTAGTAACTCATTTAGTGTTATCTAGGTTTGTTGCAGGGTTGTACCCTAGTTTATTTTTCTTGTTTTGTTGTTCAAACCCTTTCACCATCTGTCTAATGCAATTTTCTGTTTTCTATTATTTCTAGTCATTTTTGTTTAGTTCTCTTCTCCTTTTATAGTTCGTTTCATGTTGGTTCTAGTAACATGACATGCACGCATAATTCTAGGCTTGGTCTTAAAAGTTAGTTTAATTATGATGCAATGAAGCAATTTTGAAGATGATAGGGACACTTGAGGGAAATAAGTACAGATTTGGACATTTTGAGATCATTTGAAGCTCGAACCATGTGAAACTGGAGCAGATAATTTGGGAAGTTAATAGGGTGACAAGAATTCATTAAAGGAGAGTGCATCTCGGACGATTTAAAGTAAGCAACTTTGAGTTCAATTGCATCTCAAGTTACAAGATAAAGTCAAGAAAGTTTTCTCTAAATTGACGGAGGATATCTATTGTGAAAGGGGAATCACCCAACAAGGGTTCTGTACTTGACAAGGCGCTAAAGAAAAGTGGAAGGCATATCAGTGATATCAATGTCGAAGCCGCAAAAGAAATATTGTGCATGATCTTCAATTTTCATTTCAAGTTTCATGTGTTGTACTTGGCATTTTCAGGGATTGGGAGGCCCTCTTTCAGCTACCTAAACACTTATGCCATTTGATACTCTTTTGAGCCTGTACTGATTTCTTTTATCTCCCCTCTTTTGGAATCAAGTTAGAGTCATACAGAAAAAAACGTTTATGTCCCATAGGTTTATTCCAAAAGGAAAATTCAAAAAAACAAAGAAGAGAAAAATAAAGATAAAAAAAAGAAAAAAGAAGGAAAAAGAAAAAAAAGAAAAACAGTAACAAAAAGTAGTCTGGTGAACTACGTTTGACCTGATTCTTGTCACCACAAGATACGTAGGAAGCCTTACGGTTCGGTCATACCAAATAAAATATTGCATTATCTCATGAAGTCGACAGTGGGGTAGTCTTTCTTAGTAACTCCATCAAAAGAAAAAGAAAAAAAAGAATTAAATTCCATTGTTTTAGAAATTGGGGCATGGTTTTTAGAATGGATTCAAAAAGTTGTAAAAAAATTAACCCCGTTGTCTTAGTTATTTTAAGCCTTTATGATATCCTTTATTTCTAACCCTATCCAAAAGTCACATTACAGTCCAAAAAAGACCTCCCAGATAATCTTTGAGAGAGCCGAGATAGACATGCTAGGAGCACATGATATTCTTACTATGGTTGATACCTCGCCATCTGTAAAATAAGACGAAATAAGAAGAAAAGAACAAAATGAGAGAGTCTTATTGGTAAAAACCTTCACAGGCACCATAAGGAGACAATGAGTTGAGAGAAAGAACAAAATGAGAGAGGCTTGAAGGTAAAAATCCTTCGGACACTATAAGTCGAATAAGGATCGTGAATCAGATTGGATAATCGGAGCATTGAAGCCCAGTTTCACGGTTTAGGGACATAACAAGAGTTGAACATCAGACTTTCTTGACAGATTAGGCCACTTAACAAAGGTGCATGTCATGGTCGTTAGAATTGGTATCCACATCTAATAAGTTTCTACTTTGTAGTTTTCTTCTTAGGAATCATCTCTTTCCATCGTCATTTACTCTGTTCCTTTTGTCGTGTTTACTTCTTCTTCCTGAGTGTGTTTGGCCAAACTTAGTGAGAAATGACATTAAAATCTGTCTCCAGTTTTCCAATTGCACAAAACGGGATCTGGGTAGCACATCAAAGTGGTATAAGTCAAGAAAGAGCAGCAAACGCACTGAGTTGGTAACAATCAACGTACTTTGGGATTCATGTGAAATACAAAGTTTTCAATTTGCATACATCAAGAAATAATAGTATGCGCACTGAGTTGGTAACAATCAACGTGCTTTGAGATTCATGTGAAATACAAAGGTTTGGTAAATGTCAATTCATGAGCAAAATGCAACAGATAGAGGATATTGGGTTTGAACGGATCAGAGGTATTTTCTGTGATAAGGGTGACAGAGAAAGTGGTTAGTCAATAAATAAACAAGGTCTTTCGAGTTGAAATCAAAGTTATCATGGAAAGTTAAGGAGCAATCACCATCAAAGTCAAGGCCACAAACCAACCACCATATCTATAAACTCACAAGTTTTCTTTGTTTGAAACAGGGACAAAAATTGTGTCCTAATCAAAGCTTGGAAGTTTGAATTTTTTTTCAAGTGTCGTGACCAAATTTTGTCAGCACAAAGGCAGTTTGAGAAGGGGAAAGAAAAATTTGTTCGATATGCAGGAACCCTCCATGAGGAAAAGCATGGTTCAGGGGCAAGGAATTTTGTTCATTCTGCAGAGATCATCTAGGAAGAGAGCATGGCTTAGGTAAGTTCATTCTCGACTTTTTAGGACCCTCCTGGATAATGAGATTTAATTTAAAATTTGCAGGACCCTCCTGGATAATGGGATTTAATTTTAAAAGTCCTCAGGACCCTCCTGGATAATGGGCTTTCGTTAAATTTTAAGACCTTCATAGTTAACAAGATTTAGCGTAAGTTCTACCTTTAGGAAACATAATGTAGCTTTAAAGTTTTCACTCTTAACATGAGATTTAATTTAAAATTTTCAAGACACTCCTGGATAATGGGATTTAGCTTTTAAATTCTTAGATATATTGGGTAACATGATTCAATTAACACTCACAGATGTGCCCAGATAACAAACTGGGCCAAAAACGTTTCTTTGTTTTGTCTATTTTGTTGTAATCAGGCGCCCACCTGGAGAACAAGGGAATATAGTTCAAGTTTAGGCAACCAGGCGCCTACCTGGAGAACAAGGGAATACAACTCAAGTTTTGGTAATCATGCGCCCACCTGGAGAACAAGGGAATACAATTCAAGTTTCGGCAATCAGGAGCCTACCTCGAGAATAAAGGAATACAGTTCAAGTTTCGGCAATCAGGCGCCCACCTGGAGAACAAGGGAATACAGTTCAAGTTTGGGCAATCAGGCGCCCACCTGGAGAACAAGGGAATACAATTCATGTTTGGGCAATCAGGCGCCCACCTGGAGAACAAGGGAATACAGTTCAAGTTTTGGTAATCAGGCGCCCACCTCGAGAACAAGGGAATACAATTCAAGTTTTGGAAATCAGGCGCCCACTTGGAGAACAAGGGAATATAGTTCAAGTTTTTGGCAATCAGGCGCTCACATGGAGAACAAGGGAATACAGTTCAAGTTTCGGAAATCAGACACCCACCTGGAGAACAAGGGAATACAGTTCAAGTTTCGGCAATCAGGAACCCACCTGGAGAACAAGGGAATACAGTTCAAGTTCTGGCAATCAGCCGCCCATTGGAGAATAAGGGAATACAATTCAAGTTTTGGAAATCAGGTGCCCACCTGGAGAACAAGGGAATACAATTCAAGTTTTGGCAATCAGGCGCCCACCTAGAGAACAAGAGAATACAATTCATGTTTTAGCAATCAGGCACCCACCTGTAGAATAAGGGAATACAGTTCAAGTTTTGGCAATCAGGTGCCCACCTAGAAAACAAGGGAATTCAGTTAACGTTTTGGCAATCAGGCGCCCACCTAGAGAACAAGGGAATGCAGTTCAAGTTTTGGCAATCAGGCGCCCACCTGGAGAACAAGGGAATACAATTCAGGTTTTTGGCAATTAGGGGGCCATCTGGAGAACAAGGGAATACAGTTCAAGTTTTGGCAATCAGGTTCCCACCTAGAGAATAAGGGAATATAGTTCAAGTTTTGGCAATCAGGCGCCCACCTGGAGAACAAGGGAATACAGCTCAAGTTTTGGAAATCAAGCACCCACCTGGAGAACAAGGGAATATAGTTTAAGTTCTGGCAATCAGGCGCCCACCTGGAGAATAAGGGAATACAGTTCAAGTTTTGGCAATCAGGTTCCCACCTGGAGAACATGGGAATACAGTCCAAGTTTTGGAAATCAAGCGCCTACCTGGAGAATAAGGTAATACAGTTCAAGTTTGGGCAATCAGGCGCACACCTGGAGAACAAGGGAATACAATTCAAGTTTGGGCAATCAGGCGCCCACCTGGAGAACAAGGGAATAGAGTTCAAGTTTTGGTAATCAGGCGCCCACCTCGAGAACAAGGGAATACAGTTCAAGTTTTGGAAATCAGGCGCCCTATTGGAGAACAAGGGAATATAGTTCAAGTTTTTGGCAATCAGGCGCCCACATAGAGAACAAGGGAATATGGTTCAAGTTTCGGCAATCAGGCACCCACCTGGAGAAAAAGTTAATATGGTTCAAGTTTCGGCAATCACGCGCCCACCTGGAAAACAAGGGAATACAGTTCAGGTTTTTGGCAATTAGGGGGCCACCTGGAGAACAAAGGAATACAGTTCAAGTTTTGGCAATCAGGTGCCCACCTGGAGAACAAGGGAATATAGTTCAAGTTTTGGCAATCAGGCGCCCACCTGGAGAACAAGGGAATACAGTTCAAGTTTTGGAAATCAGGCACCCACCTGGAGAACAAGGGAATATAGTTCAAGTTCTGGTAATCAAGACCCCACCTGGAGAACAAGGGAATACAGTTCAAGTTTTGGCAATCAGGTGCCCACTGGAGAACAAGGGAATACAGTCCAAGTTTTGTAAATCAGGCACCCACCTGTAGAATAAGGGAATACAGTTCAAGTTTTTGCAATCAGGCGCCCACCTGGAAAATAAAGGAATACAGTTAACGTTTTGGCAATCAGGCGCCCACCTAGAGAACAAGGGAATACAGTTCAAGTTTTGGCAATCAGGCGCCCACCTGGAGAACAAGGGAATACAATTCATGTTTTTGGCAATTAGGGGCCCACCTGGAGAACAATGGGAATATAGTTCAAGTTTTGGCAATCAGGCGCCCACCTGGAGAAGAAGGGAATACAGTTCAAGTTTTGGAAATCAGGCACCCACCTGGAGAACAAGGGAATATAGTTCAAGTTCTGGCAATCAGGCACCCACCTGGAGAACAAGGGAATACAGTTCAAGTTTTGGCAATCAAGCGCCCACCTGGAGAACAAGGGAATATAGTTCAAGTTTTGAAAATCAGGCGCCCACCTGGAGAATAAGGGAATACAGTTCAAGTTTTGGAAATCAGACACCCACCTGGAGAACAAGGGAATATAGTTCACGTTCTGGCAATCAGGCGCCCATCTGGAGAACAAGGGAATATAGTTGAAGTTCCGGCAATTAGGCGCCCACCTGGAGAACAAGGGAAGTCATTTCAGAATTCGATTCAAGTTAGAAGTAGCAGAAGCTCACGGCAAGAATGCGAGTTAACAGTCTGAGATGATCAACAGAAGTTAGTCACAATCCAGAATAAAAAAAAAAAGCAAGAAGTGAATCCAAATATAGAAGTATATGAAAAATGTGAGCTACTCAAGATATGGTTGAGGTCACAAGCAATACATGTCTGGTCTTGATCCAAAAAGCTGAAGAAGAATGAGCTAGCACCTGCAGCTAACAAGCGTCTAGGTTCAAATCTAAAGTTTCCATGAAGAACCATTCAAGACTCAAGATCAAGCTTTAGAAGACTTATAAATAGGAATCTTGTAACTCATAGTTGATAGGCTTAGTTAGTCTTTTTCATTTTGATTTTTGATGTAATAACAAGATTGCGGACCGGAACCTCGACGGAACGGCACCTCGACCGGCTCTCCACCTCGGTATACTCCATCACTGTTCCTACTTCTGAACTACACGTGGCATGATTCCTTTATAGACAAGGATATGTAGGCAGCTCAGATACCAGGGCTCGGTCACATTCTCCTTTCTCTGAGTTTTGTCTCACCAAATAAGGGTCGGGTAAAAAACCTGTCTAGTCGTTCTTTGTCTGAAAATACTTCGTGTTTTCAGTTAAAGTGGGGCAGCTGTAGACATGTAATTTTTGACCCTCCGCAAGATTTTACATATTTTAGCATAAAAATACTTAGTTTAGGCCTAATATCGATATTTCAATTAGTTTTGACTCTTTTACTTTATTTTATCAAAAAAAAGAAAATTACAAAAATATTTCTTCTTTTTAGTTGCTTTAAGTTTATATAGCTTTCGTAAAACTAAAAAAAACTACAAAAATAGTACCTTATTTTTATTCTAATATGATATTTGAAAATACCAAAAAAATAGGTTTATTTTAATGGTTAGTCTTATCTTAATAGTTATTTTACTTAAGTAGGATTAATTGGTAAATGAAGTCGTATTTTTAGTCTTGTTCACAGAGAAAGAATAAAGTTTGGGCTCAAAAAATCCATTTTTAAACCTAATTTTCAGACTTAGCCCATAATTCCTAGGCCCATACCCCCTAACCTAAGTATAACCCTAAAACCCTAAACCTATAGAAAAAAAGGAGCTAACACTAAAGATCGTGGAGATAGAGATGGGGGTGAAACGGAAAAAATAGAGAGGAGAAAGTCTGGGGATGGGACGGAACAGATCTGAAAATAGGGCTGGCATGCTCTTCTTTATTCAACAGAGGCGTCCTTCTACTACCCAAAACAGCTGCTAATTGCAGGGGAAAATGCCATCCAAACTCCATTTTCTTCACCTTAGATTGTTTGTTTTAGCCATAGAAACCAGTACCTTCAAACCTCCACAAACACAACTGAAAAGCTTCACTCAAATCACTCCAAAACACTCAAAAACTTCACGAGAATCAGCGAAAAACTGATGCCAAACAGCCTTGAAACCAACCTTTAAACACCCATTCACTCTGGCGAAGATCAGCCGAGTAATCGAACTCCCTCAAAAGATCCAAGGAGTTGAACAGTGAGATTTACCGTCCGAATGCTGTCAAGAGCGAGGTCGTTCAAATTCCGTCCATTAGCTTCACATGTATTTCTCTGTTTCTGCATTGACTTTTGAGATTTACAACTGTACCGGTTGGTTTATTTAGGATTTCTTCCCAATACATCGGAAAAGTTTCATTGCTCAAGGTCCTGTTCTTTCTTTCGTCTACTACTCTATTTCATTTCTTTATGATCCATATATTTTAGATCCCTGTTGCTTATGCTACACTTCTTCACTTCTCATGAATGTTTGGTTCTTGATTCTTAATATCATGAGTGTCAATGGATTTTATGAGATATTGGTACTAATATTTTTTAATAGCAGAAAGTGTAAAGGTTTTCAAAGGAATTTTAGGAGTAGACCGAATTTTTCTAGCCGATGAACAATGAAATCTGTTAGATTTGAGTTTATTTTGTCATCTTCGCTTTATTGTGAGTTTATGGGAAGTTGCCCTATTTTGTTTGATTTATTTTGCTTAAAATATTTTGGATAGAGATTTGTTAATCCTTTTAGTTAAGTTACGTGTTAGATACCATTGTTAGGTTAGCGTATTATTTCATTTTATTTATATTGATTGAGTTTTTTTTAATTCAAATGAATTTTGATTTTGAGAATGAATGAAAATTAATCATGCAAGGTAGTAACTGGGGAAAGAATTTCGGATTTAAAATAGTGTTCGATGTAGCTTGCTTTAAGTGCGATTAATACTAAATCATCACGAATACGAGTACGGTTCCCGTGACGTAGTTGTAATACCTAATTTCAAATTAGTTTTAAATATGAATATCCGTAGTTCACTTAGATGAATGCCTTCTCCTTTAATAAAATTGAGGTGTGACAAACATTCATCTAGTCTATGGCCCTCATATTGATATTTTAATTAGTGTAGAAAATGCCTCTCGTAGTTTGTTTTAGGCGTGTTAATTAAATAAATTGTCATAGCTACGGGTACGGTTCCCGTGACGTAGTTGTGACGCTTAATTTCTAAAATCTGGGGGTACATTTATATGACACAGCCACAATTTAATTTTGTTAATAAAATAAACATGTTGTAGATCGTGGGTACGATTCTCATGACATGATCCGCAATGTGTAATCAAATAATTAGTTGTATGGCAATCGTGGATTATTAAAAGAGGTTTAAAAGGAATAAAAATGCACATAGGTTTCAAAGATGTTTTAAATCAAATAAATAGGCCAATATTAACAGTTGAGCGACCGTGCTAAAACCACGGAACCCGGGAATGCCTAACACTTTCTCTCGGATTAACAGAATTCCTTACCCGGATTTCTGTGTTCGCGAACTGTAAAACAGAGTCAATCTTTCCTTGATTTGGGATTTAAACCGGTGACTTAGAATACCATAATTTATCCCTAGTGGCGACTTTGAATTTAATATAAATAATCTGTTTCGGTCATTGTCACTTTAATTAGAAAAACTCTCTTATACCCCTTCCTGGGGTAGGAAAAAGGAGGTGTTACAAGGTTCATATTGTACAGTGTCATGACCCAATTTCATTATAGGTCGTGATGGCGCCCAACACCATTGTCAGGCAATCCAACACGGAAATATTAATAAGTTCTCATTTTACTTTACCAAAACAAGTATAGAAATTTCTTAATTTGAAGTTAAAACAAGTGATAATTAGTAATATACCAAAAACAATTATACAATTCCCAAAAGAATAGTCTACTATTGTGTGTGTCAAGACCTGGTGTCACAAGTATGTGAGAATCTAGTAGAATACACAAAAGAATAAATCTATCCTATTGTCTGAAATAGAGTAGACAACCAAAAGTAAAGAGAGACTCAATCAAGCAGCTGAACAGCATAGGAAGGGAGCAGCTCACCATGGAAGTCTCGGACTATGATCAGGAGCGTGCACCAGACTGATAGCCAGTTGTACCTACCTCAGATCTTGTACAATTAAGTACAGAAGCGTAGTATGAGTACATAAATAATATGTACCCAATAAGTATCCCATCTAATCTCGAAGAAGCAGAGACGAGAGGTTGACTTGATACTTACTAGGGTCAAATAATATAATAAAATTTTATGCTAAGCATGAATGTCACAGATAATATCAGTTTATAGCAAGAAGTGATAAGTCATGCCTAGATAGTATCACAGTTAGCCATTTACATTTCAGAGCATTTAATAAAGTAAGTCATGAATAAGATTTCACATAAATATCATGTGCACGTTATGCCGAGGTTGTACGACCCGGTCCATAGAAAGGAAACTGTGCACTGGCATAGGGTCAAATGGCGCGAACCATAGATGCATCTATTTCTAGCGAGGTGATCGAATCGATCCACAAATATTGATTATCATCAAGAAGGTGCATAAAGGCGCATTTATATTCAAATAATTCATACAAGTGTTCAAACAAGTGCATATGTTCACATAGGTTCATTTTCAAGTCCCTACCATATCCTAAGTGATCTCATTAGCATGAAAGGATATAAACATTTACAAATTTGGCATGATACGGGTCCTAAACTACCCAGACAAATAACATAGTAGTATCTACGTACAGACTTTCGTCACCTAGTGCGTACATAGTCCCCGTATTTAGTGGAAACTTATTAAATTATTACCCCTATGGGGACAATTCCCTCTTACAAGGTTAGAAATGAGACTTGCCTCGCTCTGAAGCATAGTTCCAATACCAAGAACGTGCTTAAACCCTCAATTTGGAGCCGAACGATCCAAAATTAATTAAACGAGGTAGGAACTAGTCAATACAAGCTCACAATTTTGCATTCTAACTATTAAAGAAATTTCCCAACCCTAAACACAAGTTTCCTAAAATCCGACCCCAGGCCCACACGCCCAGATTTCGAAATTTTTCAAAGAAAGTTGTTCTTCATAACCTAAGGATCAATAATATATGATTTCTACTTCATTTCATAACAAATTTCGTGGTTAAATCTAACATTTATCAAAACCCTAGGTTTTGCTCTAACCCCATGATTTTTCCTTAATTTTTGTGTGTTAATCTACCCAAGACTCAAGTAGTAAACTAGAAATAAGTGGGATGAACTTACCTCAAGATGCTAGGTGGAATATCTCTCTTTGGAAGCTCCCAAATCGCCCAAACAATGGTGGAAATGTGTCAAAAATGACACATTCCCGTATTAAATGAAGGCATTGCCTTCAACGATTTTTGCACCTGCAGTTAGGGGACCGCATTTGTGGTCTCGCTTCAGCGAGAAGGGGTCCGCATCTACGGATCTGGGCTAGGGGCCTAGGGCCGCTTCTGCGGCATAGGATCCGCCCTGCGAAGCCATCTCTAAGGAGAAGGAGCCGCATCTACGGTTCATATGCTCCTTCCTTTGGCCGCTTCTGTAATGTGTCGACTGCATCTGCGGTCTCGCACCTGCGGCTGACCAACCACAAGTGCGGTTATGATAGATAGCTGGAGCCTCAGCTCCTTGCCATTTTTTCCAACTTCACTCATGCCTCGTCTGATTGACGCTCGGGGCCCCCGGGCCCCGTCTGAGCATACCGATAAGTTTGAAATCATAAAACGGACTTGATCGAACCCTCGAAATTTCCGAAACAACGCTAAATCTAATAATCACCCCCTAAAATCAATTGAATCAAACTTATGAACTTCAAGTTCTTAAATTCACTTCTAACGCGCCGAAACATACTTAAGCTACTTGGATTGATACCAAATTTTGCGGGCAAGTCTTAAACATTATATCGGACCTATATCGGGCTCCAGAACCAACATGCAAGCCCGGTACCAACTTGATCAAGCATTATTCAATTTCATTAAATCCTTAGAATTTCAGTTTAAATATTTCTAACATAAATTCACTACTCGGGCTAGGGACCTCGAAATTCGATTCTGCGCATACGCCCAGGTACCATATTTTCTTACAGATCCTCTGGGACCGTCAAAACAAAGTCCGGGTCCGTCTACTCGTAATGTTGACCAAAGTCAAACTTAGCCTTTTAAGAAAATCTTAGGGAATCAAGTGTGCTTATTTCAACCCAAACGCATTCAAATCTCGTACCAACCATCCCCGTAGGTCGTAAATTAGTTAAAGCAAGCGCGGGAAGTCTTATTTAGTGGAATAGGGTCCTAAAACACAAAATGACCAGTCGGGTCGTTACATTCTCCACCTATTAACAAATGTTCTTCCTCGAACGTACATATAAAAGTACCTGAGCTAGGAAAAAGATGGGGGTATCTGCTCCGCATTTCCTCCTCGGACTCCTAGGTCGCCTCCTAAACTGGTTGGCCCCTCCACTGGACCTTTACCGCGGAAATCCTCTTGGATCTCAACTGGCGATCCTCTCTACCAATAATGGAAACTCGCTCCTCCTCATAACCTAGATTCTTATCCAGTTGAATAGTACTGTAACACATGGGACAAGTCGGTGTGATACTTCCGCAGCATCGATACATGGAAAACTGGATGAACTCCCGATAAGCTGGGGGGTAAAGCCAGCTCATAAGCAACCTCCCCAACTCGCCTCAACACCTCAAATGGGCCAATAAACCTTGGGCAGAACTTGCCCTTCTTCTCGAATCTCATAACACCCTTCATTGGCGAGGCTTTCAAGAGGACCTTTTCGCCAACCATGAATGATACATCATACGCCTTTTGATCCACGTAACTTTTCTGTCTGGACTGAGCTGTGCGAAGCCTCTCGTAAATCAACTTTACCTTTTCCAAGGCATCTTGTACCAAGTCTTTACCGTACAACTTAGCCTTACCAGGCTCAAAATACCAGATAGGAGAACGACATCGCCGACTATATAAAGCCTCAAATGGATCCATCTCTATGCTGGACTGATAGTTGTTGTCGTAAACAAAGTCTGCCAAGGGCATGAACTGATCCCACTGTCCTCTAAAATCAATCACACATGCTCTGAGCATGTCCTCTAAAATTTGAACTGTCCGTCGGTCTGAGTATGGAATGTTGTGCTAAGCTCCACACGGGTCCCCAACTTACTCTGAACGGCTCTCCTGAAATGGGAAGTGAACTGAGGGCCTCTATCTGATATAATGGAAACAGGCACACCGTGCAACCAGTCTATCTCGCGAATGTAAATCTGAGCCAATCTCTCTGAAGTGTAAGTACTCACAACCGGAATAAAGTGTGCCAACTTGGTTAGCCTATCAACAATGACCCACACTGCATCAAACTTCCGCAAGGTTCGAGGCAACCCAACTACAAAGTCCATAGTAATGTGCTCCCACTTTCGCTCAAGTATAGGCATCTGCTGAAGTAGGTCACCTGGCCTCTGGTGTTCATACTTAACCTGCTGGCAATTCAAAAACCTAGCCACATACTCCATTATGTCTTTCTTCATCCTCCACCACCAATAATGCTGCCTCAAGTCACGATATATCTTTGTAGCACCCGAATGAAGGGAATACCACGAACTATGCGCCTCCTCTAGAATCCTCTCCCTCAGACCATCAACATTAGGAACACATAGGCAACTCTGGAGTCATAGAACACCATCCTCGCCTATAGAAACCTACTTGGCACTACCCTGTAGCACTATCTCTCTGAGAACCGCCAAGTGCGGATCATCGAACTACTGAGCCTTGATCTGCCCTAATAATGAAGACTGAGCAACAACACACGCAAGGACTTGGCTGGGCTCTGAAATAGCTAACCTCACAAGTATGTTAGCCAAGGACTGAATGTCCAAGGCTAGTGGCTTCTCCTATGCTGAAATGAATGCCAAGATACCCATACTCTCTGCTTTTCTGCTTAAGGCATCTGCGACCACATTTTGCCTTGCCCGGATGATAAAGAATGGTAATTTCATAATCCTTCAGTAACTCAAGCCATCTACGCTACCTCAAATTGAGATCCCTCTACTTTAACAAATGCTATAAGTTGCGATGATCAATGTAAACCTCACATGACACCCCATACAGATAATGTCTCCATATCTTAAGAGCATGAACAATCGCTGCCAACTCTAGATCGTGCCCAAGATAATTCTTCTCATGAATCTTCAGCTGGCATGAAGCATATGCAATAACTCGCCCCTCCTGCATCAATACAAAACCCAAGCCAACGCGTGAAGTGTCACAATATACTGTATACATCCCTGAACCGAAAGCCAACACAAGAACTGGTGTTGTAGTCAAAACTGTTTTGAGCTTCTGAAAGCTCGCCTAACAATCATCGGACCAACGGAAAGGAGCACCCTTCTAGGTCAATCTAGTCAGAGCTGATGCAGTAGATGAAAAACCCTACACAAATAGTCTGTAACCTACTAACCCCAGGAAACTCCAGATCTCGATCACTGAAGTAGGATGTGGCCAACTCTAAACTGCCTCAATCTTCTTGGGGTCTACCTTAATACCCTCTCCTGAAACAATATGCCCCAAGAATGCCACTAACTCTAGCCAAAACTCACACTTGGAGAACTTATCATACAACTTCTACTCCTGCAGGGTCTAAATCACTACTCTCAAATGTTGCTCGTGCTCTCCCAGGCTACGTGAGTATATCAAGATGCTATCAATAAAGACTGTTACACCCCCTTTTTCTCACGAAATCGGGTTTATGACATTTTGTATGGGACAACTCGTTTCTTTCAGGAACTGGGTTTTGCATTTTTGAAGAGTTGTCACCTAATGATTTAAGGTGCATTAGGATACCAATGGGGTTCAATTCTAACTCATTTGAATAACCAAAGATAGGGTAAGGGCTTGAAGTTATCCCAAGGAGAAGGTGTTAGGCACCCCTCAGGATCTACTAGTGTGGTTCCCGGTCAGACAGTTATTGTAAATTTAGCAAATATACAAGTACGGGCTCAAATATTAGGGGATTTAAACACATAAAAAAAGAAATAACAATTAAAAGCAGAGTTAAAAAAAGATTTTACAAATAAAAGGAAAGGGGATCCTAGGTTTATATTTAATATGGATCACGCCAATGCAATACCCGGTAATCACTTCTCAAAAGAGGGGTTACACGTGGCCTTAGCGCACTGGTCATCATATCCATATCTACCCTTCCTGCCCTGTTAAGGTATTAAAGCGTGGATTGATCTCGATTACTATTGCATGCTATTACTCGTCCCATTCCTATCAGTCCTGGAGGCACTTAGGACTAGTAGTCCTAAAGGGTGGGATATTAGACTGATTGGTTTCAAAGGATAAAAATCTAAGGCGACATACAAAAAACACATACTGCATGTTGGGGAAGCATATAAACAGATAAAGGCTCAAATATACCTCCTTGAACAAAAGCACATAACTAGCATGACTTGCACATACTTTTTAGGTCTGATTAAAATACTAAAGACGAGGGGAGTTTGATTATTGAAGCAGATTCGTTTATTACATAACTCAGATAAGAAGTTCGAATCATGCCTACCTGCTGGTTATAACAATTAACAAAGGCGGATTCAATTTTATAGTCATTACTCTAAGGCTTGCCTAAGTATTTAGACGGGGTCCTATAGGCATGATATCTACTTAATTTAGAAGGTGGTGAAATAGTGATAACTCAAAGCGAATTGTTTGAAATCCTATAGGCATGCTTGCTAAACCTCGTTAAAATAAGAGAATTAGACTATTAAAAAAAGATTCAGAATGGACGAATTTTAAATTAGACTAGTTTCAGTTTCTGCAGATGACAGTATCCATTATCGCTGATTTTTACTCCTGTGAACATGGTATCTAGGATTACTGATTTTAGACACTTGTAGACATAATTAAACCTTTGCGTGCATAGTATCTGAATAATGTCAAACCCCTATAGGCATAATATCTTGTAGACAATGGAAACAGACGGGTTTTCACTTGAAAATTCATATAAGCATGATTTCTATTCATTATGCTGATTTTAACAAGCGACTGGGTTATAGCCAACTGGGCCCTAAAAACACGATATCTAAACGGTGACAAACATGCAGAATTTTAGATATTTCCTATAGGCAGGTTATCTAGATGTGAAGTTGAACAAGTAGGTCCTATAGACATGGTTTCTAAATGTGATGCGAATATGCATAATTAAAAGCAGTCCTATAGACATGTTTTCTAAATGCGAATTGAACATGTGGAAAAAGCAGTCCTATAGGCATGTTTTATACCCTTGATCATGCATAATTACCTAACCCTTTTCACTAGCCAGCCCTAAATGTTCATTACAAATTATTACAAACCATGAATACTGAATCATATCAGAAAGGTACAAAGAAAAATTACAACCAGAGGAAGCCTGATTCTTGACTTCCTCTCTAAGTTATGGAGTAAACCACCTCAAAATGCCATTGATCCAAAGCCTTTCTCGAACTTGAGTGTGTCAGAGCTCGCTAAGGGCCTCAACAGAACCTCGGGCGGTGCTCACAGCCAAGTTACATAACCAAAATGGAGAGAACTGCAGTGCGGAAATGTCATCCCTTATGTGTCCAAGTTAAAAGGGAGCTCATGGGTCCCAAGGCAACGCTTTCATGAGGGGGCAGAACTTAAGTCTAAGAAGAGAGTGAAAGTGCAGAAACAGAGTTCTAAGAGCTGAGGTAATAAATGAGAGGGAAAGGGTGATGGGAGACATCCATTAACATTTCAGGGAGTCAATAACTTCACACAAAGGGGGCAGGGTATTGAGAATCCAGTGCAAGGAGCTTATACACTTAGGCATGGGTTAACAATAGAAAGTACTGACATGCCTGTAAATCAACCAGAACACACAACATATAAGAGAAATGTGGAGGTTATGATCCTAAGAGGATCAAGTTTGGGTCATGCACAACAATTTCCAATGTTGTCATGCCCCAAACCAACCACAAGTATTAAACACATTGGGGTAGGGATTTAGAATTCACAGGACATGATACATTAATTCAGAATAGGAGAAAGAAAATTACAGCATGCTAACAATGGTACTAGGCTAAATACAAACAGTAGGCAGACAAGAATGCAAGAAACAATAATTAAACATATTGTTGTTGGTGGAAAAAACTTAATTAGAACATACCAGTAAGAAATGCAAATGCAGAAAATAAGCAAGTTTCCCCACAGCCTAACCTTGGCTTTCAGCCGGGTAGGTAAGGCAGCAATATAGTAGTAACAGAGAAAAGAGAGATTTGGTGGAGTGTGTGTTTGAACTTAAGTGTTTATGCCTTGTGTTCGTATTTTTTTTAAAGAAAAGAAGTACATGATATTCATAGCTTTTTGAAAACGAGTAAAAAAGGGTAATAAGCTACAAACATAGAGACAATCATGATTCAGAATCAATTATACAAGTGATTGCCTTTAATTAAGGGATCACTTTGCTTAACGGGTAGTGACAAATTCAAAAATAAGGAAAGAAATCAATTTATAAGCAGGCTGCCAGTTGCCATAAAAGAAGTAGTAAAATATTAAGTAGGGCATCGAGTCTAGGTACAAAAATACACTAATTTTGGAAAGAATTCAGCAAGGCAAAATAGGAAAAGAAAATCAATTAACCCTAATAGGCGAGTGAAATCAGAATTTCACAAAGGAAAAGTTTGAAATCAGTCACAAGTTGAAGGTCAAATAAAGAAGGAAACTTAGCATATAAATAGGGTGCATAAACACTATACATGCGAGGCCAAGCTTGTTGGTAGAAGGAAAGAGCATATAATAGTAGCACAAAATTCAGTGGATAGCAACATTCGAAACATGATAGCCCAGTAGGTCAAGTAGTGAAGAAAACATAGAATATTAAAGCATGTGAAGATCTCACAGTAGCAGGTGAAGAAAACCCCTCTTGAAAATTAGGGTTTCGAGCATAATCGATTTTTAGAGATGATAGAAAAACAAATTCAGAAGAATCACACAGGGAAATAAGAGATTTTGAGATAAAGAACTTCAAAATCGAGTTTCGCACTTAAACGAACAGCCCCAAACCCAAAACCATAGGATTTTCAAATATAGAAGAGTTTTTAAAAGAGGATAAACAAACAAATCGGACAGAAACTCAGGCAAACAAGCATTCGTCTAATAAACAGTCATAAGAAATTAGGGCTTTTAACATGCAAACTCAAGTAGAATAAAGATATAAGGAAACACAATAGAACATGTCAAAAATCAGAGAAAAGTTTTGAAATAACCTAACAAGATCCCTAATCGGAAAAGATAAGGGGTTTTGAAGGCAGAGTTTTAAAAGAAACTTCGAGAAAAATGCTTAGTAGTTCAGATAAAACATAGATCTGAAATAGATCTAAAAGAAATCGAAAGAACCTTAGAGGTTAGGGTTTCAAAAGAACCCTAAGAGATGATAAAGGCTTTGAAAACCATCGATCTAAGCAGGAAAGTCAAAAGTCTGTCTTGAATAGCCATGGCTGAACGGAGAACAGTCATGAAATGAAATCGAACAGGTTCTAGACCAAGCTCTTTCAAGATCTAGACTTGAGACCATAAGAATCGAATAGGTAGAAGCCATGGGGGTTGATACAGGTCTCCGACGACCTTGGAAGTCATAGATTTGGGAGGTATTAGGGTTGGGTTAGGTGGCGGCGGCTAGGGTTCATGAGGGATTGCAGAGAGAGTTGAGAGGGAAAGGGATTCAAGGGTGGCGTTTAGTGTGAAATGAGGTGGGGTAAGGGGTCGTTTGAGGTTAAAAATGGAATGGGCCGATATTGGTCGTTGATCTAAATGATCAACGGCCAGGATTGAAAGGGTTAGGTAGGGGAGCCGGGTTGGGTTATTTAGATTGGGTCGGGGGTCGGGTTGAAATTGAAATTGGGTTGGGAAAGGGGGCCTGTTTTGGGTTATAATTAAAACTCAATTTGGGCTATTATAGCAATAGCCACTTTTCCCTTATAATTTTATAAAATATAGTAAATTAATTCCTGGAAATAAATTGAAGGTACTAAAATGATTTGTAATACATAATTATCAATTTAAAAATACTGGACTTAATTTTTATAAATATAAACACAATTAAATCTAAAAGAAGCAAATATTGCAATTATATGCAATTTAGCTTTAAAAATACTAAATAAATTTTTAAAAATATGAAAAAATTATCTTGACTATATTTTAGTATAAATATGAGCATCAAATAAAATAATCACCCAGATTGATTACATTGGGAATTATTATTGGGTTTTTATGAATAAAACAGAGGAATGAATTAGTTAACAAATCTTTAAAATTAAGAAAATTAAGAAAATTAATAAAAAATTTGGGCATAATTATATATGCATATATATTCTATTTTGAAAGTATTTTTCATAGAAAAAATATACAGGAAAAAATTGGATATCAACAGTTGTCCCTCTTTACCCGGGAAGGATGAAAGAGTTGTCGGGTAAAGATATGATGGCCAATTTTGACCAAGCGAAATGGTTTGAGAAATTAGGCCGCACCCTAGCTTTTCAGTTTCCTACATATCTCTGGTCTTATAGGAATCAGGACATATGTAGTTCGGGATTCGTTGGCGGGGTATGCCGATGGAGACTTTCGAGAACAGACGCAATATTCAGGACGTAGGAATAGTTAAGATTGGACATGGATGCGGGAACTGGAGCGGGATAGCTCCTGCCGAGATGGCCGTTGCTTGCCGGTTTACATGCAAATAAGCAATACAAGCATATATTGTGCATAAATTTCAACATGATGCAATCTCTCGTCGGACCATGAGGATTGTCTTCGGACGGTTAGAATGACGTCCTTAGACCATGATGTCCTGGGCCATGAAGCGTATAATAAAGGATTCCTAGGCCATGAAATGATGCTCTCAGGCTATGAGGATAATGCCTCTGAACCATGACGTCTTTGAATAATGATATACAAAAGATTAAAAGGGGTCATCAGGCCATGACATGGCATTCTCAGGCTATGAAAATGGTGCCTCCGAACAATGATGCCTTCAGATGATTTAGCGATCTTTTAGCCCATGGGATTCAGTATTTGGCGATCTTTAAGCCATGCAAATGTGGATAAGATGGCGATCTTTCAGCCATGCAAATGTAGATAAGATGGTGATCTTTCAACCATGCAAATGTAGATAAGGCGGCGATATTTCAGCCATGCAAATGTAGATAAGACAACGATATTTCAGCCATGCAAATGTAGATAAGGTGTCGATCTTTCAGCTATGCAAATGTAGATAAGGTGGCGATATTTCAGTCATGCAAATGTAGATGAGGTGGCGATATTTCAGCCATGCAAATAGAGATAAGGTGGCGATATTTCATCCATACAAATGTAGATGGAGGTTGTGTTTAACCTCGGAAGGCAGAATGGTAGCCTTATGCAATGCAAAATGCAAATGGAGATAGCGTTTAGTCTCGAAAGGCAGAATAGTAGCCTTATGCAATGCAGAAATGCAGATGGAGACATCGTTTAGTCTCGGAAGGCAGAATGGTAGCTTTATGAAAGAAATAAAGTAGCAAATGGTAACCGACGTTTCTTAGCTGATAGTGGATTGCGATATTATGACTGTTGGGAACGTGGTGACACACGGAACATCACCGGTATGCATGGATGACAAATGTGAGTAAGAGCGACAGTTCTGAGAGTTGTATTCCTGAATGATGTTTGTCTCGTGAGTGTATTGTATGTATGATGCTTTCATAATCCAAGTGCCTGCATCCAAAGAAAAATTGTGAGTTTTGTAAAGGGGGAAGGTTAGTTCGTATCCCCACTAGCTCCGCTTGACTTTCTCGGCTTAGATCTGGTGATACTATATGTATCATTGGGGTAGCGTTGCTAAATAAGGTAATTTCAGTAATAAACATGCATGATTTGTAAAAATATAACATATATATATAATTAAGATAGTTTTTTAGATGAACCGACGACTGTGACGTGGTTTGAGACATTGCAACCTCTCTTGCTACAGAATTTTGAGGGTCCTCCTCAAAATTCTGCACCATTTTGATGGGTTGACGTTTCTGACTGTTGCTCGTGCGGAGATCGGCTGAACTTACCTCGGAATTTTGAGGGTCCTCCTCAAAATTCTACCCTAGTTTTCAATTTCAGAGGGGAAATGAAAATTTTATTGAGTTATGACCGATCCCATAGGGCTGCCTACGTATCCCCTCTTTAACAGGAATCAGGTCAGGCATAGTTCAATTTACATCATATAAGGGAAGAATAACGATTACACATAGTAACGCTTGACTGTATTTGAGTTGATAGGTTTTGGCCAGACTTCTCCATCCATTTCTGCAAGTATGAGGGCTCCTCTTATCAAAACCCGATGAACCATGTATGGACCCTACCAGTTGGGAGAGAATTTTCCTTTGGCTTCATCTTGATGCGGAAATTTTTTTTTTAACACTAGCTGCCCTGGTGTGAACTGTCTTGGCTTGACTCTTTTGTTGAAGGCTTTGGACTTTCTGTTCTGATAGAGTTGACCATGGAAAACTGTGTTCATTCTCTTTCTGTCTATAAGGGATAGTTGCTCAAAATGACTTTTTACCCATTCTGCGTCGTCGAACTCAGCCATGCAAAGGGAAGTTATCTTTTGGACTGGCCCGATTGAGATCCTGGTAGTCGACACAGACTCTGACCTTCCCATCCTTCTTTGGTATAGGCACGATGTTGGTTATCCACGTCCGGTATTCTACTACCCCGAGAACCTTAGCTTTGACTTTCTTAGTGACTTTTTTCTTGATTTTCAGACTCATATCAGGCTTGAACTTTCTGAGCTTTTGCTTTACCGACGGACATGTTTGATCGGTTGGCAGTTTGTGAGCCACAATAGACATGCTCAGGCCAGTCATATCATCATACAACCAGGCGAATATGTCCTCATATTCTCTTAGAAAATCCGTGTATTCCTTCTTTTCCGATGGTGATAAGTGGACGTTGATTCGTGTTTCTTTGACGTTTTCTACATCTCCCAGGTTAACAACTTCTGTCTCGTCCAGGTTGTACTTAGGTCTATTTTCAAAATTCTCAACTTCTTTAACAATCTCCTCTGGTATGTCATCTTCCTCTGAATCTATGTCCATTTGTTGCGTTGTCTCATTGCATGTCACAGTCATTGGGTCATCAAGATAAGTAATAGTAATGTTGTATAAGTAAAGTAATGAGAGAAAAATAATAATTAGCATTGATTAATAAGAAAAGTCAAAATTCTTTGATAAATTGCATAACTGTTTTGGAACATTGGAGATCTTATTATGGGAATTAAAATGCAAAAATAAAATCATTTATTAAAATAAAGACAGTGCATGATGCTTGTTTTAGCGTTGCTACCCCAAGGCTCGTCGGGCTCTGGTTGTCCTGATGGTCCAGTTATTGAGGCGTGCTCCTCTTCTTACAGCATGTATGGAAGGTCCTTCCTCCCCTCCTCTTCAAGAATAACACAGAAGTCCATATCATTGTCTTCTAGGAACAAGTTCTTAACCGCTGCTAGGGCTTCCTCCTCATCAGACCCATAGATAATATCAGTCGGTTGGAAAGTCTGCTCCAAATATGGTATTAGCTGCTCCAGCGGATAGTAGGGACCATGCCATGGTGGTGACCAGTTGTTTAATTCTTCCCAAGTGTCCTCGTATCCCAGCCCGAAAGTGCTGTCATGTTTCTTAAGTTTTATGGGCTTAGTGATTCCTTGGAGGTTCTTGCCGACCCCCTTGCCAAGTTTGTACCCACTCCAATTTAGTATACTTTCAATCTTGTTATCCCACCATTTATTTTTGTCAACAGCATTTACCTGTTCAATATGATGGTAAGTCTCTCCACCCAGCTTCCTTCTTCCTTCGATTGACGGGATGGTCTGGCGACTGTATATAGGGTTGCTACCGTAACCGTGAATGATCACCTCCTGGTGATTCCATTCAAACTTTACTTCCTGATGCAGTGTTGATGCTACGGCCCCAGCGGCATGAATCCACAGCCGTCCCAATAGCAGATTATAAGATGTCGGCACGTCTATCACATGGAAATCAACATCGAACCAAGTTGGCCCCATTTGCATACACAGACTACTATCCCCAATGGTGGACCTTTGGGAACCGTTGAAGACTTTCACGTTGATGGCTACGTCCTTTATCTCGTGCAGTCCTTTTACCAACTTTTTGAGTGTTACTAGTGGACAAATGTTGAGACTGGAACCCTCGTCGATCAGAATCCTGGTGATGAAATAGTCTTCGCATTGCACGGTGATGTGCAGTGCTTTGTTGTGACCCATCCCTTCATGTGGCAGCTCATCTTCATGAAAAATAATTTTATGACTTTCCAATACATGTCCTACCATGTTAGCCATTTCCCCACCAGTGATGTTGCTTGGCACGTATGCTTCACTCAGCACCCTTAGCAGGGCATTCTTGTGTGCCTCAGAATTTTGTAGCAAAGCAAGTATGGAGATTTGCGCTGGTGTTTTGTTCAACTGGTCGATGATTGAGTATTCTTTGGCTTGTATCTTTCTCCAAAGATCGTCTGGACCTATCTCAATAATGGGTGGCCGGTTGGAGGCCTGCTTGCTTGACTCAGCCAGATGTTCAGGGGTATAAACTCTACCCGTTCTCGTCATACCTTGTGCGGCAATAGTTTCTTCGAACCTACCCTTGCCTTTCCTCCTTGCCTCGGTTGTATAGTCCCATGGTCTAGCCTTTTTATGGTATGGCGTCATGGTTGACTTCATTACTGGAATCGCGTGGGTATCTTTACTCCGAACAGAGCATGTTCCTTGGGTGGTAAAACCGCAACTTCAAACGTTGTGGGTGTATTTGCTGGAGACACGAATTAGGCCTTAATTGGTAATGGTGTCTTTACAGTTGACGTTGTTTCAAACTCAAGTGGCACAGACATATTTACCTCGGCATCCCCAAAGGGCTGAATTTGGACCACGATCAGATTATGAGTAACTATTGGCTTCTTTAGGTCATCCCCTTCTGTGATCAAATCGATCGATCCATCGGGATCCCAATCATCCTCTATTTCAATCATGTGAATGTCTCCACCCTTGTGGTTTGGCAGTGGGTTATTGCAGACATTCGGAGCAGGTTCCTTTGCAACAACAATTTTGTTGTCAATTAAAGTCTGGATCTTGTCCTTCAAAGAACGGCATTTGTCGATGGTGTGTCCCTTCATGCCGGAGTGGTATGTACAGGATTTGTTTGGTTTAACCCACTGATAAGGGTTCTCAGGAGTTGTAGCAGGGATAGGGGTGACATAACCAGCAGCTTTGAATCTTTCGTACAACTAGTCAATAAGTTCAGCAATGGCTCTATATTGTTTCGGAAGTCTGCGGTCAAAATTTGGTCGAGGTCTAGGGAAGGTTTGGCGTGCAGGAGTGGATTTATAGTGGGATTGTTGAGCATTATAGGCTTGGTAAACATGTGCGGGTTGGGAATATCTGGGTGAAGTATGATGATATATGAGAGGTGAAGGTGATTGATAAGCGGGTGGCGGAGTTTGGTAAGAGGGTGAGGGTGCTTGGTAGTTTGGGGTAGGCTGATATGTGAGTGGAGGCATTGGGTAGGTTGGGTATTTTATGGGAGATTTGCTTCTTTTTGCAACCATTACGGCCCCTACGTCCCTTTTCTTGGATACACCACCAGATGGTAAGGCCTTATTTGTAGCTTGCAAGGCCTCAAAGTTTGTAACCATACCACTTTTGATGCCCTCTTTGATCCTTTCACCCAGCTTTATAATGTCAGAAAATTTGTGGCTCTCGATCATCATTAGTCATTCATAACATTGTGGGTCCTAAGCCCGGACAAATAATTTGTTCATTTGTTCCTCTTCTAAATCAGGTATGACCTTAGCAGCTTCGGACCTCCAGCGAGTAGCATACTCGCGGAATGTTTCTGTTGGCTTCTTCTCTAGACTCTGAATATAGAACACGTCTGGCGCATTCTCTATGTTGAACCTAAACCCGTCTACAAAGTCAGACACCATGCCTACCCAATTTGACCACTTCTTCGGATCTTTGCTAATGTATTAAGACAAAGCATCTCCCTTCAAACTCTTCATGAACAGCTTTATGCGGATTCTTTCATCTTTCCCTACTCCAACCAGCTTATCACAGTAAGTTCTCAAATGGACCCTTGAATCCTTTGTACCATCAAATATTTCGCACTTCAGAGGTTTGTACCCCTCGGGTAGTTCGACATCGGGCTGTATGCAAAGATCTTTATAGTTCAGCCCTTCAATTCCCTTACTTCCTTCAACGCCTTGAATTCGGCTAGTTAACTTCTTGAGTTCTTCAGCCAGGTTCATGATGAGCAAATCCTTTTCATTAGACTCGGGTGTGCTTTCGATGGGTTGGGTGGAGTGTTGAATAACCTCCACATAGATGGGGATGTTATGGTGGGTGTAGAAGTGGTCATTTGTGGAGTTTTGGAGTTTTGGGATAAGTAGCGGGGTGTTATTTGAGGTATTACAGGTGTTGCAGTGATGGTGAGGAGCGAGATGGTTTTGTTACTTTGGGATATTTTGTGGAGGTGTAGGGTTCTAAGCAATTGGGAAATTGATATCTGGAGTGGTGAGGGAAAATGATAGATTTTCCAGATTCCGAACCTGATCAAGTTCTTCCTAGAATTTCAGTAGCTTTTGTTCGAGTTGGGATGCATTTTCTTTGAAAACCTGAGTATCGTGACCATGAGTGACCTCTACCCGTTCAATTGAGTTCTCTTTTCTGACATTATTCAAATCTTCCACCTTCTCTTTGGTCTTGTTTTTGACAGGACTAAGAAGAGTGGTGGGTGGAGGGCCCCTAGATCTCGTGGAATAAGATAATGTTGCCAGAGTGCACGAACTAACCTTTGAGGAGGGGAATAATAAACAAAAGGTAAAAAACAAAAAGGTAACAAGTTAGTGAGGGTTATAAAAAGTGTTGCAATATTTAAACACATAGTGCGGAATGTAAAATATGTCCTAATTTGGAACCTCTTTGTGCCCGAGGTAGGCATAGCGACAAATTGATTTGGAGAACTTAGGATACTAAATGCCTCATTTTATTGATAAAGATAGACGAATCCCAAATCGACACTAAATAAATAGGAAATAAATGTCACTACTGGCCATTGGCCTTATTACATTTTATAAAGCGAAAAGAAAAAACTCCTATCTACTTGGTCCCAGAAGGACCTTCCCCAGATTCGGCATCTTTGGCTCCGTCGAACAACTTTCCCAACTCGCAAAGGCCCAGCAATAGGTAGGCTCTAGTAGATGTCCACCTTCATTTCCTTCAGCATTTTGCCAGTCTCCGACCCTCTTGAGAAACTTCCTTTCCAATTCCACTATGCCCCGCTCCAAGTATCCCAATCGCTTGTTGGCACTGACAGCCATGTCCTTCCACTCCTCAATTAACTTCTGGTTGGCTTCTGGTATCTCACGGTGCTCGCTTTTGTACTCCCAGATCCTCTTGCACAGTTGGTTGTATTTGACTTGTGCCTTGGCCCTTTCATCTATGATCTTGTGGCCCCTAGCGAACCTTGGCTAGCCCAGACCATCGTGATTATCTTCCAACCAGCCTGAATAGTAGGGAGGACAACCAGCATGGTATCTGTTTGGCTCAATGGTATCTCTCCCCATGACAATCTTGTAGTGCCACATATGTTGAGTTTGGCACTTATAAGGACTATCATCAGCCTGAAAGTCATCCCGGAAATGACTTATCTTGCCGACCCTGGGTATAACCTGCTTCCTACCAGCTTGCCTCATAACCTAGAGAGGTACATAAGGGTATGTTCTTCACAGATCGATCAGTAACAGGAAAGGTTCATCTCTGGATTGGGCAATGAATTCCTCGGTCGGAAACCACTCAAACATCCATTGTACCTGGTCCTCAGTTAGATTATCAAATAACTCTACCCATCCTTTAGCATCTTCTGGTTGGGCGAACATATTGGGAATGTAATTCATTCGCTTCGGGTGATGGAAAGAGATATGATCATCCCAGTCTCTTTGCCGGATCTCTTGTCGCTATTCACCCCTTTGGAGATGCTCCATGAACCAGAGCTAAAGTAGCAAATTTTAGCCTTCAAAGTGTTTGGCTCCCTGTTAAGACTTCTCTAGGGCTCGGTATATTTTACGCAATGATCATGGGCACAATTCTGAATGGTTGTCCACCAATTCCCTTCATTAAGTTCCTAGTTACCATAGCCAGCCTGGTATGGATTCTTGCTTTATTCATGGGAAACCCGATTAACCTGAGGAAACAAAACATGAATACAAAAACGCTTCAGTGAATATGCCCTAATAATGTGATGGCGAACTCGTCAGGATAAGTACGGTAGGATTTTCTGTGCCTGTACCTCTCATACAAATAATCAAAAGGGATGTAGGATTCTTTCAAACATGTCACTTCTGGGTTCTTCTTCAAACCCCTCATTTTGAGGAATCCCCTGCCCTTGCGGTTCTCGGGAAATAACAAACCCGAAGTTTTCCATGCTATACCGGCCGATACTCCTATCTCTTCTAGCAAGGGTGTCAATTCAATGTCCTCAAAGCAGAATACAGCCCTCTCACAGTCCCAGAACAAAGTAGCAGCTTCTATGATCCTGTTGTTGGGTTGAATCTCCAGAAGAGAAGGTAGATTGCCCAGATATTTCCGGACAAGAGTTTGATCACTAGAGTGAAGGTCCTCCCACCAGCTTAGCAATTTTGGGTGGATGTTGGTGACCATGCCAATTCTGGGGACTTCGTGCCTCATATTTCTACAAGACAAATAAGGTTAGGCCCTTACCCCCACCATACTCGACTATTTAATATCAACAACCGGCATAAAGCATTTAGTTCTCCAAATAAATGCAAAGAATGTGGTGATGTCCGTTTGGGTTTAGGGAAACCCAGTGGACTTTGGACAAGTCTTATCTTAAAGAGTCATTATACGAACAACATAACTGACTCGGCTAGGTTTGACCATGATGCATGCATAATTTAAACAGAGTAAGGTTTCTATGAGGTTTTAGACTGGTACCCTTGAGTGGAAAACTCAAGGAAGAAAGGCACAGAACTATCGACTACACCGTTGATCGACTGGTTTTACCGTAAATATGCCTTTTCAGGATTTATGGGGTAATAATATAGGAAAAGCGCAACCACTCATTATAAGTGTTGCTATGGTATTTGTTTGGGCACGGGTGGGATATGATGTTGAGCATGATTATGCAATAATTAAAAGCATGTTGGCACGTATTTGCCTGTTAAGAAAGCAGTAAATACAACAGTTTCATAATTTGAAGTAGTAATAAAAGGAGGAAATAAAAAGAGAAGTCAGTTTTGCAATTGAAAATTGAATTGAATGCTTAAAGAAATTAAATAAGTAATTGCACATAAAGGAGCATAAATTCACAGTGATAGACTGAAATGGTAAAAGCCTAAAAATCCCCAGCAGAGTCGCCCTGCCGTCGCGGCCCTTTTTTCTCGCGAAATCGGGTTTATGACATTTGGTATGGGACAACTCGTTCCTTCCAGGAACTAGGTTTTTCATTTTTGAAGAGTCGCCACCTAATGATTTAAGGTGCATTAGGACGCCAATGGGGTTCAATTCTAAGTCATTTGAATAACCAGAGATAGGGTAAGGGCTTGAAGTTATCCCAAGGGAAAGGTGTTAGGCACCCCTCAGAATCCACTAGTGTGGTTCCCGGCTAGACAATTATTGTGAATTTAGAAAATATACAAGTACAGGCTCAAATATTAAGGATTTAAACACATAAAAAAGAAAGAACAATTAAAAGCAGAGTTAAAAAAAGGAGTTTGCAAATAAAAGGAAAGGGGATCCTAGGTTTATATTTAATATGGATCACGTCAATGCAATACCCGGTAATCACTCCTCAAAAGAGGGGTTATACGTGGCATTAGCGCATGGGTCATCATATCCATAACTACCCTTCCCGCCCCATTAAGGTATTAAAGGCGGATTGGTCTCGATTACTATTGCATGCTATTACCCGTCTCATTCCTATCAGTCCCGGCCACACTTAGGACTACTAGTCCTAAAGGGTGGGATATTACGCTGATTGGTTTCAAAAGATAAAAATCTAAGGCGACATACAAAAAACACATACTGCATGTTGGGGAAGCATATAAACAGATAAAGGCTCAAATATACCTCCTTGAACAAAAGCACATAACTAGCATGACATGCACATACTTTTTAGGTCTGATTAAAAGACGAGGGGGTTTGATTATTGAAGTAGATTTATTTATTATATAACTCAGATAAAAAGTCTGAATCAGGCCTGCCTGCTGGCTGTAACAATTAACAAAGGCGGATTCAATTTTACAGTCATTACTCTAAGGCTTGCCTAAGTATTTAGACGGGATCCTATAGGCATGATATTTACTTAATTCAGAAGGTGGTGAAATAGTGATAACTCAAAGCGAATTGTTTGAAATCCTATATGCATGCTTGCTAAACCTCGCTAAAATAAGGGAATCAGATTATTAAAAAAAGATTCAGAATGGATGAATTTTAGATTAGACTAGTTTCAGTTTCTGCAGATGATAGTATCCACTATCACTGATTTTTACTCATATGAACATGGTATCTAGGATTACTAATTTTAGACCCTTATAGACATAATTAAAATAATTAAACCTTTGCGTACATAGTATCCGAATAATGTCAAATCCCTATAGTCATAATATCTAGTAGACAATGGAAAGAAGCAGGTTTTCACTTGGGAATTCCTATAAGCATGGTTTCTATTCATTATGCTGATTTTAACAGGCGACTGGGTTATAGCCAATTGGGCCCTAAAAACATGATATCTAAACGGTGACAAATATGCACAATTTTAGATAATTCCTATAGGCAGGTTATCTAGATGTGAAGTTGAACAAGTAGATCCTATAGACATGGTTTCTAAATGTGATGTGAATATGCAGAATTAAAAGTTGTCCTATAGGCATGTTTTCTAAAGCGAATTGAACATGTGGAAAAAGCAATCCTATAGGCATGTTTTCTACCCTTGAGCATGCATAATTACCCAACCCTTTTCACTAGCCAGCCTCAAATGTTCATTACAAATTATTACAAACCAGGAATACTGAATCACACCAGAAAAGTACAAAGAAAAGTTACAACCAGAGGAAGCCTGATTCTTGACTTCCTCTCTGAGTTATGGAATAAACCACCTCAAAATGCCATTGATCCAAAGCCTTTCTCAAACTTTAGTGTGTCAGAGCTCCCTAAGGGCCTCAATAGGACCCAGGGCAGTGCTCACACCTGAGTTACATAACCAGAATGGAGATGAGTGCAGTGTGAAAATGTCAGCCCTCATGAGTCCAAGTTCATAGGGAGATCATGGGTCCCAAGACATGTGAAGATCTCACAGTAGCAGGTCAAGTAGTGAAGAAAACATAGAATATCAAAGTATGTGAAGATCTCACAATAGCAGGTGAAGAAAACCCCTCTTGAAAATTAGGGTTTCGAGCATAATCGATTTTTAGAGATGATAGAAAACCAAAGTCAGAAGAATCACACAGAGAAATAAGAGATTTTGAGATGAAGAACTTCAAAATCTAGTTTTGCACTTAAACGAACAGCCTCAGACCCAAAACCATAGGACTTTCAACAATAGAAGAGTTTTTAAAAGAGGATAAACAAACAAATCAGACAGAAACTCAGGCAAACAAACATTCGTCTAATAAACAATCATAAGAAATTAGGGTCTTTTAACATGCAAACTCAAGTAGAAGAAAGATATAAGGAAACACATCAGAACATATCAAAAATCAGAGAAAAGTTTTGAAATAACCTAACAAGATCCCTAATCGAAAAAGATAAGGGGTTTTGAAGGCAGAGTTTTAAAAGAAACTTCGAGAAAAATGCTTAGCAGTTTAGAGCAAACATAGATCTGAAATAGATTTAAAAGAGATCGAAAGAACCTTAGAGGTTAGGGTTTCAGAAGAACCCCAAGGGATGAGAAAGGCTTTGAAAACTATCGATCTAAGCAGGAGAGTCAAGAGTCTGACTCGAATAGCCATCGCTGACCGTAGAACAGTCATGAAATGAAATCAAACAGGTTCTGGACGAAGCTCTTTCAAGATCTATCCTTGAGACCATAAGAATCGAACATGTAGAAGACATGGGGGTTGATACAGGTTTCCGACGACCTTGGAAGCCATAGATTTGGGAGGTATTAGGGCTGGGTTAGGTGGCGACGGCTAGGGTTCATTAGGGATTGCAGAGAGAGTTGAGAAGGAAAGGGCTTCAAGGGTGGCGTTTGGTGTGAAATGAGGTGGGGTAAGGGGTCGTTTAAGGTTAAAAATAGGATGGGCCGATATTGGCCGTTGATCTAAATGATCAACGGCCAGGATTGAAAGGGTTAGGTAGGGGAGCCGGGTTGGGTTATTTAGATTGGGTCGGGGGTTGGGTTGAAATTGAAATTGGGATGGAAAATTGGAGGCCTATTTTGGGTTATAATTGAAACTCAATTTGGGCTATAATCGCAATAGCCACTTTTCCCTTTTAATTTTATAAAAAATAGTAAATTAATTCCTGGAAATAAATTGAAGGTACTAAAATGATTTGTAATACATAATTATCAATTTAAAAATACTGGACTTAATTTTTTATAAATATAAACGCAATTAAATCTAAAAGAGGCTAATATTGCAATTATATGCAATTTAGCTTTAAAATACTAAATAAATTTGTAAGAATATGCAAAAATTATTTTGACTATATTTTAGTATAAATATGAGAATCCAATAAATGAATCACCAATATTGATAAATTTGTGAATTATTATTGGGTTTTTATGAATAAAACAAAGGAATAAATTGGTTAAAAAATCTTTAAAATTAAGAAAATTAATAAAACAATGGGACATACTTATATATGCATATATATGCTATTTTAAAAGTATTTTGCATATAAAAAATATATAGGGAAAAATTGGATATCAACAAAGACGATGACGAAGGAATCAATATAGGTATGAACACCCTATTCATTAGGTCCATAAATGCTGCTGGGGTTTCGGTCAAGCCAAAGGACATCACCAGAAACTCATAATGACCATATCTAGTACGAAAAGTAGTCTTCGGAACATCTGAGTCCTGAATCCTCAACTGATGGTACCCTGATCTCAAGTCGATCTTAGAGAACACCCTAGCACCCTGCAACTGGTCGAACAAATCATCAATGTGCAGCAACAGGTACTTGTTCTTGATGGTGACCTTGTTCAACTGGCAATAATCAATGCACATCCGCATGGTCCCATCCTTCTTCTTTACAAACAACAATGGTGCACCCTAAGGTGACCCATTTGGTCTAAAAACACCTTTGCTAACAACTCCTCAAGCTGCTCCTTCAACGCTTTCAACTCTTTTAACTTTTTTGGAGGCATACGATATGACTGAATAGATATAGGCTGGGTACCTGGAGCCAAATCAATACAGAAATTAATATCGCAATTCGGTGGCATGCTAGGAAGATCAGAAGGAAACACAACGGTGAACTCCCGAACTACTGGAACTGAATCAATCATCAAAGACTCGGCGGTGGTATCCCGAACATAGACCAGATAAGCCAAACACCCCTTCTCGACCATATGTCAAGCCTTCAGGAAAGAGATAACCTGACTAAATGTATCAACTATGGAACCCTTCCACTCCAACCCTGGAAACCCTGGCATTGCTAATGTAACAGTCTTGGCATGGCAATCAAGGACGGCATGGTATGGGGATAACCAATCCATGCTCACGATGACCTCAAAGTCGATCATATCAAGTAACAGAAGATCTGTTCTAGTCTCAAAACCACAGAATGTGACCACACAAGACTGGTAGATCTGATCCACCACCACAGAATCGCCCACAGTAGTGGACACATGAACAGGGGTGCCCAGAGGCTCAGAAGGAATAACAAGGAAACAAGCAAACAAAGATGATACATATAAATAGGTAGACCCTGGATCAAATAATACCGAAGTATCTTTACCGTAGATGGAAATAATACCTATGATAATGGCATTTGAGGCCAATGCATCTAGCCTTTCCAGAAGGGCATAGAATCTGGTTGGAGCGCCAACTGGCTGGCATCAACCCGACTTAGAAGTAGCTGGTTGACCTCTCCCTGTCTGGCCTTCACCTCTAGGATGGCCTCTACCAGTCTGCCCCCCACCTCTAGACGGTTGGGCAGCCGGTGCTGAAATCATAGGTTGTTTACTCTACTGTACTGCCTTTCCCCGAAGCCTGGGGCATTAGCTCCTCATATGACCAAGGTCTCTGCACTCAAAATAACCCCCCCCCCCCCGGCTCGGTGACCTGCTGCCTTGATAGCATGTAGACTCATTGGAAGAAGCCTAGATAGTCGGTGGATGGTATGAACTCTTATGCATAGCACTGAAATAGTAACCTAAAGAACCCTAGGGTCCTGAATACCCACTGGAGGAACCCTGAATAGCTAACGGACGATAAGCATTTCTGGCATGGCACTGAAATAGGGGCGCATTGGAGCACCCCGAGCAGGTGGTGGTGCTGAATATGGGGGTCTGCTGGGCTGACCCTTCCCAAACTGACCTCTACCCCTAGCCGGGGCACCTCTGAACTCTCTAGAGAATAAAGCCCTTTTATCCTGCTGCATCTGTTCCTTACCCCTCAAACGGTAGCCCTCAATCCTCCAAGCAATCTCCACTACTAGCTGATAAGAAGTCCCTATCTCCACCTCTCGGGCCATGTTGGCCCTAATGCCAGAATGCAGCCCTGCAACAAACCTCTGCACCCTCTCTGCGTCAGTAGGAAGAATCATCAATGCATGTCGGGATAACTCAGAAAACCTCGCCTTGTAGTTTGTCACGGACATCTTTCCGTACTCAAGCTGCTCAAACTGATACCGCAGCTCTTCCCTCTTAGAGGGTAGAATATACCTATCCAAGAATAACTATGTGAACTGGCCCCAAGTGATGGGAGGAGAACCTGCTGGCCTGCCAAGAACATAGGACTGCCACCATCTACGGGCCCTACCCTCCAGCCGAAAAGTATTGAAGTGAACCCCATGCGATTACAATATCCTCATGTTGTGCAGTCTGTCCCTGCACCTATCAATGAAATCCTGGGCATCCTCATGGCGCTCACCCCCGAATACAGGAGGGTGAAGTCTAGTCCATCTATCCAACAAATTCTACGGGTAACCATCCACAGATGGTCTAGGCTTTGGCACCACTGCAGCAACTGGTTGAGCCTCATCCGCGGGTAGTGCACCCGGAGTCTGATACAATGCAGTTGCATGACTAGGAGTCTGAGCAGTAGGGGTGTGTGCTCCCCCTCTTGCATGTGATGTAGCTGGATCCACTGGAAATAAACCAGCTTGAGTCATGGTATCTATGGACCACAGTATACAGCCCATGACCTCCTAAAAACCCGGTGTTGTCATAAAGTCCACCGAGTAGGCTCAGCTGCAGGCACCTCGCCCTGTTCCTCAATGAAAGGATCTCCTGCAAGATCCACCGGTGGTACTACTGGAATAGCTATGGGATGTCCTCTTCCCCTACCTCGGGCCAGTGCCCTCCCCCGGCCTCTACCTCGGCCTCTAGCAATGAGGGGAGCAGCCCCTCCCGGGTCTGGAACATCAATCATGCATGTCCTCACCATCTGTGAGAGAATAGAAGAAGAAATTTAATATACCAACCACTGCACGATAGGAAATGAATAAAGATTAGTTTCCTAACACTCTATAGCCTCTCGAAGATAAGTACAGACATCTCCGTACCGATCCGCAAGACTCTATTAGGTTTGCCCATGACTTGTGAGACCTATGTGAACCTAGTGCTCTAATACCATGTTATCACGATCCAATTTCATTATAGGTTGTGATAGCGCCCAACACCATTGTCAGGCAAGCCAACGCGGAAATATTAATAAGTTCTCATTTTGCTTTACCAAAGCAAGTATAGAAATTTCTTAATTTGAAGTTAAAACAAGTGATAATTAGTAACGTACCAAAAATAATTATACAATTCCCAAAAGAATAGTCTACTAATGCATGTGCCAAGACATGGTGTCACAAGTATGTGGGCATCTAGTAGAACAAACAAAAGAGTAAATCTATCCTACTGTCTAAAATAGAGTAGACAGCCAAAAGTAAAGAGAGACTCCATCAAGCTGCTGAACGGCATAGGAAGGGAGCAACTCAATATGGAAGTCTCAGACTATGATCAGGAACGTGCACCAGACCGATAGCCAGATGTACCTACCACATATCTTGTACAATTAAGTACAGAAGTGTAGTATGAGTATATAAACATTATGTACCCAGTAAGTATCCCATCTAATCTCGAAGAAGTAGAGACGAGAGGCCAACTTGATACTTACTAGGATCAAATAATATAGTAAGTTCTATGCTAAGCATGGATGTCACAGCTAATATCAGTTTATAGCAAGAAGTGATAAGTCATGCCTAAATAGTATCACAGTTAGCCATTTACATTTCAGAGCATTTAACAAAGTACGTCATGAATAAGATTTCACATAAATATCTTGCGCACGTTATGTCGAGGTCGTACGGCCCGGTCCAACAGAAAGGAAATTGTGCACTGCCAGAGGGTTGAATGGCGCGAACCATATATGCATCTATTTCTACCGAGGTGATCGGCTCGATCCACAAATATCAATTATCATCAAGAAGATGCATAAAGGCGCATTTATATTCAAATAATTCATACAAATGTTCAAACAAGTAGAGGTGAGAATTCGGTATTTCGGTTTGGTATTTAAGAATTTCGGTTTGGTATTTCAGTATTCGGTTTATCAATTGTGTATACCAAATACCATATCAAAATATTTTGGTATGATACGGTATTTCTTATTTTGGTTTGGTACAGTTTCGGTACGATTTCGATTTAATAATCGCTGAATAAGCAATGCTAAATTCAATACTAAGCAGTAAGGTGTAAGCAACAGTGCACCATAATTGTAGGCAACACTAAGTCAGTAACAACTAAAGAGTGAAACTTTCGTTGTGAAATGAAATTTACTTACTCCTGAATCATCAGTTCGTCCAAGAAGCTTTGGTCCTAATCATCTACCTAAACAATCTGAATACCAAGGAGAAGAAAATGAAATGATATTTTGCAAGAAAAATGGAAGGATAAAAAATATTGAAAGGGAACCCTCATAACCAACAATATTTGAAGTAAGATTGGCTGACAAAAAAGAAACATTAACTGGGACCAAAGTTTCTTGCACATGCAAAATTGCACACATAAACATAGTTGTACACATTACACAACAATATTAACATATCTGCAAATTCAAAGTGCACTGCACAATGCACATTGCACAATTCAAACTTCAATGCTGCCAATTCTTCCTAACTCACAAGTCACAAATGACCAAATTCAAATCTGCCAATTGACCAAATACCAATTCTGCCCAACTCACAATTCACAAATAACCACAATTCAAGTTTAACAATTAATATAGTGCAGCAGAATTAAACAAAAACTTAGACTCTAAAAGTGCAACAGTTGCAGCAGAATTAACTTAGTCTTTAGTCTTACCAGTGAACAAGAGCAGCAGACTCTAACAGACAGTAGCAACAGAATTAAATACAGTGCTTGCATTCTTAAATATGGATTCCAGGAAGACGCGCAAGACAACGCTTAATATGTTTCCTTAAACTAATTGTTCCATTCCTCTTTGGATTAACATTATAGACTTAATACTTCCACTCTACTTTGCAAACTTCTCTGTTATCTTCTTTCACCTCAAAGTGTTCCCAAATCCCAAATATCACAGCGTACTCTAGGAGCACGGGGCATGATTGCACTTGAACCTAAAAAAAATATAAATCATAAGTTAGAATATTATATTATGATGATAATAATACAAAACTACAAAAGTATTAAGTATATCACCAAACAAATAGAGTATTAAACTTACCACTCAAGTTGCAAATTGCAACTATACATCAAACAATGATAGTAGTGCTTCCATTATTTTCCATATCTAAAGATAATTCGACCAAATATGTCATACAAATAAAAAAGCATGATATATTATTTTGAACTAAAATATACACAAAATATTAAAGCTTATCAAGCTCGAGTTCCTCAAGATACTTCAAGTCTTCTTCAACACTAATAGGATTCTTCTCTTCTCTAAGCCAATCTTGAACACAAATAAGAGCTTGCACATATTTAGGAGTCGATGAACTCCTAAATGAATCAAGAATATGGCCACCGGTGCTAAATGCGCATTCCGATGTCACACTAGAAATTGAAATGGCCAACACATCACGAGCCAACTCCAAAAGAATATGAAATCTAGGAGCATGTGTTTTCCATCAACTCAAGATATCAAATTCTTCACTAAAAGGCTCTTGTTCTGCACTTATGTATTTATCCAACTCCAATTTAGCACTCCCACTTCCATTATCTTCCTTTTGTTTCTTCAAGCTAAGCTTCGTCCTTATTTTTTATGCAGTTATAACACTCCCACTAGATGTATTAGATGTGTTGTTAGATGAAGTAGAACTAGATGGAGATTGAGGACAAGATCCAGTTGAATACGTTTTTACATACTCTCCAAATAAAGAATTCATATAAGCATACACCTCAACATTTAATTTCTTCCCTTTTCCCTCCCCAAAAAGTTCTTTAAGTGCTCCCTCAACATATTCAAATTTATTATGTGGATCCAAGACGGAAGCAATAAAAATCTTTTTATTCATCTTCTTAGGCTCACCCCAATACTTTTTAAACTTTTCTTGCATTCGCTCAGCCATTTTTCACAAATGCTCATCCTTACTAGCTAAATATATTTTCAAATGACAATAAAGTTCAGATACATCCTCAAAATGAGAATTACAAGTGACCTAACGTGAACCTAAAACTTTTTTAGTTAGCTCGTAAAATCTTGCAAGAAACTCTATCACATTCCTCACATTCACCCAATCATCAGATTCAAGAGGACCTGCACTACTACCATCTTCACAAAGATGAGAACATTGATAAGCAGAAAATCCATCATCAAAAAGATGAAACTTGTCAAAGGCCTTTTCAAAGTTTTGTGTCGTATCCAACATCAAATGGGTAGAATTCCACCTAGTAGGAACATCCAAACACAACGTTGTAGTAAATTCTACCTTTACATGTGCACAGCACTTTTTAAACTTTAAGGCCCTTGTAGGCGAAGATCTCATATACCTCATAATATTTCTAACACGTGTCACAGAAGCATCAAGTTCTTTCAAACCATCTTGCACAATTAGATTTAGTATATGAGTCATGCATCTCACATGAAGATGTTTACCACTCATCATACTAGATTTCCACATATCTAACTGTTTAGATAATTCTTTGACTGTAACATCATTTGAAGAAGCATTGTCCACAGTAATAGTGAAAACCTTGTCTAATTTCCATTCAAGCAAACAATCCCTAATAGTTTTAGCCATCTCTTCACCCTTATGACAAGTGATAGGGCAAAAATTTAGTATTCTTTTATGCAACTTCCAATCCCTATCAATGAAGTGGGCTGTCAAACATATATAATTTATTCTTTGTAATGAAGTCCATGTGTCTGTTGTGAGGCAAATTTTTGGTTGTGCTTCTCTAAAAGACCTTCTTAGATTTTGCTTCAATTCACCGTAAACTTCATAAAAATCCCTTGTTATTGTTCTACGAGAAGGAAGATGAAATAGTGGTTGAGTTTTTCTCATAAACTTCATAAAGTCTTCATTTCCTACAAAGCTAAATGGTAGTTCATCAATAACTATCATCTCAATTAAGGCCCTCCTAACCACTTTTTGATCAAATTTCCAAATTGATCCGTCATCATTTTGGCAAGATTGAAAATTTATCAATGTTAAGTGGGTATTCTTTGCATTAAGCAAATGATTCTTCAATCTTGTTGTTCCATTCTTAGATGAATTAGCAGCATAAGCTTGTTTATAATATCGATATCGTGCTTTCCCAACCCCATTAACCTAAAATTTATCAAAATGGTTCCAAACGTCAGACCTAGGTTGCATGGCTTTCCTTTTCTTGGAATATTGAGTATCAATGGTGTTGGTGTTACTATCTACCGTAATAGGTAAACTTTCACTTGAACCAACATCACTTACTCTACTTGTATCTGCCATCTATACAAAATTAAACAAATATAAACACAAATTAACAATCAACATTCAACAAGCTTTAGGTCTTGCAACAGCTAAAAGATGCTAACAATAACACTAGCAGTTCTTTAAAGATGCTAACAATAACACAATATTGAGTCCATTAGCCCGCCGATTAACATATAGTCATATATCAGTCTAAATCAAGTTGAAGATTCCACTAAGTCTAAAGAAGATTTTAACAAAATAGAAAGAGAAAACAAAATCTTTTTGTAATCATCTTCATTTATCTTTATGCTGTCAAATACAAATTCCAATATGATCTATCCAAAATTGATCAGAGTACTATGTCCATCGCTAAAGAACAGAGAGCAGCATCAGCAGAAATTACTATAGTTTCTATCCAGTTAGCTTTAGTAAGATACAATTACTACAGTTTGTGCAACGGGCTACATAAATTAGGTTACAAAATCATTTTCATGTATCAGTTACTTCAATCAATATCTATACACAACTGCCAATGCTTAGTGCTAAAAAAATTTCACAAAATTACTATCTTCATTTCCTGTTCTACTACTACACCTTATAGGATTCTCATATGTCAACCTACTTTATACCTAATCAAACACTTGATCCAAAAAAATGAGTTTAGAATATAAAATTAATTTTTGCTAAAGAACATCGCTAGAAATCTTCATCAAATTCATTTCCATTGCTAGAAAGTAGAAACATACCTTTGAAAATTGAAATCATCGCAAGTTCGCAACAACATCGTCTTCGTTTACTCGGAATTTGTGAGGAGTGAGGAGTGAGGAGTCGGAGCTCAGAAGTTGGAAGTCGTAAATCGCGAGGAAGTCGAAAATCTCCAAATCGCCAAATCGCCACTCAATTGTACTATACTCTATATTGCTAAATGATAATGCCCTAACCAGTAACCAGTAACCAGCTAACCATTAGAGTTTAGGCTTGGGCTTGGGCATAAGAATTAAGATGGGCTTGGGCGTTGGGGCTGGGGTGATGGGTTGGGTGGGCAGTAAGAATTAAGAAAATATCTTTTAAAAATCGATATTTCAGTATTTCAGTATACCGAAATTTCAGAATTTTAATATCGAGGACCATACCGAAATACCGAAATTGCAATACCCAATTAGACTGAAATACGAAAAAACCGAAATCGAAATACCAAATTAATTCGGTCCGGTTCGGAATTCGGTTTTTCGGATTTTATGCACACCCCTACAAACAAGTGCATATGTTCACATAGGTTCATTTTCAAGTCTCTAGCATATCTTAAGTGATTTCTTTAGCATGAAAGGATATAAGCATTTACAAATTTGGCATGATATGGGTCCTAAACTACCCGAGAAATTAACATAGTAGTAGCTACGTACGAACTCTTGTTACCTAGTATGTACGTAACCCCCACATTTAGTGGTAATTTATTTAATTATTACACCTATGGGGACAATGCCCTCTTACAAAGTTAGAAAGGAGACTTGCCTTGCTCCGAAGCGTACTTCCAATACCAAGAACATGCTTAAACCCTCAATTTGAAGCCAAACGATCCAAAACAAATTAAACGAGGTAGGAACTATTCTATACCAGCTCACAAGTTCGCATTCTAACTATTACAGAAATTTTCAAACCCTAAACACAAGTTTCCTAAAATCCGACCCCAGACCCACATGTCCGGATTTCGAAATTTTTCAAAGAAAGTTGTTCTTCATAACCTAAGGACCAATAATATATGATTTCTACTTCATTTCATAACAAATTTTGTGGTTAAATCTAACATTTATCAAAACCCTAGGTTTTTCTCTAACCCTGTGATTTTTCCTAATCTTTGTGTGTTAATCTACCCATGACTCAAGTATTAAATTAGAAATAAGTGGGATGAACTTACCTCAAGATGCTAGGTGGAATATCTCTCTTTGGAAGCTCCCAAATTGCCCAAATAATGGTGGAAATGTGTCAGAAATGACACATTCCCGTATTAAATGAAGGCACTGCCTTCAGCGATTTACGCACTTGCGGTTAAGGGACTGCATCTGCGGTCTCGCTTCAGCGAGAGGGGGTCCACATCTGCGGAATTGGGCTAGGGGGCTGGGACCGCTTCTGCGGCATTGGAGTCACTGATGCGAAGTCACTTCTGCGGAGAAGGATCCGCATCTGCGGTTCCTAGGCTCCCTCCCTTGGCTGCTTCTGTGATATGTAGACCGCATCTCCTGTCTCACACCTGCAGCTAACCAACCGCAGGTGCGGTTATGATAGATAGATAGAACTTCAGCTTTTTGCCATTTTTTCCAACTTCACTCGAGCCTCGTCCGATTGACGCTCGGGGCTCCCAGGCCCCATCCGAGCATACCAGCAAGTTTAAAATCATAAAACGGACTCACTCGAACCCTCGGAATGCCTGAAACAATGCTAAATCTAAGAATCATCTCCTAAAACCAATTGAATCAAACTATGAACTTCAAGTTCTTAAATTCACTTCTAACGCGCGGAAACGTACTTAAGCTACTCGGATTGACACCAAATTTTGCAGGTAAGTCTTAAACGTTATATTGGACTGGTACCGGGCTCCAGAACCAACATACGGGTTTGATACCAACCTGATCAAGCATTATTCAATTTCATTGAATCCTTAGAATTTCAGTTTAAAAATTTCTAACGAAAATTCATTACTCGGGATAGGGACCTCGGAATTCGATTCCGGGCATACGCCCAGGTCCCATATTTTCCTAAAGACCCTCCGGGACCGTCAAAACACAATTTTGTGTCCGTTTACTCGAAATGCTGACCAAAGTCAAACTTAGCTTTTTAAGAAAATCTTAGGGAATCAAGTGTGCCTATTTCAACCCAAACTCTTCAAAATCCCGAACCAACCATCCTCACAGGTCGTAAATTAGTTAAAGCAAGCATGGAAAGTCTTATTTAGGGGAACAGAGTCCTAAAAAGAAAAATAACCAGTCGGTTCGTTACATACAGTATGTTAGAGGCCTTGATGGCCCATATGTATTCATGTTTTAAGAATGATGGTTCATTGATACAATGTTTGTCTACTTATACTTATACATTACGAGTTATGACCATGTTGGCCCATGATAGTTAGAAGGGAAAAATAGTTAAAGAGTGGTTCGCTCGGGCTAGTACGACACCGAGTGCCAGCCACGCCTCCCAGGTTCAGGGCGTAATAGGGCCGTAGAAATTAGTGGGTATGATATCAAGTACAAACCCCGAGCCACCATAAAATTTCGGATTTTGGCGGACTTCGTGGCCAACTTTACGCCAGCCTTGATCCCTGAGGTTGAGAAGGAATTACTTCTCACTTCGAGGACTAGCTTAGGGATCTGAACCCTATTCACAGACGGTGCTTCCAACACGAAGGGGTTTAGACTGGGCATCGTATTGAAACCACCTGCGGGTAACGTAATAAGGTAGTCTATTAGAACTGTAACATTGACTAAAAATGAAGCCAATATGAAGCTATGATTGCAGGTCTAGAACTGGCTAAGAGACTGGGGGCCGGAGTGATTGAGGCCAAATATGACTCCTCTTTGTTGTCAACCAAGTCAACGAGACATTTGAAGTAAAAGAGGAACGGATTCAGAGATACTTAGATAAGTTGCAGGTGACATTACACCAATTCAAGTAATTAACTCTATAGCACGTACCTCAGGATCAAAATAACGAGGCTAATGTAATTGCCAATTTGGGGTCGTCGGTCGACTCTGATGAATTTGACTCCAGAGCAATGGTATAGTTGATGAACTCGGTGGTAGAAGATGGTCACACCGAGGTGAACTCAACAATCTTGACTTGGTACTAGAGAAACAAATACATAGACTACCTGGAGAACAGAAAATTGCCATTGGATCCCAAGAAGTCAAGGTCCCGATGTGCTAAAGCTGCCAGGTTTAGCTTGGTCAACGAAATTGTATAGAAGATCCTTTTTCGGGCCACTAGCTAGGTGCTTGGGTCCATGGGAGACCGACTATACCATGAGAGAAGTACACAAAGGTACTTGTGGAAACCATTTAGGAGTGGAATCCCTGGTTTGAAAATTGACCAAAGCCGGCTATTACTAGAACGAGATGGAGAAGGATGCGAAATACCTCATTCGAAAATGTAACAAATGCCAAAGCCACGCCTCAATGATTTATCGACTAGGGGAAATGCTTCACCTGGTCTTGTGGTCGTTTATGAAATGGGGGATGTACATCGTCGATCCCTTGCCATAGGCACCTAGTAAAGCCCAATACATACTACTCATGACCGATTATATCTCCAAGTGGATAGAAGCTCAATAGTTTGAAAAGGTTTGGGAGAAAGAGGTCATCACTTCATTTGGGATCATATAATATGCCGATTCGAGATACTGGCAAAGATCGTTTGTGACAACGGGAAGCAATTGGTCGGCAACAAGGTAAGTAAGTTTCTCGAAGACCACAAATTAAAAATATCTTATCAACACCTTACCACCCTACTGGGAATGGTCAATCGGAGTAAAAAAAATTAAATTATACTCTAAAACTTGAGGAAGAGATTGACCGATTTGAAAGGAAAGTGGAAAGAAATCTTGCCCGAAGTCTTGTGGGCATATCGAATAACTTCAAAGTCAAGCACCGGTACGACATCGTTCCCTTTAGTCTACGGCGTGGAAGCTCTAATCCTGGTCGAAGTGGGGGAACCAAGCCTAAGGTTCAAGTACGCTACCGAGACGTCAAATGTCAAGGCCATGGCCACGAGCTTTGACTTATCGGACAAAAGGCGAGAAGTCGCTCGGGTCAGGTTAGCTACCTAAAAGCAGCGAATGGGGAGGTACTACAATCGAAGGGCTAACCATGGATATTTCCAAGATGGAGACTTGTTATTAAGGAAAGTTAGGCTACACACCAAAAACCCAAATGATGGGAAACTAGGCCCGAACTGGGAAGGTCCGTATCGAGTTGCCGGTATAACCGAGAGGTTCATATAAGCTCGAGTTAGGAAATGGTATATACCTACCGAATAACTGGAATGTGGCACACTTAAAGTGGTACTACTGTTAAGATATGAACACAATTTTCTTTGAAAATTGTTATGCCGTGGACTAACTCATGCAAGTATTCGGTCGAGGATAAATTTGAAAATTAGGTCTAAAAGCACGTGTTGTACTCTTTTTTCCTTGGACCGATATTTTTTTGAAGTGGATTTTACGGCAAGATTTTTAACGAGGCAATAATAAAATGTGCTACCTTAGTTTTGAAGACCGGCCTGAGGCCAGAATTGCTGACCACCCATACTGGATCGATAATATTCGAGCCCTCACGAGCTCAGTCTCAAATACTGGGAGAGCCATTACGCCCTATGTTAGGATCCTTATAAGGCATTCTTATTTGATATTAAAAGCCAAAGCTTGAGTATTATAATTTATTGTAAGTGTCAAATGGTCAAACGAACTGTACCCATGTAGCTCATTCTCGCCATGGCAGAAAGCTTCTGCGCCTTCGATCATGTACTCTACATGCAAATCAATGAAAGAAATTTGCCCTCTATATTTCATCACTTCGCATTTGCACCATCGATATATTCGTTGAGTTATTTAGAGCAAATAATGGATCCAAAATCCTAGAACCCACGGGCATCCCTGAGTTGGGGACTATTGTCCGATAATAGATTGGACAACTCGGGCTATCCAATCCCAGAGGCACCGAGCCTATTAGGAAGGGCCCAAACATGAAAGACTACGGCTAACTTAAAACGACTCGAAGACATCCAAGTCCGTACTTAGAAAGTAAGGTCCTTACATATGATTAAAACCTATTTAAAAAGGTCACCCTCGACAAAACACCATTGTGTCTGATTGAAATATTCAATTATCTTAAAGTCTTATTTTTTATCAGATATTCCAAAGCCTAAGCAGCTCAGAGGTCTTACCGAAACCAGGCCTCATTCGGGCTTTGGGGGAACGAGCACTCTAAATTATGTCCAATTTTATGTTAAGGTATTTATGACATTCTTCAAATAAGGAGTTGCAAACGAATACTGAAAAGTAAAAGATACAGTATAACCGAAGGTAATTTTTTATATATATTCCAAAAATATTTACAAAGGCAGGGTAAAACGGCCTCAAAATAAACAAAAAAATGTACAAAAGAAAACAAAAAATAAAATAAGGCATCTCCGCCTAGTCTTCACCAGAGCCTGATTCAGTGTCGGAACCCTCGGACTCATATATCTCTTTAGCCTTGGCCTTGAGCCTCTTGGACTCTTCAATCTCGGCCGACAGATCGAACCTCCGGGCATGAATCTCCTCGAGAGTCTCCCTCTGGGATAGCCATTTTATATATTCGGCTTTTGTTATTAAGTGGGCCTCGGCTATTTCCACGTTGTTCTTGTATTGGTCCAGCATATCCTGGACCTTGGAGGAATCAATCGAAGCTACCTCTAACTTGGACTTCAACGCGGTATACTCCCGGCTGAGGTCGTCCTGTTCCGAAATAGTCGAACCTAGTTATGATCGGAGCTCATCATTCAGTCGAGACCACTTGTCGACCTTATCTTTAATCACCCTGAGCTGGTCCTTGTGGATGCTAACTACTCTTTGGTAGCCTCCTTTTCTGAGGCCAGAAGGTTCATCCTACTCTTCAATGTCTCGGCCAAAGCTTTGAGCTCGTTCATCTCGATCCAAAGTTGGTCGATAAGGTCTATATTCTCTTAGACCTGTGAGGTTGCGGCATTAGCTACTATGCTTAACCTAATATTAATCTCAAATACCCTTACCTTCTCGACCAGTATGGCATGCTCCCATTTTAGTGATGGGGCCTCCCTTTGAGCTTTTCCAAGCTCAGCTTGGAGAATGGGGAGGTCCTTGAGGGCCTTGTCTCTTTACTCGCTGAGATCTTTGTACATGTCCTTCTGCCGGATCTGTTCCTTGAGCTCAAATTCGAGCTGGATTACTTCCATCCAAGACCGATGGAAGCTTTCATGATGAAGCACCAAGGCATGAAAAACAAACTAATGAAATCATGAAAATACGCTAAGGTTAAATAAGCTACATGAAGGATACGAAGAAAGAGAAGCATACCCGATCCAGTACTTGTTGTGCCTCGTTGAAGAGGCTCGATTCACTAACCTCGTTAATCTTCGCCTGATCCTCTTCGGTCACTAAGCAACAAAGATAGCTGGCCATATTAACTGGTCCGGACAGCACCTGGGCATCCGCCAAATCCTAAACACAGTCGTTCTTTTGCTGTCGAGATCCATGCTCAGAGCGGGGAACTGCATCACTAGCTTTGGGCTCGATCTCGGCCTGTCTGACGGCACATCTTTTTTGGGATATCTAGGTGACCGAATCCGGAGTAGTCCTCCAATTCACCGATGTCCATGCCCTCAAAGAATAGGTTGAGTGCCTCGTCTGCGGCCCGCGATGTCTTATTTTGTTTCTTTTTGATGGCTTGAGCCTCATCAACTAAAGACTTTATGTGAGACGATAACTCCATGACTATGGCACCGACATCTTCTCTCGGAATAGGGGTGGATTCTCGAGAGGCCGTAGCCACTGGATTTCCTTAGGGATCTTGATCCAAAGAGGGTTAGACCTCTCGATCACTTCCCCCAGATACTGCCTGCTCTTCTTCTTCAATGGACGACCTATGGGCGACAAACTCCAAGTCGGCATCTTCAAGGTAGTCCCTAAGCTAGTGAAGGTATTCGGGGTCCAGTACCCTGGCCTGGGCACTCTTATTTTTACTCTTTTGGACCCAAACTGCTACCCTCTTCTTCTTATACTCGGCGTCTGTGTCGAGGGAACCTGAAGACTTCCTCTTTCTTCTCTTTTTCTCCTCCTTCTTTGCGGCGGCCTCATGCTGTCCCGGAGCAGAGAGTTTAGCAGAAGAGGACGAAGCCTCGTCTTCGTCCACTGCCTGGAGCTTAGTGGTCTAAGGCAAACCTTCGAAAGGAAGAGAAGGATTTATTTAGTAAAAATGACAGTTGAATATAAAATGAAAACTTGATCGGGGGGAGAAAAATCATCATGGGAACGGGCTTCCCATTTACCCTTTGAGAGTTTGCGCCATTTGCGCTCGAAGTACGAACGTTGTTTGCAGATCCCCCCAGCCCAATCTCTGAAGTGTGGAACTGCATTGGAGACTCGAGAAACTATTGCATGATGGTAGAACCAGGCGATGAGAAAGAAGAACAAAAATCCAAAAGAAATTCTAAATACTTAAAACGGAGAGGAACTTATGGGCTAGGTTCCACTTTTTAGGCAACGGCAGGAACTCGAGGAGAATGAGATCCTCGATTTTCACCAGAACAAATCTCCCTTGCCAGCCTCGATCCCCATCCTAGTCAATGCTCGAGAATGGAACTTTCTTTGCCCGGCGAACGATCCAGATTAATCCCCCTCAGAAGTTTCGGGGACTGTAGAGATGAAGCAGATGGTCTATGGTAAATTGGGGTGCCTTAGTGTTATTGACAAAGTGGAGTAGGAGGATCATGATCCTCCAAAATGATGGGTGAATCTTCCCGCGGCATACCTTGTACCTTTTTCAAAAATCGAGGACTATGGTATCTACCGGGTCAAGTGTGAAGGGCTATGTATAAACAGTTAGGTACCCTTCCACATATGTGGTGATGTCCTCATCAAGACTAGGGACTACTACTTCTTTTCCCTCCCATAGAGGGTCCTTGTGAATAGTAGGGAGCGTATCTTCGGTGATGTAGCATATGTACCTCCACAGCTCCTCACCTTGATCCTCTTGCCTCAAGGTTTTTTCGACCTTAAAGTCATTTTCTATAGAGCAGCCTCCGGGGATGAAATTCTTTAGAAGAGGTTTCGAGGCCACTTCACGTACAGCCACCTCAACATCCATGGCCTGGTTAGAAATTGAAGGGATGGTCTGTTAGGGCACAAATTTCGAAGTCATCGACATCGACTTCTGGGAAATATGAATATATGAAAGAGGTATGAAGATTTGAAGATGAGGATGAAGATTTGAAGGTCAAACTTAACGGTTCAAGGATGAAGCATGAAGATTTGAAGATGGGAGGATGAAGATATGAGGATATGAAGAACAATGTATGAAGATTTGAAGGGGTTAAAAGCAAGTAAAAAGTTTGGGGATAAATAAAGAATTTCTGAAATCGGAAAGTAAGAAAGTGAAAAAAGGATCGAAGCTTTTATAAAGAAGAGGTAATTTATATATGACATTTCTCATTCAGCAGCTGACACGTGCTCGAAGTTAGAATGACGTGAGTGGTGGGACGTTTCACTGGCCCGTCGACCCAATTGTAGCGTACAGAAAAAGGAACCAAGGTCAACTAATCACTTCTCGTCGCGTCAATAAATCTGCTCTCCGAAAAAGTTAGGGGACTATCCGTGTATGGGTAAAATCGAGAATAATGTTACCCATGATTCCCCTATAAGGAAATGAGAGGGAAGCATGATTTGACGCAACCTCGAACGAAGCCGAAGGGTCCCTCGTTTCAGAGCTTTGGGGACAAACAAATGCATCAGGGATGGGGCACGGCTAATCAACGGATCCGGACCAAGTAAAGTTTCAAGACCAAGGAAAAAGAGAAACGGTTGAGCATGACGCGCAGGAAGTCTTAATATTCTCCCTCAACGGGATATTACGGCGCAAATCCCGTCTGATGTCAACTACGAATCGACATTTACCGAAAAAAGAAGATTTGTACCTTATTTAGCTTGTACTAGGATTGAAATTCCCCTACTATATAAAAGAGAGAATTTTTTAATTTTAAACCATTGTTGACACACACATCAAAGCAATAAAGTTTATTTTTATCTTCTAGCTATTATTCAAAGTGTTCTTCAGTTACTCTCTTCTTTAATTACAACCGAGCTCATATCGAGTGCTCGATCGGAGCCAATTTTCAGTGTTCAACTTAAAACTAGGCTTGATTGTTCCATCACGATTGGTATGATCATTTATTCTCTCTTTAATTTAATTATTCGTTGTTCTAAGATCATTCAATTAAATTAAATCACATTTCCTTTTAATCGCGTACAAATTTAATTGTTACTCAGTTTTAAGGATAAAAACTTAGCTTATTTATTCCAAATTACTTAGAGTAATATTAACTTATTTATGCTAAATTACTTAGAGTAATATTGAGCTTCTAGATCTCATTTGGGCTTGCCCAATACTTAGCAATGGTGGTTCAATTTACTAGGCCACATATATAACCTGGCAACTGAAGTCTGAATTGTTCCTTCGTATTTATATCCAAAAATTTTTGGTATAAACACTTTGTTTATACCTTCAACTTTAGTCATTTAAAGATTCAAACTTGCCGTAAAGTTGCTTCATTTCATAGTTAAACATCAATGTTCTAAAGGGATAATTTCAATTTTAGGCGCCCAAATATATATATATATATATATCATATACATAATCAATGCATATGTTTTGTATGTTTGGGCTATCTCCTGTAATTCTTTAGGGTCGTCGGGCTAAAAATGAAAAGGGATCTTTATATAAATAGTCAGTCATATTCACTCTTTACTTTTTCTAGTCATATACATATATTATACATTACAATAACAACCATCCAGCATAATCCCACAACTGGGGTCCAGGGAGGGTTGGATGTACGCAACCTTACCTCTACCCTGGAAGGGCAGAGAGACTATTTCCCACAGACACTCGGCCAAAGAATGTGAGAGAATCTCTGATAACAAGTAATAGCAAGACAAATAATTAGAAAACTAAATTGAAGATAGCAACAGAGAATATGAAAGAGGTGCTGATAACAAGTAATAGCAAGACAATATATTTAGAAAACTAAATCCAAGGCAGCAAACGAGAATATGAACGAACTACTGCTAGCAAACTACGGAATTACCGATGGCAAGTAATAATGAAACAAGACATGCAAATATAGAAAACTAAGTAAAAAAGGGGTACCATACTAGTACTAATACTATCGAACTAGAGAAGACAAAGGGAAACGTACGACTACCTACTAACATTCTACCCTAATCTTCAACCTCCACACCCTTCTATCTAGGGTCATGTTCTCGGTTAGCTCAAGTTGTGACATGTCCTCCTGATCACCTCTCCCCAAGAATTCTTCGGCCTACCTCTACCCCTCATCTCACCTCCCAAGGCCAAATTCTCACATCTCCTGACTGGGGCATTTGTGATTCTCCTCTTAACATACCCGAACCATCTCAACCTCACCTCATGCATCTTTGCCTCCACAGGGACCAATCCCACCTTGTTCCGAATAACTTCATTCCTAATTCTACCCAACCTAATATTCTCACACATCTATCTCAACATCTTCATTTCCGCTACTTTTATCTACTGGACATGGGAGTTTTTGACTGGCCAACACTTTGCCTCATATAACATAGTCGGTCTAACCACTACCTTGTAGAACTTATCCTTAAGTCTCAATAGCATATTCTTATCACACAAGGCATTGAAAAAGAGCCTCCACTTCATCCACCCTGCTCCAATACGGTATGTGACATCCTCATCTATCTCCCCATCCTTCTGATATTATAGACCCCAGATACATGAAACTCTCTCTCTTGGGAATGACTTGCGTATTATTCCTCACATCATCGTCTGCCTCCTAGGTAACACCGCTGAACTTGCACTCCAAGTATTCTGTCTTGGTCCTGCTCAACTTGAAACCCTTAGACTCCAGAGTATGTCTCCAGACCTCTAGCCTCTCATTAGCACTACCTCGCATCTCATCAATTAGGAGTATGTCATCCGCAAATAACAAGCACCAAGACACCTCCCCTTGAATGTGTCGTGTTAATGAATCCATCGCCAAGGAAAACAAAAACGGGCTAAGTGTTGATCCCTGATGCAACCCCATCTCAACTAGAAAGTAGTTAGAGTCTCCTCCTACTGTACTAAATCGTATTTTAGCTTCATCATACATGTCCTGAATCACTCTAGTATATGCTACAGGCACTCCTCCAGCCTCCAAACATCTTCATAGAATCTCTCTTGGGACTTTGTCATAGGCTTTCTCCAGGTCAATGAACACCATATGCAAATCCTTCTTCACCACCCTATATTGCTTCACCAATCTCCTCACAATATGAATGGCCTCAGTATTCGACCGTCCCGGCATGAAACCAAACTAGTTATCGAAAATGGACACACTCCTCCTCAACCTCCCTTCAATCACCCTCTCCCACACTTTCATTGTTTGTCTTAACAACTTCATACCCCTATAGTTGTTGCAGTTTTGGACATCCCTCCTGTTCTTATACAACGGGATCATCATACTCCGTCTCCACTCTTCAGGGATCTTCTTCGTCCTAAAAATGACGTTAAACAACCTAGCAAATCATTCCAAGCCCTCCTTACCCACGCTCTTCCAGAATGCTATCAGGATCTCATCTGAACCAGTCACTCTACCCCTACTCATCTTATGCATAGCCCCTACAACCTCCCCCACTCGTATGCATCTACAGCACCCAAAATCTCATTGTCGCTCTGGGTACTCCAACTCCCCTAGCACAATGCTCCTATCTACCTCTTTATTCAAGAGTTTATAGAAGTAAGACTGCCATCTCTACCTAATCTGTGCCCCCTCTAATAAAATTATACCCTCCTCGTTTTTTATCATCTCACTTGGTCCAGATCCCGAGCCTTCCGCTCTTTCACCTTCGCCAACCTGTACAACTTCTTGTCCCCGTTTGTATCCCTAATTTCTTTGTATAAAAGACTAAACGCCGCGGTCTTAGCCGTAGTAACCGCCAACTTCACCTCCTTCCTAGCGTTCTTATACCCCTCCCTATTAGCACTATTCTGCCCCTCGTCTATATTCTCTACTAGCTTTAAATATGTCGCTTTCTTGGCTTTCACTTTTCCCTGAACCTCTTCGTTCCACCACCAGTCTCCTTTATGGCCCCTAGAAAAACCCTTCGAGACTCCTAACACCTCTCTCCTGCCTCTCTAATACAATTTGTTGTCATAGACCACATACAACCCCCATCCCCGTTACTCCCCCAGGCCCTCATAGCTAGCAACTTCTCCCCTAGCTCCTGGGCCTTGTCCTTAGTCAATGCACCCCACCTGACCCTATGTATACCAAACACAACCCTTTTCTTCCTCGTCCACCTGATCTCTAAGTCTATAATCAAAAGCATATGCTGGGTCGTAAAATTCTCACTCGGGATGACCTTGCAATCCATGCATAAACCTCTATCATATTTCCGGAGAGCTAGATAATCATTTGAGTCTTAGCCACCATAGTCCAAAAGATTATCAGGTGCTCCGCCTTCTTCGGGTAACACGAGTTAGCGATCACCAGCTCAAAATCTTTAGCGTATTCCAGCAGCGAAGTACCTCCTCCGTTTCTATCTCTAAAACCAAAGCCACCGTGCACATTGTCATATCCCCCAAGCAACCTCCCAATGTGGCTATTAAAATCACCTCCTATAATAAGTTTCTCGGTGGACGGTATATCCCACACCAACCCATCCAAATTTTCCCAGAAACATCTTTTAACATCCTCGTCCAAACCCACCTAAGGCGCGTAAGCACTAACTACGTTCAAACTATACCCTCCCATGACTATCTTAATGGCCATCAACCTGTCGCTCACCCTCTCAACCTCAACAACTAGCTCCCTTAGATCTTTATCAACTAAAATTCCTACCATGTTCTTCCTTCTTACACTCCCTAATACCACAACATAAACCCATCAGCCTCCCGAGCCCTGTTCCCCACCCATCTAGTCTCCTAGACACAAGTTATGTTAATCTTCCTCTTATGGAGAATCTTTGTGTCACACCTCCTTTTTTACCACCCGAGAGGGGATATAAGGGAGTTTTTTCAATTAAAGTGACATGATTCGAAATAGGATTATTTATTTAATTTCTTCATATTCGACACTTGGGATAGTTTATTTGGTGTCCCAAGTTGCGGGTTTATTTTAAAATCCCAAGTCGAGGAAATTTGACTTTATTTAAAAGTTTGCGAACTAGAAACTCTAAGTAAGGAATTCTATTAACACGTGAGAAGGTGTTAGGCATTCCCAGGTTCTGTGGTTCGAGCACGGTCGCTTAAACTATTAAAATTGGCCTAATTATCTGATTTACTACATGTTTTAAACCTATTGTGCATTTTTATTCCTTTTAACGCTTTTAATTATTTTTAACCGTTTTTAGGATTTATGGAATTATTTCTTGAACAAGTTACGATTGTCGTATACTTGCCGTTTTGGAACACACCGAAAACACGCTACATGAAATGCACCCGCGATTCGCGACATGTTTATTTTTATTAATATTCAAAGTTGTTATGATCGGGCCACATGAAATGCACACCCGAATTTGAAAAATTAAGCATCGTAACTATGTCACGGGAGTCGTACCCATAATCACGATGGTTTATTATTAATCGCGCTTAAAGCAAGCTACGATCAAAATATGTTCTACACTAGTTATAAATGTTCTAAGTATTTTCACACTAGCTTTGGTGTTAATGTGAGTGCCATAGATTATAGGATTCATTTGTGGATGGCACGCCTCGAATTATTTTGGGAAAAAAGATTTTTACTCAACTAAAGCAAACTACGGATGTTCATGATTTCCTAAAACTAATTTGGGATTATTGTGAGACCATGAGTTATGGAAATCAATTGTGGATGAAGTATAAATTTTATTTTCATTGTTATCTTCCTGAACCATAATCCTTGTTGTGACTTATCAAATCTAAAAGCCCAAATCTCATCCAAAAGAAGCCTAACCTTTTCCCACTGATCTAACTTACACAAACCATCAACCATGGGTTGAAAGCATTTCCGTTTCATTTCATTGAAAGGGTTGAAAGCAGCACCTACCATCTTGTCTTTGCAAAGTGCATCTACGACAATGCTTTACACAACAGTGTTAGGTTTGGGATCCCCTTGTTCCATTATCCTCAGCAAACTAAGAGCTGTTTAAGTATGTCCTTTTTTACAAAGACCATTCATGACTGTACCATACATAACTTCATCAAGCTCAAAAATTTTCTCAGTGACAAGCTTTTGAAACAACCACATGGCAACGTTAATCTTATTTTGTTCAAAAAAAAAGCCCCTTGATTGGGCGGAAATAATTTTTTTTTCAAAAATAAAGATTATATGCTTTGAAGAAAAAAAACATGGGTTTAGATAGTCATTCAAACAGACAACTTTTATTTTCCATCAACCAAGCAAGTTCGCAATTTTTTACGCATGAAAAGGAATGGGGACATGCTCTACTGTTATTCTTTCTAATTCTAATAAAGAAAGTCATTTATGCTTTCCTCATTGCTACATCAAGTGAGATAGCAATGAACTTCAAAACAACTCAGTCAAGTGAAGCCCAAAACAGAATTATGTTTTTCATTCATGTTGATTTTAAAGCTACAAGAATGATCTCAAAATTACCTCAAATGCAGAATTTCTCATTGCTACATCAAGTGTAACAATATGAACCACAGTGAACAATCAAACTGTGATGACCCGACCGGTCGTCTTAAGAATTAACACCCTGATCCCCTATTAACTGCTTTTCCCGTATTTATTTCTGCTATTTTTATTTGCCAGGATGTTCGATTTTGCGTTTCGGGGAGTTTTTGGACACTTAGTCCCTTAATGAGATCTTAAGTTTTGGAAATTTGACAGTAGTCGGAACAGTTTGAAGATGACCTCAGAATGGATTCTGATGGTTCTGTTAGCTCCATTGAGTGATTTCGGGCTTAGGGGTGTGATCGGATTGTGGTTTGGAGGTCCGTAGCTATTTTAGGCTTGAAATGCCGAAAGTTCAATATTTGAAGTTTCTAGTTCGATAATGAGATTTTAATCCGAGAATCGAAATGGAATTTCGGAAGTTGGAACAGCTTCGTAGTGTTAAATGTGATGTGTACGCAAAATTACAGGTCATTTGGACGAGGGTTGATAGACTTTTTGATCGAAAGCGTGTTTTGAGAATTTTGGAGTCTTAGGCTTGAATCCATGGTTAATTCGAGGTTTCGGTGTTGTTTTAGGCGTTTTCAGGATTGGTATAAGTTTAGATAGTGGTATATGACTTGTTCATATTTTTGGTTGAAGTCCCGGGGGCCTCGGGATGGTTTCGGAAGGTTGCCGAATGATTTGGGATTTGGTTTGATCAGCTTCAGCTGCTGAACTTCTGTCATAACTGCACCTGCAGATTGGGGACCGCAGGTGCGTGATCACAGAAGCTCTTAAGGAGACGCAGATGCAGCGAAGTGCTTGGAAGCCAGTTTCCGCAGGTGCGGTGGTATGGGCGCACCTGCGAGACCGCAGGTGTGGTAGAAGAAACGCAAATACGGCCCAGTGCCTTAAGTGAATTATCACAGATGCGACGTTATTTCCACAAAAGCGGGACTGCAGGTGTTGTCCCATGACCGCAGAAGCGGATTAGCTGGACAGAAACATATAAATTCTTGCCTTCGCGAATTTGAGCTATTTTCACCTCTTTTCAAACGGGAATAAGCCTTGGGAAGCATTTTCAAGAGACATTTTCAGAGGAATTCAGTGGGGTAAGGTCTTTGGTCCCTAAACTCGTTATTGGGGTGATTTTTATCATTATAAACATGAAAATTTAAGGACAATCAGTGGTAATTTGGGGGTTAGGGCTTGACTAATTAGAGACCTTTGAGTGATGATTTGAGAGACCATTTTAAGGTCCGATTTTGGTACTTTTGGCATGACTGAACTCATGAGAGTGAAGATTCTGGAAATTTAAATTTTACCTAATTCCAAAACGTGGGCCCGAGGGGTATTTTGGTTATTTTACCTAATTTTGCGTATTAGCTTAGAATTTCTTTGCAGAATCAGTTACTTGAAGTGCTATTTACATTATGAAATTTAATCGAATAGATTTGGGCCATTTAGAGTTGAGTACTCGTGGCAAGAGCGTGGTTTCAGATTGATTTGAGCTGGTTCGAGGTAAGTGGCTTGCCTAACCTTGTGTGGGGGATCTTTCCCCTTAGGATTTAGTATATTTTGTAATTGAAATGCCTTGTACGTGAGGTGACGAGTGCGTACTTGAGCTAATTGTTGAAAATCTGATTTTCTTTAAGTAATTTCAATGGTGTTCCTTTTTCTTGTTTTATACTACTTGCAATTTAAGCATGTTGTTAGCTTAGAAAAGGCATGTTTAATTGACTTAATTGCTTATTTGCTTAAATTGTCTTAATTGTATTATGTGAAACATGTTAGGTTAGAATTACCTGTTTACTTGGTACAAAATTGAGCTTACTTGAGTATTCTTTGTGTTGTTGTTGTGTGTTATCATTGTGGGACTACGGGACCACATCCCAGGAGATCCCCTGCACGTATTTATGATTGAGCTGAGGTGTGGGCTACCGAGAGATTATTGGGCACAGACTTGGTTCAGGATGCTTTGGAGAAGGTCAAGGTGATTCAAGATAGACTCCGTACAGCCTAGTCCCGACAGAAGAGTTACGCGGACCGGAAGGTTCGTGACGTTTCCTATATGGTTGGAGAGCGGGTTCTGCTTCGGGTTTCGCCTATGAAGGGCATTATGAGATTTGGGAGGAAGGGGAAGTTGAGTTTGAGGTTTATTAGCACTTTTGAGGTGTTGAGGCGTGTTGGGGAGGTTGCTTGTAAGCTTGTCTTACCTCCCAGCTTGGTAGGAGTTCATCCGGTATTTCATGTTTCGAAGCTCCGGAGGTATCAAGGTGATCCGTCGCACGTGTTGGATTTCAGTTCATTCCAGTTGGACAAGGATTTATCCTATGTTGAGGAGCCAGTAGCAATATTGGAAAGGCAAGTTATAAATCTGAGGTCAAAGAACATTGCATCAGTGAAGGTTTAGTGGCGGGGTCAGCCGGTCGAGGAGGCGACCTGGGAGACCGATCAGGATATGCACAGTTGTTACCCTCATCTTTTCACTACATCAGGTATGTCTCTATGCTCGTTCGAGGATGAAAGAATATTTAAGTGTAGGATGATGTGACGACCCAATCAGTTGTCTTAAGTATTAATGCCCCGATCCCATATTAATTGTTTTCCCCGTATTTATAGCTGCTATTTTGATTTGCCGTGATATTTGGTTTTGAGTTTCTGAGAGTTTTGGAACACTTAGTCCCTTAATGAGAGCTTAAGTTTTGGAAATTTGACCATAGTCAGAACAGTGTGAAGACGGCCTCGGAATGGAATTTTGATGGTTCTGTTAGCTCCATTGAGTGATTTCGGGCTTAGGGGCGTGATCAGATAGTAGTTTGGAGGTCCGTAGCTATTTTAGGCTTGAAATGTCGAAAGTTGAATTTTTGAAGTTTCCGATTCGATAGTGAGATTTTGATCCAAGGATCGGAATGGAATTCCGGAAGTTGGAGTAGCTCCGTAGTATTAAGTGTGACGTGAGTGCAAAATTTCAGGTCATTCGGACGATGGTTGATAGACGTTTTGATAGAAAGCGTATTTTGAGAATTTTGGAGTTCTTAGGCTTGAATCCATGGTTAATTCGAGGTTTCGGTGTTGTTTTAGGTGTTTTAAGGATTGGTATAAGTTTGGATAGTGGTATATGACTTGTTCGTATTTTTGGTTGAGGTTCTGGGGGCCTCGGGATGGTTTCGGGAGGCTGCCGAAAGATTTGGGAGTTGGTTTGACCAGCTTCAGCTGCTAAACTTCTGTCATAACTACACCTGCGAATTGGGGACTGCAGGTGCATGATCGTAGAAGCGCTTGAGGAGACGCAGATGCGGCGAAGTGCTTGGAAGTCAGTTTTCGCAGGTGCGGTGGTATGGGCGCACCTACGAGACCGCAGGTGCGGTAGAAGAAGCACAGATGCGGCCCAGTGCCTTAAGTGAATTATCGCAGATGCGACGTTATTTCCACAAAAGTGAGACCGCATGTGCAGTCTCATGACCGCAGAAGCGGATTAGCTGAGCAGAAACATATAAATTCTTGTCTTCGCAAATTTGAGCTATTTTCACCTCTTTTCAAACGAGAATAAGCCTTGGGGAGCATTTTCAAGAGAGATTTTTAGAGGAATTCATTGGGGTAAGGTCTTTGGTCCCTAAACTCTTTCTTGGGGTTATTTTATCATTATAAACATGAAAATTTAAGAAAAATCAGTGGTAATTTGGGTGTTAGGGCTTGACTAATTAGAGATCTTTGAGTGATGATTTGAGGAACCATTTGAGGTCCGATTTTAGTACTTTTGGTATGACTGAACTCGTGAGAGTGTGATGATTCTGGAAATTTAAATTTTACCTAATTCCGAGACGTAGGCCCGAGGGGAGTTTTGGTATTTTACCTAATTTCGCGTATTAATTAGAATTTCTTTGTAGAATCAGTTACTTGAAGTGTTATTTACATTATGAAATTTAACTGAATAGATTTAGGTCATTTGAAGTCGAGTACTCGTGGCAAGAGCGTAGCTTTGGATTGATTTGAGCTGGTTCGAGGTAAGCGGCTTGCCTAACCTTGTCTGGGGTATCTTTCCCCTTAGGATTTGGTGAATTTGGTAATTGAAATACCTTGTACGTGAGGTGATGAGTGCGTACTTGTGCTAATTGTCAAAAAACCAATTTTTTTAAGTAATTTCAATGGTGTTCCTTTTTCCTATTTTATACTACTTGCAATTTAAGCCTATTGTTAGCTTAGTTAAAGCATGTTTAATTGACTTAATTGCTTATTCGCTTAAACTGCCTTAATTGTATTATGTGAAGCATGTTAGGTTAGAATTACCTATATACTTGGTACGAAATTGAGCTTACTTGAGTATTCTTTGTATTGCTGCTGTGTGTTATCATTTTGGGACTACGAGACGGCATCCCGGGAGATCTCCTGCACGTATTTATGATTGAACTGAGGTGCGGGATACTGAGAGATCCTCGGTTTGTATCCTTATGAAAAATGGTATCTCCTTGTGATTGTTTTTGCCTCTGTTTCAGTTATTGAGTTCCTTATATTCCGGTATTAAATTCTTATTGTTAGCTTTCAACTGTATTGCTTATCTTATTGTGTCATACCTTATATTTTTATTATATCTCAGTAGGGCCCTGACTTTCCTCGTCGCTACCCGACCGAGGTTAGGCTTGACACTTACTGAGTACCGTTGTGGTGTACTCATGCCCTTTCTGCGCATGTTTTTCATGTGCAGATCCAGCTATTTCGACCTAGTCCTATCACCCTTGAGGCGAGGCGACTTCTCCAGAGACTTCAAGGTATATCTGCCGCGTCCGCAGACCGAGGAGTCCCTTTTCATTCTATCTTGTAGTGATAGCCCTTCTATCTTTTCTGTTGATGTAGACATTTCAGAGTTTGAGCATTTTTATTATATTCGTAGCTTATGATTCATGGGTTTCTGGATTTTGGGAAAATGTATTAGTTTTTGAGAGTTAATATTGTGTAAGCCGAGCGACACTTTTAAACGCTTTTTTATTACTCTATTTCTACTTTAAATTATTTCCTTCTGCAAATTGGTTTATATTCCGCATTTTTGGCTTAACTAATCGTAAAGACTAGGTGTCGTCACGATGGTTCACGGCAGGCAAACCGAGGTCGTGACACAAACATAGCAAGAATTGTACACCAACATCAGCAACACGACAAGAGCATTTGTACGCCGACCTCGACGACCTTGACGGACTGAAAGTTTCAGGTGATTTTAGGACGGTTTGGGGCTGGTTTGGAACTGATTTTCGGGGTTGTTGTTGTCATTGTTAATTGCTGTGTCTAGCAGCAGTTTTTTGCAAAAACAAAGGGCCATTTTAATGGCATTTTTAGGCAGAAAACAGGGGTTCAGGGGTGTGCTTTTGGATTGTATTAGAGCTGTTTTGTGGAGGTTTTCAGCTTGTTTTTTGGGCTATTTCTTGCTGCTTTTTGAACTGATTTTCGCTGAGCTTTAATGAACTCATTTGGGTCAAGCAGGTATTGGGCTGGCAGGTAAGCGAGTAAGGAAATATAATTGGGCTGCCTAAATTTAATTTGGGTGGCCCAAAATAGAGACCCAAGCCAATTTTCTTCCTTTTTTCTTTCTTTGATTTTAAAAATCCTAACTTAATAAATTAAAATCCTAAAATATGTCCTAAATAAATCTAATTTATGAAATAAACTTAATTAACTATTTCTAATATTTGAACAACTAATCAATTTTAAAACTAATGAAATAAAATTACTAATTTAAAGCTAAGGCTAAAATGTAACATGATCAAAAAAAATTATGATTTTCTATTTAATAAATGTAATTAATTTATGAAATCAAAATTCTAAATGCAGTTAAACCTAAGATGACATGAAATTAAAATGTGACAATTTTTATGGTTTTTTTCTCTATGATTATTAAAATATTAAACATGCATGAAATGCAACTAAATAAAGAAAAGCTCTTAAAATCCATTAAAATTATTCTTGGTCTATTTTTAGGAGTTATTTTCGTGCGGGGAAAAATTAGGTGCTCACACTTTGCTAACTCTATAGACTTCCTCATTAGAGTCCCTATGTTCCATGACCCCAATCTCAACCTAGAAGGTGCCTTACCTCCCCCCCCCCTGAGGACATACTCTCACTCTATCATAGCTCGGTGCGACCACTAGACCAACACAAAGCTACAAAAAGAATAGACTAAACATAAACCTACTGGTACACAAAGTGCTAATAAGGGATACATATGAGCAGAGATAAACTATGTATTAGCTATAACAATAAATAATAGACAGAGACAGATATAAGCAGACAAGTCTAACTAAATATAATTTAAAACAGGATACTGTAGATGTCAAAGATACAGGCAAGCAAAAAAGAAAAAAATATTGATACCACGAATACCAGAGATAGAACGAAAGAACTTGGAGCAAGTTTTCCTGAAGTGTGTCGGATCTTCTCAAGATCACTGACAGTCATGTTGCATCCAGCCGGAAAGTTGTTCGGAAGTCACCGGAATTAATGAAACTTGCCGGGAATCTGTACACATGCCAGTAAATAATCCGTCCTTACTGGAAAAATATTGCACCCGTCCAAAGAAATAGAACGCACCCCCCCCCCACACACACACACAAAAGGGGGAGAGAGAAAGGGAAAGAGAGAGAGGAAGGAGAAGATGAAGCAAGACAAGATGAGTCACCGGAAAATGCAAAACAAGAAGAGTCGCCGGAAATCAAGGGTCGCCAGACTTGCAGCAACTCGCCTGGAACACGCACGTCCTGATTGGCCGTCGCATCCACCTGAACAGAGAAAGATGGGGAGAATAAAACAACTCCAGCAGCGAGAAGGGCCAGAAGATACCGGAAAAAAAGAGAAAGAAAAAAAAAAGGAGAGAGAAAGAGAAAAAGGGAGAGAGAGAGGAAAGAAAGAGAGAAGTGAACTTACCTATAACAGCACCTACGGCAGCGACGGCGAAGCAGCACATGCAGGAGTGTAGCTACTAGGGGTTACCATTGGGGGGGGAGGATTAGAACGTTGGGCAGTAAACGTTAGAAGGGAAGGATAGAGAAAAGTCAACTTCGAACTAACCAATATACATAGATTATACATTGATTATATATAATTATACATACTAGTCTTAGGATATGCGCATTGCGCGTGTACTCTATCTCAATGATTAAATAATTTAAAAAAAAATCTGATAAATATTGTATTAAGAATTATATGTGAGTTATGACATAACCATGGAAGAATTACAATATCATTAAAAATGCAAATAACTAAGAATAATCCTAAAATATTTTGAAAATAATCAAGTCATAATTTTGAGTAGATAATTATTAAATATCACATAAATAATATTACAAAAGTATCACACAAATAATATTACTAAACAATAGTTTTGAATTATAAAATCTGTAAAAACAATATATATATATATATATATATATATATATATATATATATATATATAAATGTTGATCCAGTTATTCAAACTCAATAAAAAAATATATAAATGTTGATCCAGTTATTCTAACTCAATTAAAAAAATTATTCCATAAAAGATTTAAGATGCCTTATTATGATTTCTAAGGACTTCTGTGAGAATATCTTATGAATATTATTGTTATTTTCGTGACCTAATATTAAAACCAAACAAGTAATACAAAAATATTTTATCACGATTCCTCGAAGATTTGTAATAACACAAATTAAAAAGTTAAATCTTTAGATTCTATATAAATTAAGTTTTGTCCCGGTAATAATATGTGTCTCACTTTTAAGTTCTCTTTCATGGTTAAATTATAAACAAATAATTTATCTAAACCTTTGTTTAGTACCTGCGTTCTTTTTTCTCCTCTTGCTTTCGACGTGACAGAAAAAGGAGAAATAATATTTTACAATACATAAAACAATAAATATAGACAAATTACACAAAAATATTATCACAATTCTTCAACCAATATAATTGTAAAAATTAAATAGTTTATATTTTACGATATGTGAATGAAAAGGTGGCATAAAAAAATTGATAAGTTCATGTAAAGTCTAAAAATAAGTAATTTAGTTAATATTTAACAACAAATATTTTGAGCTATCATTAATTAGAATAAATGCAAGAATAAGAAGATTAATCATTAATAATCTAGGATTATGTCACGACCCAGATTTTTCACCCTCGGGAGTCGTGATGGCGCATACTAATGAGAGCTAGGCGAGCCAACCCTTAACTATCTAATTCCTTACCAAATTACTTCTTTTTAACAATTACGAGCAACAACATAAAAATAACAGAACTTTAAATAATTAAGCGGAAAATAACCATGAAATGTCAGAAGGCTACGTCTATTACAACTTTTAAAACCTCAAATACCCTAAAACCTGGTGTCACAGTGTTACAGACTATCTAAGAGTTTCTACATACAAGGTCTAAAGAAATAACAATACACTGTTTCTAAAGTATGAAAAATGAAACAGGAAATAGAGATAGAGGGAGACGCCAGGGCCCGCGAACTTCTGTAGGTCTACCTTGGGTCTCCGGATGGACTGAAGGAAGCCCTCCAACTACTGTCCGAAAGTTGCTCCGAGATCTGCACACAATGCAGAGTGTAGAATCAGCACAATTGACCCCATATGCTGACAAGTGTCTGGCCTAACCCCAACGAGGTAGTGACGAGGCTAGGACCAGACTCCAGATAAACTTGTGCAGTTATATAACATATGGCGGAAAAGTAACAAGTAATAAGCAATTAAAGCTGGGGAAGGGGAACATGCTTTGGGGGTAGCTGACAAAACAAAATAACAAGAAATAACAAGGAAGCTAACAATATAACTTATAACACAGATAAAGAAAAGTAAGGACAACTTTCACTTTCAGTTTCCATCTTGTTGCAGGCGTGCAACCCGATCCCATTTCTCATATCTAGTGGTAGGCGTACCACCCACTCCCATTACATAATATCTTGTGGTAGACATACCACCCGCTCCCATTTCATAATATCTTGTGGTAGGCGTACCACCCGCTCCTATTTCATATCTTGTGGTAGTCATACCACATGTTCCCATTTCATAATATCTTGTGGTAGGCGTACTGCCCTCTCCCATTTCATAATATCTTGTAATTTCAAGGAATCCCGGCAAGGGAAAATAATCAATATAATGACTTCCCGGTAAGGGAACACAACAATGTAATAATTTCCCGGCAAAGGAACAACAATATTGAAATAGTCATCCCGGCAAGGGAGAATCAGCTATAACCAATCTCAACTTAGCTTGTGCTCTGTTCAATTATTGAAAATGCTCAATCATAGAATATCATTAAGTAAAGCACTCAAGTGTCATTTAAGAACACAATAACTTTCAATTTAAGACTCACGGTCATGCTTGACACCAACATATATATACTCTCCACAATGCCTATACGTCGTACTTAACAAGAAGCAAGTAGCAAATATGACTCAACTCCTAATCCCTCAAGATAATGTTAGACCAAACATTTACCTCGATGCAATGAACACAATTCAAGCCTCAATTATAGCTTTACACCTTGATTCCACCACCAATCCACTCGAATCTAGTCACAAGATACTTAATTACATCAATAAGTGCTAAATGAATCAACCCCCAATGCATGAAAATGAGTTTTTCAAAGTTTTACTCAAAAGTCAAAAATCACCCCCGGACCCACGTGCTCGAAACCCGAGGTTTGGACCAAAACCCGATTACCCATTCCCCCACGAATCCAAATATATAATTTGTTTTGAAATCGGACCTCAAACTGAGGTCCAAATCCCCAATTTTAGAAAAAACCTAGGTTCTACCCAAAACACCCAATTTCCCCCATGAAAATCTTTGATTTGACGTTGAAATCATGTTAAAAGATGTTAAGGAGTGAAGGAAATAAGTTAGAAATCACTTACCAACGTTTTGGAGAAAAAAGGTTGTTTGAAAAATTACCTCTTATGTTTTTGGGGTTTTGAAAAGTGGAAAATAACTGAAATTCCTGTTTATTTATACCCCTCTCAGACCCCCTGTGCGGAACGCATCAAATGGACCGCGGCCGCACAGGCCTCCCTGAAGACCTGCAGTTCAGCACCCTGTGCGGACCGCACAAGGCTGACTGCGGGCGCATAGCCTCCACCGCGGACCACACAAAGGTGACTGCGGCCGCGCTGGCCCCTCCGCGGTCGCACCGATTTTTCGCGGACCGTACTAGAGGGTTCAGAGGCCTGCAACTTCCTGAAGCTACAAAATCTGACTTTCTAAGCCTAAGGCATCCGGAACCTGCTCGAAACTCAATCGAGCCCTCAAAACTCCAACCCAAGTATACACACAACCTCAAAAGCTTCCTACGGACATATTCGTGTAATCAAATTACCAAAATAACATCACGAGCATCGAATTAAACCTCGAGATCAATGAAATTTCTCAAAACTCTTTTAAACATCAAAATTTTCAATTAAGGTCCGGATCGCGTCAAACGACATCCGTTTTTAACCAAATTTCACAGGAATGACTCGAGTCATATATAAGACCTGTACCGGGCATCGGAACCAAAATACGAGCCTGATACCATTGCTTTCTAATTAGTTTTCATTTCAAATTTTCTTAAACAATTTTTGAAAACAATTTCACTTAAAAATTCATCTCTCAAGCTTGGGACCTCAGAATTCGATTCCGGGCATACGGCGAAGTCCCATATTTTCCTACGGACCCTCCGGGACCGTCAAATCACAGGTCCGTGTCCGTTTACCCAAAAGGTTGACCGAAGTCAAATTAGCTCATTTTAAAGTCAAGACTTAACATTTTTTACAGAATTTCATATTTAAGCTTTTCGGCAATGCGCACGCAAATCGAGGATACTTTAAATGAGGTTTCCAAGGCCTCAGAGACACAAAAATCGATTGAAAGCAAGTGATGACCCTTTGGGTCGTCACATTCTCCACCTGAGTCGGGGAAAATATGAGGATAACGGCAACGCATATTGGACTCGAACTCCCAGGTCGATGCCTCAAGAGGCTAACTTCTCCACTGAACACGAATAGAAGGAACACTCTTCGACCTCAACCGTCGAACTTGCCGGTCTAGAATAGCTTCCGGCTTTTCCTCATAAGACAAGTCATTGTCCAACTGGACAGTGCTGAAATATAACACGTGGGATAGTTCGTCGTGATATTTTCGAAGCATGGACACATGAAACACTGGATGCACAGCTGATAAGCTCGGCGGCAACGCAAGTCTATAAGCCACCTCTCCCACTCGATCAAAAATCTCAAACGGGCCAATAAACCTAAGGCTAAGCTTGATATTCTTCCCAAATCTCACCATGCCCTTTATAGGCGACACTCGGAGCAATACCCGCTCACCAACCATAAAAGTCACATCTCGAACCTTGTGATCTGCATAACTCTTCTGCCTAGATTGAACTGTACGAAGCCTATACTGAATGATACTAACCTTGCCCAAGGCCTCCTGAACCAGATCCATACCCAACAACCGAGCCTCTCCCGGCTCAAACCACCCAACCGGAGATCGACATCGCCTACCATACAAAGCCTCATAAGGAGCCATCTGGATACTCGACCGGTAGCTGTTGTTGTAGGCAAACTCTGCTAAAGGCAAGAACTGATTCCACGAGCCTCCAAAGTCAATAACATAAGTCGGAGCATATCCTCCAATATCTGAATAGTCCGCTCAGATTGCCCGTCTATCTAGGGATGAAATGTTGTACTTAACTCAACCTGGGTGCCCAACTCTCGTTGAACTGCTTTCCAAAAGCATGAGGTAAACTGCGTACCTCAGTCCGAAATGATAGATACTGGCACACCATGAAGACGAACAATCTCTTGGATATAAATCTTAGCTAACCTTTCGGATGAATAGGAGACTGCCATAGGAATGAAATGCGCTGACTTGGTCAGCCTATCAATAATGACCCAAACTGCGTCAAACTTCTTCCGAGTCTGTGGGAGTCCAACAACGAAGTCCATAGTAATCAGCTCCCACTTCCACTCGGGAAGCTCAATCCTCTGAAATAAACCATCAGACATTTGATGCTCGTACTTGACCTGCTGACAATTTAAACATCGAGCCACATATGCAACGATATCCTTCTTCATTCTATGCCACAAGTAATGTTACCGAAAATCCTGATACATCTTCGCGGTGCCCGGATGAATAGAGTACCGGGAGCTATGGGCATCCTCTAATATCAACTCTCGAAGCCCATTCACATTAGGCACACAAACTCGACCCTGCAATCTCAAAACTCCATCATCACCTAAGGTAACCTGCTTAGCACCCCCACGCTGCACCATGTCTCTAAGGACACATAAATGGGGATTATCAAACTGCCGATCACGATACGCTCCAATAATGAAGAACGAGCGACCGTGCAAGCTAATACTCGGCTAGGCTCAGAGATATCCAATCTCACAAATCGATTGGCCAAAGCCTGAACATCCAATGCAAGCAGCCTTTCACCGACCGGAATATAAGCAAGACTGCCATGCTGGCTGACTTTCTACTCAGAGCTTCGGCCAACACATTGGCCTTTCCCGGGTGATATAAGATGGTGATGTCATAATCCTTCAACAACTCCAACCACCTTCTTTGCCTCAAATTCAACTCCTTTTGCTTGAACAAATACTGAAGACTCTTATGATATGTGAACACCTCACACTCCACGCCATACAGATAGTGCCTCCAAATCTTCAATGTGTGAACAATGGATGCCAACTCTAAATCATAAACCGGATAGTTCTTCTCGTGGATCTTCAACTACCTTGAAGCGTAGGTAATGACCTCGTCATCCTGCATCAACACTGTGCCAAGCCCAATACGGGAAGCATCATAATAAATTGTGTAAGGCCCTAAACCTGTGGGCAAAACTAACACTGGTGTCGTAGTTAGAGCTGTCTTGAGCTTCTGAAAGCTCGCCTCACACTCGTCTGACCATTTGAACTGGGCACCCGTCTGGGTCAACCTGGTCATCGGGGCTGAAATAGTTGAGAACCCTTCCACGAACCGATGGTAGTAACCTGCCAATCCCAAGAAACTCCGAATCTCTGAAGCTGATGCTGGTCTAGGCCAGTTCTTGACTGCCTCAATCTTCTTGGGATCAACCTGAATACCATCTGCTAATACGACATGACCCAGGAATGTAACTGAACTCAATCAGAAGTCATACTTCGAGAACTTAGCATATAACTGACTATCCTTCAGAGTTTGAAAAACCATTCTGAGATGCTGCTCGTGCTCCTCCTGGCTATGGGAATATATCAAGATATCATTAATGAAGACTATCACGAACGAGTCCAAATAAGGACTGAACACTAGGTTCATCAAATCCATAAAAGTTGTTGGGGAATTTGTCAACCCAAATGACATAACCAAGAACTCATAATGCCCGTACCGAGTGAGGAAAGCTGTCTTAGGGACATCGGATGCCCTAATCCTCAACTGATGGTAGCCAGATCTCAAGTCAATATTTGAAAATACCTTGGCCTTGAAGTTGATCGAACAAATCATCAATCCTCGGCGGTGGATACTTATTCTTGATGGTGACCTTGTTCAACTGCCGGTAATTAATGCACATTCTCATCGAACCATCCTTTTTCTTAACGAACAAAACCGACGCACCCCAAGGCGAAACACTGGGTCTAATGAAACCTTTCTCAAGCAAGTCTTGCAACTGTTCCTTCAACTCTTTCAACTCCGGCGGGGCCATGCGATACGGCGGGATAGATATGGGCTGAGTGACCGAAGCCAAATTAATGCAAATGTCAATATCCTTGTCGGGTGGCATCCCTGGCAGGTCTGAATGGAAAACCTCAGGAAACTCACGAACCACGGGCAGAGAATCAATAGAGGGAACCTCCGCACTAAAATCACGAACATAAGCTAAATAGGCCAAGCACCCCTTCTCGACCATATGTCGAGCCTTCTCATAAGAAATAACGCTACAGGTAGAATGACCAAGAGTTCCTCTCCACTCTAAACGAGGCATACCCGGTAAAGCTAAGGTCACATTCTTGGCATGACAATCCAAGATAGCATGGTAAGGTGATAACCAGTCTATCCCCAATATAACATCGAAGTCCATCATATCTAGAAACAACAAATCCACACGGGACTCAAGACCCCCAATCACAACTACACAAGAGTGATGGACTCGATCTACCATAATAGAATCACCTACCGGTGTAGAGACATAAACAGGAACACTCAACAAATCACTAGGCATGATTAGATACGGTGCAAAATAAGAGGACACATACGAGTATGTAGACCCTGGATCAAATAACACTGAAGTATCTCTATTACAAACCTAAACCGTACCTATAATAACTGCATCTGAAGCCCCAGCCTCGGGCCTGGCTGGGAGAGCATAACATCGGGGTTGGGCCCCACTACCCTGAACTACCTCTCTAGGACGGCTTGTAGCTGGCTGGCCTCCACCTCTGGCGGCCTGAACTCCACTTCTAGGACCTATACCTCTACCTCTAGCACCTCTAGCTCGCTGGGCGGGCAGGCTGTGGAACATCTGGTGCCTGAACCATAGCACGGGAACCCTGACGCGGAGAACTGCTCAAAGCTCGAGGGCAATACCTAACAATGTGCCTCGTGTCACCACAAGTAAAACAAGCCCTAGGCTGCTGGGGCTGACGACCCTGAAAACTCTAAAGCGGTGGTGCACAGATAGGTGTTGGTAGTGCAATAAAGGACTGCTGATCAGAATACTGCATCGGAGGACCACAGCCACCTGAAGCACCGAGAGAAACATAAAGAGCTGACTAAAAGGACCTCGGAGGATGGCCTCAATCATATGAATCTCTTCCACCAAATGAGGTACCACTGAATCTGCCTAAATTGTGGGACTCTTATCCGACCCATGACCCCCTCCCTGCGACAGAACCATCTCAACTCTGCGAGCCACATTGGCCGCCTCCTGAAAAGTGATCTCACTCTCGGCCTCCTTGGCCATCTGAAGACGAATCGACTGAATAATAACATTGATAAACCTCCTCATCCTCTCTCTCTCAGTAGAAAGTATGACAAGAGCATGGCGAGCTAAGTCAATGAACCTGGTGTCATACTGGGTGACCGTCATGGAACCCTACTGGAGGCACTCAAACTACCTCCGATAGGCCTCTCTCTGAGTAACAAGGAGAAACTTCTCCAAAAACAATACTGTAAACTGCTCCCAAGTCAAAGATGGCGACCCGGTTGGCCTAGCTAAGCAATAATCCCTCCACCAAGTCTTGGCGGATCCAGATAAGCGAAATGTAGCAAAATCGACCCCATTGGACTCAACACTGCCCATCTTCTTAAGAACCTCGTGGCAGCTATATAGGAAATCTTGGGGATCCTCAAAAGAAGCACCGCTGAAAGTAGTAGTGAAGAGCTTGGTAAACCTATCGAGCCTCCACAAAGCATCGGCATACATCGCTGGTTTGAGCTGTGACACTCGGTTGGACTGCTCCAACTGGCTGAACCACTGGAGTCTGAATCTGGGGAGCTACCTGCTCCGGAGTGCGTGTAGTAGGAGTCTGAGCCCCTCCTCCAGCCTGAGAGACGGCTAGTGCTACAGGAAGCAAGCCTGCCCGGGTGACACTCTCCATGAGGCCCACTAATCAGATCAGAGCATCCTGAAGAACTAGGGTAGCAATAAACCCCTTTGGGACCAGAGCTGGGCCCACCGGAACTGCTGGAGCCGGAACCTCTTCATCAAAATCAACCTAAGGCTCCGTCACTGGGGTTGCTGCTCGGGGCTGGGATCTGCCCCTACCTCGGCCTCGGCCTCGCCCTCTGCCCTTCGTGGGAGCTGCTACTGGGGGCTCGGGCTGTTGAGCGGTAGATGAGGAAGCGTGTGTTCTCATTCATGGTTAAATTATAAACAAATAATTTATCTAAACCTTTGTTTAGTACCTGCGTTCTTTTTTCTCCTCTTGCTTTCGACGTGATAGAAAAAGAAGAAATAATATTTTACAATACATAAAACAATAATATAGACAAATTACACAAAAACATTATCACAATTCTTCAACCAAAATAAATGTAAAATTTAAAAAATTTATATTTTACAATATGTGAATGAAGAGGTGGCATAAAACAAATTGATAAGCGCATGTAAAGTCTAAAAATAAGTAATTTAGTTAATATTTAACAACAAATATTTTGAGCTATCATTAATTAGAATAAATGCAAGAATAAGAAGATTAAACATTAATAATCTAGGATTATGTCACGACTCGGATTTCCCACCCTCGGGAGTCGTGATGGCGCCTACTAATGAGAGCTAGGCAAGCCAACCCTTAACTATCTAATTCCTTACCAAATTACTTCCTTTTAACAATTACGAGCAATAACATAAAAACATCAGAACTTTAAATAATTAAGCGGAAGATAACCATGAAATGTCTGAAGGCTAAGTCTATTACAACTTTTAAAACCTCAAATACCCCAAAACCTAGTATCACAGACTGTTTAAGAGTTTCTACATACAAGGTCTGAAGAAATAACAGTACATTGTTTCTGAAGTATGAAAAATGAAACAGGAAATAGAGATAGAGGGAGACGCCAGGGTCTGCGAACGTCTGCACGTCTACCTTGGGTCTCCGGATGGACTGAAGGAAACCCTCCAACACAGATAAAGAAAAGTAAGGACAACTTTCACTTTCAGTTTCCTTCTTGTTGCAGGCGTGCAACCCGATCCCATTTCTCATATCTCGTGGTAGGCGTACCACCCGCTCCCATTTCATAATATCTTGTGGTAAGCGTACCACCCGCTCCCATTTCATAATATCTTGTTGTAGGCATACCACCCGCTCCCCTTCATAATATCTTGTGATAGGCGTACCACTTACTCCCATTTATGGTAGGTGTACCACCCGCTCCCATTTCATAATATCTTGTATTTTCAAGGAATCCCGACAAGGGAAAATAAATAATATAATGACTTCCCGGCAAGGGAACACAACAATGTAATAATTTTCCTGGCAAGGGAACAACAATATTGAAATAGTCATCCCTGCAAGAGAGAATCAGCTATAAACAATTTCAACTTAGATTGTGCTTAGTTCAATTATTGAAAATGCTCAATCATAGAAGACAATTAAGTAAAGCACCCAAGTGTCATTTAAGAACACAACAACTTTCAATTTAAGACTCACGGTCACGCTTGACACTAACGTGTAGATACTCGTCACTATGCCTATACATCGTACTAAACAAGAAGCAAATAGCAAATAGGACACAACTCCTAATCCCTCAAGCTAAGGTTAGACCAAACACTTACCTCGATGCCGCGAACACAATTCACGATTCAATTATAGCTTTACCTCTTGATTCCACCACCAATTCGCTTGTTATTAGTCACAAATTACTTAATTACATCAATAAACGTCAAATGAATCAATTTGAATGCATAAAAATGAGTTTTCCAAAGTTTTATCCAAAAAGACAAAAATCGCCCCCGGGCCTACATAGTCAAAACCCGAGGTTCGAACCAAACCCGATTACCCATTCCCCCACAGACGCAAATATATAATTTATTTTGAAATCAGACCTCAAATCGAGGTCCAAATCCCCAATTTTTGAAAAACCTAGGTTCTACCTGAAACACCCAATTCCCCTATGAAAATCATTGATTTTGAGTTGAAATCATGTTTAAAGATGTTAAGGAGTGAAGAAAATGAGTTAGAAATCACTTACCAACATTTTGGAGAAGAACGGTTGTTGAAAAATCTCCTATTATGTTTTTGGGGTTTTGAAAAATAAAAAATAACTGAAAATCTCATCTAAATATACCCCTCTCAGACCCCCTGTGCGGACCGCACAAAAATGACTGCGGCCGCATAACCCTTCCTGTGGACTGCAGTGACATGCTTTAGTATTTTGGACATAACTTTCTATACATATGTTCAAATTATGTTTTCTTTATCTATCTGGAAACTAGACACGAAGGGCTACTGCTTTTGTTTTTGAATCATCTCAAAATTCCTTTTCGATCAAAGGATATAGACTTCCGAAGTTGGACCAGTGAAATATTCTTCACCACGAACCGCACAGAATCTAGTGCGGCCGCACAGGACCCTCAGCGGCGGCCCTTCATTTTGTGCGGACCGTACTGGTTTGTTCAGAGGCCTTCCACTTCCCTGAGCCTGCAACAACTATGTTTTAGGCCCAAGATATCCTGAAACTCACTGAACCCTCGGAACTCCAAACCAAGTCTGCATACTAACTCAAAAACATCATATGGATCTACTCGTGTGATCACATCATCAAAATAACATGCAAAAAACATGAATTAACCTCAAAACTCAACATTTTCATCAAGAACTCTCAAAGTTCATAACTCTTCAACTGGAAGTCCAACTCACGTCAAATAAACTCCATTTTCACCAAATTTCACAATTATCTTTCAAATACTATAACAAGTTTGTATCGGGCTCCGGAACCAAAATACGGGCCCGATAACAATGGTTTCAAACATTAATACTTTTCTTCATTTCTTAGATAATTCAATAAAATAATTTCTTTCAAAAATTGATTTCTAAGGCTTGGGACCTCGGAATTCATTTTCGGGCATACGCCAAAGTCCCATATTTTACTGCGGACCTCTCGGGATCATCAGAACACAGATCTGGGTTCGTTTGCTTAAACTTTTGACCAAAGTCAACCATAATCAAAGTTTTAACTCTAAAATTTCTATTTCTCGTATTTTCACATAGAAGGCTTTCCGGATATTGGTCCGAACCACGCACGTAAATCAAGGTGGGTAAAAAGGAGGTTATTAGACCTGGAACACTGAATTCACTTGCGACACAAGTGATGAACATTTGGGTCATCACATTCTCCGCCTCTAAAACAATCGTTCCTCCTCGAACGGACATAAGAAGGGAGTACCTGAGTTGGGAAAAAGATGATGATAACGACTCCACATATCGGACTCGGACTCCCAAGTCGATGCCTCAGCGGGCTGACCTCTCCACTATACAGGAACAGAATGAAAACTTTTCGATCTCAATTAACGAACCTACCGGTCTAGAATAGCTACCGGCTCCTCCTCATAAGACAAGTCGTTGTCTAACTGGACAGTGCTGAAATCTAACCCATACTGCATCGAACTTCCTCTGAGTCCGTGGGAGTCCAACAACAAAGTCCATAGTGATCCGCTCCCACTTCCACTTAGGAATCTCAATCTTCTGGAACAAACTACCAGGCCTCTGATGCTCATACTTAACCAGCTGACAATTTAAACAACGAGCCACATATGCCATGATATCCTTCTACATTCTCCGCCACCAATAATGTTGTCGCAAGTCCTAATACATTTTCACGGTGCCTGGATGAATAGAGTATTGGGAGCTATGGGCCTCCTCTAAGATCAACTCCCAAAGCCCATCCACATTAGGCACACAAACTCGACCCTGCAATCTGAAAACTCCATCATCATCTAAGGTAACCTACTTGGCACCTCCGCGCTACACCGTGTCTCTAAGGACACACAAATGGGGATCATCATACTGCCGATCACGGATACGCTCCAATAAAGAAGAACGAGCGACCGTGCAAGCTAACACAAGGCTGGGCTCAAAAACATCAAACCTCATGAACTGATTGGCCAAATCCTGAACATCCAAAGCAAGCGGTCTTTCACCAACCGGAATATAAGTAAGACTGCCCATACTGGCTGACTTCCTATTCAAAGCATCGGCCACCATATTGGCCTTCCCCGGATGATATAAGATAGTGATTATTAATCTTTTAACAACTCCAACCACCTCCTCTGCCTCAAATTCAACTCCTTTTGCTTGAATAAATAATGAAGACTCTTGTGATCCGTGAACACCTCACATGCCATGCCATACAGATAATGCCTTTAAATCTTCAATGCGTGAACAATGGCTGCCAACTCCAAATCATGAACCGAATAGTTCTTCTCATAAATCTTCAATTGCCGCGAAGCATAGGCAATGACCTTGCCATCCTGCATCAATACTGCACCAAGCCCAATACAAGATGTATCGCAATAAACTGTATAAGGCCCTGAACCTGTGGGCAAAAACCAACACTGGTGTCGTAGTCAGAGCTTTCTGGAGCTTCTGAAAGCTCGCCTCACACTCGTCTAACCATCTAAACTAGGCACCCTTCTGAGTCAACCTGGTTATCGGGGTTGTGATAGATAAGAACCCCTCCACGATCAGATGATAGTAGCCTGTCAATCCCAAGAAACTCTGAATCTCTATAGCTGATGTTGGTCTAGGCCAGTTCTTGACTGTCTCAATCTTTTTCGAATCAACCTGAATACCCTCTACTGATACAACATAACCCAGAAATGCAACCGAACTCAACCAGAACTCACACTTCGATAATTTAGCATATAACTGACTATCCCTCAAAGGTCTGAAGAACCACTCTAAGATGTTGCTCATGCCCCTCCCGGCTATGGGAATATATCAAAATATCATCAATGGAGACTATCACGAACAAATCCAAGTAAGTCCTGAACACTCGGTTCATCAAATCCATAAAAGCTGCTGGGGCATTTGTCAACCCGAATGACATCACCAAGAACTCATAATGCTCGTACCAAGTACAGAAAGCAGTCTTAGGGACATCGGATGCCCTAATCCTCAACTGATGATAGCTAGATCTCAAGTCAATCTTCAAAAATACCTTGGCACCCTGAAGCTAATCAAACAAATCATCAATCCTCGGCAATGGATGCCTATCCTTGATTGTAACCTTGTACAACTGCCGTAATCAATACACATCCTCATCGACCCATCCTTCTTCTTAACAAATAACATCAGCACACTCCAAGGAGAAACACTAGGTCTAATGAAACCCTTCTCAAGAAAGTCTTGCAACTGCTCCTTCAACTCTTTCAACGCAGGCGGGGCCATAGGATACGGCGGGGTAGAAATGGGCTGAGTGCTCGGAGCCAAATCAATGCAAAAATCAATATCCTTGTCGGACGGTATACCCGAAAGGTCTAAAGGGAAAACCTCAGGAAACTCACGAACAACAAGCACAAAATCAATAGAAGGGACCTCAACACTAGAATCACAAACATATGCCAAATAGGCCAAACACCCCTTCTCGACCATACGCCGAGCCTTCACATACGAGATAACACTGCGGGTGGAATCACCAGGAGTCCCTTTCCACTCTAAATGAGGTAAACCCGACAAGGCTTAGGTCACAGTCTTGGCATAACAGTCCAAGATAGCATGGTAAGGTGATAACTAGTCCATCCCCTATATGACATCAAATCAACCATGTCCAGAAGAAGCAAATCTACACGAGTCTCAAGACCTCCAATCACCACTATACCTGAACAATGGACACGATCCACCACAATAGAATCACCCACCAGTGTAGACACATAAACAGGGGCACTCAAAGAATCACTAGGCATGATCAGATACTGCGCAAAATAAAATCGAAGCTTCTTTGCCACAAACCAGAATAGTACCTGCACCTCCACCTCTAATATATTTACCTCCACCTCTATCATCTCTACCTCTACCTCTAATACCTCTACTTTCACCTCTAATACCTTTACCTCCACCTCCAGCTAACTAAGCAGGCTGGACGAGTCCCTCAATGAACCTCCTCACTCTCTCTCACAATGGTAAGTATGATAAAATCATGACGAGCCAAGTCTGAATCTGATCTCGTACTGAGTAACAGTCATAGAACCCTGCTGGAGATGCTCAAACTGCCTTCGATAGACCTCTCTCTAAGTGATGGGGAGAAACTTCTTCAGAAATAGCTGCGTGAACTGTTCTCAAATCAAAGCCGATGACCTAACTGGTATAGCCTATCAATAATCCCTCTAACAGGTCTTGGCAGATCCAGACACGCGAAAAGTAGCAAAATCGACCCCATTGGTCGCCATGATCCCCATGTTCCTGAGAACCTCATAAAATCTGTCTAGATAGTCTTGGGGATCCTCAGAAGATGCACTGCTGAAAGTAGTAGTGAAGAGCTTAGTGAAACTTATCCAACCTCCACAAAGCCTCCGAAGACGCAGCTGATCTATCACCGGTCTATGCTGCTGCTCGGCTAAAGAAGTGGTACATGACCTTGCCATTCGCGAAAGGACAAGAGTATGGGTTTCAATTTAGAACTAAAAGAACAAAATCACATGACAGGAAGGAAGGAATGTGAAGTTTTTCCTAACTCTGTAGCCTCTGGGGGATAAATACAGACGTCTCCGTACCGATCCCTCAGACTCTACTAAGCTTGTCTATGAACTGTGAGGCCCATGTAACCTAGAGCTTTAATACCAACTGGTCACGAGCCGGATTCCCCACCCTCGGAAGTCATGATAGAACTTACTAATACGAGCTAGGCAAGCCAATTAATTGCACAATTTACCTTTTCACCCGTTTGATATTCATTAACAATTGCGAAGTAATAACATTTAAGCAACGAAATTTAATATAAGCGGAAGAAAGACAATAAGATAACTGAACATGAATATCTAATACAACTGTTTGAGTCTCGACTACCCAGAACTGGTGTCACAGTTTCATAGACGGTCTAAGAATATTACAAATAAAGGTCTGAAAGAAATAAATACAACATTGTCTCTGGAAATAGATGTAAGAAATAGGAAAGTAGATGGAAGGAGACACCAAGACCTACAGACACATGCAGGGCTACCTCGGGTTGCCTGATGAACAAGAATCACTAATCTCACTGCGGTCCGAAGTCTACAATACTAGGGTCTGCACAAATGAGTGCAGAGTATAGTATTAGCACAACCGACCCCATGTGTTGGTAAGTGTCTAGCCTAACCTCGGCGAAGTAGTGACGAGGCTAGGACCAGACCATCAAATAAACATGTGTAGTTATATAATATACAGCGGGAAGCAAAGCATAAATAAACAAGTAAAGATGGGAAGGGGAAAATGCTTCGAGAAATAACAGGTAAAAATAAAATATCATGAGAATTATTAAGGAATCAAAATCCAACCACTAATAAGAATAAGGAAAACAAAGGCAGATTTCACTTTCTTTTCACATCTTGTTGCAGACGTGCAACCCGATCCCATTTCCTGTATCTTGTGGCAGGCGTGCCACCAGCTCCCATTTCATGTATCTTGTGGTAGGCATACCACCCGCTCCCATTTCACTATATCTTGTGGTAGGCGTACCACCCGCTCCCATTTCATCATATTTTGTGGTAGGCGTACCACTCGCTCCCATTTCACTATATCTTGTGGTAGGCGTACCACCCGATCCATATATAATATTATTACGACGTGCAACTCGATCCATATATAATATTATTGTGGCGTGCAACCCGATCCATATATAATATTTACAATTATAACGAGAGTCCTGACAAGGGATCGATAAGGTCTACACTATCCCGGCAAGGGATTCGACAACATAAGTACGTCTCGGCAAGGGAGAAACAACTATAACCAAACTTGTTAAAACATCTAACTACCTCAGTTATAATCAAACTTATTACAACATCTAACTACCTCAGATATAACCAAACTTGTTCCAACATCTAACTACCTCAACTAGTTCCAACATCTAACTACCTCAACTATAACTCAACTAGTTCCACGAGAATAACCATAATCCTTACCCAACACAAAGAATCATCAACCTATGCATCCGTAGTATCCATTAAGAACACAATGCCAGGGAACCACAACTAAACAATAGCCCGGCAAGGGGGCTACATAATGATCTCCCTTCTTTCTCACTTTTACTTCACAATTCACATCACAACTCGAGCCAACGCTCTAGAGGTTCAATTATCACTTATACTTTCATAATTGCCAATGCTCCTCAATGTTCATAGGTCACAATTCTTCCACAACTTTATACAACAAATAGAAATCTTTACCAAGGCATGAATAATACAACGAAGTCATGAAAATCATAATATAAGACTCACGGTCACGCTTGACACCAACGTATAGATACTCGTCACCATGCCTATACATCGTACTCAACAAGAAGCAAATAAAGAATAGGGCACAACTCCTAATCCCCCAAGCTAAGGTTAGACCAAACATTTACCTCAATGCCACGAACATAATTCACGATTCAATTATAGCTTTACCCCTTGATTCCACCACCAATTTGCTCGTATCTAGTCACGAGTTACTTAATTACATCAATAAATACCAAATGAATCAATTTGAATGCATAAAAATGAGTTTTCCAAAGTTTTACCCAAAAAGTCAAAAATCGCCACTAGGCCCACATGGTCAAAACCCGAGGTTCACACCACACCTGATTACCCATTCCCCCACGGACCCAAATATGTAATTTATTTTGAAATCGGACCTCAAATCAATTTCCAACTCCCCATTTTTTGAAAAATCTAGGTTCTACCCGAAACACCCAATTTCCCCCATGAAAATCATTGATTTTGAGTTAAAATCATGTTAAAAGATGTTAAGGAGTGAAGGAAATGAGTTAGAAATCACTTACCAACGTTTTGGAGAAGAACGAATGTTTGAAAAATTGCCTATTATATTTTTGGGGTTTTGAAAATGAAAACTAATTGAAAATTCCCTCTAAATATACCCCTCTCAGACCTCTTGTGCGGACCGCACAAAATCGACTGCGGCCGCACAACCCTTCCTCCGCGGCTGCCTTCCATTTTGTGAGGACCGCACTGTTTGTTCAGAGTCCTTCCACTTCCCTGAGCCTGCATAATCTAAGTTTTAGGCCCAAGACATCCCGGAACCTACCCGAAACTCACCCGAACCCTCAGAACTCCAAACCAAGTGTGCATAGTAACTTAAAAATATCATATGGATCTACTCGTGCGATCACATCATCAAAATAACATGTAAAAATCATAAATTAACCTCAAAACTCAACATTTTCATCAAGAACTCTCAAAGTTCATAACTCTTCAACCGGAAGTCCAACTCACGTCAAATAAACTCCGTTTTTCACCAAATTTCACAGTTATCTTTCAAATACTATAACAAGTTTGTACCGGGCTCCGGAACGAAAATACAGGCCCGATAACAATGGTTTCAAACATTAATACTTTTCTTTATTTCTTAGATAATTCAGTAAAACAATTTCTTTCAAAAATTGATTTCTAAGGCTTAGGACCTCGGAATTCATTTTCGGGCATACACCTAAGTCTCATATTTTACTGCGGACCTCCCGGGATCCTCGGAACACGGATTCGGGTCCGTTTGCTCAAAATGTTTACCAAAGTCAACCATAATTAAATTTTTAACTCTAAAATTTCTATTTCTCATATTTTCACATAGAAGGCTTTTTGGATGTAGGTTCGGACCACGCACGTAAATCAAGGTGGGGTAAAAAGGAGGTTATTAGACCTCGGAACACTGAATTCACTTGTGACACAAGTGATGACTTTTGGGTCATCATAGTTCGCTAGTTACAAAAACAAAAACTTCAGCTCTAGAGCTGAAGTTTGCCAGTTACAAAACAAAAATTTCAGCTCTAGAGCTGAAGATCGCTAGTTACAAAACAAAAACTTCAGCTCTAGAGCTGAAGATCGCCAGTTACAAAACAAAAACTTTAGCTCTAGAGCTGAAGTTCGCCAGTTACAAAACAAAAACTTCAGCTCTAGAGATGAAGTCCACCAGTTACAAAACAAAAACTTCAACTCCTTCAGCTCTAGAGCTGAAGTTCGCCGGTTACAAAACAAAAACTTCAGCTCTAGAGCTGAACTTCAGGCCCATCTACTAGAATGCTGAAGTTTTGCGTGATTGTCTTTGCTACTTCAGCTCCGTATGCTGAAGTTATGAGAAAAAGAGGGACGCTTGCAATTTGTTTTTGCAAAACGAGCACAAGTTAAAACGTGACACAAAAGGCGGGTATAAATGCAAATACCCCGGGTTGTAGCATGGTGATCCGCGTAACAAGACTTTTGGAGTTGTAGATTTGTTTGCTTGAAATTGGTTTGTTTTTAGGGAAACTACTCGAACTGTCAATCCATAAACAATTTCAATCAAAATTAAACCAATAATAAAATGTTACCACAGAAAGGCCCAATGTCATTTTAATTCAATAATTTTCATGTCAACTTTTAAAGTATAAAATGAGCTAAAATGAGTTTCAAAGAATCGAGCACCTTAATTCGATTTAGAAATCACTATTAAATGTTAGTTTGTTGGATTGGGTTGGAGGATTAAACTGGAAACACTACGGACAGCTATTGAAGCTTGTTTAAGTTTGAATTCAAACATTTGGGTTTTCGAACTTGGAATTTATTTCGAGAGATGTTGTTGGAATAAATTGGGTATATCTTAAGGAGGGTGAATCTCAATTTTTAGACAATTTGGTGGAGATAGTAGTAATTGAAATTTGAGCGAAATTTGAAATACACAAGATGAACATGGAAGAAGATAATATGTGTATCTAACTGCATACCCCCGTGTATCTTTTGAGTATCACTTATGTATTAAGTATGTATCTCTTGTGTATCTCATGTATATCAATATATATATATATATGTATGTGAGATACATGTTTGATTCATATGTCGTAGAGAAATATTTAAACTCGATTTCAATTACGAATTTTAACTGAAAACTATATATTTTCAATGAATTTCAACTCTTCACTCATCTATATATATTTTCAATGAACTTCAACCATATATATATATATATATATATATATATATATATATTATTTTGTGTTTCATCTTTGCTACCTCATCAGAAATTTTCTTTATGTCTTGCATCTAATATTAATGATCACGCTTAAAAATATGGAAGGAGATCCTTGCGTGTAATTCTCGGAGAGAAAGAATTTTTATATATATCTGGGTTTTTAATTTTTGTAAGTATATGAATAACGACTAGATATTGGTATTTGAACTAATTTTGAACATTTCCGTAAGATACCTTTTTTATTGCATGGGCCATTGCCATTTTATTGGGCAGTCAAATGGTCCAGCCAATTGGGAATAAATTCAAAAATAGCCAGATTTACAACTGGTCGTTCAAAAATATCTCAATTTCAAAAGTAATCGAAATTTAGCCACTTTTTATGTATAGTTAAATCTGAGCGAAAACATTGTTCAAAACCCGGAAAATACGCCAGTATATTATACTGGATTTCCAGCATAAGTATGCTTGAACTCCAGCATATTATACTGGAGTTCCAGGATAAGTATGCTGGAACTCCAGCATAATATGATGGAGTTCCAACATAAGTACACTAGAACTCCAGCATAATATACTGGAGTTCCAGCAAGTATAATTGTCCAGTATAATATACTGGAGTTTGGAGCACCGGTGCTCCAGTCTCCAGTATATTATACTGGAGTCAGTAAAGTATATCAGTCCAGCATAATATGCTGGAGTTCATACACTGGTGCACCGAACTCCAGTATATTATGCTGGACCGGTCTCTGTTGCAGCAAAATAGTGGTTATTTTTTATTGACTTCGTAAATACTGACTATTTTTGAATGACCAGTCCGAAAACTGACTATACCATGCTATTTTTACTGGCAATTGGTAACAAGAATCCTTAACATTCAGGGAGATTGACACGAATAAGATACTTTTATACCACTATTAAGTTTTTCATTATGCTAATAAACTTTTAGGAAAAAGCTTTATGCCAAAATTTTAAAACAAGCTGGATGAGATTTTCCTTAAGTGCCACAATTTTAAAGCACGCTATACAGAATTATGGTGAATGTCAAGATTTTATCATGACAGATCACCAGAATTTTCAGTATTGTGGCTAAAATTCTAGTGATGGTCAGAATTTGATGGCAAAATTCTGACGAATACTATAATTGTTGTGTGCTTTAAAATTCAATCCGACATATTTTAAAATTCTGACGATCGACGGAAAAATCATGTCTAACGTGTTTTAAAAATTTGGCGTGGGACTATTTATCCAAAATATATTTTAAATTAGGATCAAAATATAAACAGTAGTTTAAAAAGGTCCATCCAGCGTCATTTTTAGCCGTACCTATTTTTGCTTATTCTTTGTTTTGCAACTGACAGGTAAAAGTTGAAAAGTTGATCGTATGCGCTCACACGTTAAATGTTCTCATGTAGAAGACGTACTTCGGTATTCTAAATTGGAAACGTACATATATGTGTTATTCATGTAGGAAATGAGAGCAAAAAATTTCGATAATAACACTGCAATATTAATATAAATAAATATACAGATTGGCTTGAGTCGTGTTAGACACTATCCTAAGAAATTATTTCAGCAGTGTGAAATGTTTCTCCAAGATTAAACAAGCCTACCTCTATTTAGGATGATACAAGAATCAGCAAAATATTAAATTACAAACACAAATATTTAAAAGAGGGGAACAGAAAAAGTAGAATACAAAAGTTTAAGAAGGAAAGAAAAAGAAGCTGAAGAGGAACGAAAAAAGACAAAGGAAATGTTGATGATTGATAGCTCTTTTGAAGGCCTATTTATAGCCTTTAAATAAAGCTTAGATCATGACAAGTGTACAACACTTGTCTTCAATTCTCATGCAAGAATGCCACATGGAAGGACATTTGTCCAATTTTTGAAAATATCACAACAGTTCCCCCACATATTTTCAAAAATTCATACAAAGAGGAGTAAGATTTATTGAATTTGTATGGTCCAGATGCAATAGATTTAGTGTCTTTTGGACTATGAACATGTGAGCGTTACTGTGTTAAAACAAAAATCAGAAAACTGTTAGAAGAATAAAGAAATGTATAAAATAGTAAAGAATCAGAAATATTCCGAGTCCATAATTTTCTTGTCCGTCCTTAAGGAATTTTAACCCCCTCACACGTTGCCAAGGTAATGGATTAAATCCTCCCAGGATAAAACGGAATAAACCTTCCTGCAACAGTGGCAATACAAACTGCAGGATACCAACGAACTCAAAGAACGAAGCAAAATCACACTTACGAATTTGAGAGAGAGAGACTGCGAATTAGGATGTAGTATATTCAGAAAGAAAGAAGTTCTAGAGTGTTTTTTTTTCGTATCTTGAAGATGCAGCCTTGCCTCAGAATTTATAGGCAAATATCAGAAGAGGTGTCTAGAAAGGTGCCTTTTCAGAAAATACGTGGCATGTTGCGGTTCTACCGCGATCGCGGCCGAACCGCGGCCAGAGAGCCTCTCTGAATCTGACTGTCGCGATTCTACCGCGGTCGCGGCAGAACCGCGTCCAGCGAGGCCCTCTGAACTTTCAGCAGTGTTTTGGCATATTTTCAGTAGTGATTTGGCATTTAATTAATTAAATAAATTTTGTCCAAAAATAATCTTATCGATCGATCATTTTCCAAATCCAAATCCAAATCTAAATCCGAAGCCGAAGCCGAAGCCGAGCGACGACGACGGCGCGAGGGTTCATTCTCTTCAACTTCTTTTAAGTGTTTTAAGAAGTGAATCTATATATAAGCATACAAATGTGATTGTCCCTCACCAATGAGGGACAAAGTGCAAGACAAAAGTTCACTTCTTCAAATTTCATTTTCCCTCCATTTTATTTTCCTCCATTTCCAATTCACACTTCTTCTACTTTAAAGCCCAATGGCTTAAAGTCCAACAATCCCCCACATGAATGGGAATGGCTGTATCAAGAAAGATCATAGATGAAAGCTATGTGATTTTGCAAGTAAGGATTAATTGCATCTGGATAAGTAGGTTTCCCTTTGAACTTTCCATAGTGAACATATGTCGGATATACTCGGTCAATCGGTAGATTTGATATTTTGAACCGTCGAACTTTAGTGTATACCTAGACAGCCATATGTTACACAACCAACCCTTAACCGTCTTTTGGTTCTCATTGTTGTGTTCGTTTTAGCCATGAACACTGCCTGGTTTCATAAGTGCGTAGAGAATTGGCCTTACAGAATTCTCATTGAAGCGACTTCCACTTCACACTTACATAGGTGATTCCTAAACGTGTAATCCTTTAGATTGACACTATTTGATAAATACCTCATCAAACTTAGGTAATCATTAAAGAACGTGTAAAATTCTATCCTTGTTACTGAACATTGTCTTCATCACGAGAATGGACCAAAGTTTTTATTTTGACAATGTTGAACCGGTCAATCATAACTTTGTTTGAGCTCCTTGAACCTAGATCTTGGAACAACCAAAATTCTAGGTAGAGTTACCGCCATGTTGACTTGTCCTCGGCCATAGTCCCATTCCCTTAGATGATTTCTCAACTCCCTCTCTAGTTAAGCCTTTTGTAAGTGGATCCGCAACATTATCCTTTGATCTTACATAATCAATAGTGATAATTCCACTAGAAAGTAGTTGTCTAACGGTATTATGTCTTCGTCGTATATGACGAGACTTTCCGTTATACATAACGCTCCCTGCCCGTCCTATTGCAGCCTCACTATCGCAATGTATGCAAATAGGAGCCAAAGGTTTTGGCCAGAACGGAATGTCTTCTAAAAAATTCCGAAGCCATTCAGCTTCTTCACCGGCTTTATCCAATGCTATAAACTCTGATTCCATTGTAGAGCGAGCGATACATGTCTGTTTGGAAGACTTCCAAGATACTGCTCCTCCACCAACAGTAAACACATATCCACTTGTGGACTTTGTTTCTGATGATACGGTTATCCAATTATCATCACTATATCCTTCAATAACCGCAGGATATTTATTGTAGTGCAAAGCGTAGTCTTGGGTATACTCCAAATATCCTAGAACTCGTTTCATAGCCACCCAGTGATGCTTGTTGGGATTACTTGTAAATCGACTAAGTTTACTTATTGCACAAGCTATATCGTGTCGTGTACAGTTCATGATGTACATTAGACTTCCCAACACACGAGCATACTCCAATTGAGACGTACTTTCGCCTTTATTCTTCATAAGATGATGGTTTAAGTCAATTGGAGTCCTTGCACTTCTAAATTCCAAGTGTTTGAATTTTTCAAGTATCATTTTCATGTAATGTGATTGAGACAAAGCTAGACCTTGAGAATTTCTCTGGATTTTAATTCCTAGAATTACATCAGCAACTCCTAAGTCTTTCATATCAAACTTACTAGCAAGCATACGCTTAGTAGCTTGAATGTCGGCAATGTCTTTGCTCATTATTAGCATATCATCAACATATAAGCAAACAATGACTATATGATTTGGAACGTTCTTAATGTAAACACATTTATCACATTCATTAATCTTAAAACCATTTGACAATATTGTTTGGTCAAATTTCGCATGTCATTGCTTGGGTGCTTGTTTTAGTCCATAAAGGGACTTGACAAGTCTACACACCTTCTTTTCTTTTCCCGGAACCACAAACCCTTCAGGTTGGTTCATGTAAATTTCTTCCTCAAGATCACCATTTAAGAATGTTGTTTTTACATCCATTTGATGGATTTGAAGACCATACAAGGCGGCTAACGCTATTAGCATCCGAATGGATGTAATTCTTGTTACCCGCGAGTCTGTGTCAAAATAGTCAAGACCTTCTCGTTGTCTGAATCCTTTGACAACAAGTCTTGCCTTGTATTTGTCAATAGTACCATCATTCTTCATTTTCTTCTTGAAAATCCATTTAGAACCCAACGTTTTGTTACCTGGAGGAAGATCAACCAATTCCCAGGTATGGTTGCTCAATATGGATTCTATTTCACTATTGACAGCTTCTTTCCAATATTGTGCTTCTGAGGAAGACATTGCTTCCTTGAAGGTACGAGGCTCATTTTCTAACAGAAAAGTCAGAAAATCTGGACCGAATGAAGTAGATATCCTTTGACGTTTACTTCTTCTTGGATTTTCTTCATTAGGCATACCATCTGTTATTTCCTCCCGAGGTCGTTTTGACTTTTGGCAGGTCACTTCACTTTCCTTTTTATACGGATAAATAGTTTCAAAGAATTCAGCATTATCTGATTCTATTATCGTATTAATGTGAATCTCAGGATTTTCTGATTTATGAACCAGAAAATGATATGCCTTGCTATTGGTTACATATCCAATAAACACACAATCAACCGTTTTTGGACCTATCTTAACCCTTTTAGGTTTAGGAACTTTTACCTTAGCTAAACACCCCCACACTTTGAAGTATTTCAAGCTAGGCTTCCTTCCTTTCCACTTTTCATAAGGAATGGACTGTGTTTTACTATGAGGTACACGGTTGATTATCCGGTTAGCTGTAAGTATAGCTTCCCCCCACAAGTTCTGTGGTAAGCCAGAACTTATTAGCAATGCATTCATCATCTCCTTCAATGTTCGATTCTTCCTCTCCGTAATTCCATTAGATTGTGGAGAGTAAGGGGTAGTTGTTTGGTGAATAATGCCATTTTCTAAACAAATTTCTTCAAAAGGAGATTCATATTCGCCACCCCAATCACTTCTTATCATTTTAATCTTTTTGTTTAGTTGCGTTTCAACTTCACTCTTGTATTGCTTGAAAGCATCAATTGCCCCATCTTTACTATTAAGTAAATAAACATAGCAGTATCTCGTGCTATCGTCAATAAAAGTAATAAAATACTTTTTTCCACCGCGAGATGGTGTTGACTTCATGTCGCAAATATCTGTGTGAATTAAGTCGAAAGGACTTGAATTCCTTTCAACGGACTTATAAGGATGCTTAGCATACTTTGATTCCACACATATTTGACATTTGGAATTAATGCAATCAAATTTTGGCAATACTTCTAGATTTATCATCTTCCGCAATGTTTTGAAGTTTACGTGACCTAAACGCGAATGCCATAAAGTGTTTGACTCAAGTAAGTAAGAAGAAACATTCACTTTATTGATAGGAACTGCTATTACATTTAGCTTAAAAAGGCCCTCATTTAGGTAACCTTTTCCTACATATACATCGTTCTTACTAAGTACAACACTATTAGAAACAAAAATACATTTGAATCCATTCTTGACAAGAAGTGAGGTAGACACAAGATTCTTGCGAATTTCTGGAACATGGAGGACTTGATTTAGAGTCACTATTTTTCCCGACGTCATCTTCAACGCAATCTTGCCAACTCCTTCAATTTTGTCCGTAGATGAATTTCCCATGAAGATTGTCTCGTCGGGTCCTGCGGGGGCATAAGAAGAAAATAACTCCTTGTTAGCACAAACATGGCGGGTGGCTCCAGAATCTATCTACCATTCTTTTGGATTTCCTACCAAATTGCATTCAGACAACATGGCACATAAGTCCTCCATTTCATCTTCAACCATGTTAGCTTGATTCCTTTTCTTCTTATCATTCTTGGGCGCACGACAATCCACGGCCTTATGCCCAGATCTTCCACAGTTGTGGCAATTACCCTTGAACTTTTTCTTGCTTGGGTAATTCTTTGGTCCGGAAGCCTTCTTCCTCTTCTTATTTTGTGGCGCCTCCTCAACAACGTTTGCCCCCATTATTGTCGAGTTTCCACGTGACTTCTTTTCAGCATTTTTGTTGTCTTCTTCTATCCTCAGACGAACAATCAAGTCTTCTAGTGTCATCTCCTTCCGCTTGTGTTTAAGATAGTTCTTAAAATCCTTCCACAACGGAGGTAACTTTTCAATGAAAGCAGCGACTTGAAAGGCCTCATTTATGACCATACCTTCAATAACAAATTCATAATTAATAATAAGATAAATCTTATTAATAAAATTATTGATTCGGGTCATACCTTCAGCAAGGAGGTCATGCACAATGACTTGTAATTCTTGGACTTGAGTTATGACTGACCTAGTGTCAATCATCTTGAAATCCAAAAACCTTGCAGCCACGAACTTCTTAAGTCCGGCATCCTCAGTCTTGTACTTCTTCTCAAGCGCATTCCATAACGCTTTTGAAGTTTCCATGACACTATAGACATTGTACAAGCCATCTTCCAAACAACTCAATATGTAGTTTTTGCACAAGAAATCAGAATGTTTCCATGCTTCAGTTACAACAAGTCTTTCATCACCCGGAGTATTTTCAGCCATGACCGGAGGATCCTCCTTGATGAAACGTTGCAAACTCAACGTAGTAAGATAGAAGAGCATCTTCATTTGCCAGCGTTTGAAGTCAATACCGGAAAACTTTCCGAGTTTTTCTGCCGGTGCCATAGCATGAGCAGGAGTAGAACGGCTTGACGAGGCAGCAACACTCGTAACAGTAGCAACCGTTCCCACAACACTTCCATTAGTTTTGTTTTCATTCGTCATATTTCTGTAAAGTTGAAAACAATACAGAACTTGTTAAATCAGTGAAGTTTTGATATCTTCAAACTGAATACCAAACCAACCATACAACATGTAACAATGGTGAAGTTTTTATATACTTCAAACCCGTACGTTTATTATTCCGGCAAAGTTTTTATGTACTTTAAATCGGACAGAAACAATTATAGGAGTAGAAAGCAACAAGGCTTTAGTCTCCAACAAAGTATATATAAAACAGTTTAATAATCAACATAGAAACATTAGTAATATAAAAATCCTTAAGCTTGTGAGCGTTACTGTGTTAAAACAAAAATCAGAAAACTGTTAGAAGAATAAATAAATGTATAAAATAGCAAAGAATCAGAAATATTCCAAGTCCACAATTTTCTTGTGCGTCCTTAAGGAATTTTAACCCCCTCACACGTTGCCAAGGTAATGGATTAAATCCTCCCAGGATAAAACGGAATAAACCTTCCTGCAACAGTGGCAATACAAACTGTAGGATACCAATGAACTCAAAGAACGAAGCAAAATCACACTTACGAATTTGAGAGAGAGAGACTGCGAATTAGGATGCAGTATATTCAGAAAGAAAGAAGTTCTAGAGTGTTTTTTTTCGTATCTTGAAGATGCAGCCTTGCCTCAGAATTTATAGGCAAATATCAGAAGAGGTGTCCGGAAAGGTGCCTTTTCAGAAAATACGCGGCCTGTCGCGGTTCTACCGCGATCGCGGCCGAACCGCGGCCAGAGAGCCTCTCTGAATCTGACTGCCACGATTCTACCGCGGTCGCGGCAGAACCGCGGCCAGCGAGGCCCTCTAAACTTTCAGCAATGTTCTGGCGTATTTTCAATAGTGATTTGGCATTTAATTAATTAAATAAATTTTGTCCAAAAATAATTTTATCGATCGATCATTTGACAAATCCAAATCCGAAACCGAAGCCGAGCCGAGCGAGCGATGACGACGGTGCGAGGGTTTATTCTCTTCAACTCCTTTTAAGAGCTTTAAGAAGTGAATCTATATATAAGCACACAAATGTGATTGTCCCTCACCAATGAGGGATAAAGTGCAAGACAAAAGTTCACTTCTTCAAATTTTCATTTTCCCTCCATTTTATTTCCCTCCATTTTCAATTCACACTTCTTCTACTTTAAAGCCCAATGGCTTAAAGTCCAACAGAACCAAACTTAGACCAATAAAACTTAACTCACAGAATTACTGGTGAAATATAATATTTCTATGAACCACTAATTCTTATTGTAAGTCAGAGATTTTATCAATCATATTTCGACCCGCACAATTTTGTTGTTCAATGCGGTTTTGCGCCACTAGGTCATGCGCGTGTCTGGTTATTCATAAGAGCTATAGAGACTAGGCCAAAATCTCATAGGAGAAACCCTACTCTACTCTCATATAGGTAAATTCATCAAGTATATACTCCTTTTAAATACATCATCCATAAGGACTATGAATTTCACTAAGAGTTATAACTCATTCTCTTAATTAGTAGCAGTTAAGCACTCTCCTTTAGTGCTTCAATGCCAATATCGACTTGTTATTATCCATATGAACCTACTTCATGGGATCTCCAAGCACATAGGTTGGGTTACCATCTCTATTGACAACATCTCGGACTTAATTCCATCTCTTTTAAGGTTTGAAAATTAGTTTTCTCCCCACTGGTTTAGTCAGAGGATCGGCCAAATTAATTTCTGACTTCATATAATCAATGAAAATCATTCTATCTCTCAGCAGCTGTTTTATGACATCATGACTCAATTTCATATGTCTACTTTTACAATTATAAGATTTATTCTTTGCTATAGCTATTTCCGCTTCGCAATCACAATGTATAAATACATGAGGCAATACGTCATTTATTGAAGAGATATTAGCTAAGAAGTTTCTTAGCCACTCAACCTCGGAACCCGCTAACTCCAGAGCTACAAACTCTGATTCCATAGTCGATCTAGCAATGATCATCTGTTTAGTTGATTTTCACGATATTACACCACCACCAAAGGTGAATACATAACCTCTAGTGGATTTTGTCTCATTTGAATCAGAGATCCGGTTTGCATCATTGTACCCTTCTAAAATAGAAGGAAATCCACTATATAGTATACCATAATTCATGTTCCTCTCAAATATTTCATTAGTCTATCTAATGCATACCAATACTCGTTGTTGAGATGATAAGTATATCTACTCACTCTACACACAACATGGGCTATATCAGGCCTTGTAAAATTCATTATATGCATCAGACTCCCAATAATCTGAGCATATTTAGATTGAGCAACTGGGTCACCATTATTCTTTTTCAACTGAGAGTTAGCATCAAAAGGAGTGCTCACAGATGTGATATTAAAATATTCAAACTTCTTAAGAAGTCTCTCAACATAATGTTCTTGTGACAACATTATTCCTTCACTTCTTATGACTTTAACTCCCAATATTGTATTTACTTCACCCAGATCTTTCATATCAAAATTAGCAGACAAAAATAATTTAGTATTTTGCACAATATATAAACTTGTACCAAATATAAGCATGTCATCAACATACAGACATATTATCACATAACCATTATCTACCACCTTATAAATGCATTCATCCACTTCCACTGAAGAAAAACTGTCTCTGAGTAAGACTTGTTCAAATTTCTCATACCACTGCTTAGGAGTTTGTTTAAGGCCATAAAGAGATTTAACTAATTTACAAATTTTATTTTCTTGTCCAGGAATGACACAGTCTTGTGGTTGAACCATATAAATTTCTTCTTCTAATCACCATTTAGAAAAGCAATTTTGACATCCATTTGGTGGATAAAAAGCTTAGAGATTGAAGCTAAGGCAATTAAAATTCTAATAGAAGAAATTCTAGTCACTGGTGCAAATCTATCAAAATGATCTATATTTTATTTTTGAGAAAATTCTTTTGCTACTAAACGAGCTTTATATTTATCTAAAGATCCATCAGGGTTAAATTTCTTTTTGAAAATTTATTTACAACCAATAGACTTTGCACCGGGAGCTAAATCGATTAAAATCCATGTATTATTTTTCAAACTAGAATCGATTTCAACTTTTATTGCCTCTTTCCAATATTTAGCATCTGAAGAAGTTATAGCTTCAAAATAATTTGATGGTTCATTATCGACAAGAAAAGTATGAAAATCATTTTCTTAAGAAAAATATTCTTTCCTAGGCCTTTTGCTCCTTCTCAGTTCCTCATTAGAGGTTATTCTACTATTTGTTTTAATAGATGTATGAGAAATTTTATCAGACAGTGGATTAATGTATTCAAAGAACTCAGCATTCTTTATCTCAATTATAGTATTGTAATCAAGCATATCACTTTTTAAAACAAGAAATTTATATGCAACACTATGTTCAGTATATCCAATAAGAATGCAATCAGTAGTTTTAGAACATATTTTCCTCTTTTTAGGTTCAGGCAAAAGAACTTTAGCAAGGCACCCCCACACTTTTAAATATTTTAAGTTAGGTTTATAGCCCCTTCACAATTCATACGGAGTTTTGCCAGTTCTTCTATGTGGTATTCTATTTTGTAAGTGACATGCAGATAAAATAGTTTCACCTCATAAATTATCAGGAGCATTAGAACTAACTAACATAGAGTTTATCATCTATTTTAATGTTCTATTTTTTTCTATCAGCTACTTCATTTGACTCAGGTGAATAAGGTGTAGTTACTTCATGAATAATTTTATTTTTTTCACAAAAATCATTTAAAGATAAATATTCTCCACCTCTATCAGATCTAATTCTCTTAATTTTTCTATTAAATTGATTTTCAACCTCAGTTTTATAAGAAATAAAAGCATTAAATGCATCATCTTTGTTTCTAAGCAAATACAACTTAGTATATCTAGAAAAATCATCAATAAAAGTCACATAATATCTTTTACCACCTCTAGTCATAGTCTGCCTTAAATCGCCTAAATCAGTGTGAATCAAGGATAACAATTCAGTTTCTCTATTTACAGAAAAGCAAGTCTTTCTATTACTTTTAGTGTCAGCACATATTTCACACTTGTTAATATTATTTGAGTCTAAACCAGATATTAATCCTAATGACTGCATTTTCTTTATATACGCAACATTAACATGTCCTGTCTAGCATGCCATAAAGAAATAGACTCAACCATATAAGCAGAAACAAATGCATTTCCATTGATAACATCAGAAATATTAAGTACAAAGAGTCCTTGGTTAAAATAGCCCTTTCCCACAAACACATTATTTTTGGTCATTATAATCTTATCAGATTCAAATGACACTTTCACTCCGGCTCTTCCCAACAAGGATAAAGAGATCAAGTTTGCCCTCATAGTAGGAACATGCAGTACATCAACAAGGGCTAAAGTTTTTCCTGAAGTGAGTTTCGGGAGAACTTTACCCTTACCTAAGACTTTGGTAGTACTTGAGTCTCCAAGGTAGACCTCTTCTCTATCATCCTCTACAGGAATATCAGAGAAAAATGCTTCTCGATTTGCACAAATGTGCCGAGTAGCCCCGGAGTCTACCATTCATTCTTTTGCATGTGTTACAATGTTTACTTGAGAAATAACAGCTGCAATAATATCACCTCCTTTAGCTAAGTTAGCCTTAGGAGTATTACTTTTTCCTTTGTCATTTCCTACTCTGTACCTGCACTTTGAGGCATGATGGCCTGATTTTCCACAAACAAAACAAGAGCCTTTTTTCTTTTAATGTTCGGATCTTTAGGCTTGTAACCTTGGAACTTATTCTCGTACCTTTTGCGGTTGTTGTTGCTGCATTGCACTAAATTTGCTTTAAGAGCTGTCATCCTAGCTTTGGCAGATTCTTTTCCTTTAGAATCTTTAGTTAGGATGTGGGTCACAATTTCCTCAACGGTGAAATTTTTCTGTTTGTGCTTTAAGTTATTTTTATAGTCACTCCATGAGTCAGGCAGCTTCTCAATCAGCACTCCAGCAGCAAACTTTTCTGGTAATGACATCCCCTTAGCCTTCAAGTCTTCTAGCAATTTTTGATATTCGTTGATTTGCACGTTCATCTCTTTATCATCTCTCATCTGCCTTGTTGGCATGTTGCCATGATTTCACTATTTTATTATCAGTGTCTCGACTAGGTTGTGGATGCAACAGTGCATGTGCAACACCACGGACATCAAGCAGTGAGAAAATACATTCTTGCCAACGCTTGAAATTTTCATTGGCGAAAATTTCGATATTCGACACATCTGAAAATGGACTGGCATATGATAGTGCAACTGGAACTGGGGCAGCGGAGGTAGCGCCAGTATTGGTAGTATCAGTAGTATTTTCAGCATCAGTGTTGTTTCCCATAGTTTCTTAGATTGTAGGAAATGAGAGCAAAAAAATTCGATAATAACACTGCAATATTAATATAAATAAATACACGAATTGGCTTGAGTCATGCTGGGCACTGTCCTCAGAAACTATTTTAGCAGTGTGAAATATCTCTCCAAGATTAAACAAGCCTACCTCTATTTAAGAGGATACATGAATCAGCAAAATATTAAATTAAAAACCTAGCTATTTAAAAAAGGAGAACAAAGAAAGTAGACTACAAAAATTTAAGGAGGAAAGAAAAAGAAGCCGAAGAGGAACGAAAAAGGCAAAGGAAAATGCTGATGATTGATGATTATTTTGAAGGCCTGTTTATAGCCTTTAAGTGAAGCTTAGAGCATGGCAAATGTATAACACTTGTCTTTAATTTCTCATGCAAAAGTGCCACATAGAAGGATATTTGTCCAATTTTTAGAAATATCACGCCAATTTAAACCTGTGCCCTTGTTACCTTTCTCTCTTTTTCAACTTAGCAACAGAATTTGAAAGAATACTTTTTTAATTACAACATTGTAAATGACCATGAAGACTCATTTCCTCCTTTTTCCTTGCCTACCACATGACTCCTAGTAAAATATGAATTGCTAGACTTTTTGTTGTCTAAACTATTTTCACTAACGAAAAAAAATTATTGTGCGCTTAAATTTTTTGTACTAGGGTAATAGATTCAATATTTTTCTTTCGACAATGTTTATGCTGGGATGAAAGAGGTCAAATGGTAAGAAACATGACATGCACCTTTTGTGAAAATTATGAATATCATAATATTCTACCTAATTGAGTGAACTAAAACATTAATAGGCATGTGACATATCGCCAATTGCGTTCAATTAAGTCATGGTCTTGGGTGGACCAAGGCCACCTAAGGTTTATGCTTTTTAGGTCTATATTGGAGGAAAACATGTGACCAAATAAAAGGACAAAACTTTAATCGATCTCGCCTAATTTCCATTTAAATGTTGTTTAATTTAGGTATTTCAATTCATCAGAGAAGTAGGGGTGTTCAAACCGAATCGAAAAATCGCACCAAACCGAAAAATCAAATCAAATCGACTAAATCCCGATTAGGTTTGATTTGATTTGGTTTGGTATTGAGTAAAATAACCCGAACCAAACCGATATATAAATATATAAATTTTATTTATATTTTTAAGACTTTATAGTAAATTTTCTTTAGAAAATGTAGAAATATTTGGGATCCTCTCACGTATTAACCTTGAAATCGTAAATTAACGAAAAATTATTGTTAGACGACTAAGAAAATAACTATCACGCGTTGCTAAAAAAAGTCTCCCATTAGAATATTTTAATGGATCATATGTTTGTCATTTTTTTCCATATTTACTAAACATATATTCATTTATCAAAGCTTTATTTATAATATTAACAAAGTAAGATTGAAATAATATTCATGTAACAAAAAAAACCCGACAAAACCAAACCAATTCAAACCGGTATAGTTGGTTTGGTTTGATTTTGATAAAAACCGAACCAACTCGATCCATGTACACCCCTAATCAGAAGTACTAGAAATGACAAACTTATGTGAAAGAATATGAATAGTGGTAAATATAAATTAAAAACAAATAAAAGCACCAATATCTTATATCACTTTTAAAGCATGAAGCATTTCATTCTCTTTTATTAATTAAATCAACTTAAGTACTTCCGCCTGCTGTCAATATTTTTATTTTCCTTTACTAATTTTTATCCTCAACTTTTTTTATTCTATTTTAAAATTATTTTTCTTGAGCTAATGGCTTATCGGGAATAAACTCCCTATCTCACGTAAAATAAGGTAAGGTCTACGTACAATTCATCATCTCCGGACTTTACTTGTCGAATCACATTGGATATGAATATATTTTACTTAAAGTACTTCCACAGTCCTCCATGAGTTGGGGCTTCTTGCAAGACCTAGGTAAAACTAATGTCAATCCTAATTAACCCAGTTTATTTTGTTTCTTTAGTTAATTATAGTTCTTGAGATTTCATTTCTCAATTACAAATGTTTGCCCATTGAACGTCATTTTTGTATGGACTAAAAACTATCTTAGTTTAAGTTCAGACCATATCATCACTAAGAGAGCCTTCAAGGGTTGTCGCGTGTCACAGAATGACTTCGACAAAAAGCATGTTTAAGGTTGAAGTGATCTCACAAGAGATGGACAGCGAGGTCGAGGAGTCAACGAAGATCAAAGCCAAGGACGAGCATTCATCTTAAATGGAATTATAACGGCTAATTTTAGGACAAGACTTTAAGAGAGAATATTCCAGTTGATATTCTCTGTATCTATACTATTAGGGTTTTTTGGCATATGTTCTCTTACAAGTAGAAATAGACATAGTCACAGGGGATGTTGAACACTCACTTGTAAGAGAATATATTGACATTCACTGAGATTCTTACTTTATTACATACATACAATATAAACATTTTTCTTGAGATTCTAGTCTAACTTTTCTTCCACGATCCAAGGAGATTGCGAATATTCAAAGGCTCATCAATCATTCGATATTTTCAGAAAGAATACTAAGGAACCTCATCCTTTTCGGGTGACTCGCATACCTTTATTTACTTAAATGTCACTCTTTGCTATTTGTTACTATTAAATGCTATCTAATTCATTATTGGATCATTAAATACTACAATGTTATCATCATTTATTGTTACTTAGATCATACCCGTTTTATCAAGCTATTTAAAACATCTTTGAATATTAGTATTGGCTAAAATTAATGTTAGGTGTTTGCCATAATTTTCTTACCATATTTGGTTTTCCTATTTGTTGAAGGAAAGGGAAATATAATTACTTTAATTAGGTTTTCCTTTTTGTAGAAGGAAATTATAATTCTCTTATACTTGGCTAGTCCTTTTTCTTGTAGGAAAAGGTTTGGAGTTCTATAAATTGAAGATTCATCCTTATCATTGAGTAGCATCCACAATGTAGCCATAGGGGCTTGAGAATGGTGTTTAGGGGGAGAACTTTACGGGACAAGTGTTAGTGTGTCACTTGTGTTTGCCTCTTCGTGAGGTTGTTCTCTCGATATTTTGTACTCTCTTTTTATATAGTGGATTGTTCATCTCTGCGGTGGACGTAGGTCATTTGACCGAACCACGTTAAATGTTTGTGTCTCTTTTGGTATATTTCTCCTTTGTTGTATGATTTATCGTCGCTCAAGGTTTGCTTTGCTAGATTCCGCATGACACTTGATTATTTAGGTCCTAACAAGTGGTATCAGAGCGAAGTTCAAGACAGGTTCATCTTGGCGGGTTCAGTTGTAGCCGCAACATATTTGACGATAATCGTGATTTTCTTCTGGGAAATTTGACTGGTGTGCTACGCACATTGAGACAAACTTTGTGGTGGAGATTTAGAGATGCGACCTGTTGAAGGCTATGTGAAGAAGGTGGATCAAGTTTATTTTGTCAGAAAATTCCGGCCAAGGGGAAGAATTGTTAGGTGTTTGCCATAATTTTTTTACTATATTTGGTTTTCCTATTTGTTGAAGGAAAGGGAAATATAATTATCTTAATTGAGTTTTCCTTTTTGTAGAAGGAAATTATAATTCTCCTATACTTGGCTAGTCCCTTTTCTTGTAGGAAAAGGTTTGAATTTCTATAAATTGAAGATTCGTCCTTCTCATTCAGTAGCATCCACAATGTAGCCATAGGGGCTTGAGAGTAGTGTTTAGTGGGAGAACTTTACAGGACAAGTGTTAGTGTGTCATTTATGTTTGCCTCTTCGTGAGGTTGTTCTCTCGATATTTTGTACTCTCTTTTTATATAGTGGATTGTTCATCTCCGCGGTGGACGTAGGTCAGTTGACCGAACCACGTTAAATGTTTGTGTCTCTTTTGGTATATTTCTCCTTTGTTGTATGATTTATTGTCGCTCAAGGTTTGCTTTGCTAGATTCCGCATAACACCTGATTATTTCGGTCCTAACAATTAACTCTATTTTACTAGAAAATATACTTGTTTAAACCTAAATCTAAATTTTGGGCTAAACAATTTTTCTTTTTAGATTTGGGAAACTAGAAATCCAAAATTTTGAGGTCGAATACTTGGTAAGTAATTGAAGACCAAAAAAAATATTTTAATAGGTTGCAAAGTCTGAAATAGAAGCAATAATTAAAGGGTTAAAAAAGCGGACTAACAAAAACAATAAGTTCCAAAATTAATCTTAAAATGTTAATTAGATACTGCATAGCTAAAGTAGAAGTTTTCTCAGAAAAAAAGAGTTTTGCTAATCAGATGAGAGATAGAAAGTGCTAGACAACGTGACAATTAATTGCTAAATCAAGGTCATTGGTTCGTTCACTAATTGATTGTCACGACCCCAATCCTGGTCATGATGGCGCCCAACACACTGCTAGGCAAGCCCGACCATTCAATAACATTATCCCAAATTCTTATTCAGATTATAGATAAATATCACAGAGAATTTACTAAATTATTTCATTCAAGTGTATAATTAATAATAAAACCTGCGGAAGTTCAATTAAAATACCACACCATAGCCCAAAAGAATCCGGTGTCACGAATATGAGCCTCTAATACAGAATATCCACCTATTACAAGTCTGTCTAGAAAAAATACGGAATAAAAGATAGAGATAGAGGGGAGAGATCAAGGCTGCGAATGCCATGCAGCTACCTCAATACTCCCGGATACTACTGTTCAGCTAAACAAATCCTCACTCAGCCTGTGGTGTACCTGGATCTGCACGCAAGGTGCAGGGAGTAATGTGAGTACTCTGACCCAGTGAGTAATAGACATAAATAAAGGCTGAGAATAAGAAATTATGGAAAAATACAAAGTAAACTATAACTGGCAGTTTAGAACAACAAATAGTGAAGCAACAAGTCAATTAAGTCAGAGTACCAAATACTGAGACATGTATAACAGATAAAAACAAATGCATGAGTGCAATGCAATGCATATGATGGTACACTCTAGTACCCACTGCGACGTGCAGCCCAAGCCATCCATTTATTTGTCGTCGACGGCGCTCACTGGGAGTGTGTACAGACTCCGGAGGGGCTCCTACAGCCCAAGCGCAATATCAAGCCATTTCGTGGCATCAAATCTAGGCCCTCGGCCTCATATCAATCTCAGTATAATTAACCAGGCTCTCGGCCTCAATATCAATGTACTCAACCAGGCTCTCGGCCTCAATATCAATGTAATACTGCTGCGGCGCGCAGCCCGATCCATGCTCAGTCCAGAAACCATCATAAGCCCCTTGGGAATTTGTAAAACAGTAGTTCTCAGCCCGAAATATCATTTAGAAATATCATTTAAGTTTTTAAATCTTAGAAAGATGGCTGAGTTTGCAAAACAGTATTTAAAACCTTGGACTAAGGTCAAATGATATGCAAAATATGCGAAAGCAGTTATATCAATCCTTGAAGAACTCAAATAATTGGCAAGAAGCCCAAATGTAACAATTAAATCTAAGTAAGGATGATTCTCAATTTAGTTCAAGTAGAAAATACGGTACAAACATCTCTCGGGACGGACCAAGTCACAATCCCCAATGGTGCTCTACCCCACGCCCGTTATCCGGCGTGCAAGTCACCTCAATATAGTGTTACGATGTGAAATTCCGGGGTTTCAAACCCTCAGGACATCATTTACATCAATTACTCACCTCAAACCGGCTAATTCTCTAGCTCGCGATGCCTTTGCCCCTTATTGACCTCTGAATGCCTCGAATCTAGCCATAACGATCGATTCAGTTAATAAAAATTATAGGAATGAATTCCATATGGAATTCTACATTTTCCATCAAAAATCCGAAATTACACTCAAAATTCGGCCGTGGGGTCCACGTCTCGGAATACGACAAAAGTCACGGAATATGAACCCCCATCCAACCACGAGTCCAACCATACAAATTTTACCAAAATCCGACATCGGATTGGCTTTCAAATCTTAAAAATTCATCTTTAGGGAATTTTAGAAAATCATCCATTTCTCTTCAAATATCAATAATCCTAAACCAAAAATGAAGATTTATTCATGGAATATAATCACAAGAGAGTGAAGAACACTTACCCCAAGAATTCCCATAACTTCTCGCTCAAAATTGCCCAGAATCTGAGCTTAAAAGTCCAAAAAATGAAAGAAAATCGGACTGCTCTTTCTCTACACTATCCAAAATTTTCGGTTACTGTTCGCGCGTGTTACTGTACATGGTATTGTTCACGGGGTACTATTTCTGCAATTTTCTCCAATTTTCCTAAGTCCGAAATTACTCTGAAACACTCCCGAGCCCTCGGGGCTCCTAACCAAACACATACACTAACTCAACAACATCCTACGAACTTAACAGTGCGATCAAATCGCCAAAATAACGTCATATATCATGAATTAAGCGTTAAAATCCAAGAATTCTTTCAAATTTCATAAAACATCAAATTTTTCATTTTGAGCCCGAAACACGTCAAACGACGTCCGTTTTCAACCAAACTTTACAGAAAGTGCTTAAACCATATATAAGACCTGTACCGGGCGCCGAAACTAAAATACGGGCCCGATACCATCACTTTCTAATCAAATTTTATTTCCATTTTCCTTAAATATTTTCAGAAAATAATTTTACTCAAAAATTCATTTCCCGGGCCTGGGACCTCGGAATTTGATGATTCTTATTTCTATGAGTCACAAATAATAATACGAACATAGCCCTTCAGTCGAAACTCAATTCGGAGCTCATTTGCTTAGTTCAATACTCATTTCACTCGTTAAACAATTAACTCATGTTTCGCGTCAAAACTCAATCGCGACTTGATGAAATTAGACCAAACTTTACAGATCACTCCTATAATTCATTATCAAAATTCGAGAAGTCTCAAAATCAAATTTCAATCTCTAGAACTAAAAATGGACTTTTGGATCATTACATGCTCATAATCGAAACGCCAAAATCTTCCAAAAACTCTTCCAAAACATATCCGAGCCTCATGGGACCCCGACCAAATATGCCAACATAACTCATAACATCATTCAAACTTGTTCCAATCATCAAAACACCTCAAACAACATCAAATTACCCAAAACTCATCGAATTCAAGCCTAAGTTTCCAAAAACTTCCAAAATACACTTTCGATCAAAAACCCGAGCAAATGATGTCCGAATAACCTGAAATTTTGCACACACATCGGAAATGACATAACGAAGCTACATCAACTCTCGAAATTCCATTCCGACCCTCGTATCAAAATCTCACCTATCAACCGGAATTCGCCAAAATCCTGACTTCGCCAGTTCAAGCCTAATTCTACACCGGACCTCCAAAACCACTTCCGATCACACTTCTAAGTCACAAATCACCTCGCGGAGCTAACCGAACCGTCAGAATTTACATCCGAGCCCTCTAACTCATAAGTCAATGTCCGGTTGACTTTTCCAACTTAAGCCTTCTTAAAAGAGACTAAGTGTCTCATTTCTTATCAAAACCACTCCAAACCAACACGATCACATAAGATACGGATAATAAAGCATAAAGAAGCTGAGAATGGGAAAAACGGAGCGGTAACCTATGAGACGACGGGACGGGTCGTCACATTGATATTAAAAATGCCAACTGATAACTCAAGAGTAATTTGGCTTACAACTTTGTTTGGATGTAATTACATATAGTTTTATAATGCATCGTATTGTATTATATTGTATTGTATTATTTTAATAAATACAATATTTAAATAGATCGCATCGTTTGCCATTATTTCATGATGTTACGCACTATCAATATGAAGAATAAAAATTAACATATTACAAAGAAAAAGTTAAATACAGGGTAAAATTATTATATAAAAAGGTTGGGTAACGAATAATTATTTAATATTAGGAAAGGGCAAGATTATAGAAAAACAAAATAACGAGTCGATCACACTAAATCATTGTTACATAAAGTGATACTTTTCATCGTTACATAATGACGGATTTCACAACACGATACAATAAAATTTAAGTAATAATCAAAATAATTGTTATATTTAAAGTAATAATATGATACAATACAATGAGAAGTGACCATCCAAATAAGTTGATAAGGTTATAAGTTGGCCAAACTAGTATATAAATACCTTTTGGTTTATTTACGTGTTTGGTATACCATAACATTTATAAGCCAAGTACCTATATGACAAAAAAAAAAGTCAAAAACTATAAGTTGTTCAAGCACTTTCCATCATTAATCTTTTTTTATGCATAATTACTTTTGAACTTATATTTTGTGTAATAGCTTTAATGACACATCAGTCCTTTTTATAGAAAAGGTGTTTATCTACATATTTTTCCCAAGCAAACTATTACTTATTAATTTCAACACGTAATTATTTTTTGCAAAATTATGTTTAGCACCTAGAAATATTTTTCAACACTTAAAGGTTTATAAGATATTTTTTAATTGGCTAACCTAAACGAGCTCATGCTATTGCTTAATGTAAGATCTAAGGAGTATATTAGACATTAAATCATATTCTCTTATCAATACATGATACCATAAAAACAAATATTGGCTTATTAGGTATGTGACATATGGAGAAAAAAATGCTTTTTTTAAATAACTTTTTTATGGCAAAGATACACATTTAAGCTGCAATTAAATGTCATCAAAGTTACAAGTCGATGTTAAATGCGAGGAAGAACAATAAATAGGGAACAATAAATACACATTTGCACATATGGCCTTATTTCTAGTCATTCCTTAAATTATGTTCCCGGCTAGCTCAGTGAGCTAAATTTTGTTATTGAAAAACAAGAATCACCCATAAACTTTTAAATGCGAATTTAGTCAACTTACATTAAAAAGTCTTACTAGACGTTTCATATATTATTTATAAATTAATATTTGTTTTGCAATGTCCTCTATTTCAACTTTAACATGAAATAAAAACTTTGAAGTTCAAAAAAAATCTTATTTGAGAAATATTTCTCGTAAAATATTGGTTTTCACTTACCAAACTTCAATTTTTACAAGTGATTGCATGTCCAAACACTCAACTCCCAAATACTCCTCTTCAACTTTAAATTAAACATTCAAAATATTCATATATTTCAATTTCAATCAAATATTATTCAAACGAACATAACTCGATCAAAGGTCAAAAAGCAAGCAACATAACATGCACCTATTTTGAAATGTGAAAATTGACCATTTAAGATTCTACCTAAGTCGTAACTGAAACATTAATTAACATGTGAGATATAATCAATTGCCTTCAAAAGTAGTCATGGAGTTTGTTGGGGTAACATTAAGTCACGATTTTCTTAGGAGCTACACCTCAAGAAGGATACTAGAAAGACACTTTATATTTTCTTTTACCTTTATATATTTTCAACATTGTATATGTTATGATTTGATCATAAATTTTATTTCTATCTGTAAATTGAATTGGCGGTGCTTGATGCTAATGCACGGCAATTACGATCTTCTTTTTTATGAAATGTTTTGGTATATTTATATTATAGGGATTGCTAATTATTTGATTTTTTTTGAGATAACAAATATTCTCATGTGCCAATTGAGTAGACTTTGATAAACAACTTAAACGAAAGGTAAAGTAAATATAATATTACTTCTACTACTAAAAATTCGGAAAAAAGCGACCACAAAAAGAGACCAAAGTTGGTCGCTTACAGGTCATAAAGCGACCAAAATGCATCCAAACTGGCTTGGTCTCTATTTTGCTGGTCCATTTACCTTAGAGACCAAAGTTGGTCGCTAATTAGTGACCAACTTTGGTCTCTAAGGTAAAAGGACTAAATATTCCGGGTAAACAATATACCGACCAACTTTGGTCGCTTTAATATTTTAATAATATAAACTTAGCGACCAAAGTTGGTCTCTATAATTACGTTTTTTTTATTTATTATTAATCAAAATATAGCGACCAACTTTGGTCTGTAAACCAAATATTAATTTTAAAATCTGAAATATAGCGACCAAAGTTGGTTGTTTTTTTTTTAATTTTTTTTAAACATAAGCGACCAAAATTGGTCGCTATTTTTTAGAATTTTATTTTTAATAGAATAGCGACCAAAGTTGGTCGCTTTTTAGGAAATCTGGGTTAATTAGCGACCAACCTTGGTCGCTATTGCCCAAAAGATATTTTTTTAAATGGAAAAGCGACCAAAGTTGGTCACTTTTCTGGGTATAATCTTGGCAGAAACTGCTTGTTTTGGCAGCTACACTACCTGCCAGCATACCAAATTTTCTATTACAAGCAGCAACAACAACAACAATACCACCACCACCAACAACAACAACACAACAACAACATTAAAACCAACAAAATATAAAGTTCAATAGAACTAACACATTAAATTAACAAAACTAAGTTAACGCTTATTACAAGCCCATTCAAAAATTAATTTATTGTCTAGTTCAAAGTATATAAAGTATTCAAGGAGTGTTCTTTCAGCATCCTCGTCCGAAAGTTAGATTGCCTCGCCCGACTCATTAGGTGGTTGACTGCGTATGAATTCATCCACGTCAGCTGCGAAGCAACCCAATAAGAAAAATTACATTGAATTAGTATTTCAAAATTTATGTAAAAGTAAATCAAAATACTTAATGAAAAGTAAAAAACTTACATGTACAATCGAGGCTTGGCCTTTGACCCACCTTTCTGGATCAGTCTCTTTCTTCTTCTTTACGATACGAGTCTTATTGAATAGCTCATCTTGCTTCATTGGCATCATAAAGCTATCTGGTGGCTTTGATGATTATCCTCGTAGTAATATTACTCGGGATGAACTTGGATACAGAGAATAACTTATAAACTAAAATTTCAATACATAAACTAAAAGTCCAATTCATATCCTAAAGGCTCAATTCATATCCTAAAGGCTCAATTCATATCCTAAAAGTTCAATTCATACACAAAAATTTCAATTCATATCCTAAAGTTTCAATCCATATCCTAAAGGTTCAACTCATATCCACAAAAGTTCAATTCATATCCTAAAATTTCAATTTATAAACTAAAATTCCAATACATAAATTAAAGTCCAATTCATATCCTAAAAGTCTAATTCATAACCTAAAGTCTCAATTCATATCCTAAAAGTTCAATTCATACACAAAAATTTCAACTCACATCCTAAAGGTTCAACTCATATCCACAAAAGTTCAATTAATATCCTAAATTTCAATTTATAAACTAAAACTCCAATACATAAACTAAAAGTCCAATTCATATCCTAAAAGTCCAATTCATATCCTAAAGGCTCAATTCATATCCTAAAAGGTCAATTCATACACAAAAATTTCAATTCATATCCTAAAGGTTCAATTCATATCTTAAAATTTCAATTCATATCCACAAAAGTTCAATTCATATCCTAAAATTTTAATTTATAGATAAAAATTTCAATACATAAACTAAAAGTCCAATTCATATCCTAAAGGTTCAACTCATATCCTAAAGGTTCAATTCATATCCTAAAGGCTCAATTCATATCCTAAAAGTTTAATTCATATCCTAAAATTTTAATTCATATCCACAAAAGTTCAATTCATGTCCTAAAATTTCAGTTTATAAACTAAAATTCCAATACATAAATTAAAAGTCCAATTTATATCCTAAAAGTCAAATTCATATCCTAAAGGCTCAATTCATATCCTAAAAGTTCAATTCATACACAAATATTTCAATTCATATCCTAAAGGTTCAATTCATATCCTAAAATTTCAATTCATATCCACAAAAGTTCAATTCAAATCCTAAAATTTTAATTTTATAAACTAAAAATCCAATTCATATCCTAAAAGTCCAATTCATATCCTAAATGCTCAATTCATATCCTAAAAGTTCAATTCATACACAAAAATTTCAATTCATATCCTAAAGGTTCAATTTATATCCTAAAGGTTCAACTCATATCCACAAAAGTTCAATTCATATCCTAAAATTTTAATTTATAAACTAAAATTCCAATACATAAACTAAAAGTTCAATTCATATCCTAAAAGACTAATTCAAATCCTAAAGGCTCAATTCATATCCTAAAAGTTCAATTCATACACAAAATTTTCAATTCATATCCTAAAGGTTCAATTCATATCCTAAATGTTCAACTCATATCTACAAAAGCTCAATTCATATCCTAAAATTTCAATCTATAAACCAAAATTCTAATACATAAACTAAAAGTCCAATTCATATCCTAAAAGTCCAATTCATATCCTAAAGGCTCAATTCATATCCTAAAAGTTAATTCATACACAAAAATTTCTTCATATCCTAAAGGTTCATTTTATATCCTAAAATTTCAATTCATATCCACAAAAGTGCAATTCATATCCTAAAATTTCAATTTATAAACTAAAATTCCAATAAATAAAATAAAAGTCCAATTCATATCCTAAAGGTTCAATTCATATCCTAAAAGCTCAATTCATATCCTAAAAGTTCAATTCATACACAAACATTTCAATTCATATCCACAAAATTTCAATTCATATCCACAAAAGTTCAATTCATATCCTAAAATTTTAATTTATAAACTAAAATTCCAATACATAAATTAAAAGTCTAGTTCACATCCTAAAAATCCAATTCATATCCTAAAGGCTCAATTCATACATAAAAATGTAACGACGCGACTGGTTATTTTGAGCTCTTGCATGTCGTTCAACAGTCTGAGGCCATGAGCAGCTTTATTTCAGGCATTATGACTTGTACGCGTGGTCGGAATTGAATTTTGGGAAGTTCGAAGTTGATTTGGAAAGAGAATTCTCATTTCGGAAGCTTTAAGTTGAAAGAATTAACTAGGATTGGAATTTGGAGTAAACGACCTCGCAATTTGGATTCGAAGGTTCCAGCAGGTTCATATGATGATTTTGAACTTGGGCGTATGTCCGGACCGGGTTTTGGAAAACCCGAGAACGTTTTGGCGCCTATTGTGGAAGTTAGCATTTTGGAAGAAATTTCATAAGTTTGGCTTGAAATGCATTTCAGTGTTATCGATGTCCGTTTGGGATTCTGAGTCTGGGAGAAGCTCTGTATGGTGATTCTAGAGTTGGGAGCGCGATCGGAAGTGAATTCGAAGGTCCGTAGGTCATTTTGAAGTCATTTGGCTAAAGATAGAAATTTGAAGGTTTTTGAGAAGTTTGACCGGAAGTGGACTTTCTGATATCGGTGTAGGAATCTAATTCTGAAAGTTAGAGTAGGTCCATAATGTCTAATATGACTTGTATGCAAAATTTGAGGTCAATCGGACGTGATTTGATAGGTTTAAACATCAAGAGTAGAAGTTTGAAGTTCTAAAGTTCATAAAGCTTGGATTGGAGGTCGATTCGTGGTTTTAGCGTTGTTTAATATGATTTGAGGCCTCGAGCAAGTCCGTAATGTGTTTTGGACTGGTTGGTATGATTGGTTGGGGTCCCGAGGGCCTCGGGTGGATTCCGGGTGGTTAACGGATCGAAAATGGTATTTTTGAAAGGGCTAAAGTTGTTGGTTGTTGATATAACCGCACCTGCAAAATTTGGGCCGCAGATGCGGTTTTGGCCAGAAGTGAAGAGACCGCAGATCCAGTCATAGAGCCGCAGAAGCGGGACCACACCTGCAGTGGACGAGGCGCAGAAGTAGAAAAGGGAAGCCTGGAGGAAACCGCAGAAGCGGTAGAGTGGCTCACACCTGCAGAACCGCAGAAGCGGTCAAGGGACCGCATGTGCGGAAGTGCTGGAGGCATTGTATTCTTTTAGACTCGGGAGATGGTCATTTTTCCCCCATTTTTAATTTGGTGTGGACGATTTTGGAGAGCTTCAAGTGGGGGTTTTCTTCATCATCAACAAGGTAAGCTAACCCTACCTATCTTGAGTTAAATATATCGATTATGTATGGGTTTTAGCATGGAAATGGGTAGAAACTTGGGGTTTGAGGGAAAACCTAGAAAATTGATATTCTTGGAATTTGACCATGATTTTGGGTATGAAATTGAGAGTAGATTATATATTTGAGTTCGTGAGGTTATGGGGAAAGTTTATCTTCTAAATATCTAGGAATCCGGGCACGTGGGTCCGAGGGCAATTTTGTCAACTTTTTGATCGGGATTAGGGATTGTTATAAATCGGATTGTAGTGAGTAATTGAACATGTATTTATGGATTTGCATAATTATTGGCTAGTTCTGGAGCATTGTGCATCGATTCGAGTCTTCGGAAGAGCGTGAAATGCTGGTTATGGATCTTCAGAGCGAGTTAAGTCTCCTTTCTAACATTGTAAGAGGGAATTGTCCCCATAGGTGAGTTAATTAGTTATGTGCTCCTATTTGTGGGGGCTACGTATGCACGAGGTGACTAGAGTCCGTGCGTAGCTAATATTATGCTATTGTCCGGGTAGTCTAGGACCCAAAAGCATGCTATACTTGGAATATCTGAAATCTTATCGACATTTGAATTGCTTAAATCCTATCGAATTGGTAAGTGAATTTATAAAAGTATTAAACTTCATTTTTCTTAAATTATTAAAAGAGAATTGGCTTTTATTGGAATAAACATTCCCCGATAAACTCTTAATTGGCTGTTTGACTGTGTGTATCTATGTGTGCCCGCGTCGTATGTATGATTCGCAAGCGGGGTATTTGTTTATTTATGTTGACCGCGTCGCATGTATGATTCACGAGCGGGGTAATAGATACATCTATGGTTCCCGCCATTCGACCCTCGGCAGTGCATATTTTACATTTATGTTGGATCGGGTAGTACGACCTCGAAATGATTTGCGCATGCTTGTATTGCTTGCCTTGAAACTTATTGAAGTTGTTATTGCCTTTTCCCGGCTTGAGAATATGTGTATAAATGATGAAAAGGAATTTGGAAATTTCCTATAAAAGAAAGAATTGTTTACTTGTTTCCACCGATCGAATTACAATCATGTTTATAAAAACCCACGATTTAATATATTATTGATATATCATTATTGGACCACTAGTAAGTGTCGAAGTCGACCTCTCGTCTCTACTTCTTCAAAATTAGACGGGATACTCATTGGGTACTTATTATTTTTCGTACTCATACTACACTTCTGTGCATTTATATTACACATGCATCTCTAGTGGCCTAGTGGGCGTAGCAACATGGTTGATACGGAGACTTGGGTGAGCTGCATTTCTCGAGATGACCTGCAACCAGCAGAGTCTTTTTCAGATTACTGTATTTATTTTCTTTCCAATATTGTATTCCGGGCGGTTGTTGTATTACACTATTTCTTAGCAATTTCTCATGCACTTGTGACACCGGGTTTTGGGATGTCTATGGGTTTATTTAGAAATTTTAAAAGTTGTTAAATGTTTCATTATTTATTCAAAGGAATTTACTGTGAATTGTTTAAACGTAAAAGAAGTGATTTCAAAAATATTTGAAATAAGAATTTAATTAAGTATTTTTGGTTGGCTTTCCAGACAGCGGTGTCTGGCACCATCACGACCTTTAGTTGATTTTGGATCGTGATAATATGGTATTAGAGCACTAGGTTCCCTTAGGTCTCACGAGTCATGAGCGAGTCTAGTAGAGTCTTGCAGATCGGTACAGAGACGTCTGTACTTATCTTCGAGAGGTTACAAGGATGTTAGGAGCACTTCCCTTCTTGATTCCTCATCGTGCGATTTGATTCCTTGAGGCTTATGCCCTTGTTTCCTTCCTACTCAATCTTAGGCGACGCGAACCGCTTGTTATAAATCGAAAATTGAAGAATTTTAATGGTACCACGAATGTGGTGCGGGATGTTTCTCCCTGAATAGTTGATTGAGATATTATCGTCGCCTTGTGAAAGGATATTCTATTGTTTCGGCTTAGTAGCGGTACTTCTGAGAGCTCTGATGCTAGGCACAAGTTTCCATGATGCTTATGAATGATCGTTCCACAATATTGATATGATGGTAGGATGTTTTCCTACGTGTCGGGGCAGTGAATGACTTGAAGAGAGGTTTACTCAGTGTATGATCTAGAGATTCGGTATTTTATTCCCGGCAGGGGAAAGGCAATCAGACTAAGAATGTTTAAATTTGGGTGGATGAAGTAACAAGACTTGGTATTTGCGAGCGTGGTAGAATATTTATCTGCGATGTAGTGTCGTCGTCCTCAATGGTATGTGTTAAGTTCGCCAGTGTTATGGCCTTCTGCAATTCGCCCTTGGGGTAAGATATTGTGAAATAATATTGGAGAAACGACTGTTGGATATCGCGGGGTGCGATGGTTCAGGATTGAGTCAGTGTTTCTAATGTCGACAGCTCAAGAAGATAATCCCCGAAAAGGTTTAAAATAGTAGCGATTTGTGGGTTCAAGTGCTATGAAGGCAGATTTTATTAATGCAACAACCGAGCAGCAAAGGATGAGGAAGGACATGTGGGAAGTGTCAGGCGGTGGTTAAAATTTCTAGAAGGCCAGGTATAAGAAGCGATTGTTGAGTAGTTGATTAAAGGAGTGAGTTCCGCCAAAGTGGGAGAGTGGCGGAGTTGCGTATGGGTTTTGTGATAGGATGACAACACACCTTAAGGAAACGTTTTGAATGATCTGGGATTTTAGCGGTCGATGAGTGAGTCTATGGATTTAATTTGAAGTATGGACTATTATGCGACAAGAGATTTGATCTAACGAAAAAGAGCATTTTGAACTAAAGAAGGATACAACATAACTTTGAATTAGAAGGATGTTCCTGCACATCTAATTGATGTCCACGAGGGGTGAATGGACTTATGCAGCTAGAGAGTGATCCCGGACTCAGGATGGGTTATTGATGTCATCGTGATTGTACCCCGTGCAACAACATTTGGAAGATGTCGGGAAGTGATTTCCACAGGTGGGTTATTCCCCGTGAGCAGGTTAGCGGTCGCGTGGTTGGCGAGGCTTCTGCAAAGAATTCTATGGGGTATACAGCAAAGAGTTCGGTTGTGCGAATGTGGTTGATGATTCAGAGTGTAAAACAGGATTTTATAGAAAGATTCCGAGAATTTTGGCAATTGATTGCGCAAGGTTATGTCAATAAGAGATAAAGAATCCTAGTAAATTCCAGAGTGGTGTAATAATGGCTTCTATCTAAATGGGAGAGTCCCACCACCTATGATTGGGTTGCATGGTTAACTACTTGCGGGGTTTCTAGTTATTAGTATATTGATGGGTTATTTCAGCTACGGGAAAATAACATAAGCGGTAATTTGAGCAAAATAATTGTTAAAGGTGTGCTATGGTTGGCCTTATTGGTTCAGGTTCAGACTTGGGGAAGGATTCATGATTTATGCCTTGTATAGGTACGGGTTTCAAGGGAAGTGATTCTGCCTAGTACTTCGTTGAGAGGGTATTCATATGCTAGAAGATTCATGGAGTTGATTATATTCGGGGCCAAGTCAGAGCGGGTGGCTCTCAAGAATGGCCCTAGTGGATTCAAAGGGGTAAAGTGTGGTGCCTAATGATTTTGAGCGACGGTTAAGAAGCAAGCTTTGTAGCAGCTTATAAGAAGAGGAACAGAATGTCCTATGATGTTTTGACTTGCAGTATAGCATTTGGGGAAATATGGAATGGTTCGTGGGATTTGAGACAGCATGGTCTCGTGATTTAAGGTCGCTCGGGATGAGTGCGGGTGGAGTGTGTTATGTGTTGAATAAAGTTATTGTTATTTCTAAGGCAAACAAGGATAAATGGAAAGAAGATAGATTTGTTAGCCATGGTTGACTTGGCATATTGGTGGTAGTGATTAGTTCATTCAGCGTGATCAAGTTATGCAAGTGATTTGAGACTGTACGTGTGAGGCTTGTCGGTCGTCGTACTCAATGTTATTCAGAAGTATTCTACTGTTATGGCTCATTATGTGTAGACGAATCCTGGAAAGGTTATGGTGATTTAGACCACTACTTGGAGATTTGCATATTCTATAGTTATGAGAATTCACCTATGTGTTGCTATGGTTCTCCTAAAGTGAGTTAAGTGAAAAGTTTCTATATGATGAAGTGTTAATCTATTAGCGGTTCCAGAGTTGTGATGAAAATCGTGATCTATCGTATATTGGCATGTTGGGTGCGGTGAGTGGTATGGAATTTGAAGTGAAGATCAAGGTTGCAGTCTGGTGTTGACAAGGACGTCACGAGCTCGGATGAGCTGGAAGGGGGTTTCGATATTTAAAATAAGTTAGTATTGTCTTCAGCGTAACCTAAGATAGGTGTTTTGTGAAAAGGGCTTGGCATCCTGGGTAAGGATTCTTGATCGCTTTCCAGTGTTAGTACGACTGATGGTTTGGACGTACAAACCTGTTAATTATTACGGAAGGTTGTGGGAGCATGCCCCACAGAAAGGTTGTATAAGGGTGGCATGTAGTCACTTGATTGATTAAAGAAGTTAAACCAAGTATGAAGATTGTAGCGATGTCGTTAAATTGAGAATTTATGCCTGGAGGGCACTCGGTCTATTGGGTTGTGGACTGTGGAGGATTACTCCGGTTGCGATGGTTATTCTTGTGTGTTATGAGAAAATAAGAGTTAGTATGGACCTTTGAAAGGTTATTGGCCTAGTTTTGTACGATCAGGATCGACTTGAGGTCGGTGGATGGATTTAAATGTGAATATGGGCTCTATATCAAGCCAGATATGTTCATTTAAACAAAGCGCTCCTTATGGAAGAGTAGTCGGGGTGTTATTTTGTCATCAGCTATTTCATGTAATGATGTATTATGCCGTGCGAGTTGTGATACGGCTTGGTGAATTTCTTATGTGTTGAGGTTCCACACAGAGATGATGTTATATGAGCAAGATGGCTTTTGAGATTCAAATTGTACATCGCACCTCAGTTGTGCTTGAGTTTTGTAGCCTATGGAGCTATATGTCTCCCCAGAGATGGTATTATGCACCTAGCGTGTTGGTGACCGATATTCGGTATCTTATTGTAATGAGCAATTTAGCTCGATGTATATCTCCTTCTTTGAATTCTATGTGTGGATCGACTGGCACGCCGCCATGGGTATGTTATTCGGATCAGGTTGCACGTTGCAACAGTGTGGTGTTGAGTACAGTTCCCCATATCCATTTTTATGTATTTTGTTTCCTATATTTCTAAGGAAAACTTATGTTAGTTGTGTGACCGCGTCGCATGTATGATTCTCGAGCGGGGTGTCAGTTCAATTATGATGACCGCGTCGCATGTATGATTCGCGAGTGGGGTAATTGGATTTCCTTTTCAGAGTTCATTTCCTTTTGTATCGCGTTCGAATTGGTAGCCTATAGGCACATTGTGGCATTATATGAGACTTTTGATCATGTCCAGGGTGGCTTAGTGCTTGAGCAGTTCGTACTGGGTGAGACGAGATCATTGGATTCAGGATCAGTGCAATCTGATTATATGAAGTATATTAAGGAGCTAAGACCATTAATTGGTTCAGGATGAGGTGATGGTTCTTGTCAAGAGTATAGACCCAATGATTTGTTGACTCAGCAGTTGGAGTTATGGATTTCTACATATCTCTTCCGTTGTGGCGGTATTGTCAGAGTTAGAGCAAGACCTATGTATGTCATGAGGTGCAATGGGAGCATCAGAGTCATGGAATTTCGACTAAACTGATCAGAGAATGTTATTGTGGTCCGATGAGTAAAATGGTGCAAGGTGTGAATTCAGCTAAGGTATGCATTCATGTTTTGGTGTTGCGTGTAGTTATTGATACGATGAGTGTATGTTGGAATAGGCCTTGCAGAGAATTCCGGATGTTGGAATTGGGCTCTAAGACTTATTTGCTTGAATAAAAGGGGATATCTTCAAAATTGATCGAGCTAATGTGCTCAACTGGGTTGTAGTAGCACAGGTAAGTGCACGAGGTGTAAAACAGTGATTTCGGACAACTCCAGCGCAGTTCTTAGGACGTTCGAGGATGAATGCATGTTTAAGTGGCAGAGAATGTAATGACTCGACCAGTTGTTTTGAGCTCTAGCGCGTCGTTCAGCAGTTTGAGGCCATGAGCAGCTTCATTTCAGGTATTATGACTTGTACGCGTGGTCGGAATTGAATTTCGGGAAGTTCAGAGTTGATTTGGAAAGAGAATTCTCATTTCAGAAGCTTTAAGTTGAAAGAATTAACTAGGATCGGAATTTGGAGTAAACGACCTCGAAATTTGGATTCGAAGGTTCTAGCTGGTTCGTATGATGATTTCAGACTTGAGCGTATGTCCGGACCGGGTTTTGGAAGACCAGGGAATGTTTTGGCGCCTATTGTGGAAGTTAGCATTTTGGAAAAAATTTCATAAGTTTGGCTTGAAGTGCATTTCAGTGTTATCAATGTCCGTTTGGGATTTCGAGTGTGGGAGTAGCTCCGTATGGTGACTCTGGAGTTGGGAGCGCGATCAGAAGTGAATTTGGAGGTTCGTAGGTCATTTTGAAGTCATTTGGCTAAACATAGAAATTTAAAGGATTTTGAGAAGTTTGACCGGAAGTGGACTTTCTGATATCGGGGTCGGAATCCGATTCCGAAAGTTGGAGTAGGTCTGTAATGTCGAATATGATTTCTATGCAAAATTTGAAGTCAATTGGACGTGATTTGATAGGTTTAAACATCGAGAGTAGAAGTTTAAAGTTCTAAAGTTCATAAAGCTTGGATTGGAGGTCGATTCGTGGTTTTAGCATTGTTTGCTATGATTTGAGGCCTCAAGCAAGTCCGTAATGTGTTTTGGGACTGGTTGGTATGATTGGTTGGGGTCCCGAGGGCCTTGGGTGGATTCTGGGTGGTTAACGGATCGAAAATAGGATTTTTGAAAGGAATGAAGTTGCTGGTTGCTGATATAACTGCACCTGCGAAATTTGGGCCGCATGTGCGGAGCTCCAGAAGTGGTCAGAAGAGTCGCAGATGCGGTTTTGGCCAGAAGTGAGGAGATTGCAGATGCGGTCATGGAGCCGCAGAAGCGGGACCGCACCAGCGGTGGACGAGGCGCAGAAGCAGAAAAGGGGAGCCTGGAGGAAACCGCAGAAGCGGTAGAGTGGCTCGCACCTGCGGAACCGCAGAAGCGGTCAAGGGACCGCAGGTGTGGAAATGCTGGAGGCAGTGTATTCTTTTAAACTCGGAAGATGGTCATTTTTCCCCCATTTTTCATTTGGTGTGGACGATTTTGGAGAGCTACAAGTGGGGTTTTTCGACTTCATCAACAAGGTAATCTAACCCCACCTATCTTGAGTTAAATATATCGATTATGTATGGGTTTTAGCATGTACATGGGTAGAAACTTGGGATTTGAGGGAAAACCTAGAAAATTGATATTCTTGGAATTTGACCATGATTTTGGGTATGAAATTGAGAGTAGATTATATATTTGAGTTCGTGAGGTTATGGGTAAAGTTTATCTTCTAAAATTTAGGAATTCAGTCACGTGGACCCTAGGGCAATTTTGTCAACTTTTCGATCGGGGTTAAGGATTGTTATAAATCGGATTGTAGTGAGTAATTAAATGTGTATTTATGGATTTACATAATTATTGGCTAGTTCTGGAGCATTGTGCATCGATTCGAGTCTTCAGAAGAGCGTGGAATGCCGGTTATGGATCTTCAGATCGAGTTGAGTCTCCTTTCTTACCTTGTACGAGGGAATTGTCCCTATAGGTGAGTTAATTGGTTATGTTCTCCTATTTGTGGGGGTTACGTATGCACGAGGTAACGAGATTCCATGCGTAGCTACTATTATGCTATTATCCGTGTAGTTTAGGACCCAAAAGCATTCTATACTTGGAATATCTGAAAACTTATCGACATTTGAATTGCTTAAATCCTATCGAATTGGTAAATGAATTTATAAAAGTATTAAACTTCATTTTTCTTAAATCATTAAAAGAGAATTGGCTTTTATTGGAATAAACATTCCCCGATAAACTCTTAATTGGTTGTTTGACTATGTGTATCTATGTGTGCCCGCGTCATATGTATGATTCGCGAGCGGGGTATTTGTTTATTTATGTTGACCGCATTGCATGTATGATTCGTGAGGGGGATAATAGATGCATCTATGGTTCGTGTCGTTCGACCCTCGGTAGTACACATTTTACATTTATGTTGGATCGGGTCGTATGACCTCGGCATGATTTGCGCATGCTTGTATTGCTTGCCTTGAAACTTATTGAAGTTGTTATTGCCTCTTCCCGGCTTGAGAATATGTGTATAAATGATGAAAAGAAATTTGGAAATTTCATATAAAAGAAAGAATTGTTTACTTGCTTCCACCTATCGAATTACAATCATGTTTATAAAAACCCATGATTTAATATATTATTGATATATTATTATTGGACAACTAGTAAGTGTCGAAGTCGACCTCTCGTCTCTACTTCTTCGAGATTAGACGAGATACTCATTGGGTACACGTTGTTTTTCATACTCATACTACACTTTTGTGCATTTTTGTTGCACATGCACATGCATCTCTAGTGGCCTAGTTGGCATAGCAGCATGGTTTATACGAAGACTTGGGTGAGCTTCACTTCTCGAGACGACCCGCAACCAGCAGAGTCTCTTTCAGATTACTGTATTTATTTTCTGTCCAATATTGTATTCCGGGCGGTTGTTATATTACACTATTTCTTAGCAATTACTCATGCACTTGTGACACCGGGTTCTGGGCTGTCTATGGGTTTATTCAAAAAAATTAAAAATTGTTAAATGTTTCATTATTTATTTAGAGGAATTTACTGTGTATTGTTTAAACGTAAAAGAAGTAATTTTGGAAATATTTGAAATGAGAATCTAATTAAGTATTATTGGTTGGCTTGCCTGACAGCGGTGTCCGGCGCCATCACGACCCTTAGTGGATTTTGGGTCGTGACAAAATATTTCAATTCATATCCTAAAGGTTCAATTCATATCCTAAAGATTCAACTCATATCAACAAAAGTTTAATTAATATCCTAAAATTTCAATTTATAAACTAAAACTCCAATACATAAATTAAAAGTCCAATTCATATCCTAAAGGCTTAATTCATATCGTAAAAGTTTAATTCGTACACAAAAATTTTAATTTATATCCTAAAGGTTCAATTCATATCCTAAAATTTCAATTCATATCCACAAAAGTTCAATTCATATCCTAAAATTTCAATTTATAAACTAAAATTCCAATACATAAACTAAAAGTCCAATTCATATCCTAAAGGTTCAATTCATATCCTAAAGGCTCAATTCATATCCTAAAAGTTTAATTCATACACAAAAATTTCAATTCATATCTTAAAGATTCAATTCATATCCACAAAAGTTCAATTCATATCCTACAATTTCAATTTATAAACTAAAATTCCAATACATAAATTAAAAGTCCAATTTATATCCTAAAAGTCCAATTCATATCCTAAAGGCTCAATTCATATCCTAAAAGTTAAATTCATACACAAAAATTTTAATTCATATCCCAAAGGTTCAATTCATATCCTAAAATTTCAATTCATATCCACAAAAGTTCAATTAAAATCCTAAAATTTTAATTTTATAAACTAAAATTTCAATACATAAACTAAAAGTCCAATTCATATCCTAAAAGTCCAATTCATATCCTAAAAGTCCAATTCATATCCTAAAGGCTCAATTCATATCCTAAAAGTTCAATTCATACATAAAAATTTCAATTCATATCCTAAAGGTTCAACTCATATCCACAAAAATTCAATTCATATCCTAAAATTTCAATTTATAAACTAAAATTTCAATACATAAACTAAAAGTCCAATTCATATTCTAAAAGTCCAATTCACATCCTAAAGGCTCAATTCAATTCCTAAAAGTTCAATTCATACACAAAAATTTCAATTCATATCCTAAAATTTCAATTCATATCCACAAAAGTTCAATTCATATCCTAAAATTTCAATTTATAAATTAAAATTCTAATACATAAACTAAAAGTCCAATTCATATGCTAAAGGCTCAATATATCCTAAAATTTCAATTCATATCCACATAAGTTCAATTCATATCCTAAAATTTCAATTTAAAAACTAAAATTCCAATACATAAACTAAAAGTCCAATTCATATCCTAAAAGTCCAATTCATATCTTAAAGGCTCAATTCATATCCTAAACGTTCAATTCATACACAAAAATTTCAATTCATATCCTAAAGGTTCAATTCATATCCTAAAATTTCAATTCATATCCACATAAGTTCAATTCAATCCTAAAATTTAAATTTATAAACTAAAATTCCAATACTTAAACTAAAAGTCCAATTCATGTCCTAAAGGTTCAATTCATATCTTAAAGGCTCAATTCATATCCGAAAAGTTCAATTCATACACAAAATTTTCAATTCATATCCTAAAAGTTTAATCTATATCCTAAAATTTTAATTCATATATACAAAAGTTCAATTCATATCCACAAAAGTTCAATTCATATCCTAAAATTTCAATTTATAAACTAAAATTCCAATACATAAACTAAAAGTCCAATTCATATCCTAAAGGTCAATTCATATCCTAAAGGCTCAATTCATATCCTAAAAGTTCAATTCATATCCTATAGGTTCAATTCATATCCTAAAATTTCAATCCATATCCACAAAAGTTCAATTCATATCCTAAAATTTCAATTTATAAACTAAAATTCCAATACATAAACTAAAAGTCCAATTCATATCCTAAAAGTCCAATTCATATCCTAAAAGTTCAATTCATACACAAAAAATTTAGTTCATATCCTAAAGGTTCAACTCATATCCACAAAAGTTCAATTCATATCCTAAAATTTCAATTTATAAACTAAAATTCCAATACATAAACTAAAAGCCCAATTCATATTCTAAAAGTTCAATTCACATCCTAAAGGCTCAATTCATATCCTAAAAGTTCAATTCATACACAAATTTTTAATTCATATCCTAAAGGTTCTATTCATATCCTAAATGTTCAACTTATATCCACAAAAGCTCAATTCATATCCTATGATTTCAATTTATAAACTAAAATTCTAATACATAAACTAAAAGTCCAATTCATATCCTAAAAGTCCAATTCATATCATAAAGGCTCAATTCATATCCTAAAAGTTCAATTCATACTCAAAAATTTCAATTCATATCCTAAATTTCAATTCATATCCACAAAAGTTCAATTCTTATCCTAAAATTTTAATTTATAAACTAAAATTTCAATACATAAACTAAAAGTCCAATTCATATCCTAAAAGTTCAATTCATATCCTAAAGGCTCAATTCATATCCTAAAAGTTCAATTCATACACAAAAATTTCAATTCATATCCTAAAATTTCAATTTATATCCACAAAAGTTTAATTCATATCCTAAAATTTCGATTTATAAATTAAAATTCCAATACATAAACTAAAAGTCCAATTCATATCCTAAAGGCTCAATTCATATCCTAAAAGTTCAATTCATACACAAAAATTTCAATTCATATCCTAAAGGTTCAATTCATATCCACAAAAGTTCAATTCATATCCTAAAATTTTAATTTTATAAACTAAAATGCCAATACATAAACTAAAAGTCCAATTCATATCTTCAAAGCTCAATTCATATCCTAAAAGTTCAATTCATACACAAAAATTTCAATTCATATCCTAAAGGTTTAACTCATATCCTAAAGGTTCAACTCATATCCACAAAAGTTCAATTCGTATCCTAAACATTGGATTCTAACTAAACTATTAAGACAATTGTCACGACCCGATTTTCCCCACCTTCGGGAGTCGTGATGGCGCCTGCTAATGCGAGCTAGGCAAGCCAATTATTGAACAGATTACCTTTTTACCCATCTTATATTCTTTAACAATTATGAAGCACTAACTTTTAAACAACGGAATTTAACTTAAGCTGAAGAAAAACAATAAAGTAGCTGAACATGAATCCAATAAAACTGTTTAACCAAAAACTTCGCACAACTGGAGTCACAGTTTCACAGACGGTCTAAGAGTACTACAAATAAAGGCCCGAAAGAAATAAATACAACAATATCTCTGGAAATACATGAAATAAACAGGAATAAAGGAAGGTAGGAGGTGACGCCAAAGCTCGCGGACGTCTGCAGGACTACCTCGGGTCACCTGTGTGGACTGAAGATAGTACCCTCACTACGGTCCAAACGCTCCGGTATCAGTATCTACACACAGTGCAGAGTGTAGTATCAGCACAATAGATCTCATGTACTGGTAAGTGCCTAGCATAACTTCGGTGAAGTAGTGATGAGTCTAGGACCAGACTACCAAATAAACCTGTGCAGTTAAATCATATACAGCAAAAAATAAAAGCAGATAATTTCAGTTGAAGATGGGAGGGGGAAAACATGCTTTGGGGAAATAACAGGTAACAACAGAATATCAGGAGAATTGTAAAGAAACCAAAAATCCAATTACTAATAAGGATAAGGAAAACAAAGGTAGATTTCACTTTCATTTCACATCTCGTTGCAGGTGTGCACCCGATCCCATTTCATGTACCTCGTTGCAGGCGTGCAACCCGATCCTGTAACGACCCGACTGGTTGTTTTGCCTTCTAGGACCCTGTTCCCTTAAATAAAACTTCTCGTGCTTGCTTTAGCTAATTTACGACTTGCGGGGACAGTTGGTTCGGGAATTAGAAAAGTTTTAAGTGAAATATGTCCATTTGATTCTTTAATATTATCATAAAAGACTAAGTTTGACTTTGGTCAATATTTTGAGAAAACGGACCCGAATCCGTGATTTGACGGTCCCGAAGGATCCATAGAAAAATATGAGACCTGGGCGTATACCTGGGATTGAATTCCGAGGTCCCTAGCCCGAGTAATGAATTTTTATTAGAAATTATTTTGAAGTTTTAAGGATTTAAAGAAACTAAGTAATCATTGATTTCCTAGGTATCGGGATCGTATTTTAGTTCCAAAACCTGGTACAGGTCCGAAATATCATTTAAGACTTGCCTGTAAAATTTGGTGTCAATCCGAGTAGTTTAAGGGCATTTTGTCCCATTAGAGAAAATTAAGAACATGAAGTTCATAAGTTTGATTCATTTGGTTTTATGGGATGATTTCTAGATTTGGCATTGTTTTAGGTGTTCCGAAGGTTCGAGTAGGTCCGCCTCATGATTTTAGACTTGTCGGTATGTTCGGGCGGGGCCCGGGAGCCCTGAGCGTCAAACAGACGAGGCTCGAGTGAAGTGGAAAATTTGGAAAAGGGCTGAAGGATTGCTGCTTCTGTCATAATCGCATATGCGGTTCTTAGACCGCAGATGTGGGATCGCAGGTGCAGTTCTTACATCGCAGAAATGGCCCAGGTGGCCAGGCCAGGAAACCGCAGATGCGGTCCCAGCTTTCCCTCCCCTTTTCGCAGATGCGGTCTAATTCTCGCAGATGCGGAAATCGCTGGGCAGTGAGGTTCATTTAATATAAGTTCAATACCATTTTTATCACTTATACACTCTTCCATTGGTGATTTTGGAAGCTTTGGAGAGGAGACTTCCACTTAGCATTGTGAGGTAAGTTTATTTCATCCATCTTTAGTTTAATACTTGAATATTAGATAGATTAAACACTAGAAATTAGGTAAAAATCAAAGGGGTTAGAGCAAGACCTAGAGTTTTAATAAAACTTAGATTTAACCACGAAATTTGTTATGCAATGAATTAAGAATCATATATTATTGATCCTTAGGTTGTAGAGAACAACTTCCTTCGAAAAATCTCAGAATCCGGGCACGTGGGCTCGGGATCGAAATTTAGGAAACTTGTGTAAAAAGTTGGGAAATTGCTTAAATATTTAGAATTCGATCTTGTGAGTCTATATTGACTAGTTCTTACTTCATTTAACTAGTTTGGGATTGTTCGGCTCCGAATTGAGGGCTTGGACTTGTTCTTGATATTTGGATGTGCGCTTGGAGTGAGGTGAGTCTCCTTTCTAACCTTGTAATATGGAATTGTCCCCATAGGTATAATAATAGAGAAAATTGCTACTAAATGCGGGGGCTATGTACACACTAGGTGACGAGAGTCCGTGCGTAGCTACTATGACGTTAATTGCTTGGGTAGATTAGGACCCACATCATGCCTAAATTGTGAATATATCTGTATTAACTTGCTAATGTGATCATTTATGATATGTTAGAGACTTGGAAAGAAATAAAGTTGAACATGTGAACTTGTTGAACTCTTGTAAGAATATATTTGTATATAAATGCGCCTTTGTGTGTATTCTTGATGTTTCTTGATATTTATGGATCGGTCCGATCGCCTCGGTGTAAATAGATGTATCTATGATTCGCGGCGTTTGACCCTCGGTAGTGCATAGTTTATTTTCTGTTGCAGCGAGCCGTCGACCTCGGCTGTGCGCATGATATTTATGCGAAATCTTATACATGACTTGTTTTGTTAAGTATTTTGAAATGTAAATGGCTAACTGAAATATGGTCAAGAACATGATTATTGATTTTCGTTATACAATGTTGATTACTGGTGATCCCCATGCTTAGCATAACACTTTATCATATTATTTTGACCCTAGTAAGTATCAAGTCGACCTCTCGTCTCTACGTCTTCGAGATTAGACGGGATACTTACTGGGTACATATTGTTTATGTACTCATACTACACTTTTGTACTTAATTGTACAGGATCTGAGGTAGGTATATCTGGTTACCAGTCTAGTGCGCGCCCCTGATTTAGTGACCGGGACTTCCACGGTGAGTTGCTTCCTTCCTATGCCGTCTGCAGCCGGATGGAGTCTTTTTCTTACTTTTGTTGTCTTCTCTATCTCAGACAGTAGGATAGAGACATTCTTTTGTATATTCTACTAGATGTCTATACTTGTGACACCAGGTCTTGGTACACATATTAGTAGACATTTATTCTGGGTTGTATAATCGGATTATATACATTATTGATCACTCATGGTTTTAAATCTAAATTGAAGCATCTGATTTACTTGTTTCTGATAAAAGTAATATAAGAATTTAATTATGTTTCCGCGTTGGCTTGCCTGGCAATGGTGTCAAGTGCCTTCATGACCTATTACGGAAATGGGTCGTGACAAATCCCATTTTACATATCTCGTTGCAGGCGTGCAACCCTATCCCATGTCACATATCTCTTTGCAGGCATGCAACCCGATCCCATTTCATATATCTTGTTGCATCCGTGCAACCCGATCCGATTTCAAATATCTTGTTGCATGCGTGTAACCCAATCCCATTTCATATATCTTGTTGCAGGTGTGCAACCCGATCCCATTTTATATATCTTGTTGTAGGCGTGCAACCCGCTCCCATTTCATATATCTCTGTGGCGGCATGCCACCCGATCCCAGTTACAACTCAACAACAATCACAAAAAATCCCGGCAAGGGAACAAGAGCAACATAACAACATCCCGGTAGGGGAACAATACTATTTCAAAAACATCCCGGCAAGGGAACAATAACATCAAACAAACATCCCGGCAAGGGAACAATGATGATAATGACATATGAAGAGCAATAAACCACAACAGAGTCATAACAATTACAATACAAGACTCACGGGCATGCTTGACTCCGACGTATAGATACTTGTCACCATGCCTATAAGTCATACTCAACAATTAACACGTAGCAAATAAGACACGACTCCTAATCCCTCAAGCTAAGGTTAGACCAAACACTTACCTCGATGCCACGAACACAATTCACGTCTCAACTATCGCTTTACCCCTTGATTCCACGTTGATTCACTCGAATCTAGCCACAAGTTACTTAATTACATCAATAAACGCTAAATGAATCAACTCCAATGCATGGAAATGAGTTTTCCCAAGTTTTACCCAAAAATCAAAAATCGCCCTAGGGAGTTTGTGTTTTGAAAAGAGGTGAAAATGGTTGATTTTCGGCTAAGTATAAAAAGTTGAAAGTTGCAGGTATGGGAATTACGACCAGGGTTCACAATTGTGAATCCCGACCTCTGCTATTTCGCATTTGCGAAAGCAGTGTTGCATTTGCGAAGTCGCATTTGCGACAGAGGTCTTGCATTTGCAACTAAGGGGGATTCCAGGCAGATGTCGCATTTGCGACAAACACTTCGCATTTCCGAAGAAGGCAGCCCAAGCCACCTCTTGCATTTGCGATACATTGTTCGTGCGAAGCCTGCAGGCCTGGAGCATACCAGCAATTCCCTAAGTTAAAATTTCACTTCGTGGCCTATCCAAAACTCACCCAAGCCCTCGAGGCTCCCAACCAAACATGCACCAATCTAAAAACATCATACAGACTTGCTCGTGCATACAAATCACTAAGATAACATCAACAACTAGGAATTTAGCATCAAAATCATGAAATTTTCTTAAGAACTTCAAATTTCCAATTTTCTCAAAAATGATCCATTCACATCGTTTCAAGTCCGTTTCTTACAAAATTTCACAGACTTATCTTAAACCACATATAAGACATGTACTAAGTGCCAAAACCAAAATACGGGCTCGATACCATTAAGTTCTAATAATAATTCATTTCAAAATCTCATAAATAATTTCAAAAAATACTTTTCTTCAAAAAATCATTTCTCGGGCTTGAGACCTCGGAATTCGATTCCGGGAATACGCCCAAGTCCCATGTTTTATTGTGGACCCTACGGGACCGTCAAATTACGGGTTTGGGTCCGTTTACCCAAAATATTGATCGAAGTCAACTTAATTCATTTTATAATCAAAATTCATCATTTTTCATAAATTTTCACAAAGTGGCTTTCCGGCTACGCGCCCGGGCTGCGCACGCAAGTCGAGGTGAGACAAAAAAAGGCTTTTAAGGCCTGGAAACGTAGAATTTACTTTTAAAACAAGTGATGACGATCATCACATTCTCCACCTCTAAAACAACCGTTCGTCCCCGAACGGACATAAGAAGGAAGTACCTAAGTGGGGAAAACGATGGGGATAACGACTCCGCATATCGAACTCGGACTCCCAGGTCGATGCCTCAGCAGGATGACCTCTCCACTGAACACGAACAGAAGGAAAACTCTTTGATATCAACTGACGAACCTACCGGTCTAGAATAGCTACCGGCTTCTACTCATAAGACAAGTCTTTGTCCAACTGGACAGTGCTAAAATCTAACACGTGGGATGGATCGTCGTGATATTTTCGAAGCATGGACTCATGAAACATTGGATGCACGGCTGATAAGCTCGGTGGCAACGCAAGTCTATAAGCCACCTCTCCCACTCGATCAAGAATCTCAAATGGGCTAATGAACATAAGGCTAAGCTTGCCCTTCTTCCCAAATCTCATCACACCTTTCAAAGGCGACACTCGAAGCAATACCCGCTCACCGACCATGAATGCTAAATCACGAACCTTGCGGTCGGCATAACCCTTTTGCCTGGACTGAGCTATACGAAGCCTATCCTGAATAATCCTAACCTTGTCCAAGGCATCCTGAACCAAATCCGTACCCAACAACAGAGCCTTTCCCTTCTCAAACCATCCAACCAGAGACTGACATCGCCTACCATACAAAGCCTCATACGGAGCCATCTGGATACTCGACTGGTAGCTGTTGTTGTAGGCAAACTCTGCTAAAGGCCAAAACTGATCCCACGAGCCTTCAAAGTCAATGACACAAGCTCAGAGCATATCTTCCATATTTTGAATAGTCCGCTCGGACTGCTCGTCCATCTGAGGATGAAACAATAAGCTCAACTAAACCCGTGTGACCAACCCTCGCTGAACTGCTCTCCAGAAATGCGAGGTAAACTATGTGCCTCGATCCGAAATGATAGACACGGGCACACCATAAAGACAAACAATCTCCTGGATATAGATCTTAGCTAACCTCTCGAAAGAATAGGAGACCGCCACAGGAATGAAATGTGCTTACTTGGTCAGCCTATCAACAATAACCCATACTACATCAAACTTCCTCTGAGTCTATGGGAGTCCAACAATGAAGTCCATATTAATCCGCTCCCACTTCCACTCAGGAATCTCAATCTTCTGGAACAAACCACCAGGCCTTTGATGCTCATACTTTACCTGCTGGCAATTCAAACACTGAGCCACATATGTAACGATAACCTTCTTCATTCTCCGCCATCAATAATGCTACCACAAATCCCGATACATCTTCGCAGAGCCTGGATGAATAGAGTACCGGAAGCTATGGGCCTCCTCTAAAATCAACTCTCGGACTCCATCCACATTAGGCACACAAACCCAACCATGCAATCTTAAAACTCCATCATCACCTAAGGTAGCTGCTTGGCACCTCCGTGATGCATCGTGTTTCTAAGGACACACAAATGAGGATTATCATACTGTCGATCTCGGATACGCTCCAATAATGAAGAATGAGCGACGGTGCAAGCTAACACATGTCTGGGCTCAGAAACATCCAACCTCACGAACCGATTGGCCAAAGCCTGAACATCCAAAGCAATCGGCCTCTCACCGACCATAATATAAGTAAGACTGCCCATAGTGGCTGACTTCCTACTCAAAGCATCGGCCACCACGTTGGACTTTCCCGAATGATATAAGATGGTGATATCATAGTCCTTTAAAAATCCAACCACCTTCTCTGCCTCAAATTCAACTCCTTTTGCTTGAACAAATACTGCAGACTCTTGTGATCCATGAACACCTCACATGCCATGCCATACAGAAAATGCCTCTTTGGTCTCCATTATCCCCATGTTCCTAAGAACATCATGACAACTGTCTAGATAACCCTGGGGATCCTAAGAAGATGCACCTCTGAAAGTGGTAGTGAAGAGCTTGGTGAAACCTATCCAACCTCCGCAAAGCCTCCAAAGATGTAGCTGATCTAACACTGGTATGTGTTGCTGTTCGGCTGAAGAAGCGGTACGTGACCTCGCCATTCGCGAAAGGACAAGAGTAGAGGTTTCAATTTAGCATTGAGAGAACAAAATCGCACGACAGGGAAGAATAGATGTGAAGTTTTTCCTAACTCTGTAGCCTCTAGGGGATAAATATAGATGTCTCTGTACCTATCCCTCAGACTCTACTAAGCTTGTCTCTGAATTGTGAGACCCATGTAACTTAGAGCTCTGATACCAACTTGTCACGACCCGGTTTTCCCCACCTTCGGGAGTCGTGATGGTGCATACTAATACGAGCTAGGTAAGCCAATTATTGAACAGATTACCTTTTTTCCATCTTATATTCTTTAACAATTATGAAGTACTAACTTTTAAATAGCAAAATTTAACTTAAGCGGAAGAAAAACAATAAACTAGCCGGACATGAATCCAATACAACTGTTTAACCAAAACTTCCCAAAACTGGAGTCGCAGTTTCATAGACGGTCTAAGAGTACTACAAATAAAGGTTCAAAAGAAATAAATACAACACTGTCTCTGGAAATACATGAAAGAAATAGGAATAAAGGAAGGGAGGAGGTGACGCCAAGGCCTGAGGACGTCTACAGGACTACCTCGGGTCACCTGTGTGGACTAAAGACAACACCCTCACTGGGGTCCAAGTGCTCCAGTATTAGTATCTATACATAGTGCATAGTGTAGTATTAGCACAACCGACCCCATGTGCTGGTAAGTGCCTACCCTAACCTCGACGAAGTTGTGATGAGGCTAGGACCAGTCTACCAAATAAATCTGTGCAGTTAAATCATATACATTAGAAAAATAAAAGCAGATAATTTTAGTTAAAGATGGGAGGGGGAAAATATGCTTCGGGGAAATAACAGGTAATAATAGAATATCATGAGAATTGTAAAGAAACCAAAAATCCAATTAATAATAAGGATAAGGAAAACAAAGGCAGATTTCACTTTCATTTCACATCTTCTTGCATGCGTGCAACACGATACCATTTCATGTACCTCGTTGCAGGCATGCAACCCGATCCCATTTCACATATCTCTTAGTAGGCGTGCAACCCGATCCCTTTTCATATATGTCACGACTCGAATTTCCCACCCTCGGGAGTCGTGATGGCGTCTACTAATGTGAGCTAGGCAAGCCAAACCTTCAAACTAATTACTTCATCAACCATTTCTTTCTTTTTTTAACAAACATAAAGCGATAACAAATGAATAGCAGAAATTAGAGTTTAAGTGGAAGGCATCAATAAAACATCAGAAATCTATGTCTATTACAATTACTCAAGCCTTAATCACCCAAAACCTGGTGTCACAGTGTCACAGATGGACTAAGATTTACTACATAAAAAGTCTAAAGAAATAACAACGCACTATTTCTGAACAAAAGGAAAATGAAACAGGAAATAGGGATAGAGGGAGACGCCAGGGACTGCGGACGCCTGCAGGTTTACCTTGAATCTCCGCGTGGATAGAAGGTAGCCTCCAACTATGGTCCAAGAGCTGCTTCGGGATTTGCACATAGTGCAAAGTGTAGTATCAGCACAACCGACCCCATGTGCTGGTAAGTGTCTAGCCTAACATCGGCGAAGTAGTAACGCGACTAGGACCAGACTACAAAATACACCCGTGCAGTTCAAATATATACAACAGAAAAAAAATACAGAAATAACCAATCAAGTATGGGAGGGGAATCATGTTGTGGAGTAGATAACAATTCCGAATAGAAAGACATCAAGTAAACAAAAGAAACAACATAACTCGGATATCAACAAAGAATCAGAAATCAATAAATGCACGGCATCACCCTTTGTGCTTTTACTCTCTTTCCTCACCATATAATCAATATTATCGGCACAGAATGGTACATCGTGCGGCACGACATCACCCTTTGTGCTTTATCTCTCTTTCTCACCCAAACAACAATAAAAACAATAAGGCAAGGGAATAAATGAAATTTCAATAAAAATCTCGGCAAGGGAACAACAATTCAACAATTAAATCCTGCAAGGGAACAACAACAATAACATCAACATCCCGGCAAGGGAGATAACAGATAAATCAACAATAACACGGCAAGGGTGACAACATAATGATCTCTTCTCTTTCTCACTTTTACTTCACTATTCACTTCACAACTCTAGCCAATGCTCTAGAGGTTCAATTATCACTTATACTTTCACAATTCGTTATACAACTTGAGCCAACGCTCCTCAATGTTCATAGGTCACAATTCCTTCCACGAACTTTATACAACAAATAGAAACCACCACTAAGGCATGAAGGATACAATGAAGTCATGATAATCACAATATAAAGACTCGCGGGCATGCTAGACACCAACGTAGAGATACTCGTCACCATGCCTATACGTCGTACTTAATAATTACCACATAGCAAATAGGACTCAACTCCTAATCCCTCAAGCTAAGGTTATACCAAACACTTACCTCTATGCCTCGATCACAATTCACATTTCAATTATATCTTTACCCCTTGATTCTACCACAAATCCGCTCGTATCTAATCATAAGTTACTTAGTTACATCAATAAATGCTAAATGAATCAATTTGAATGCATGAAAATGAGTTTTCCAAAGTTTTACCCAAAAGGTCGAAACTTGCCCCCGGGCCCACATGGTCAAAACCTGAGGTTCGAACCAAAACCCGATTACCCATTCCTTCACGAACCCAAATGTATAATTTGTTTTGAAATCGGACCTCAAATCGAAGTCCAAATCCCCAATTTTTGAAAAACCTAGGTTCTACCCAAAACACCTAATTTCCCCCATGAACATCATTGATTTCGAGTTGAAATCATGTTAAAAGATGTTAGTGATTGAAGTAAATGATTTAAAATTAACTTACAATCGATTTGGAAGAAAGGTTGTTCTTGAAAAATCGCCCTAGGGAGTTTGTGTTTTGAAAGGATGTGAAAAATGGGTTGAAAATCATCTAAGTATAAAAGTTGCAGGTCTCAGATGTGGGAATTGTGAACCCCGACCTCTGATGGATTGAGAATTGCAAAGGGAAGCTCGCATTTGTGAACCCTTAGGAAATCTAGATTTTTCGCATTTGTCAAAGGGACCCACCCATTTAAGAGGTCGGAATTGCGAAGCACAACTCGCATTTGCGAGATAAGGCAGGTCTGGGCTGGTTCGCATTTGCGAGCCAGGCTTCGGAAATGCGAAGCCTGCAGGTCTGATCACACCAGCAAAAATCTTGCAATTTTTCTAAGTTCAAAATGCACCCCGTGGCCTATCCAAAACTCACCCGAGCCCTCGGGTCTCCAAACCAAATACACACACAACCTCAAAAACATCCTACGGACTTATTCGTGTACTCAAATCACCAAAATAATATCATGAACATTGAATTAAACCTCAAGATCAATGAAATTTCTCAAAACTTCTTTAAACATCAAATTTGCATTTAAGGTCCGAATCACATCAAATGGATTCCGTTTCTTACCAAACTTCACAAAATTATCTTAAATCATATATAAGACCTGTACCGGGCGCCGGAACCAAAACACAGGTACGATAGCATCGAGTTTTAATCAAAATTTATTTCCAAATCTTATAAACAATTTCAGAAAACAATTTTCTTCAAAAATTCATTTCTCGGGCTTGGGACCTCGGACTTTGATTCCGAGCATACGCCCAAGTCCCATATTTTCCTCGGGTCCGGGTCCGGATCCATTTACCCCAAACATTGTCCGAAGTCAAATTAATTTATTTTATAGTCAAAATTTATCATTTTTCATTGATTTTCACATATAGGCTTTCCGGTTACGCGCCCGGACTATGCACGCAAATTGAGGTGATGCTAGAAGGGGTTTTTAAGGCCTCGGAAAGCAGAATTTCATTTTTAAAACAAGTGATGACCTAAACAATATAACTTGTTGAATGCATACAACCCGATCCCATTTTATATATCTTGTTGCAGGCGTGCAACCCGATCCCATTTCATATATCTTGTTTCAGGCGTGCAGCCCGATCCCATTTCATATATCTTGTTGCAGACGTGCAACCCGATCCCATTTCATATATCTTGTTGCAGACATGCAACCCAATCCCATTTCATATATCTTGTTGCAGTCATGAAACCCACTCCCATTTCATATATCTTCGTGGCAGCGTGCCACCCGATCCCAGTTACAACTCAACAACAATCACAAAAAATTCCGGCAAGGGAACAAGAGCAATATAACAACATCCCGGCAAGGGAACAATACTATTTCAATAACATCCCATCAAAGGAACAATGATGATAACGACATATGAAGAGCAATAAACCACAACGGAGTCATAACAATTACAATACAAGACTCGCGGGCATGCTTGACTCTGACGTATAGATACTCGTCACCATGCCTATACGTCGTACTCCACAATTAACACATAGGAAATAAGACACGACTCCCAATACCTTAAGCTAAGGTTAGACCAAACACTTACCTCGATGCCACGAATATAATTCACGTCTCAACTATTGCTTTACCCTTTGATTCCACCACTAATTCGCTCGAATCTAGCCATAAGTTACTTAATTAAATAAACACTAAATGAATCAACTCCAATGCATGGAAATGAGTTTTCCCAAGTTTTACCCAAAAGTCAAAATTGCCCTAGGGAGTTTCTGTTTTAAAAAGAGGTGAAAAATAATTGATTTTCGACTAAGTATAAAAGATTGAAGGTTGAATGTACGGGAATTGCGAACCTCGACCTTTGTTATGTTCTCATTTACGAAAGCAGTGTTGCATTTGTGAAGTCGCATTTGCGAATGAGGTCTCGCATTAGCGACTAAGGGGGATTCCAGGCAGATGTCGCATTTGCGACAACCACTTCGCATTTACGAAGAAGGAAGCCCAGGCCACCTCTCGCATTTGCAATTTGCGAAGCCTGCAGTCCTGAAGCATACCGGCAATTCCCTAAGTTAAAATTTCATTTCGTGGCCTATCTAAAACTCACCCGAGCCCTTGGGGATCCCAACCAAACATGCACACCAATCTAAACACTTCATACGGACTTGCTCGTGCATTCAAATCACTAAGATAACATCAACAACTAGGAATTTAGCATCAAAATCATGAAATTTTCTTAAGAACTTCAAATTTCCTATTTTCTCAAAAAATGATCCGATTCACGTCGTGGTTTCTTACCAAATTTCACAAACTTATGTTAAATCACATATAAGACTTGTACCGGGTGCCAGAACCAAAATACGGGCCTGATACCATCAAGTTCTAATCAAAATTTATTTCAAAATCTCATAAATAATTTTTGAAAATAATTTTCTTTAAAAAATTATTTCTCGGGATTGGGACCTCGGAATTCGATTCCGGGCATATGCCCAAGTCCCATGTTTTCCTATGGACCCTACGAGACCGTTAAATTACGGGTCCGGGTCCGTTTATCCAAAATGTTGACCGAAGTTAACTTAATTCATTTTATAATCAAAATTCATCATTTTTCACAAATTTTCACAAAATGGCTTTCCGGCTATGCGCCGGACTGCGCACGCAAGTCTAGATGAGACAAAAATAGGCTTTTAAGGCCTCGGAACATTCTCCACCTCTAAAACAACCGTTCGTCCCCAAACGGACATAAGAAGGAAGTACCTGAGTGGGGGAAAAGATGGGGATAACGACTCTGCATATCGGACTCGGACTCCAAGGTCGATGCCTTAGTAGTCTGACCTCTCCACTAAACACGAACAGAAGGAAAACTCTTCGATCTCAACTGACGAACATGCTTGTCTAGAATAGCTATCGACTTATCCTCATAAGACAAGTTCTTGTCCAACTAGACAGGTCTGAAATCTAACACGTGGGATGGATCGCCGTGATATTTTTGAAGCATGGACACATAAAACACTGGATGCACGACTGATAAGCTCGGTGGCAACGCAAGTCTATAAGCCACCTCTCCCACTCGATAAAGAATCTCAAACGGGCCAATGAACCTAAGGCTAAGCTTGCCCTTCTTCCCAAATCTCATCACGCCCTTCATAGGCGACACTCGAAGCAATACCCGCTCACCGACCATGAATGCCAAATCATGAACCTTGCGGTCGGCATAACTCTTTTGCCTGGACTGAGCTGTACGAAGCCTATCTTGAATAATCCTGACCTTGCCCAAGGCATATTGAACCAGATCCATAACCAACAACCGAGCCTCTCCCAGCTCAAACCATCCATCTGGAGACCGACAGCCTACCATACAAAGCCTCATACGGTGCCATCTGGATACTCGACTGCTAGCTGTTGTTGTAGGCAAAAACAGATCCCACGAGCCTATAAAGTCAATGACACAAGCTCGGAGCATATCTTCCAAAATTTGAATAGTTAGCTCGGACTACCCGTCCATCTGAGGATGAAACTATCCTCCACTCAACCTGTGTGCCCAACTCTCACTGAACCGCTCTCCAGAAATGCGAGGTAAATTGTGTGCTTCGGTCTGAAATGATATAAACAGGCATACCATGAAGATGAACAATCTCCCATATATAGATCTCAACTAACCTATCGGAAGAATAGGAGACCGCCACAGGAATGAAATATGCTGACTTGGTCAGCCTATCAACAATAACCCCATACTGCATCGAACTTCCTCTAAGTCTATGGGAGTCTAACAATGAAATACATAGTGATTCGCTCCCACTATGTACATATGCAACGATATCCTTCTTCATTCTCTGCCACCAATAATGCTGCCGCAAATCCTGATACATTATCGTGGTACCCAGATGAATAGAGTACCGGAAGCTATGGGCCTCCTCTAAAATCAACTCTCGGAGTCCATCTACATTAGGCACACAAACTCGACCCTGCAATCTCAAAACTCCATCATCACCTAAGGTAACCTACTTGGCATATCTGTGTTGCACCGTGTCTTTGAGGACACACAAATGAGGATCATCATACTGCCGATCTCGGATACGCTCCAATAATGAAGAATGAGCGACGGTGCAAGCTAACACATGGCTGGGCTCAGAAACATCCAACCTCACGAACTGATTGGCCAAGGCCTGAACATCCAAAGCAAGCGGCCTCTCACCGACCGGAATATAAGCGAGACTATCCATAGTGGCTGACTTCCTACTCAAAGCATCGGCCACCACATTGGCCTTTCCCGGATGATATAAGATGGTGATATCATAGTCCTTTAACAACTCCAACCACCTTCTCTGCCTCAAATGCAAATCCTTTTGCTTGAACAAATACTACAGACTCTTGTGATCCGTGAACACCTCACATTCCACGCCATACAGATAATGCCTCCAAATCTTCAACGCGTGAACAGTGGCTGCCAACTCCAAATCATGGACTGGATAGTTTTTCTCATTAATCATCAACTGCCGCGAAGCATAAGCGATGACCTTGCATCCTATATCAACACCGCACCAAGTCCAATATGAGATGAATCACAATAAACTGTATAAGGCCCTGAACCTATGGGCAAAACAAACACCGGTGTCGTAGTTAGATCTGTCTTGAGCTTCTGAAAGCTCGCCTCACACTCGTCCAACCATCTGAACTAGGTACCCTTCTGGGTTCAGTCTGGTCATCGGGGTTGCGATAGATGGAAACCCCTCCACAAACCGACGATAGTAGCCTGCCAATCCCAAGAAACTCCAAATCTCTGTAGCTGATGCTGGTCTAGGCCAGTTCTTGACTGCCTCAATCTTCTTCGGATCAACCTAAATACCCTTTACTCATACAACATGACACAGGAATGCAACTGAACTCAACCAGAACTCACACTTATAACACTTAACATACAACAGACTATCCCTCAAGGTCTGAAGAACCACTCTAAGATGGTGCTCGTACTCCACCCAGCAGCGGGAATATATCAAAATTATCACGAACGAATCCAATTAAGTCCTGAATGACGAGGCCTCTTGTCAGAACCTTGACCACCTCTTTGCGACAGAACCATCTCAACTCTCCTAGCCACATTGGTTGCCTCTTGGAAATAAATATCACTCCCAGTCTCCTTGGCCATCTGAAGTCGAATCGACTGAATAAGTCCCTCAATGAACCTCCTCACCATCTCTCTCTCTCTCTCTCGGCGGGAAGTATGATAAGAGCATGACGGGACAAGTCGATGAATCTGATGGGACAAGTCGGCTGAAGAAGCGGTACGTGACCTCGCCATTCGCGTAAGGACAAGAGTAGAGGTTTCAATTTAGCATTGAGAGAACAAAATCACACAACAGGGAAGAATAGTTGTGAAGTTTTTCCTAACTCTGTAGCCTCTGAGGGATAAATACAGATGTTTCTGTACCGATCCCTCAGACTCTACTAAGCTTGTCTATGAACTGTGAGACCCATGTAACCTAGATCTCTGATACCAACTTGTCACAACCCGGTTTTCCCCACCTTTGGGAGTCATGATGGCGCATACTAATGCGAGATAGGCAAGCCAATTATTGAACAGATTACTTTTTTACCCATCTTATATTCTTTAACAATTATGAAGCACTAACTTTTAAACAACAAAATTTAACTTAAGCGAAAGAAAGACAATAAACTAGCTGGACATGAATCCAATACAATTGTTTAACCAAAAACTTCCTAGAACTGGAGTCACAGTTTCACAGACGGTCTAAGAGTACTACAAATAAAGGTCCGAAAAAAATAAATACAACACTGTCTCTGAAAATACATGAAAGAAATAGGAATGAAGGAATGTAGGAGGTGACGCCAAGTCCCGAGGACGTTTGCAGGACTACCTCGGGTCACCTATGTGTACTGAAGACAACACCCTCACTGCGGTCCAAGCGCTCCGGTATCAGTATCTACACACAGTACAGAGTGTAGTCTCAGCACAATCGATCCCATGTGTTGGTAAGTGCCTAGCCTAACCTCAGCGAAGTAGTGACGAGGCTAGGACCAGACTACCAAATAAACCTATGCAGTTAAATCATATACAACAGAAAAATAAAAGCAGATAATTTCAGTTAAAGATGGGAGGGGGAAAATATGACTCGGGGAAATAACAGGTAACAACAGAATATCAGGAGAATTGTAAAGAAACCAAAAATCCTATTACTAATAGGGATAAGGAAAACAAAGGCAGATTTCACTTTCATTTCACATCTCATTGCAGGCGTGCAACCCGATCCCATTTCACATATCTCGTTGCAAGCGTGCAACCCGATCCCATTTCACATATCTCTTTGCAGGCGTGCAACCCGATCCTATTTCATATATGTCACGACCTAGATTTTCCACCCTCAGAAGTTGTGATGGCGCCTACTAATATGAGCTAGGCAAGCCAAACCTTCAAACTAATTACTTCATTAACCATTTCTTTCTTTTTTTTAACAAATGAACAGCAGAAATTAGAGTTTAAGCGGAAGGCATCAATAAAACATCAGAAATCTATGTCTATTACAATTATTCAAGACTTAATCACCCAAAACCTGGTGTCACAGTGTCACACATGGACTATGATTTACTACATACAACAACAACAACAACAACAACAACAACAACGACCCAGTATAATCCCACAAGTGGGGTCTGGGAGGGTAATATGTACGCAGACCTTACCCCTACCCCGAAGGGTAGAGAGGCTGTTTCCAGGAGACCCTCGGCTCAAAAAAAATAATAGAAGACGATATATTAGTACCATAAAAATGCGTAATAAAAATAACAACAATAACAACAACAATATATAAGAGATATGAAAAATGAAATACAGGATACAAAATACGAAATACGAAATAGGTGGCTGGTATAAGTACAACTAGAGGGAAAGCCCTGCATCAATAGACGACCAATGACATTCCTAGTCTAACTCCTAACTGGATAGTCTCCCTCTATTGTGCTGTAGAAATATTCACACTCTCCCCTAACCTACAACCTTAATGCTCGACCTCCATAATTCCCTATCAAGGGTCATGTCCTCAGTAATCCTAAGTCGCGCCATGTCCTGTCTGATCACCTCTCCCCAATACTTCTTAGGTCTTCCTCTACCTCTCCGCGTGCCCACTACAGCCAGTCGCTCACACCTCCTCACCGGTGCATCAGTGCTCCTCCTCTGAATGTGCCCGAACCATCTGAGTCTTACTTCCCGCATCTTGTCCTCCATGGGGGCCACACCCACCTTCTCTCGAATATCTTCATTCCTAATCTTATCCATCCTTGTATGCCCGCACATCCACCTCAACATCCTCATCTCTGCTACTTTCATCTTCTGGATGTGTGAGTTCTTTACCGGCCAACATTCAGTTCCATACAACATGGCAGGCCTAACCACTGCTCTATAAAACTTACCTTTTAGTAACGGTGGCACTTTCTTGTCACACAAGACTCCCGACGCTAACCTCCACTTCATCCACCCCACCCCTATACGGTGTGTGACATCCTCGTCAATCTCCCCGATCCCCTGAATAACCGATCCAAGGTACTTGAAACTACCTCTCTTGGGAATGACTTGAGAGTCAAGCCTCACTTCAACTCCCGCTTCCGTCGGCTCAACTCCACTTTATATAATTTACTACATACAAAGTCTGAAATATAACAACGCACTGTTTCTGAACAAAAGGAAAATGAAACAAAAAATAGGGATAGAGGGAGATGCCAAGGCCTGCAGATGCCTGCTTGTCTACCTTGGATCTCCGCGTGGACTGAAGGTAGCCTCCAACTACTGTCCAAGAGCTGCTCCGGGATCTGCACATAGTGTAGAGTATAGTATCAGCACAACCGACCCCATGTACTGGTAAGTGTCTAGCCTAATCTCAGCAAAGTAGTGACGGGGCTAGGACCAGACTACCAAATAGACTTGTGCAGTTCAAATATATGCAGCGGAAAAGAAATACATAAATAACCAGTCAAGTATGAGAGGGGGAGCATGTTGTGGGAGAGATAACAATTCCGAATAGAAAGACATCAAGTAAACGAAAGAAACAACATAACTCAGATATCAACAAAGATTCAGAAATCAATAAATGCACGGCATCACCCTTCGTGCTTTTACTCTCGTCCTCACCAAAGTAATCATATAATAAAAATGTGCACGGCATCACCCTTCGTGCTTTTACTCTCTTTCCTCACCATATTATCAATATTATCGGCATAGAATGTACATCGTGCGGCACGGCATCACCCTTCGTGCTTTACACTTTTTTCTTACAATCATACACGGCATCACCCTTCGTGCTTTACACTCTTTCCTCACAAAACAAATAATGCACGACATCACCCTTCGTGATTTAACTCTCTTCCTCACCCAAACAACAATCACAAATAATAGGGCAAGGGAATAAATGAAATTGCGGTAAATATTCGGGTAAGGGAACAACAATTCAACAAATAAATCCCGGCAAGGGAACAACATCAATAACATCAACATCCCGTCAAGGGAGATAACAGATAAATCAACAATAACCTAGCAAAGGTGACAACATAATGATCTCTTCTCTTTCTCACTTTTACTTCACTATTCACTTCACAACTCGAGCCAATGCTCTGGAGGTTCAATTATCGCTTATACTTTCACAATTCATTATACAACTTGAGCCAACGCTCCTCAATGTTTATAGGTCACAATTCCTTCCACAAACTTAATACACTAAATAGACACCGCCACTAAGGTATGAATGATACAATGAAGTCATGATAATCACAATATAAAGACTCTCGGGCATGCTAGACACTAACGTATAGATACTCGTCACCATGCCTATACGTTGTACTTAACAATTACCACATAGCAAATAGGACTCAACTCCTAATCCCTCAAGCTAAGGTTAGACCAAACACTTACCTCGATGCCTCGATCACAATTCAAGTTTCAATTATAGCTTTACCCCTTGATTCTACCACCAATTCGCTCGTATCTAGTCACAAGTTACTTAATTATATCAATAAAGGCTAAATGAATCAATTTGAATGCATGAAAATGCGTTTTCCAAGGTTTTACCCAAAAAGTCAAAAATCGCCCCCGGGCCCACATGGTCAAAATCGAGGTTCGAACCAAAACCCGATTACCCATTCCCCCACGAACCCAAATACATAATTTACTTTGAAATCAGACCTCAAATCGAGGTCCAAATCTCCAATTTTTAAAAAACCTAGGTTCTACCCAAAACACTCAATTTTCCCCTTGACAATTATTGATTTCGAGTTGAAATCATGTTAAAAGATGAAAATTATTGAAGGAAATGAGTTAAAATTAACTTACAATTGATTTGGAAGAAAAGTTGTTCTTGAAAAATCGCCTAGGGAGTTTGTGTTTTGAAAGGATGTGAAAAATAGGTTGAAAATCGTCTAAGTATAAAAGTTGCAGGTCTCAGATGTGGGAATTATGAACCCCGACCTCTGTTGGCTTGGGAATTGCGAAGCGAAGCTCCCATTTGCGAACCCTTAGGAAATCTGTATTTTTCGCATTTGCGAAAGGGACCCTCGCATTTGCGAGGTCGAAATTGCGAAGCACAACTCGCATTTGCGAGATAAGGCAGGCTTGGGCTGGTTCGCATTTGCGACCAAGAACTCACATGCGAAGCCTGCAGGCCTGATCACACCAGCAAAAATCTTGCAATTTTTCTAAGTTCAAAATGCACCCTATGGCCTATCCAAAATTCACCCGAGCCCTCGGTTCTCCAAACCAAATACACACACAACCTCAAAAACATCATACGGACTTATTCGTGTAGTCAAATCACCAAAATAACATCATGAGCATCGAATTAAACCTCAAGATCAATGAAATTTCTCCAAACTTCTTTAGACATCAAATTTGCATTTAAGGTCCAAATCACGTTAAATGGATTCCGTTTCTTACCAAACTTCACAAAATTATCTTAAATTATATATAAGACCTGTACCGGGCGCCGAAACCAAAATACGGGCCCGATACCATCGAGTTTTAATCAAAATTCATTTCCAAACCTTATAAACAATTTCAAAAAATAATTTTCTTCAAAAATTCATTTCTCGGTCTTGGGACCTTGGAATTTGATTCCGGGCATACGCCTAAGTCCCATATTTTCCTACGAACCCTCTAGGACCGTCAAATAACGGGTTCGGGTCTATTTACCCAAAACGTTGACCGAAGTCAAATTAATTCATTTTATAGTCAAAATTTATCATTTTTCATAGATTTTCACATATAGGCTTTCCGGCTACGCGCCCAGACTATGCACACAAATCGAGGTGATGCTAGAAGAGTTTTTTAAGGCCTCAAAATGCAGAATTTCATTTTTAAAACAAGTCTTTACCTCTAAAACAATCGTTCGTCCTCGAACGGACAGAAGAAAGAAGTACCTGAGTTGGGAAAAGATGGGGATAACGACTCCACATATCGGACTTGGACTCCCAGGTCGATGCCTCAGGAGGCTGACCTCTCCACTGAACACGAACAGAAGGAAAACTCTTCGATCTCAACTGACGAACCTGCCGGTCTAGAATAGTTATCGGCTCCTCCTAATAGGACAGGTCCTTGTCCAACTGGACAGTGCTGAAATCTAACACATGGGATGGATCGCCATGATATTTCCGAAGCATGGACACATGAAACGTTGGATGCACGGCTGATAATCTCGGCGGCAATGCAAGTCAATAATCCCCCACTCTATCAAGAATCTCAAATGAGCCAATGAACCTAGGGCTAAGCTTGCCCTTCTTCCCAAATCGCATCACGCCCTTCATAGGCGACACTCGAAGGAATACCCGCTCACCGACCATGAATGCCAAAAATACGAACCTTGCAGTCAGCATAACACTTTTGCCTGGATTGAGCTATACGAAGCCTATCCTGAATAATCCTAACCTTGTCCAAAGCCTCCTGAAACAGATCCGTACCCAACAACCAAGCCTCTCCCGACTCAAACCATCCAACTGGAGACCGACACCGCCTACCATACAAAGCCTCATAAGGAGCCATCTGAATACTTGACTGGTAGTTGTTATTTTAGGCAGACTCTGCTAAAGGCAAAAATTGATTCCACGAGCCTCCAAAGTCAATGACACAAGCTCGGAGCATATCCTCCAAAATCTGAATGGTCCGCTTAGACTGCCCGTCCATCTGAGGATGAAATGTTATGCTCAACTCAACCCGTGTGCCCAACTCTCGCTGAATTGCCTTCTAGAAGCATGAGGTAAATTGCGTTCCTTGGTCCGAAATGATAGACGTTGGCATACCATGAAGGCGAACAATCACCCGGATATAGATCTTAGCTAACCTCTTAGAAGAATAGGAGACTGCCACAGGAATGAAATGCGCTGACTTGGTCAGCCTATCAACAATGACCCATACTGCATCGAACTTCCTCCGAGTCTGAAGCAGTCTAACAATGAAATCCATAGTGATACGCTCCCACTTCCACTCGGGAAGCTCAATCCTCTAAAACAATCCAATAGGCCTCTGATGCTCGTACTAAACCTGTTGACAATTCAAACACCGAGCCACATATGCAACGATATCCTTCTTCATTCTCCGCCACCAATAATGCTGCCGCAAATCCTGATACATCTTCGTGGAGCCCGGATGAATAGAGTACCGGGAACTATGGGCCTCCTCTAAAATCAAATCCCAAAGCCCATCCACATTAGGCACACAAACTCGACCCTGCAATCTCAAAACCCCATCATCACCCAAGGTAACCTGCTTGGCACCTCCGTGCTACATCGTGTCTCTAAGGACACACAAATGGGGATCATCATACTACCAATATCGGATCTGCTCCAATAATGAAGAACGAGCGACTGTGCAAGCTAACACACGGCTGGGCTCAGAAACATCCAACCTCACAAACTGATTGGCCAAAGCCTGAACATCTAAAGCAAGTGGCCTCTCACCGACCAGAATATGAGCGAGACTGCCCATAGTGGCTGACTTCCTACTCAAAGCATCGGCCACCACGTTGGCCTTTCCTAGATGATATAATATAGTGATATCATAGTCCTTCAACAACTCCAACCACCTTCTCTACCTCAAATTTAACTCCTTTTGCTTGAATAAATACTGAAGACTCTTCTGATCTGTGAACATCTCACATGCCACGCCATACAGATAATGCCTCCAAATCTTCAACGCGTGAACAATGGTTGTCAACTCCAAATCATGAACCGGATAGTTCTTCTCATGAATCTTCAACTGCCGCAAAGTATAGTCCATGACCTTGCCATCCTGCATCAACACTACACCAAGTCCAATACGAGATGCATCACAATAAACTGTATAAGGCCATGAACTTGTGGGCAAAACCAACATAGGTGTTGTAGTTAGAGCTGTCTTGAGCCTCTGAAAGCTCATCTCACACTCGTCTGACCATCTGAACTAGGCACCCTTCTAGGTAAACCTGGTCATCGGGGCTGCGGTGGATGAAAACCCCTCCACGAACCGACAATAGTAGCCTACCAATCCCAAGAAACTCTGAATCTCTATAGCTGATGTTGGTCTAGGCCAGTTCTTAACTGCCTCAATCTTCTTCAGATCACCCTGAATACACTCTGCTGATACAACATGACCCAGGAATGCAACTGAGCTCGACCAAAACTCACACTTCGAGAACTTAGCATATAACTGACTATCTGTCAAGGTCTGAAGAACCACTCTAAGTTGTTGCTCATGCTCCTCCCGGCTACGGGAATATATCAAAATATCATCAATGAAGACTATCACGAATGAATCTAAGTAAGGCCTGAACACTCGGTTCATCAAATCCATAAAATTTGTTGGGGCAGTTGTCAACCCGAATGACATCACCAAGAACTCATAATGCTCGTACCGAGTGCGGAAAGTTGTCTTAGGGACATCGAATTCCCTAATCCTCAACTGATGGTAGCTAGATCTCAAGTCAATCTTCAAAAATACCTTGGCACCTTGAATCTGATCAAATAAATCATCAATCCTCGGCAATGGATACTTATTCTTGATCGTAACCTTTTTTAGCTACCGGTAATCAATACACATTCTCATTGATCCATCCTTCTTCTTAACAAACAACACCGGCGCACCCTAAGGCAAAACACTCGGCCTAATGAAACCCTTCTCAAGCAAGTCTCGCAACTGCTCCTTCAACTCTTTCAACTCAGGCGGGGCCATACGATACGGCGGGATAGAAATGGGCTAAGTGCCCAGAGCCAAATCAATGCAAAAGTCAATATCCCTGTCGAGTGGCATACCCGGTAGGTCTGAAGAAAAACCTCAGGAAACTCTCGAACAGGGGGCACAGAATCAATAGAAGGAACCTCAGTACTAGAATCACGAACATATGCCAAATAGGCCAAACACCCCTTCTCGACCATACGTCGAACCTTCACATAAGAGATAACACTACAGGTAGAATGACCAGAGTCCCTCTCCACTCTAAATGAGGTAAATCCGGCAAGGCTAAGGTCACAGTCTTGGCATGATAGTCTAAGATAGCGTGGTAAGGTGATAACCAGTTCATCCCTATTATGACATTGAAATCGACCATGTCCAGAAGAAGAGAATCCATACAAGTATCAAGACCTCCAATCACAACTATACATAAACGATGGACTCGATCTACCATAATAGAATCACCCACCGATATGGACACATAGACATGGGCACTCAAAGAATCACTAGGCATAATGAAATACGATGCAAAATAAGATGACACATACGAGTATGTAGACCCTGGATCAAATAATATTGAATCATCTCTATCATAAACCAGAACCATACCTATGATAACTACATCGGAAGCCTCAGCCTTGCGCCTAGCTGGAAGAGCATAACATAGGGGTTGGGCCCCACCACCCTAAACTACATCTCTGGGATGGTCTGCTGCTAGCTGGCCTCCACCTCTAGTGGTCTGAGCTCCACCTCTAATACGTCTACCTCCACCTCTAGCACCTCTACCCCTACCTCTAGCTGGCTGGACGGGTTATGGAACACCTAGTGCCTGAACTATGGCACGGGAACCCTGATGCTAAGAGCTACTCGGTGCTTGAGGGCAAAACCTAGTAATGTGACCCATATCACCACAAGTGTAGCAAGCCCTCGACTACTGAGACTGCTAGCCCTGATGACCTGAATGACCACCTGAAAACTCTGAAGCGGCGATGCACTCATAGGAGTTGGTGGTGCATTGTAGGACTGTTGATCAGAATACTGCATCTGAGGTCCATGGCCACCTGAAGCACTGTGAGAAACCTGCAGTTATGACTGAAAAGGCCTAGGAGGATGGCCTCTACCATACGAATCCCTACCTACTGTCACACCTCTTTTTTCCTACACCTGAAGGGCATAAGGGAGTTTTTTCAATTAAAGGACAATCGAAACGGGATTATTTATATTATGAAATTCAGAGTCGCAACTTGGGATATTTATGGTGTCCCAAATCACCAGTTCAAATCCCGAATCGAGGAAAAGGTTGACTCTGTTTTACAGTCTGCGGATCAAAAATCCGGGTAAGGAATTCTGTTAATCCGGGAGAAGGTGTTAGGCATTCCCGAGTTTCGTGGCTCTAGCACGGTCGCTCAACTATTATTATTGGCCTAATTATCTGATTTTAAAACACTATCAAACCTATGTGCATTTTCAACTATTAAACCGCTTTTAAATCACTTGATTTATTTAATAATGCTTTGTTTATTTATTTAAGAAAATTTGATTGAGGCTGTGTGAACGCATCCCTCGAGTCTTTTTTAGAATTAAATTCGCAATTATGTTACGCGAACGTATACATAATCACAATACTAATCTAAATCGATCCTAAAGCAAACTACGAAAATTATTAATTATTTTTCTAAAGCTAATTTAAGATTATTATGAAGGCAATGTTATGGAAATTAATATAGAAAAAGAGATAGATTATTTACAGAAAGATGAAACTAGTTTGTGAATTTTTATTAGCTCTTGGCCAATCAGACTTGAATTATCTAAATCCAAACGGCCAAAAATCTTCATTGATTCAAACCAAAATATGAGGTTCGGTTGCTAAACAATTTTTAAACAAAAGGCTCAAGTATGGAAATAAACCATCTACTAATTGAATGCATAAAAAAAGATGGATCAATCATGCCAAACAAACAACAGAGAAAGAAACTTCACAATTGCGTACATTTACTCTAATTTGTGTTATACGTAATGTGTAATGCTGAAAAAGTATCTTTACTCCATCACTTGAGTGCACAAACACTTCAATCTGATATTTCAAGATACTATAGCCAAAAGTAAAAGCAAAAGCAAAAAGCAAAAAGGGTGCTATTATTTTAACCACTTTTAATATTTCGAAAAAATTTCAAAGTTATTTAAAACACATCGTAAGCCACGCTAGATAAATGTACCCGCAGTTCACGACACGTTCTATTAACC